>NC_053393.1:515594404-516213571 GCF_905171765.1 Bufo bufo
TCTATGGGGCCGGCGAAAATAGAGTGATGGCTTGGCTATTTCCATCAGCCCCATAGAAATGAATAGGAGCAGGGGCCGCGCATGCGCGGTACGCTCCCATTCACTTCTGTGGGGAGCTGGCTTGGTGGTGGCCGGACCAGAGAGTCCTCCAGCCACCATCTTGCAGGGCTCCATTCTCGATATAGGTGCGGGTCCCAGCAGTGGGACCCGCACTTATCAATCCTAGTGATAAGCCCCCATTGTCCATGATGAGACAATCCCTTTAAAAAAAAAAAAAAAAAAACACACACCACAAAAACACATGTACTAAAACACTTTATAAAAAACACTACTAAATTCAATGAAAACCACAAAAAAATATATATTTTATAAATGCATGAAAATAAAAATAAAAAAATTTTAGAAGGCGGTCTAACACTTATAACTGTCCCCCCATAAAGAGGACTCGTCACCTTTCCTCTGCTCTACTAAAGGGGTTGTCTGGTATTGATGGCCTATCCTCAGGATAGGTCATCAGTATCTGATCGTCAAGGGGGTCAGGTTTCTGGCACCCCTGCCGATCAGCTGTTTGAATAGGCGGTGGAGATCCTGTGAGTGTCACAGCCTCTTTACAGGTTACCAAAAGCACCGCGCCGTCCATTGTATAGCGGCCGTGCTTGGTACTGCAGCTCAGAACCATTCACCGAGGTGCTCCTAGGACTGTGATGGCTAACCTCCGGCACTCCAGCTGTGGTAAAACTACGACTCCCAAGACGTACGCTTGCTTGACAGTTCTCAGAACTCCATAGAAATGAATGTAGCATGCTGGGAGTCGTAGTTTCACCACGGCTGGAGTGTCGAAGGTTAGCCATCACTCGCCTAGGTCATGTCACCGATAAACATGACATAGGAAGAGGCCGCTGCTCGGCGGGGGAAGCTGGGAATCAGACCCCCTCCGATCATATATTGATTACCAATCCTGAGGACAGGCGATCAATATCAAAATCCAGGACAACCCTTTTAAATACATGTATTCCCCAGGCAATAGTAATGCTAGTGAATCTTTGCTTACATCTCTGTTGTGCCGTTCCTTTTCAGTATTCTGGAGGTGCCCATGCATCTCGTTATGGTGTTTTTAGGGTGTCGTCTTTTAAATGTCAGATAGTTTAGTATTCTTTGCAGTACTAACATGTTAGTTGTGCTGTTCTTTGGTTTGTGAGCTAAACAATTATGTAACCGGCAAAAAAAGGGCGTCGCACATAACGCATATACAAGGCTCCACTATTCATAGACTATACATCATGTAAATGCAACGTTTTCACCCCCCCCCCCCCTCCTCTGTCCACCATCTCCCTCTCCGCCCACCATGCCATCCCTCCATGCAAAACATCAGCAGATGTATACTGTCGTGCAGCCTTATTCTCCTTCAGATTATCTTAATTCCTGACCTAGCCGAATTTTCCACTAAAGCACTAGGTAAATGGTGAGTTTGCTTACTTGGGTGTAACACCTGATTTAGGTCATAGAAAAGCTAACAGGGTGGATGAAGCCCGCACGCTTCACTAGACGGCAGCCAGAACGGCGTCCCTGCCGGTTACCTCTGTGTTAGAATAGTAGGTGTTCCACGACGATCGCAGCGACTCCTGACCTCCAATGTCCCACATCAGAAAGTGGGTGTTCTTGACCACAATTTCCTCCACATTGCTGCCGATGGTCGGGGAGGTGTGAACCACTTCATTCATTAAACTGAAAGAAAAGAATTCATGAATTAGAGATGACGACCCCTCAACGTTCTATGGGCCGACACCACAAACGCCTCCTAATACCGCGATCCGTAAAGAGTTTGCATCTACGGCCACGCGTGGCAGTGCAACGGCTGAGAATCCACATCAGATGGCAGATCTGACGCAGAGTTCACCCTCCACAGCAGATATCCGCACCACTGGTCAGGTTAGATGTGGATTTCACGGAGGAAACACTCTGCAGAGGGTTTGTCCAGAACAGCCTGCCGGACAAGCCTAAGGGCTCTTTCACACTTGCGTTCTTTTCTTCCGGCATAGAGTTCCGTCGTCGGGGCTCTATGCCGGAAGAATCCTGATCAGGATTATCCTAATGCATTCTGAATGGAGAGAAATCCGTTCAGGATGCATCAGGATGTCTTCAGTTCCGGTACGGAACGTTTGTTGGCCGGAGAAAATACCGCAGCATGCTGCGCTTTTTGCTCCGGCCAAAAATCCGGAACACTTGCCGCAAGGCCGGATCCGGAATTAATGCCCATTGAAAGGCATTGATCCGGATCCGGCCTTAAGCTAAACGTCGTTTCGGCGCATTGCCGGAGCCGACATTTAGCTTTTTCAGAGTGGTTACCATGGCTGCCAAGACGCTAAAGTCCTGTTTGCCATGGTAAAGTGTAGCGGGGAGCGGGGGAGCAGCATACTTACCGTCCGTGCGGCTCCCCAGGCGCTCCAGAGTGACGTCAGGGCGCCCCAAGTGCATGGATGATGTGATCACATGGATCACGTCATCCATGCGCATGGGGCGCTCTGACGTCACTCTGGAGCGCCCCGGGAGCCGCACGGACTGTAAGCATACTGCTCCCCCGCTCCCCGCTCCTACTATGGCAACCAGGACTTTAATAGCGTCCTGGGTGCCATAGTAACACTGAACGCATTTGGAAGACGGTTCCGTCTTCAAATGCTTTCAGTACACTTGCGTTTTTCCGGATCCGGCGTTTCCATGGTTACGACCACCCAGCAGAGGTGGATGTGGCTGTTACAGTTAGTGGTTACTAAGGGTTATCGAAAACCCACGGCGACTCTTAGCTGCACTATAACAGCTTTCATCCTCAAAATGTAAAAGAATCGGTCCCTTATGGACAATTCATCAGACTGAAGAGGGTTAATAGCACCAAGGAAGGGTATAGAATACAGGCCCTGGATGTGAAGAGACGTCTCCTTGATAGGGGTTAGAGTCTAGTCACAGATCCGTGTGCGTTTTGCGGATCCACAAAACACGGACACCGGCAATGTGCGTTCCGCACATCGCCGGCACTTAATAGAAAATGCCTAATATTGTCCGCAATTGCAGACAAGAATAGGACATGTTCTATTTTATTTTTTTCGGGAACGGAATTGCAGACCTGAAAGTGCGGATCCGCAATTCCTGATCCGGGCAGCACATTGTGTGGCCCCATAGAAATGAATAGGTCCGCAATTCCATTCCGCAAAATGCAGAACAGAATTGCGGACGTGTGAATGGACCCAAACCCTGAGAAAATTCTTGAAGCAGTTATGGAAAAAGCAGGGAAGTTTTCCCAACACGAATTATTAGGGGGCAGAAGGAATAGAGAAAATAAAAAGAATGATCAGAAGAGATTCACACTTTCATTTAACCCTTAGGATACCGGAGTTATGCTCATTTTTGCAGTTTCATTTTTCTTCCCTATTTTCCGTGAGCCATAATAATTTTTTTATATTTCCGGTCACAGACGTGTATGAGGACAGGTTGTACTTTCTAATGCCCCCATTAGTAATGGCATAAAATGTAGTGGGAAGCGGTAAAAAAAATTCCAAATTGGATGGAATTGGAAAAAAAACGCAATTCCTCCACCGTTTTACGGGTTTTGTTCCCAGGGCGTTTCGTTTATGGCAGAACTGACCCATGCCCTTCGTTCTCTGGGTCAGTACAATTACGATACCCCATATGTGTAGGCTTTTTATGTCTGTCTAAATAGAGTAAAAATAAATTTAAACTTTGATAAAAATTATATACTGTATATTAATATTTTTTTTACATCCCCATATTCTGACCCCCATAACTTTTTTATACTTATGTCTACTGAACTGTTCAGGGCCTCATTTTTTTGCGGAACAATCTGTACTTTTTAATGATACAATTTTGGAGTGTGCGGGACTTTTGATCACATTTTATTACTTTTTTTGGGTAAGAGAAGCAATGAAAAAAGGCAAATTGGCCATTTGACCCTTTTTTCCCCCATTACGCCATTCGCCGTATTGGAATTATTTTTTTATATTTTAATAGTATGGGTGTTTACCGTCACGATGATACCCATGAGGTTTATATTTATTGTTAGGTATTTATTGTTTAAGTATACGGAAAGGGGGGTGATTTTAGACTTCTATATTTTTTTTTTAACATTTTTATTTTTTGTAATCATTTTGAAGCTCGGTGGCGTCTGAATTTCCATGGCAACCCCGCGTGGTGACGTATAAGTAAGGCACGTGAGCGCGTGATGACGATAGTGGCCTGAAGAAGCGCTCGCAGCGAAAACGGCCGTCGCCACTTCTTTCACTGTGAGCCGTCTTGCCCCGACCTTGTGTTTTTATGCCTTTGGAAGAAATAAGGGACTTAATTTATCTTGCAGTGGTGAGTGCCGCCCATCTATATCTCGCTATTTTGAGGCTGGAACACCGCACTGGCTGCTTTGACACGGATGTGCGGGGGGACGCTGGAATCCAGATTGTTGTTTGGGACATGGGCTGTGCCGTCTGTACTTTATCTGCTATATACATATATAGGAAAAGGTGCTGTCCTCTCTGGTGGCCGGGACCGTGGGAGCAGGCTAGTGCTTTTTCCTACAGTGTGCAAGCACGATCACTGCTTTTGGATTGCAGGGTGGTCGTAACCATGGAAACGAGCAGTGTATAATGTGGTGGGGAAAAAAGGAATCAAGCTAGCAAAGGAAGCAATATGGACAATCACAATACATTAGTAAGTGCCTTGTAGTAACTTTCTCTACATGATCAATGCCATTTGCTGAAGTGAGAGACAACCGCTTTAATGTACAATCTGAAAACCAAGGTCCCATATTAGGCCTCATGCGCACACTGCGCAATTTGAGGTCCCCAATGCACGGGCACGACACGAGCGGCTGCTGCGATGGATCCAGACCCATTGAACTAGGTAGTGCTTCCATGCTTTCGTTCCGCTGAATGGGTTTGCATCCGTGATGCGGTGAGCACACAGCCGGTGCCCGCATATTGCGGACTCGCTGTTTTCGGGCAGCAATGGCTGGGAGCATGAGGCCTTAGTCATCCTCCACCATTAACTGCGGTTTGGACTCGTTTTGAGTGCTTTGCTTCAGTTTTTGTGACAGAAAACTGATCATTTCAACTCTTGACATCCATATACAACAGAGCTGTAAAGGCTTATTCTTGGGGTATTTTATACTATTGATATATACATGGACCCTACAAATTGCCGGAGGGTGGACACACATGAACATATTGTCAGCTGTCTCAGCCTGGAACAAGAATTCAGATTCACTCTCCTTTAAGTGTGCAGCCAGATGGAGTGCCCACTGCCCAGCTACACATATCCAAGCCATGTCCACCCAATTTTGCAGCAAAATAATGTGGCTATTGGCTGCAGTGGGTGAGCATGGCTTGGCCGCAAGCAGCCAGCCCACCATCTGTCTATATCTTAAAGAGCCTCAGCATGATTAACCCTATTAAACCAGGCATATGGCCTGGTAGGGTTGATCGTGCTGATTAAGACTATACCTTATTTATCTTTATAAGTTGCAGCATTGTGCAGATATGAGGATTTTTATCTTTAAGCAAATCAGACAGTAAGTGCACCAAGGGGCGGGCAGTAGAGCTTCAAGCACCGCTACAGCTGCGCCCCCTAGTGCTCATTACACTGCCCCTCCGCCAACCATACACTATAATAACACTACAACAATGATTACTAAAATTAGTGAGTCACAGTGCAGGCAACATTAGACGGGCTATTAGCCCTGTCAATCAAGGGGAGGGGGAAGTGTAATGAGCACTAGGTGTGCAGCTGTAGTGGTGCTCGAAGCTCTACAGCCTGCCCCTTGGTGCTCCAACTGCATGATTTGTATAAAGAGAAAAAAAATCTTCTTGTAGGCTGCAGCAGTGTGCCGATATAAGGCATTGTTTTAAGCAGCATGCTCAACCCTACTAGGCAATATGCCTGGTTAAATATGGTTGACCATACTGATCCCTTGCACCATCAGGGTCCTAGTTTCAAATCCAACCGAGGACACCATCTGTATGGAGACTGAAGCAAGTCATTCTACGCTTCTTACTGATGGTTACCATTTAACATTTAGCTGATCTCTCTTTGTGGAGTGTATAGTTTGGCTCATCCTGGTCCACCATTTAAGGTCCACAGTTTCTGATTTGGGGTTCAAACTGCTGGAGCTCTCTGCCGCCCCTGTGCGCCATGCATATTGACTCATACTTACAACTGGTAAAGAATAGTGGTCTTTCCTGCATTATCGAGTCCGACAATGATCACCTTGTGCTCTGCAATGAGAAAAGTAACCAAGTGAGAGAGAGGAAGAACTCAAAGCAAATGTATAGTCCCATACCCTGAGGATGCCTTTCAGCCTCTACGAAACAATATAAACTTGTCTACGTAGATTATACACGGTACATGTCAAAAAAGTTCAAATTCGCCTTGAGAACCAGGACTTTGTAGCCAAACTGGTGCCAAGAGGTGCATTAAGACACCAGTCTTATCAGACACATTACACAGATACATAAGTGGATGGTCAATATAGCATCAGCTCCAGGAAGCAATGGACCTGGCATAAAGCTACAAGGTAGATGGCCGAACATGCATTATCTGCCCCGATTCCCACTTATAGATCTGGGCTCTCTACTGGCGGGCATATATGCGTTTTCAATGAGAAGAGGGCCTTTCGGGAAGAACAAAAAGGATCTGAACTGAAGTTCAATGCATCCAATCCTTCTATAAGATAAGATAGATAAGATGCCTTTATTGTCACTGTACAATACAATGTAAATACAATGTACAATACAATGAAATGTTTGGAGCAATCCTAGATGCCATGGACAGAGGAACAAGAACTGACATTTAAACTAAAGCATTACACTAGAAAAAAAACATTGCACTAGAAAGCATTACTATTCACAGTAATAATAATAAATATATATTATATATATTATATATATATATATATATAATATACACACACACACACACACACACACACTGATTCAGACACCACTGCAGACAAGAGATCATCATTGTATAGAGATACAATTTCAAAATTTCACTTTTTTGGCAGATTTTCCATTTTAATATTTTTTTTTCCCAGTTACAAAGCAAGGGTTAACAGCCAAACAAAAAACTCATTATTTATGGCCCTGATTCTGTAGTTTACAGAAACACCCCATATGTGGTCGTAAACTGCTGCACGGGCACACGGCAGGGCTCAGAAGGAAAGGAATGCCATACGGTTTTTGGAAGGCAGATTTTGTTTTTGTTATTTAAAACATTCATCTGACAGGTGAGATCATGTGGTATTTTTATAGAGCAGGTTGTCACGGACGCGGCGATACCTAATATGTATGCAATTTTTTTTATTTATGTAAGTTTTACACAATGATTTCATTTTTGAAACAAAAAAAATCATGTTTTAGTGTCTCCATAGTTTGAGAGCCATAGTTTTTTCAGTTTTTGGGCGATTATCTTATGTAGGGTCTCATTTTTTGTGGGATGAGATGACTGATTGGCACTATTTTGGGGTGCATATGACTTTTTGATCGCTTGCTATTACACTTTTTGTGACGCAAGATGACAAAAAATGGCTTTTTTTACACTGTTTTTTTTTTTTTTTTTTTACGGTGGTCACCTGAGGGGTTAGGTCATGTGATATTTTTATAGAGCCAGTTGATACGGACGTGGCGATACCTAATATGTATACTTTTTTGTATTTATGTAAGTTTTACACAATGATTTCATTTTTGAAACAAAAAAAATCATGTTTTAGTGTTTCCATAGTCTAAGAGCCATAGTTTTTTCAGTTTTTGGGCTATTATCTTGGGTAGGGTATGATTTTTGCGGGATGAGATGACGGTTTGATTGGTACTATTTTGGCGTACATGCGACTTTTTTTTATCACTTTTATTACCTTTTTTGGGAAGTAAGGTGGGCAAAATTTCAATTTCCTCATAGTTTTTATTTTTATGGCGTTCACCATGCGGGGAAAGTAACATGACCGTTTTATAGATCAGGTTGTTACGGACGTGGCGATACCCAATATGTGTAGTGTATTTATTTATTTTATTCAGTGATAAGCGTTTTTTTTTTACTTTTTTTTTTACCCAGACCCACTTGGTTCTTGAAGATCCAGTGGGTCTGATGTCTGTATAATACAGTACACTATATAGTGTATTGTACTGTATTTTACTTACACTTTGTCTGAACAGATCTATGCCTTTAGCACAGATCTGTTCAGCACCATGGACAGCAGGATGCCTGAGAAGGCGTCCTGTTGCCATGGGAACCTTACCCGTCTGCTCAGTTTTGGCCACAACTGAGCAGACGGGGAAGGGTAAGGAGGGGGGCTCCATCCCTCTGAGACCCCATCCTGTCTGGGGGCTGCAAAGGCACAGCAACCCCCCCGATGGGAGAGGGAGGGAGCTCCCTGACTGTTAAACGGACCGCAGTATGGAAAGGGTTAAACGGCTGACATCACAGCACAGATGTCAGCCGTTTATACCAGAGTGTCAGCAATGTGCTGACACTCTGGTATACCCACTGGCCACCAATGAATATTCAAGAGGAGGAGGGCGGGGGATCGCGATGCCGCACCGCCAGCAACCTAACCCCCCCCCCTCCCCTGCCGCCATAAAATCACTCAGGGGTGCAGGGGGGGTGGTGGGCATACTATAGTTTCTGATCCCCACGGTCAGGGACCGCGGGGATCAGAAACTGCAGAAAGCGCAGCAAACCGCAGGTCTGAATTGACCTGCGGTTTGCTGCGATCGCCGACACGGGGGGGGGGGGGGGGTCACGCATTTAGCCGAGGTGCATGCTCAATGATTTAAGCAGGCACCTTGTTCCGATCACCGCCTGCCGGGCGGCAGTTATTGGAACACCACATGACGTACCGGTATGTCATGTGTCCTGAAGAGGTTAGAGAGGACCCTTCACCTGAAAATGCAAGTTAAACTAAAGATATACCCTTACTTGCCGTCCCCCGGTGGTGCTTATTCAGTTCTTCATTTTGCACTCAGTGCCCTCGTTTGTCTGCGGTGCCCCCCGCAATATTTCCCACCTTCTATGGTAAAGAGCCATTCGGCTCAACTGGGCGGGCCTGCAAAAGTTCTCCCGGGCGTGTCTTTCTTCTCCCTGGCACGGAGCGCATCCAATCAGCGCACTCCGCTCTTAGCCAGGGAGAAGAAGCTCCAGTTCTCGCGAGATTCGCGAGAACTGGATCGATTTCATCCATCCTGAGTCGGCGCCATCTTGGATTCCTGCGGAGAGCATTGGAGCAGCGTCCGAGGCGGCGGACACAGGGCAGGGACACACATTATAATAAAGCCATGAGTGTGTCACAGGAGTAGTGTTCAGCACAGGAAATATGAAAGTGATAGTGTGAAAGTGTCCTAAGGCAAATTGCAGTCCACAATGCACGGGCACCGACCATGGGCCAGCCGCATCCGTTCCGCAAAAAGATAGCACTTGTCCTATCTTTTTGCCGAACGGAACACCACAGAAGCACTGCGTAGTGCTTCCGTTCCGTGGTTCCGTATGCGGGCCGCAATATGGCCACGGGGGACACATGGTCGTGTGCAAGAGGCCTAAGGGTGAAGTCAAAAGCTGCGGCCAGCCACACGTTGAAAGCTATGCCCACCAGTGGATGGCAGTGGCTGCACAATGTTACTGCAGGGAAGCTGTACTGCAAGAATCAGGGGCTCGAGTGCGTCCGTGAGTGCCGTCAGTGTCACCGTTTTGTAAGGCACCAGCATAAAACAAAGTGTGTCATTAGATAGCATCTGAAGCCGCCACGTCACAGGGAGAGGAGATTGTGAGTCACCCCTTTCAAGTGCGCACATAGCCCTAGGGATACGAATCCCAGCCGTCCATGTAGTCCAGGGATCAGCAACCTCCAGCTGTTCTGAAACTACCACTCCCACAATCTTCCTTTCAGTTCTACAGCTGGCTGGGAGTGGTAGTTTCACAGCAGCTGGAGGTTGCTGACCCTCTAAGGGAGAATTAAAGGGGTTGTCCAGGACATGAAAAATGTTCTCTACCTGTTTAACATTCCTGTTTCAATGCCGCCCAAGCACGTGACCACTGCGCTCAATCACTGGCCTCAGTTGAATCCTCCCTGAGATCAGTGATTGACAGCAGTGGTCATGTGACCACTGCATGGAAGTGAACTGGGACCACTGGGTGCCAGTGTAGGACTGGAGACGTCATAAACAGGGGAGTATGCTTTATCGTATTATTTTAAAACTCAATCAGTATTTAAGAAAACATTTCTGTTCTGGACAACCCTTTAATAGTCCTCACGTCTACATAGGCCTACTGACCGCCCTGTAGTATGCATGGTACTGAACACGACCAGCGCCAGTTTCCTCACTGACACCAATGCGTATGAGCCTGCCACACAGCCCATTAAAGTGCCAGACAGGCATACCCCTATGGAGTGCCAAAAGTGCACCCCCATCTCTTGAGTTGAGTACCAAGACCCAAGAGCAAATTTGCATGTTACTGGCCTTTTTTGTGTAGGGAACAAAGAAACATGTATGTATGGCCAGCCAGAGCGCCACTCGCCTCACCCCAAGTACTACGGATGGTCTAGAGCCCGTCCTATCTTTGCTTACCAGCAGATGGTGCTGTTAGTGGGTGCCACAGACACTGGTGGAGACCCAGGGTGCCATGTTAGAGATTAGGAGACTACAAACAGATAATTTAGGGTAAATGCACAAGTTCAGGATTTATGTGAGGACAATCCGCACTGAAATCTGCAGGTGTTCGCAGGGAAATCCGTGCGGTCAACTGAAGTGAATGGAGAAAATCCGGACAGGAAAAATGAAAAACTGACATGCTGCGGATTTTAAAATCTGTGCGAAAAAAATAAAAAATAAATCTGCATTGATGATTTTTAAGGTCCTTTTACGCAAACCAATGTTTCAGGCAATTATCAGAAACAATCCAGACATTCCCGATAAGTGACCGAGTCATGCATAGGAACAGGCGATCACTACAGACAGATACAGAAAACACTGACAAAGGGCAGAACAAGAGGTTTACACGACAAAGGGATCCTATTCCCGAGGGAGAGAACCCTGAGACGCGTCACTTGCTGTAACCGATGACAGACGGGATTATCCCGTGATGTCTGCCACGACAACCTGTGTGACACGTAATAAGCCTAAAACATAAAAGCCGTTTTCAGACGAGCGTACCGAGATCCGTCCGTATTCTGCTCAGGATTCCTGATGATATACCATCAGGATTTACATGCGGATTTCTTCCTTCCTTCATTATTTATGCGCAGACTGTAATGTGCGTATCTGGAAACAAATGCGCACAAAGCTCGGACACGCTGCGGATTTCAGATACTGACGGAAATGATACGCCCCTGTGAATAGCTCTATTAACATTAGCAGCAGATCCCGGGGCACAGAATCCGGACCATATATACGCATCGCAAATACGCTCGTCTGAAAGCGACCAAACAGGACGTTGTGAGGACAGTGGTAAAGGGACTATCCCATCAGAAGAACCTGCCACATAGCGTGGCTGCAGCGGAGGTCGGCGGATCCTCTCAGGTGCCACTCCCAGCAAACAGCTGCATTGGCAGTGTGTGGCATTACACAGTGGTCATTCAGGTGCATAGTCGTCCATGTCGTACCCGGGTGGCTCTAGTCTACCAGAATGGGGGTCATTTTTATGATCGGTTCTAGCTCAAGGAGGGGGTCCTGAGTGGGGGCTCCCTCTAGGACACCTATATACACATTAAGGCCAGAGCGTATTAAGTCCAGGAAAAACGTTCCGTGTGACGACTAAACACTGCTTCTCGGACGTGAACTCACAGCATCGTAATGATTTACGACGCTGCGAGTTCCAGCCTGACCGCGGGCTACTGAACGGTAGTCACAGCCTTATTTCAGTACTGTAGACCTGCGGTCACGCAGGGGCACACAGCATCATAAATTACTGATGCTGCGAGGGGGGGGGGGGGGGGTGTCACATCACAGATGCCGCGTTCAGTCCGGGAAATGCAGCGGTCACGTGGGGCATGTTTCCCGGGCTGAATACGATTGTGTGAAATTGGTCCTACGCGCATGGGTCTTCTTCACGAGATAACCTCTTCAACATAAGGCCTCACGCACACGGCCATAGCTTGTCTGCATCCGATTCCCATTTTTTGCGGACCCATTTGTTACAATGGAGCTGCGAAGTAGGCGGACGGAACACGTGTGCTGTCCGCATCCGTTCTGTGAGCCCGCAAAAAAGGACACAACGAGTCCTATTCTTGTCCGCTTTATTGACAAGGATAGAAAAAAAGAAAAAAAAAGAAAAAATGGTGGCGTGCAGTCGGCCGGTATCCGTGTGCAGGAGCCCTAATGGAATGAACGATCACAGCAATGATCTGAAGGTGAATGGAAAAGAAATAAATCTTAGATCTGCATTGTACCTTCATACAGACACAGACATTCCCTTAATGCAGCACTGAACTGCGAGACCAGGTTCAGACGTGGAGCGGCACGCGCCGCCCACACGTAACAGAATTATATGAGCGCGCTGCGGACGGTCGGACCCGCGCCCTGCTGATTATCGACATGTTGTGGGAACACCGCACATTTTCACCCTCTGAAACGCAATGGTTTACTGCAGACTTGTGGTGGAAAATGTCCTCCGTGGGTGCACGTGGCCCAAAATAAACGGACCAGGACGGAGAGGAGAAAGCAGTGACCTGGCAGCATCCGACATCACCCGACTGTACTTGGAAAGAACTTAAAGGGGTTGTCTCAATTCAGCAAATGGCATTTATCATGTAGAGAGAATTAAAGGGATCACATCATCTCATACACTGGGGGCACATTGCTAGGATGGGACCCGCACCTATCTGTAGAACGGAGCCCGCAAAGTGAAGGAGCGGCCGCCCTCCGGTCATTTCTATGACTGGGCTATTTTCGGCAGTCCCATTGAAATACACGAGAAGGGCACTGCGCAAGCGCAGCCACCGCTCTGTGGGGCTGACGGAAAGAGTCAAGCCAAGTGCGGCACTCCAGTGGAAAAGAATGGAGGGCGGCCGCCCATGTGCGGTGCGCCCTCCTTCACTTTGGTCCCAGTGGGCCCATTCCCGGTCACATTGCATCTGTGCTGCAGCGGTCACTGTAACCATGGAAACAAGCAGTGTATAATGCGAAAAATGAATCCAGCCAGCAAAGGAGGCAATATTGGCAATCACAATACATTAGTAAGTGCCTGATATTAACTTCCTCTACATGATAAATGCCATTTGCTGAAGTGAGAGACCCCCTTTAAGGCAAAGGCAATCGGACCCCTTGCACCTCCCCATAGCATTTCCTGCAGGATAGAGGGTCACGATCAGCACTGGGGGGGGGTTACACTTTTTACCCCTACAAAGGTTACAAAAGTCACTACGACCTGAATCCTAGGCAAATAACACATAAAAGCCGTACACATACACAGATGTACATCAGGGTGTTAGGGGCGGACATGACACTGCACAGACCACTCAAGGAGGACAGTTTAAAGTGGTATGCCGACGACATATTAAAGAGGACCTCTCCTGACTGTTGCATCCCCCATGTAATAACCATTCTGCAGCATCTATTCTTTTGACTATGTTGTGCCATTCCTCTATTATCCCTGCTAGAAGTTATGAATGAATTGCTAGCAGTTTGCAATAAAGGTCCAGATGGGTGTTACCAGATGGGGGGGGAGGGTGTACCTGGACAGTGACACAGGCAGCATAGAGCGCAGGGACGCACCCACAACTGGAAACACCCATCTGGACCTTCATAACAATCAGCTAGTAATTCTTGGATAACTTCAAGCAGGAATAATAATAGAGAAATGGCACAACACAGTCATAAGACTAGATGCTCCAGAAGGGTTATTATATGGGGAATGCAAATGTGTCAGAGGAGGCGACAAGGTGGGTTGCCACCTACATATCAGAGGGGGGATGGGGGCTCCATGTCTCAGAGAGATCAGGGGAAGCATCTATAGGAGTGATTCACATGCAGCAGATTTCTGAAAACATGACACTTATTTACTACATGCGTTTTGTAGGAGCCATTCAGATGAACAGAACCAGTTTTCAGTCACAGAAAACACTGCAACAAATCTGCCAAGTGTGAATATCCCCTAACGGAGATGGACACCATAAACCGCCACCAGTGCCTATTGTGTAGTGGACTACTCTGCCCATCTGGAGCCTGCTGGGGGTTATAGCTGGGACTGGTTGCTATGCAGGGACACATACAGCAGGACTCCCCGGGGAGCGGCTCTTTGTTTGCAGCTCGCAGGCACTTGCCTTGGTTGCAGAAGAAGTTCCACAGCTTCGCGAAGATGAGGCCCATGGTGACAAAAGGCCAAAGCCGAGCTCCGCCCGTCACATAGGTGTGAGAGGAGGGGGTCACCGTCCGGTACGAGCGCTCCCTGCCGGGTCAGGCCGCGGTCTCCATCCGCCCTCACCCCGGGGACTACGTGACTGTTTCTACCACACACCGCACTAAACAGCTGGGGCGCTCCAGCCGCGTACGCGCTCTACGTACGGCCGGCTTACGTCACCGAGCGTATGACGTTCGCAAGCACCGCCTTCCTTCGTCGCTATTGGATAAATCTACGCTGCCTACTTCCACTCCTAGCCAATCAGAGACGGAATAACAGAAGGCCTTGTACAAGTAAACTCATCGATGATTGGTTGTTCGCTACCTGACTGTACGTCTAGTCAAAACTACAGCTCCCAGCATGCCATGCCCCTTAGGGCAGTCAGAACTCAACGGGAGTCGTAGTTTACCAACAGCCTACAGCCTGCAGAACACCAGAATGTAGCTTATGGCGTTCTGGCTAAAAAAAAAAATCTCTATAGTTCCGAGTATGTAGGGTAGGAACATAGATGGGTTATAGTTACTGACCACATCAAAGATGGCTGCCAAAGCTTCTCATGCAGTTTGAACACTAGGGGGAAAATCAGAATCTCCCAGGGAATTCATTCGGTATAAGCGGTGATAGATACGTGCTTGTTTCTCGCCCATTATAATTCATTTTTCTCCTCGCCTCACAGTTTGGACTGGATCTGCCTCCTTTCCCTGGGCAGGAGAGATTGGTCTTCATAAACATGGCCGCCCCAGGATACTATGTGTCATGAAGTGAAGACATTTCTTTTATCCAATAGTCTTGTTTTTTTTTTTTGTATTAAATGTTGGCCAAGAAGAGGCACGTGTACTTTGTACAGGCGGCTGAGGACTGGATGGCACACTGAGAAGATTCGCTGTCACGGATGTTTGACCCACACCGGTTTCCGTAGCCAGGTATCTCTGCTTCTATGGAGGGGAGGGTGACAGAAGCTCTTCTTCCCTGTGGACGCTTTCTATGTCTCTGCTGGCTTCCCTTTAGGAAACTGCAAATCAGATCTTTCTCCATTGGTCAGCCTGGGCCTTGTAGTTCCACAGGGCAGAGTAGTGCTGGCAGCAGCCCTGTATATAACTCTGCATAAGGGCTTATTCAGACAGGGGCAGACATGTGCCTGATATTAAAAACTCAAGGGGCCTTTTACCAAACTGGTGTAAAATGGAACTGGCTTAGTTGCCCATAGCAACCAATCAGATTCCACCTTTCATTTTGGACAGCTCCTTTGGAAAATGAAAGGTGGAATCTGATTGGTTGCTAGGGGCAACTGAGCCAGTTCTACTTTACACCAGTTTGATAAATGACCCCATCAGTCTAGGAAAGTGAGAAATAAAAGCAGAATCCACATGGAAGCCGACGTGTGATATCCGGTTTTTCACATCTGTTACTAAGCAACGGGAAAAAGTGAAACCAGGATGTCCTTCAGTTTGTTTCCTACACGAGAAATACAAATGTAAAAATGGCAGCACAGAAGGCGACAAAGACATATTGGACAGTGGTGTCCTTTTTTTTCAGGACGAAAAAATCAGATACAGCCTACAAATAAGCTTTAGGGCTTGTTCACACGACCGTGCGAAGCCCGTGCTGTGGACCGCAAATTGCGGTTAGCTAAGCACGGGCACCTGCCGTGTGGCAGCCGTATAGGGATCGCGGCCCCATTCACTTGAATGGGTCCGCGATCCCTCCGTTCCGCAAAAAGATAGAGAAGGCTCTATCTTTTTGCGGTGCGGAAGCACGGAACGGAAGCTCAGAAAGCACGCCGTAGTGTTCCGTTCCGCATCTCCGGATTTGCAGACCCATTGAAATGAATGGCTCCGCATCCGTGATGCAGAATGGCCACGGAACGGGACCCGTGTATTGCGGATACGCAAATGCGGTCCGCAATATGGGCACGGGCCTCACACGGTTGCGTGAACGAGCCCCTTAAGGTGAGTGACAACCAGGAGGACCGCCGTTACAGCTTCTACAGAGGTTGTCACCTTTCCCACAGCCCTGAAATGGAGATCCGCCCAATCCGACACTGACTTCCTGATCCTGTATCCGACCACGACTAGACAGGAAACTACAACTTCCAGCATGCTCCTGTTTACTTATATGGAGGCTCTGAAAGCAGCCAAGCAAAGGAGCATGCTGGGAGTTGTAGTATTACAACAGCTGGAGTGCCGGAGGTAATGGGATGTGATAGAAGAGGACAGCTCTTGGGGACAGCTAGCACGCCCCTCCTTAGGTACCGAGCCTGAAAGGTTCAATTACTATGGATCCTTTAGGCTACTTTCACACTTGCGGCAGAGGATTCCGGCAGGCAGTTCAGTCACCGGAACGTATGCAAACTGGTGGCATTTGTCAGGATCCTGATCCGTATGACAAATGCATTGAAATGCCGGATCCGTCTCTCCGGAAAAACGGATCCGGCATTTTTTTTTTTTCACATTTTATGCGGTTTGAGCATGTGCAGACCGTAATGCCGGATTCGTTTTGCCGGAACACTCGGGGCCGGATCCGGCATTAATGCATTTCAATCGGAAAAAATGCCGGCAAGTGTTCCGGAATTTTGGACGGAGATAAAACCCGCAGCATGCTGCGGTATTATCTCCGTCCTGATCAGTCAAAAAGACTGAACTGAAGACATCCTGAACGGATTACTCTCCATTCAGAATGCATTAGGATAAAACTGATCAGTTCTTTTCCGGTATTGAGCCCCTAGGACGGAACTCCATGCCGGAAAAGAATAACGCTAGTGTGAAAGTGCCCTAAGGAAGACGACCGCCGTACATATGGAGTTGCTGCACACGACGATCATGCTAGTGCAATAATAACGCATAATTTATCGTATACTGCGCTCATATGCTATGGGTTGTATTAAAGGGGTTTTCCGAGATTTTTATACTGGTGGAGGTCTGACCCCCGGGACCCCCGCCGATCAGCTGTTTATCTGAGCAGAGCGGCCTACTCTCTGCTTTCCCTAGGAGGCCATCGACGTCACGTTCATCGGTCACGTGGCCTAGGAGCAGTTCAGACCCATTCAAGGGAATGAGGCTGAGCGCAATACCAAGCACAGCCACTATACAATGTATGGCGCTGTACTTGGTGAGCCCAGAGAAAGCCGCGGCGCTCACAGGTGTTTTCTCAAACAGCTGATTGGCGGGGGTCCCGGGAGTCGGACCCTCACCGATTAGATACTGATGACCTATCCTGAAGATAGGTCATCAGTATGAAAATCTTGGAAAACCATTTTAAAATTGCAGACAGTATTAGTCCTCGTTCACACCTCAGTGAATCACGGATGTGTGCTGTCTGAATACCCCACAGCGCACGTACCTATTGATTTTAATGTGTTTGCTCACACATCAGTAGTTTTCTATTCACCGTGGTTCAGTGGACCAAACACGCCCATTGAAGTCTATGGGTCTGTGAAAAACCACTGACAACACGAGCGCCATCCGTGTTTGGTCAGTTATTCAGGGACCATAGGTAGGAGATTCTCTAGAAATTCATTTTCAGCCTAGAAGAAGCCCTGGAATGAGAATGACACACGGAGGGCAAAAAACGGACACACGGATAAAACACAATTTTCGATAGACATCAGACACGGAAATGTGAACGAGGCCTTGACATCTTTGGAAAATCCATCTGTGAAGAACCTGCGTTTGGTCCGGGTGTCATCCCTATTCTACGGAAGCTGCTCAGCTGAAAATTAATTTCCAGAGCATCTCCTACCTGTGGTCCCTGAAAAGCTGACCAGACAGGGATGCCATCCGTGTCGTGTCAGCGTATTTTCACGGACCCATAGACTTCAGTGGGCACGTTGGGTCCTCATGCTCCCGTGATTTTTCCACTGACCCACGATCAATGTCAAACCACTGATATGTGAACAAACATTAAAATCAATGGGTACGCGCGCTCCCATGGAAAATGTGGACTGTACACATCCAATGTGAACAAGACCTTATGTAATTGCTCTGTTATATGCAGTTCGCATAACGATATCCAAATTTGCACAAAATCACGTACAAGAGGAAAGCGTAGTCCAGAGGCTCACGTTCACGGACGCAGGAGAAATGACGCGTTACATGGCGGCTATTCATTTGAAGATAATGAATGGGATGCGTTGTCCGCCAGAAGGAGAGCCTGTGGACGGGGGTCCCTGATCTGTGACATCCATATGTTCTCTCCCCGTGAGAGACCACCTTATGTGGTCCTAAAAACGTCCGTCTCCGGTCTATGAAAGTGATCCGCGTATTGTTGTATCGTGCGGTGTGACTGATGGCCGCCTTCTTCTTCCTTCCAGAAGTTACTGACATCTCCGGCGTAAAATGTCCTTCTTCCCAAAGATACGCCTAAGAGAGGAGGTCGCGGATTACCTGCGTAATGTGTATCTCAACCCCGAGGTGAGCAGCGGCATACTAATGTGTCTGTGCCAAAAAAGTGGTCCAACGTGGCGCTTCTGGGGGGGGGGGGGGGTTTATCCAAACGGGTGTAAAGGAGAATTGGCTTAGGTGCCCCTAGCAAGCAGCTGGGAAAAATGAAAGGTGGAATCTGATTGGTTGCTGTGGACAACTGAGCCAGTCCTACTTTACACCAGTTTGGATAAATCTCCCCCTCTGTGTAATTAAAGGGGTATTCCAATCCACAGGCTATGCTATAAGTACGGGTCTCATGCCATCCTGTGAATCTATGTTATAAAAATCAATGTCTGTCTGTCCTCTATTGGCATCCAAAGGCCTGAACAGTCGGACACCACATTTGGCACATAGGTACTTCAGGTGTCCGGGAAGGTTCTCAGCGCTCTAGGACCTAATGTCCTTGAGATATTCCCATGAAATGTATTAGCCAATAGAAGCTCGCAGGTCCTTCACTCATATCCTAACTACCATACACACGGTCACATGACCCTTATTGGCCAATAGAAACTCGCAGGTCCTTCACTCATAGCCTAACTACCATACACACGGTCACATGACTCTTATTGGCCAATGGAAGCTCGCAGGCCCTTAGTCTCCACATACACACAGTTTTACACCAGGTTTCCATAACAACTCAGCCATTTTTTATTCACTGTTATAGGTCGGCTTCACTATTAAGGGGGCAGGGTGCTGTGGAGATCAGTGTTAAGGGGGCGAGGCACCGTGGAGGTTACTATTAATGGGTCGGGGCTCTGTGGAGGTCACTATTAAGGGGGCAGGGTGCTGTGGAGGTCACTGTTAAGGGGGCAGGGTGCTGGGGAGGTCACTGCTAAGGGGCGGGCACTGTGGAGGTCACAGTTAAGGGGGCAGGGTGCTGTGGAAGTCGCTGTTAAGGGGGCATGGTGCTGTAGAGGTAACTGTTAAGGGGGTCGGGTGCTCTGGAGGTCGCTGTTATGGGGACAGTTAAAAATAAAATAAACAGTGTGTGTATATAGGGCTACTAGTGATTTCCTTGTTAAAAAAATAAAAAGGGCAGGGATTGGCCTCCTGGACAACCTTGGAGCAAATCCAATAAACACACAGACAGAACAACACTTCATGTTCGGGCAGCGCCAGGGACTTTTTCTAGTATGTCGTAAATGCCAGAGATGAGAATACCCCTTTAAAACTACACCAGCGGGATAAATACAGTGGATATAAAAAGTCTACACACCCCTGTTAAAATGTCAGGTTTCTGTGATGTAAAAAAAAATAATGAGAAAAAGATAAATCCTTTCAGAACTTTTTCCACCTTTAATGTGACCTATAAACTGTACAACTCAATTAAAAAAAGAAAATGAAATATTTTAGGTAGAGGGAAGAAAAAAAATAAAAATAAAATAATATGATTGCATAAGTGTGCACACCCTTAAACTAAAACTTTGTTAAAGCACCTTTTGATTTTATTACAGCACTCAGTCTTTTTGGGTAGGAGTCTATCAGCATGGCACATTTTGACTTGGCAAGATTTGCCCACTCTTCTTTGCAAAAACACTCCAAATCTGTCAGATTGCGAGGGCATCTCCTGTGCACAGCCCTCTTCAGATCACCCCACAGATTTCCAATCGGATTCAGGTCTGGGCTCTGGCTGGGCCATTCCAAAACTTTAATCTTCTTCTGGTGAAGTCATTCCTTTGTTGATTTGGATGTATGCTTTGGGTCGTTGTCATGCTGAAAGATAAAGTTCTTCTTCATGTTCAGCTTTCTAGCAGAAGACTGAAGGTTTTGTGCCAATATGGACTGGTATTTGGAACTGTTCATAATTCCCTCTAGCTTAACTAAGGCCCCAGTTCCAGCTGAAGAAAAACAGCCCCTTGGCATGATGCTGCCACCTCCATGCTTCACTGTGGGTATGGTGTTCTTTTGGTGATGTGCAGTGTTGTTTTTGCGCCAAACATATCTTTTGGAATTATGGCCAAAAAGTTCAACCTTGGTTTCATCAGACCATAACACCTTTTCCCACATGCTTTTGGGAGACTTCAGATGTGTTTTTGCAAAATGTAGCCTGGCTTGGATGTTTTTCTTCGTAAGAAAAGGCTTTCGTCTTGCCACTCTACCCCATAGCCCAGACATATGAAAAATACGGGAGATTGTTGTCACGTGTACCACACAGCCAGTACTTGCCAGTTATTCCTGCAGCTCCTTTAATGTTGCTGTAGGCCTCTTGATAGCCTCCCAGACCAGTTTTCTTCTCGTCTTTTCATCAATTTTGGAGGGACGTCCAGTTCTTGGTAATGTCACTGTTGTGCCATATTTTCTCCACTTGATGATGACTGTCTTCACTGTGTTCCATGGTATATCTAATGCCTTGGAAATTCTTTTGTACCCTTCTCCTGACTGATACCTTATAACAATGAGATCCCTCTGATGCTTTGGAAGCTCTCTGTGGACCATGGCTTTTGCTGTGGGATGCGACTAAGAAAATTTCAGGAAAGACAAACTAGAGCAGCTGAACTTTATTTGGGGTTAATCAGAGGCACTTTAAAGGGAACCTGTCATGTGGATATTTGATTATAATCTAACTAATTATATACAATCATTAACTACTAAAAAGTGCCTTAGATGTATTCACTTACTGGTGTGACAGATGGTTACCTCATAATATACACACAAAGATGCCACATGCCGCTAATGAGCTGATTTGAGTCCATCGTGATGTCATTTAGTCCAGCGTTTATTTAATTAACAGCTAAAGCCACTCCCCTTTCCACCTGCTGATTCATATGGAAAATAACTGTCAATCAGCAGCAGGTGGGCGGGAAGAGTCAGGAGCTCATGAATATTCAGGACTCCTCATTATGAGCTGGAGCTTTTCAATACAAGATGTTGGCAGATTGACTGGGTCAATTAAAGAAAGTGACCCAGCATTGTGCTAAGAGAATCAGTCACTTATTTATGTTGCCCTTAGTTAGGACACCATAAAACTGGTGCCAGGTTCCCTTTACATGATGGCAGGTGTATGCTGACTCCTATTTAACAGGACTTTGAATGTAATTGCTTAATTCTGAACACAGCTACATCCCCAGTTAGAAGAGGGTGTGCACACTTATGCAACCACATTATTTTAGTTTTTTGTTTTGTTTTCTTCCCTCCACCTAAAAGATTTCAGTTTGTTTTTCAATTGAGTGGTGCAGTTTATAGGTCACATTAAAGGTGGGAAAAGTTCTGAAATGATTTATCTTTGTCTCATTTTTTTACAGCACAGAAACCTGACATTTTAACAGGGGTGTGTAGACTTTTTATATCCACTGTATATATAGGATGTACTATATGATGTCTGATTTTAATTTTTTACATTAGTCATGGGATAACCCCTTTAAATCTGCTTCCACTTGCACATTGATTTTATTGCAGATTTGATAGTTGAATCGCTCCGGACTAGGTATTGCCCTACTGTGAGTCAAGACTGGGGCAGACGGCAGCTGCAACCAATGATCTTATGGAGACCTAGGAACAATATAGTTCTCCATATTAGTGGACATGGAACATTCAGGATCTGGTATATGTTCCTAAAGGATCCCAATATCCTCTGCCTAGCCTGATGACGATTAAGGGTCCATTCACACGTCCGCAATTTCATGCCGCATTTTGCGGAACAGAATTGCGGACCCATTCATTTCTATGGGGCAGCACGATGTGCACCTCCGGGTCCGCAATTCCGTTCCCGAAAAAAATAGAACATGTCCTATTCTTGTCCGCAATTGCGGACAAGAATAGGCATATTCTATTAGTGCCGGCGATATGCGGTCCGCAAAATGCGGAACGCACATTGCCGTGTTCGTGTTTTGCGGATCCACGGATCCACAAAACACATTACAGACGTGTGAATGGACCCTAAAGGGGTTGTCTCACTTCATCAAGTGACATTTATCATGCAGAGAAAATTAATACAAGGCACTTACTAATGTGTTGTGATTGTCCATATTTCCTCCTTTTCTGGCTGGATTCATTTTATACACTGCTCATTTCCATGGTTACGACCACCCTGCAATCCAGCAGTGGTGGTCGTGCACACTATAGCAACAAGTGTCAGCCTCTCTGGTGGCCAAGACTGCGAGAGCGCGCATAGGCAAGCACGACCACCGCTGTAAGATTGCAGGGTGGTCGTAACCATGGAAACAAGCAGTGTATAATGTGACGGAAAAATGAATGAAGCCAGCAAAGGAGACAATATGGACAATCACAATACATTAGTAAGTGCCTTGTACTAACTTTCTCTACTTGATAACTTCCATCTGCTGAAGTGAGACGACCCCTTGTGGTTTAGCCACACATAAGATGTATTTTTAAAGTTTTTTTCTACTCCGGCAGTTACTTTCACATAGTGTTTTAAAACGTAGACCCTTTATTTTCTTTAACCTGTCTTACAGCTTGTGGCCACATTGGGGCAAGAAGAAGCAGAGAAGAAATTTGTGCGTCTGCAGAATCATTTGTCCCATCCGCCATCTTTTACCACCATCCGTGTAAATACGAGACGGACCTCTGTGGAAAACGCAAAACAGCTTCTTAGTGAAGAAATACATAAGGTTAGAAGGACATTTTGGGACATATCTTTGTAAGAGTCCATTCACACGTCCGCGGAACGGGTGCGGACCCATTAATTCTCTATGGGGCAGGAATGGATGCGGAGAGCACACAGTGTGCTATCCGCATTTCCAGAGCGCGCCCACGATCTTCCGGTCCGCGGCTCCGGAAAAAAATAGAACATGTCCTATTCTTGTCGGCAATTGCGGACAAGAATAGGCAGTTCTATGGGGGGTACCGGCCGGGTGTATTGCAGATCCGCAATACACTACGGACGTGTGAAGGGACCCTTAGTGAAAGTCGAAGTATGCTGAAAGATTGGATGTTAAACAGTTAATACCAGAAATAATAGGTCTCCCAGGTGGTCGGGTCAGGGATTTGTGAATCCTAGGCAGGAAGTAAAAGCGTGAAATGGATGGATGTAACACTGTCCGGAATTCTCTTTCTTTTTTTATCTATAATACCTATCTGAAAACCCGCCTCTACCAGTTCAGAGAGGAGTGGGGTCCTCAATAATGATTCGATAAAATTCTTGCTCTGAGAGTATTCTCTGTGATTGAGCTAGATAATAATCGGAATCCATGATCACTACATCCCCCCCCCCCCTTATCTGCACTTTTAAAGGGAACCTGTCACCTCAAAAACGCATATAAAACCGCCAGCATTACCGTATAGTAGCCCCCAGTCTGTTCATAATCATATGTTTGATCCGGTAGTCTGATGCTCAATAGCTTAAAAAAACTATATTTTAAGCGCTATCTTGCCGGTCAGCTTCAAGTCAAGGTAAGAACGCCCCCTAACCGTCCCCTCTCTTGTTTAATTGACAGCCAGAAGTCTCACGCATGTGTGGTGCGCTCCTTGGTAAGGCGCGATCCCGTCTCCGGCTGCCGCTGTTAGCCGGCTTTCAGTGGTGCACCACGCATGCGTGAGACTTCTGGCTGTCAATCAAACAAGAGAGGGGACGGTTAGGGGGCGTTCTTACCTTGACTTGAAGCTGACCGGCAAGATAGCGCTGATGGCGCTCAAAATATAGTTTTTTTTTTAAGCTATTGAGCATCAGACTACCGGATCAAACATATGATTATGAACAGACTGGGGGCTACTATACGGTAATGCTGGCGGTTTTATATGCGTTTTTGAGGTGACAGGTTCCCTTTAATTACAATGTTTTTATTTTGGGTAAGGTTTTTCAAAGCTATTTTTCCCTCTATAGTAAGATTGGGCTTGATGTGTAATCTCTTCATAGACCTTTTTCTGGTGGTACTATAACCCGCGAAAGCTTCTTTTAGATCATTCATCACCATATTATAATAACTTTCAGTGTGTGGGCCCCTACTTTCGATGGGGTAAAAGGATGATTTATTTCTAAGTTGGGATCGAATAGGGGTTGGTCCTGATAGCTCTTGGGTATCTAGTTCCGGTTGGTGTTGGGATAAGGTACTGGGCAATGGTGGAGGATTATTTTTGGACCTGGATGTTTGATATATAAAATAACGTTTGAGAGTCAATTTACGTATATATTGATTTAGGTCAACAAATAATTCAGAGTCCTGGTTCGTTGGTGGGACAGAATGAAAGTCCTTTGCTAAGTAGGGTCATTTCATTTTGTTTTATGTGTTTGGACAGGTTGAAAATACCCAGATCTCTTTCTCGTAATTTCTTAACTTCAGGATCGTTCGTAATAGTGGACAGGGGGGGGGTGTTTGTTGGTCTTTAATCATCTTTCGGTTTGGATTTTTTGTTTAAACGAAAGTGCTGGGTGAGGGAAGCAATTTTTAAGATACATATAGCTTTTTAATTTGAGAGTCAGGTTCGACGAGATAAGTTGACGTTTAGAAATAAGGATCTTCATCAGTTCACTCGAGCATTTGTCACTGATATATCAAGTCAGTTTGTTGTAAATTCCATGTTGTTGCAAAAAGTAGGCTTTAGTGAAGATCTTAAACCCTGGGGGATCATCCCCAAAGATAGATAGATGGATAGAAAATACCATCAATTTCATTATGCAGGAACTCCTTAGTAAGGTCTATGATGTTAGCTTCAATTGTAGTGATATTTTCATCGTTTTCTTTCCAGGTGGACAGATGGCCAAGTACCTTCTGGTATTATTGATAGCTGGCTCAACTTTTTGGTGGATAGGAGATAACCAACTTCACGTTGGATTCTAGTTGTAAGGTCGTTTAGATCATGGTGAAGGGACATCCACCCCGAGGCAGCCACAGGTCCCCTGACCGATGTGGGTGTATTCCCCTTACAGTCCATTAGCAATGAAAGAAACAAAAAATAATAATGGGGGTTACTCCAATATATTTTGAGAGCTCTCAAAATATAAAGTGAGAACAGAGAAGTGCCAGGGTGGTGGGACTAGAAAAGAGTAAAAGAAAGAAGGCCAGATGAGGATAGGCAGCACAGGTGGTCAGAGTACGGGATGAAACCTGTACATCAGTAGGAGATAAAAAGGTGTTTTGGCTGGAAACGGATGGGCACCTGAGGGACAGGGCTCAGTGCCACCTCCAATCAGCCAAAAAAATTAGACCAACATGTTCATAGTTTTGGAAATCGATGGGGGGGTCCGAGCTCACTGACCATCAGAAATTTCACTTACTGACCTGTCTAAATGCCACCGGCATCAATCGCTTTCTCGGGTCAGCACGCTGTCTTTGAAATGGCTGATCGGCAAGGAACTGAAGATTTCATACAAAGGTGTCCTGGGACGTCTTCAGCAGAATGAAACCAGAAAGTCCTGATGTATGACTGCCCACAGGACGGGCGCCTCGGAGCACAGGTTGGTGTTCAAGCTCAGATATTGCAGAGTTGTCTGGTTTGGACAGTCCTTGCATAGTCCTCTGAAGATGTGCAGGGAACCCATTGAAATCAGTGGCCTGTTGCTGTTATCCACAAATTAGACACGTCTTCTAGATAGAAGCCGTGAAATCTGTATGGGTGACGTGTTGTGGAAAGGCCGTGATACAGGCTCTCCTTACCATTGCAGAACGAGGCCAGGGCACTGCTGAGTTTGCATTTGGAAGCTCTGCTGTGACTGCTTGGGAGAGAAGGGGGGTAAATGCTGTGACTACTATTGTGGGGCGTGCTCTGCTGTGACTACTTGGGAGAGAAAGGGGGCATTCTGTAACTATTTATTGCGGGGTGTGCTCTGCTGTGACTGCCTGGGAGAGAAGGGGGCATTCTGTGACTACTAGTGGGGGCATGTTCTGCTGAAACTACTTGGGAGAGAGGGGGGGCATTCTGTGACTACTAGTGGGGGCGTGTTCTACTCTGGGCATGTTTAATCTCAAGTAATGTGTAGGGGCAAGCTTATACATCTGAACTGAGTCCTATGGTGTCTTAAAGGGCGTGTTTCACCAAAAACATTTTTCTGCCAGTTACAACCAGATAGGGACATGTATCCTTTTTTCAAATCTGTTTTTATTTTGTAATTGTAGATTTATTTTTTTCTATTCTATTTGCTGAACCTGATTATGGGGGCGGCCATCTTACCTGACCTTTACGGCAGCCACATGGTCAGGAGGGGACCTTATTGACTTCTATAGGAGAGTTTTCTAGGCATGCTCTGTGACCTGTTAAGAGGTCACAAGGGACTACATAAGCTGAGATAATTATATATCTACTGTATCTCTGTCTTTCTACGTATCTAGTTTGTACCTGTTTATCGCATATCTATATCTGTCTATCGGATCTCATATCTATCTATCTATCTATCTATAAAACAAAAATACAACAGCAGCACAGTTAGAAAAAAGTAAATCGGGTGAAAATCCTCAGGGAAGGTAGGCAACCATTCCACTGTACAATATTTCCAAAAGCTTGACAAATGCCTCATTAAGTGGGCTGAAACGTTGCCTGGGAATAATTCGGGTCATCACCTTTCACTTTGATTTGGAGTGCTGCCTCATTTTTTTGGAAATATATCTATCTATTTATCTGCCTGTCTAATATCTGCAGGGGTGCACCTAGCCTTTCTGCTGCCTGAAGCGAAAACTGATACGGCGCCCCCCTTCTCAATGCAAATTTCTTAACCTAACCCCTTCCCTTCAGCCCATGGCTCTTCCGCTGCCCCCCTCTTGCCCCTACCTGGTGCTGCCTGAGGAGATCGCCTCACCTGGCCTCATTAGTGGGTGCACCCCTGAATATCTGTTATTCTAATCTCGCCTATGATAATGAGATGACTGCTGAAAAGTGATCTGAACAGACCAGGAAATGGAGCCTATTATTAGTCTTGTCTTAGTGGCCAGTGCAAAAACTGCAGGATTTTAGGATTTTTAGATAGTTTGATTAATATAGTGTCATAGAAAATGAAATATAACATCATCCAAAAAATTTGGAAAAAATAAAATATGTTAAAGAGGACCTTTCATCGGTCCAAACATTGTAAACTAAGTGTCATGATCTGTACAGCGGCGCCCAGGGATCTCACTGCACTTACTATTATCCCTGGGCGCCGCTCCGTTCTCCCGTTATGTCCTCCGGTATGTTCGGGGACTTGGTTATAGTAGGCGGAGACTTAGGAGACTTGGTTATAGTAGGCGGAGACTGCCATTGTTCTGCGGGCGTCTCCTCCTCCTAGGCTGTAGCGCTGGCCAATCGCATCGCAGAGCTCACAGCCTAGGAGAAAAAAACCTCCCAGGCTGTGAGCTCTGCGCTGCGATTGGCCAGCGCTACAGCCTAGGAGAAGGAGACGCCCAGGAGAACAAGGGCAGACTCCGCCCAGTATAACTAAGTCCCCGAACATACCGGAGGGCATAACGGGAGAACGGAGCGGCGCCCAGGGATAATAGTAAGTGCAGTGAGATCCCTGGGCGCCGCTGTACAGATCATGATACTTAGTTCACAATGTTTGGACCGATGAAAGGTCCTCTTTAACATAAAAACTTGATTTAAACAAGGGCATGAATGATGTCTTCTAGGCCTGACCGATCTGTTTTCTTCTCACTTTGGGAGGGGGTCCGTGTGCTTGTCAGTGAACATGTCCCTGTAATGAGCTGGGCGACCCCTCTCCATGTTCCAGAATCAATTAAAGAGATGACTTGAAAGTGCGAAGGATAAGTCGCATTGTGCAGTCACGCTCCCCACAGAGCTGCCTTCATTTTGACAGCTTTTTATTTGTCTGTTTTCTAGGTCGAACACAAGGGTTAAAACATTCAGAAACCCTGACTAATAAAAGCGCCCACCGTCTGCAACGAATCCAGTACCCGCAGTCCGCAGCTATCCCATGCAGTGCAGCTAGGTTACTGTGCTCTGGGCAGGGTACTTCTACTTCTCCAATCTCATAGCTTGAAGGGGTTATCCAGGAATTTGATATTGATGAGCTGTCCTCCAGGATAGGTCATCCATATCAGATCGGCGGGGGTCCATCAGCTGCCTGGTGAACGCTGCGGTCTCTTCACAGCTTGAATGGGACTGAGCTGCATCCAGGCCATGTGACTGATGTACGGTGACATCACATGGTCTAGGAAGACGCCTAAGAGCTCATCAGGGATGCCGGGAGTCAGACCCCCACCCATCTGATATTGATGACCTACCCTGAGGATAGATCATCAATATCAAATTTCCAGATAACTCCATTAAAGAAAATGTGTCATCAGAGAACGACCTATTGTTTAAATCACATTTAAAGAATTTTTGATGATGTTATTTTTCATCTTCCATGTCACTGTCTATATTTAAACAAAAAACATAAAATCCTGCGGTTTTCACGCTGGCCACTAAAGGTGAGTTCACATCACATTTTATGCCTCCGTTTGACGTACAGTACAGACCAAAAGTTTGGACACACCTTCTCATTCAAAGAGTTTTCTTTATTTTCATGACTATGAAGGCATCAAAACTATGAATTAACACATGTGGAATTATACACATAACAAACAAGTGTGAAACAACTGAAAATATGTCATATTCTAGGTTCTTCAAAGTAGCCACATTTTGCTTTGATTACTGCTTTGCACACTCTTGGCATTCTCCTGATGAGCTTCAAGAGGTAGTCCCCTGAAATGTGTCAGCAGCAAGGCCCAATCATCAGCACACATCCTTAGTTAGATTTAGGTATACACCACAATATCATAACTCTAGGGAAGCATCATACTTATGGATGCATGAGTCCCCTAGTAAGTGATAATCCAGGACCCTCAAATTTCGAGGGTCGGTTTCGCTTGAGATAGACCCCCCTCCCTTTCCAGTCTTATAACAACATTCAGTCTTGCTATGTACTCTGCTATAACACAAGGCAGTGGTTGTGTCCAGTGTTTTACGTGCCTGGTACAACATCCCTTTTATTCCTATATATAATAGGCGTCTGTAGTTGATCAGATTCAATAATGCCGCGTAGGCGCATATTAGGATCAAGAGGGAATTCTGCATTACACACTTTATTGATTAGCTGTATGACCTCACTCCGATATTCTCTTAATGCACAGCCGCTCCATAGTATATGTAACAGATCAGCCTCCGACAACAGGAGTCTCTCTATACTCTCTATATCCAATCTTAAACAGGAATAGCGGGGTTTTAACGGCTGGGACAATCTAGCAGCTTCACTCAGGGATAGGCTCGGGGTCAAGGCCAGCGTCTCCTCCCATTGAGTATCAGTAATACTCCCAACATCGTTTTCCCATTGTGCCTTTACCCTTAGAGGAAAGGCCTTCAGAAACTCCACGTGCAATGATTGATAAATTCTCGAGATAGCTCCCCTTGCAGATCCTACCGCCACCTCAGAGTCAAGCTCCTGATTGGATGTATATTGCAGCGATAGTGTTTAGGATTGGGTATCTAATGCCGTGTCTGATCTGTAAGTACTTATAGAAATGACGGGAGGGTAGACCGAACTCAGAGCACAGTTGCTGAAATTGCTTCAGGAGGTCCTGGGAGTACGATTGTCCAATGTTCCAAATCCATTTCCTTTCCCATAGGGCGAATCCCTTCAGTTGGGAAAGTTCTGGTAAGGCAGGGTTGTTCCATATGGGAGACATATTTAGAAGTCCTGAGACCCCCAAGAAGCAGGCTAGCCATAGCCCACACTTTCCTCATTAGCACCAAAGTTGGGGCAGATCCTAATCTTGGATCCACTCCCCCTTCCAGGGGCGGAGAGCGTCCCGATGCCCATTCAACTAATCTGCCATTTCTTCCCGCTCCTCCAGCCGTGTTCCATCCTTTAAAATGCTGCAGTTGGGCTGCGAGAAAATATAATAAAGGGTTGAGCATTGCTAGACCCGATTCTTTGTTTCTTTGCAGGGTTTCATATCTAATTCTACTTCTTTTAGTCTTCCACAACAAAAAAACGAAAAATGTGTTGGGTTTTGTAAATATAATGCATGGGGATCCATACCGGTGAGTTTAGGTCATCAATATTTGATCGGCCGGCGTCCGACGCCCAGCACCCCAGCCGATCAGCTATTTGTGGAGAAGACGAGGCTCCGTGCGAGTGCCTCCACCTGGTCTTTACACTGTGCGTCCTCTCCATTGCAGCGGCGGCGTAGTGTAATTACAAGCACCAGTACTCATCATTACACTGCACTTCCGAGACGAAGTGGAGCATAACGAACAGGAAGCACCGCCGGTGCCAGGTGTCGGACCCCTACCACTCAGATGTTGATGATTTATCCTGACGATAGGGCATCAATATGTCTGGCCAGAAAACCCCTTTAATGCTTTCTAAATGCTGTTAAGAACAGGTAAGCTCAGGTAAGATGGCCGCCCCCATCATCCTGTTCGGGAAATAGAATATAAAAATCTGTAATCAGAAAATAAAAACAGATTAGAAAAAAAAGGAGATGTGTTACGATTACTACTTTTTAAGGTGGCGTTCTTACAGGAGACCGCTTGCGTTCCTTTCTATGAGCCATGCGCTATTCTTCAGGCTGGTTTTGTGCCCTCTTAGTGATATTTGTAATCTTACTTTACAGCAGTTCCCCGGCGTCATCGTCCCAATTCATCAACATCCTCAGCTTAATGACCTCTTATTAATTCCAGCCATTGGTCCAAGGTTAGTGAGACGTTTTATGTATAATTTGTGTCTGTGCACGTTACTGCTCGTCTTAATTACACTGTAGTCCAGTCTTTTGTATTGACGACATATCCCAGCGTATGCGGCAGATGTTCCGGACGCAGCAGACGGATGTTAATACAGGACGAATCTATTATACCATTTAAATTCACTTCTTTACGTGTCCCCCAACAAATCCCTGCACTGTTCTGTCTGGTCGGGAGGGTCGTGGCGGAGCAGCCAGTTCGATAAAGCGTACATCCAATGAAAAGTAAAAATTTGCCAGGGCACTTAGATCTACAGATTTTATTTTTCTGTTCATGTAGCCGTATGATGGCTTGTTTTTTTACGAGACAAGATGCCCTCTCTAATGGCACTAATAACGGTCGCATACAATGTGATGGGTTGAAAAAAATAAATGGGGTGAAATTGGAAAAACTGACCATTTACTTTCATTCTCCCGGTCAGTACGAATCCAGCAATACCACATATGTATATTTTTTTTTATTGCGTTTTTACACTAGAAAAAAAATAAAAACGTTAAAAAAAACCTTTTATTTTTATTTTAGTCTCCATATTCTGACCCCTATAACTTTTTTGTATTTATGCGTGTGGAGCTGTGTGAAGACTTATTTTTTTGCAGGGCGATCTGTACTTTTCATTGATACCATTTTGGGGCATGTACAACTTTTTGATCACTGTTTGGGAGGTCTGGAAAGGGCGCGGCAGTGGCAGAAAAAGCTGAGCCTCTAGGTGTAACGGCAACGCCCCCGTTGCTCCTAGAGGCTCATTTGCATATACTAAAACTTTGTTTTTCTCATATGAACATGGGACCAACACAGATGCCGTCAGCTGCCAAGTGCACATGTAACAGGTCAGCTGGTGTCATAGGTACAAAACTGCTGACAGATGCCCTTTTAGAAACAGGAAATTATTATCAGCGTTTGGCGTGTTATAGGTAGGGCTGCAGCCCGGTCACTGTTTCTACAAGCCTGTTACCTCACTTTACACTTGCCACCGAAACCTGCATTGAGTCAAGCCGTGATCTTTTCAATGTACAAGGAATACTCACTATATTAGATACTTGTGTATACGCGCTGTGGTCTTTCTGGGTTGCAACTTAATTAATTAATTTTAACATATACTGTATTTTCCTCTTCTAACATGTGATATTCCGTGACGTGATTTCTGGGTAATTCTGTGTCTTTTCATGTATTTCTGCTCTTATCTGCAGGAAAGCGTTGAAGCAACATCCAGTACAAGCGATTGTCGGGGCCCAGTGCGGAAGTGCCGTCCTCAGAGGGGCCCATGTCTACTCTGCTGGGATTCAGTCTGCCTCAAAATGTGAGAGCAATGCCTGGTGGTATCATCTGACAATATTGAGCTGTCCAAATGTTACAGGACCCAGTACTGGCAAACAAGATTGTCTCCACACCTTCCAGGCTTTCAGCCGTCTACTCCACCAGTCAGATGAAGCAATAAATGCATTGTCTTAAGCAGGGGCGGATTGGGAACTTCCAGTGGCCCTGGAAATAAAAAAAAACGAAAAGTGGCCCCATGTTGTAGGCAAAACTACATTGATAGAAGACAGGGCAACACAAGTAGGCAGAGATAACAGAAGTAGACAGGACCTGCAATACCTTAGCAGCAGAATCAAATACCACAGTGCAGCACAAAATACTGCTGCCCTCTCCACAATATTCAACTGTATCATTGTCCTGAGGATGGTGATACAGTTAAGTTCCAGAGGGCAACTGCGGGCGTAGAGCATCAGCCCACCGGGACATTTCCCTGTAGGGTCTATCCCCAATCGGCCTCTGGTCTTAACAAAAAGTCATTGTGAGATTTAACATGTCTACTACATCCACTCTTGTGGCTGGATTGTGCTATGGTGCTCCCGTCGACCTCTCAAGTATAATTGTGTGTGTGGGATGTGGTAATCGTGGGGGCCATAATGCTCCCACATCACATATTAACAGCATATATGTGAATTCTATCCGTGACATTTTAAATACACGCACCGGGCAGGCTCAGACCTCACTCCCGTACCCTGAGGCCACCGCCGGATACTTCAAGTCAATATTCGGCCTCATAATAGATGAATTAACACTTCCCTTTGATTTCAATATATCTAAATATATACATAACTTTCTATGTATCTCGCTCTACAACCTACTTTGAATCGGGCACCCCGCATCCAAACCCATGATTATTGTACATCGCGGCCGGCTGCTGTGATTTCATATACTACAGCAGGTTGGCAACAGATTAATGTTTATTTGAGAACGGATACAGCTTTTCTACAATGATACGTTGTATAACAATAAAGTAGTAACATATCCAATGAAAATAGATCGCAGTCACCCCCTGCACTACTTCCACAAACGACATATAAGCAGCGCTTCAGATACGGCGCTCCGATCTTAAATGAGGCATTGTCATTCATAGTAAGAACGCCTCCAGCCCTTCCCAACCGGCCTGCGCGCCAAAACCGCAGCTTTTTTTAAAGCGAGTATTGTATTGTAAAAGTATATTGTCCTGATGAAGAGGGATTTTCTAGCCTCGAAACGCGCAGACCATTTCCTGAATAATGCTACCTTTTCACCTTAATGGTGGCACTGGTTTGGCTTTCTCCAAGCAGCGCCGTAACAAGCGGTCAACCAACACATTTTTAGTTTACTTCTAAATACAAAATGAATGGATATAATTTTTCACTCCATGTATACAAGTTCCTGTCCGGAGTCTCACTTAACTCTGTTTGTCAGACCAGCAGTCAGGCCAGAGAGAAGTGAGGGGTGGTGACTCCAGTAGAGCACGGCACCTGCCCTATGCTATCCCAGTAGTGTGGCTGGTCAGGGCTCCTCTGTTTGCATCTTTACCTATTCCTATGATGAGAACTAGAGAACCTTCACTCTGTCAGGATTTGGGGGGTACTATCTCGCCTTGGGGAGAGAGCACCTTAGTCGGTGTGAGGAGACGTATAGGCCATACATTCTCCTCTGGAATTCTGGGAAGAAAGGGATGCAAATGAGCTCTTCACAAGCTCTGCCTCTAATGCCACCAGATGTATGGTAGCTGTCCTATAAGTCAATGTTCGACCCTTTAGACATGACTCGGATATTAAATAAGCCAGCATCTCATCTGCCGACAGCTGTTTCGGAGTGATTGCCCTTCATCAGTGCAGAGAAGAGAGTACTGACTTAACTGGGTGAGAGGCCTAAGTCAGAATTTGGGGGATCCTATCTCTCCTTGGGGGGAGGGTTATTTCAGTCCTCCACCTACTATTCTAATAAGCATTACCTTGCAGATAAAGCCTTCCCTGTGCAGCAGAAACTGATATTACTTTGCTCTCCCTTTAAAAGTTTGTGTCTCTCTGAGATTATTGCTACAGAAGGACGATATCAGCATGACAAAGATGGTGTCTAATGAGGTTTTCAGCCTCTGGATATAAGAAAGAATGTTCTTGTGCTCTAGAATATCGCCAAACTTTTCATTGTTTGGGAATGACCTATACCTGCACGGCATTTAAGTTTTAAAACTTTTTCTCTTGTTAACTACAGGGATGAAGGCGGGGGACAAGGTCTCGGTTTACTCAGACATTGAGGGACAGTGTAAGCGCGGCGCCACAGAGTTCGAGGGGACCAAAGTATTTATCGGGAATGGAATTTCAGAGTTAAGTCGGGCAGAAATCTTCTGTTCAGCCAGCCCCATAAAGTAAGTAGAAGATACTGAACAGGGTAAAAATACAGGGGTGCTTGCAGCGCAGTCATAGTTACCAATGTCAGTGTAAAATCCAGCACTCAAATTAGAGGTTTTTCCTCCAAGATTGCCCACAGGATGAGAATCTACATGCACTGCAGTGTTTGCCGCTACCTATAGCGACTTGGGAGTGGAATTACATCCTGTGGCAAATGTTGGATGAATGGAGAAGAAAATGTTATGTGAATGATAAAGATATCACATTATTATTTATTATTATAGCGCTGTACATATGATAAGCGGTGCACATACATAATACAGACAATTGCACTAATCATAAACAAGACGAGTTACAAACTGGTACAGAAGGAGAGAGGGCCATCTTCTTAAAGGTAATTTAATTCAATATTGATGGGCTATCCTCTGGATACACAAAAATAAAAAATAGAGGCAGCATCTGGTTAGGTCATCTATATGAGATCGGTGAGGATCCGACTTCCGGCTGTTAGCCCAGCAGTCCATGCCTGCGCTGCTGCCCTTATCTGGGGACACGGGCGCCGGACTCCCCCTTTCCCTCCTGCTGCCATGCGCCGTGCTGACAAGTGCTGATAGCTTAACGGTTCTATCTGTGCTCCATGTCAGAGCTTACTTCCTGTACTGTTTGTTAGGGCATGCACAGGAGTGTCTCTCCTCCCTTGTGAGGTGGCATGTACACGTCCTCTATCTCCCCAGCCTATGGCTGAGTTGCAGGAAGTATTTAAAGGGGATTCCTGCCCCAGGAAGGCGCCTGAGCAATCTTGGTCACTTGTCTAGTTCCTTGTGTGAAGGTGTTTTGAAGTTTCTGCTTTACTGTGTACCGGACCCTGCTTCTCGATTCAACGGACTTCGCTTGATTGACCTTGGACTTTGATTATAGACATTGCTTGCCTGCTGCCTGCCTTGACTCCGGACTTCTTGACTACGTCTTTCCCCTCAGTGCTTTACACCGGTATCTCTGACCCCCAGGTCAGCTGCCACACACCTGGAGATTGCTCTAGTACCTGGTGACTACCCTAACGGCCCAAGCCTACCCTCGTCACTACAGGCTGTAGTGAAGACCAGGTAGTTGCTTAGTCACGCCTCTCCAAGGTATAGCCGGTCCACACCCACTTGCATAACACCAGCACTTTGCTATTTGAACGGGCTGCGATGCTCAGCCGAGCAATGCGGCCTCTTCCTTGGTCTGTGGCATCACATCCATCGCTCACATGGTCTATGTGAGGCTCAGTCGCAATTAAGTGACTGGGATGGAGCTGCAGTACCAAGCACAGCCACTGTACAATGTGCGGCACTGCGGAGATGCCGGGAGTCGGACCTCGGATCTCATATCAATGACTTATCCTGAGGATAAAGAATCGATATGTAATTCCCAGAAAACCCCTTTCATATGTTATGTAATTATTACTGAGAAAACAACCTAAGGTTTGCATAGTCACGCCTTGCAAGCAGTGTATATTTTCTCAAGGCGATGTCTTCTCTGTGTACATTTCCTCAGCTCTGTCATTGTGCAAATTGCTTCCAAGGGAATGTGTCATCAGAAAATCACCTATTGCTTAAATCACATTTTTAAGTTTAACTAATTTTTGATGATCTTGTTCATTTTCCACGTCAATATCTATAATTTAAAGGGGTTCTACCGGCTTTTACTATTGATGACCTATCCTCAGAATAGGTCATCAATATCAGATTGTCTGGGGTCGGACACCCGTGTGTGTGTGCCGTCTCCCGTTTCTCTTCCTGCTCGCCATAGACATAGCAGCAGCGAGCAGAAAGAGAGAAGGGAGACGGCACCCACACACTGTGCATGCCTTCTCTTCATACAGCTGATTGGAGGGAGCGCCGGGTGTCGGACCCCAGACAATCTGATATTGATGACCTATTCTGAGGATAGATCATCAATAGTAAAAGCCCGGAGAACCTTTTAAACAAAAAACATAACATCCTGCAGTTTTCGCACCGGACACTAAGCCTAATAATTGGCGCCAATTCTTGGTTTGTACGGATCACTTTACTGCAGTTACCTACTTATCCGTCATGATATGAAAGTAAGTGTGACACCCAGGACCCCCGCCGATCAGCTGTTTGAGAAGGCAGCGGCGCTCCAGCAGCGCCGCGACCTTCTCACTGTTTACCGCTAGGCCGCCGGCCCACTGACGTCACGACTAGTATCAACTAGCGTGGGCGCGGACCCTGGGTGTCGGACCCCCGCTGATCAGAAGCTGATGATCTATCCAGAGGATAGATCATCAGTTAAATGAAAGTGCAGAACCCCTTTAATTTCAAAAAGGCGAATTTCCCATGGTTGAGGGCTGCACTTCAGGACATAGACTGGGAGCAACTATTGTCACATAATGACACTAATGCTAAATGGGAGTGCTTTAAATCTACTTTGGATAAGTATATTGTTAAATACATTCCTAGAGGTAACAAGTGCAAGCAAAGAAAATTATACCCCACATGGCTTACAAATAGTGTGAAAAGTCAAATAAATGGCAAAAAAAAAGGGCCTTTAAGAAATACAAATCGGAGGGGTCAGCTGTAGCCTTTAAAAAGTAAAAAGGGGGTAATAAAATAATCAAAAATACACAATGAAATACAGGTGGCCAAAGTAAGAACAACCCCAAAACATTCTTCAAATACATAAATGCAAAAAAAAAAATATTAGCATAATGCTTTCGACTTCATCAGAACGTCATAGCCTATTCCCCGCCCCCTATTCATAGAATCTTCAATAGATCTCGTTCTTTCTTCTTAAATCGCGCGCATGCGCTCTCCTCTCTTTTCCTTCCACCAATAAAATAGCTTCTTTTATGTATCCTCCCCCTCACGCCACAACGTCCTAGAAAGTTCCGAACAATCCTGTCCCCCAGCCATAGTAGATCCAGCGCTAGAGTTCCTACCCCACAGCGATCCACTGACTACTATTGGGCACGGGGAGTCCGGAAGGAATTTGAGACTGTGCAATTACGTTGGCCTTGACGTATATGACGTGGTTGCGCTCCAAAACCAGCACCACCTCGTTTTCAGTATGCAGAGTAATGCGATTGCGCGGGATTACATGGCTGTGGGCGTTTCTAAGGCGGAGATGAAGAAGATGACTCTGGAAAGATGTGACTCCTCTTGTCTGTGAGAGGTAAAATATGACTCTTTTGGGCACATTAGCATATATGGCGGGAAGTATAAAATAGATGATTAGATGGTCAAAAAGGCTGCAGATTGGAGTCTGGATAAGATGTATATGACTGTGGAAACACATTTATTAATTCTTAGGGCTGAGTTTAATAGGTCAATTAGAGATGACAGGTTCCCTTTAATGACAGGCATTGTACCAAGAGACTGGCGCAAGGCGAATGTGGTGCCCGTTTTCAAAAAGGGTGCTAGGTCTTCATCAAGAAATTATAGAACAGTAAGCTTAACATCCATAGTGGGAAAAATGTTTGAGGGCCTTCTACGGGACTACATACAGGATTATGTAACTGTCAATAATAATAAGTGATAGCCAACATGGTTTTGCTAAGAACAGAAGCTGTCAAACTAAGTCTACTTTCACAATGGCGTTCTGGCTTTCCGTTTGTAAGATCCGCTCAAGGCTCTCACAAGCGGTCCAAAACGGATCAGTTTTGCCCTAATGCATTCTGAATGGATAAGGATCCGCTCAGAATGTATCAGTTTGCCTCAGTTCCGTCTCCATTCCGCTCTGGAGGCCGACACCAAAACGCTGCTTGCAGCATTTCGGTGTCTATCTGATGAAACTGAGCCAAACGGATCCGTCCTGACACACAATGTAAGTCAATGGGAACGGATCCGTTTTCTATGACACAATCTGGCACAATAGAAAACGGATCCGCCCTCCATTGACTTTCACTGGTGTTCAAGACGGATCCGTCTTGGCTATGTTAAAGATAATACAAACGGATCCGTTCTGAACGGATGCAGACGGTTGTATTATCTAAACGTATCCGTCTGTGCAGATCCATGACGGATCCGCACCAAACGCGAGTGTGAAAGTAGCCTAACCTGATTTGTTTTTATGAGGAGGTGAGTAGAAGACTGAACAGAGGGAATTGTCGATATTGTGTTTTTGGACTTTGCAATGGCGTTTGATACTGTCCCACACAGACGACTAATGGGTAAATTGAGGTCTATTGGTTTAGAAAATATAATTTGTAATTGGATACGATCATGAAGAAAATTTTCAATCCAAATAGTTGCGGTCAATGATTCCTACTCTGAATGGTCCCCGATTATAAACGGTGTACCCCAAGGTTCAGTGCTGGGTCCTCTATTATTTAACTCACTAGCTGATGACCCGGCGTTGCTCGGGTATTTATTTATTGCAATTTTATATTAAATAACAGTAACTTTCACAGTGGCCGCCCCTTTAGCGTTGGTGCGGCCTCATCTGGAATACGCAGTTCAGTTCTTGGCACCAGTACATAGAAAGGATGCCCTGGAGTTAGAAAAAATACAGAGAAGAGCAACTAAACTTAGTTATGAGCAAAGATTAAATGAACTGAATTTGTTTAGCCTTGAAAAAAGACGTCTAAGACTACTTCCACACTGGCGTTTTCGCTTTCCGTTTGTGAGATCGGTTCAGGGATCTCGCAAGCGGTCCAAAACGGATCAGTTTTGCCCTAATCCATTCTGAATGGAAAAGGATCCGCTCAGAATGCATCAGTTTGCCTCCGTTCCGCCTCCATTGCGCTCTGACGATGCAGAGGCAAACAGATCCGTCCTGACACACAATGTAAGTCAATGGGGACGGATCTGTTTTCACTGACACAATCTGGCACAATAGAAAACGGATCCGTCCCCCATTAACTTTCAATGGTGTTCAAGACGGATCCGTTTTGGGTATGTTACAGATAATACAAACGGATCCGTTCTGAATGGATGCATGCGGTTGTATTATCTGAACGGAAGCGTTTGTGCAGATCCATGACTGATCCGCACCAGACGCGAGTGTGAAAGTAGCCTAAGGGGGGGAGATGATTAACCTGTACAAATATATAAACGGACCATGCAAAAAATATCAAGAGAAGCTATTCTGTGTTAAACCCCCTCAAAAAACAAGGGGCCACTCCCTGCGCCTGGAGGCAAGAAGATTGAGTTATAAGAGGCGACAAGCATTCATTACAGTAAGGGCTTGTTCACACGAACGTGTGCTGCCCGTTGCCGTATTGCGGACCCGCAATACACGGGCACCGTTCCGTGTGCATTCACTTCAATGGGTCTGCAAATCTGGAGATACAGAACGGAACACTACTGAAGCACTACGGAGCGCTACTGAAGCACTACGGTTCTGTTCCGTGCCTCCGCACCGCAAAAAGAAAGAACATCTTTTTGCAAAACGGAGGCATCGCGGACCCATTCAAGTGAATGGGTCCATGATCCCCATGCGGCGGCCCCGCGGACGGTGCCCGTGCATTGTGGATCTCTGGAATAGCCGCAGGAGCTGGTCACAGCAAATACAGGAGATGGAGGTATGTGGGGGCAGTGGCGTTGCAAGGGGGGCACCGGGTGACACCAGCAGGGCCGGCATTTACGAACCACTTGTATTGCCGTCCTCAGGAGAGGGAAAGATGTGTCTGGGATTTGAACCCTTGACCTTCTGTATCAGAGGCAAAGCACTGCGGATGCAGCCTCTTCCTGTATGTCCATATATGGAGTTAGTGCTTGTGTATTTCAGAAAAGCTTCTGCTGGGATTCGAACCTACGACCTTCTGTATCAGAGGCAAAGCATCTAACCACACGGCCATAAGAAGAGCCTTGCTACTGACTGAAAATATATGAGACTTGTACTGTTATAGCTGTACATCTATACACATGACAGCTGCCCTAACACACCCAGCACTGCTATATCTCTATATGACAGCTGTCCCAGCACACTCAGCTCTGCTATATCTCTATAAATGTTAGCTGCCCCAGCACACCTAGCTCTGCTACATATGATACACATGACAGCTGCACCAGCACACTCAGCTCTACTATATCTCTATATATGACAGCTGCTCCAGCTGTCATGTGTATTAGATGTAGCAGTGCTGGGTGTGTTTGGGCAGCTGTCATGTGTATAGATGTAGTAGAGCTGGGTTTGCTGGAGCAGCTGTCATATATAGAGATATAGTAGAGTTGAGTGTGCTGGTGCAGCTGTCATGTGTATCATATGGAGCAGAGCTGGGTGTGCTGGGGCAGCTATCATTTATAGAGATATAGCAGAGCTGAGTGTGCTGGGACAGCTGTCATATAGAGATATAGCAGTGCTGGGTGTGTTAGGGCAGCTGTCATGTGTATAGATGTAGCAGAGCTGGGTTTGCTGGAGCAGCTGTTATATATAGAGATATAGTAGTGCTGAGTGTGCTGGTGCAGCTGTCATGTGTATTAGATGTAGCAGTGCTGGGTGTGTTTGGGCAGCTGTCGTGTATAGATGTAGCAGAGCTGGGTGTGCTGGAGCAGCTGTCATATATAGAGATATAGTAGAGCTGAGTGTGCTGGTGCAGCTGTCATGTGTATTAGATGTAGCAGTGCTGGGTGTGTTGGGGCAGCTGTCATGTGTATAGATGTAGTAGAGCTGGGTTTGCTGGAGCAGCTTTCATATATAGAGATATAGTAGAGCTGAGTGTGCTGGTGCAGCTGTCATGTGTATCATATGTAGCAGAGCTGGGTGTGCTGGGGCAGCTATCATTTATAGAGATATAGCAGAGCTGAGTGTGCTGGGACAGCTGTCATATAGAGATATAGCAGTGCTGGGTGTGTTAGGGCAGCTGTCATGTGTATAGATGTAGCAGAGCTGGGTTTGCTGGAGCAGCTGTCATATATAGAGATATAGTAGAGTTGAGTGTGCTGGTGCAGCTGTCATGTGTATCATATGTAGCAGAGCTGGGTGTGCTGGGGCAGCTATCATTTATAGAGATATAGCAGAGCTGAGTGTGCTACGACAGCTGTCATATAGAGATATAGCAGTGCTGGGTGTGTTAGGGCAGCTGTCATGTGTATAGATGTAGCAGAGCTGGGTTTGCTGGAGCAGCTGTCATATATAGAGATATAGTAGAGTTGAGTGTGCTGGGGCAGCTGTCATGTGTATCATATGTAGCAGAGCTGGGTGTGCTGGGGCAGCTATCATTTATAGAGATATAGCAGAGCTGAGTGTGCTGGGACAGCTGTCATATAGAGATATAGCAGTGCTGGGTGTGTTAGGGCAGCTGTCATGTGTATAGATGTAGCAGAGCTGGGTTTTCTGGAGCAGCTGTTATATATAGAGATATAGTAGTGCTGAGTGTGCTGGTGCAGCTGTCATGTGTATTAGATGTAGCAGTGCTGGGTGTGTTTGGGCAGCTGTTATGTGTATAGATGTAGCAGAGCTGGGTTTGCTGGAGCAGCTGTCATATATAGAGATATAGTAGAGCTGAGTGTGCTGGTGCAGCTGTCATGTGTATTAGATGTAGCAGTGCTGGGTGTGTTGGGGCAGCTGTCATCTGTATAGATGTAGTAGAGCTGGGTTTGCTGGAGCAGCTGTCATATATAGAGATATAGTAGAGCTGAGTGTGCTGGTGCAGCTGTCATGTGTATCATATGTAGCAGAGCTGGGTGTGCTGGGGCAGCTATCATTTATAGAGATATAGCAGAGCTGAGTGTGCTTGAGCAGCTGTCATATATAGAGATATAGTAGAGCTGAGTGTGCTGGTGCAGCTGTCATGTGTATCATATGTAGCAGAGCTGGGGCAGCTATCATTTATAGAGATATAGCAAAGCTGAGTGTGCTGGGACAGCTGTCATATAGAGATATAGCAGTGCTGGGTGTGTTAGGGCAGCTGTCATCTGTATAGATGTAGTAGAGCTGGGTTTGCTGGAGCAGCTGTCATATATAGAGATATAGTAGAGCTGAGTGTGCTGGTGCAGCTGTCATGTGTATCATATGTAGCAGAGCTGGGTGTGCTGGGGCAGCTATCATTTATAGAGATATAGCAGAGCTGAGTGTGCTGCGACAGCTGTCATATAGAGATATAGCAGTGCTGGGTGTGTTAGGGCAGCTGTCATGTGTATAGATGTAGCAGAGCTGGGTTTGCTGGAGCAGCTGTCATATATAGAGATATAGTAGAGCTGAGTGTGCTGGTGCAGCTGTCATGTGTATCATATGTAGCAGAGCTGGGTGTGCTGGGGCAGCTATCATTTATAGAGATATAGCAAAGCTGAGTGTGCTGGGACAGCTGTCATAGAGATATAGCAGTGCTGGGTGTGTTAGGGCAGCTGTCATCTGTATAGATGTAGCAGAGCTGGGTTTGCTGGAGCAGCTGTCATATATAGAGATATAGTAGAGCTGAGTGTGCTGGTGCAGCTGTCATGTGTATCATATGTAGCAGAGCTGGGTGTGCTGGGGCAGCTATCATTTATAGAGATATAGCAGAGCTGAGTGTGCTGGGACAGCTGTCATATAGAGATATAGTCGTGCTGGGTGTGTTAGGGCAGCTGTCATGTGTATAGATGTACAGCTATAACAGTACAAGTCTCATATATTTTCAGTCAGTAGCAAGGCTTTTCTTATGGCCGTGTGGTTAGATGCTTTGCCTCTGATACAGAAGGTCGTAGGTTCGAATCCCAGTAGAAGCTTTTCTGAAATACACAAGCACTAACTCCATATATGGACATACAGGGCGGGACACAGGAAGAGGCTGCATCGCTGACATGGAGGTAAGTAGAAGTGTTTATATATTATTTTTTTTAATACCCGACTGTTACTGCCATGGGAGGAGCAGGAGGCACTTGATACTAGCACATGGGGGGGGGGGGGGCGGGGGGGCACTTTATACTGGCACTTTTTGGGGGGGGATGGAATGGCACTATGATACTGGGACATGGTGGGGAGGCATGTGATACTGGCACTTTTGGGGGGGGAGATGGCATGGCACTATGATACTGGGACATGTGGGGGGAGGAGAGAGGCACTTCATACTGGCACATTGGGGGGTAGATGGCACTATGATACTGGGACATGTGGGGGGGAGGAGAGAGGCACTTCATACTGGCACATTGGGGGGATGGGAGATGGCACTATGATACTGGGACATGTGGGGGGGAGGAGAGAGGCATTTGATACTGGCACATGATGGGGGGGCATCTATGGGGACACTTACTGGCACATTATTGGGGGGCATTATGGGGGACACTAGGCCGGCAGCCTATCAGAGGCCAGACACTGAGGGGCATCTACAGGGGCACTATATATGGGGCATTTTATACTGGTACATTATGGGGGGCACTAGCAGGAAGAAGGGGGAAAGGAGCACTATGGGGGAATTTACTGGGGGCACTATATAGGGGTATTTTATACTGGGACATTATGGGGGCACTATGGGGACATTAGCTCAACTGGGGGCATTACAAGGGGGTATTTTTTGCACTGTCACATTAAAAGGAGAATTATTTCTACTAGGGGGGGGAGGGGGCATTATGGTGGGCTTTATTACTCCCACATGGTATGACCCCCTAGTAGCAGCACCAGCCTCTCCCTGCTCTGCTATCCCTCTGCCCCTTCTCCAAATCCTTATTATGAAATCTTTCTCATTAGGATAAAGCACAACATCAGCTCCGCCGAGCCCCCGGCCAAAGTGTTGAAGTGGTGTCCGAGATCCCCAAGGGCCAAGCCAAGTAACTTAGTTTTTATGTGAAATATGTTTGTTATACACATATAGCCTACACTGTGCCACACAATATACAGTATACCTCTACACTGTGCCACACAATATACAGTATACCTCTACACTGTGCCACACAATATACAGTATACCTCTACACTGTGCCACACAATATACAGTATACCTCTACACTGTGCCACACAATATACAGTATACCTCTACACTGTGCCACACAATATACAGTATACCACTACACTGTGCCACACAATATACAGTATACCGCTACACTGTGCCACACAATATACAGTATACCGCTACACTGTGCCCCACAATATACAGTATACCTCTACACTGTGCCCCACAATATACAGTATACCTCTACACTGTGCCCCACAATATACAGTATACCTCTACACTGTGCCACACAATATACAGTATACCGCTACACTGTGCCCCACAATATACAGTATACCTCTACACTGTGCCACACAATATACAGTATACCGCTACACTGTGCCCCACAATATACAGTATACCTCTACACTGTGCCCCACAATATACAGTACATCTCTACACTGTGCCGCACAATATACAGTATACCTCTACACTGTGCCCCACAATATACAGTATACCTCTACACTGTGCCACACAATATACAGTATACCTCTACACTGTGCCACACAATATACAGTATACCTCTACACTGTGCCCCACAATATACAGTATACCGCTACACTGTGCCCCACAATATACAGTATACCGCTACACTGTGCCACACAATATACAGTATACCTCTACACTGTGCCCCACAATATACAGTATACCTCTACACTGTGCCACACAATATACAGTATACCTCTACACTGTGCCCCACAATATACAGTATACCTCTACACTGTGCCACACAATATACAGTATACCGCTACACTGTGCCCCACAATATACAGTATACCGCTACACTGTGCCACACAATATACAGTATACCTATACACTGTGCCCCACAATGTACAGTATACCGCTACACTGTGCCCCACAATGTACAGTATACCGCTACACTGTGTAGTCTGTTCTATAAGCACCATTGTTTTGTGGTGGTGGACAGAAAATCATCTGGAAGTGCCCCTCCCGAGACCAGGCTCTGACTGCTAGGGGGGGGGGGGGGGTCTGCTGAGCTAACGGATGCCCTCTATGGCAGTAGCACCACCATAGCCCCCATATATGGCTAAAAAATTTGCTTCGGGGAGTGGGTGGGGGGGGAAGGGGGTGACACCATTTTCTACCGCACCGGGTGACACCAGCCCTAGCAACGCCACTGTGTGGGGGTATCTTAGCACCTCTCAGGCCGTGGTCACACTCCGTAGGTAGTTTAGTGGTAGGACCCATGCCACGCTGAGATACCTTGACGGAGGTGCAAAAGGGTTCCGTTGTGTTCCTGACTGGAATACATTGGTAAAAGTCTCCGTTCTTAACATCAGCCTGAGGGATCGGCCAGTACGGTCAGTTGCATATCATTGTGGTGCACCTTTTGCAGTGATTTAAATACAGGAGATGCTTCAAAAAAGGTTTAGATGACTTTTTAATTCAAAATAACATTGAGGCTTATGGCAATGTACAGAAATCTTGTCCTACGCACCCTTTCCCTTTGGCCTAACCCTTTTTAAAATGAAGATGGACATTGATCCAGGGATCGATATAGCAGGATTACAGGTTGGACTTGATGGACTTTTGTCTTTTTTCCAACCTTAACAACTATGTAACGATGTGATCCTGCCTGTAATGATATCACCTCTATGTATAGATAAGACAGGATCCACCATTTACAATAGGTGATGGTGAAATCTTATCTCTTCTTCCCTCGTACAATGACCTCTGCACAGGTCACAGAGCATGCCCAGAAAACTCTCCCATAGAAGTCACCGAGGTCCCCTCCTGACCATTGTGTCTATGGCCCATGGGGGCTGCCGTAAAGGAATTTTCTTAATTCTCTCTAAATGCTGTTAGGAACAGCTCAGGCAAGATGGCCGCCCCCATAATCATGTTCAGGAGATAGAATAAAAAAAAAATCTGCAATTAGAAAAAAAATAAACAGATTTGAAAAAAGGGGATGGGTCACTATCTGGTTTTAATTAGCAGAAGAAAAAAAATTGGTGACACATTTCCTTTAAATGCTGTCCTTAAAGGGGTAGTCTCAGACATTTACCGAACACAGAATATGTCATAAATGTCTTATTCTCTGGTGTCCCACCCCTGTTCCTGGATGGCGGGCCACCACCAGAAGGAATAGAAAGATGGCCGGCATCACAGATACAGCAGTGCTCACTGCGCTCCATTTCTGTAACTCCCTTCTGTGTAGTAGCTTAGTGAGCTCATCCGTTTCGGTAATCACAGCCACCTCTCCATTCAGACAGTGGTCCGATTCTGGAGAGCGGTGTGGGTCCTAGAGGTGGGCATTTATAATATATCCTGTGGATGTACTATACATTTTCAAGATTATACCCCTTTAATAAATACGTGTAAAAGGAGAGTTATGGTAAGGCCAAACGGGGCAGGGTCCAAATGAGTGTTTAATAGATGGTTGTGCCATTGTCAGTGCCATCCTGCTTGGCCTTACCCTACTCAGTTGCAACCGTTTAGATTCCAGCTTTCATTTTTAGAAGCTCTTTGGAAAATGTAAGGAGCGCCCTGATTGGTTGGAATTGGTGACTCCTGCATCGGTCCCTGGCATTAGCGCTGATGCGTCTCCACAAGGTTTTCCGGGAGACGTCGCTGTGCCTGCATGTAGACAGTAAGATTTCCGAGCTCGGGCATCATCTTGCTGGGGAATACTTACAACTTATTTTATTTGTCTTTGGTTTGTTAAAAGAAGGTCCAGAACCTGGTGGGGTACACGGCTCTGGGACCCATTTTCAAGACACTGTATATTAGGAAGTTATTAGGAAGCTCAATCAGCCAACATCAGATTTGTATATATAGGTTTACAGCTTACAGCGCCTGTTACCCATGTTACCCCTTCTTCTCTTTCGTAGGGGAAAAGGCATCAGAATGACTGAACCTGTGTACTTAAGTCCGTCTTTTGATAACATCCTTCCAGGATACATTTTCTTGCAGGTAACGCTCACATACGTTTAATATTGTACTAGACCTAGCATTCCCCCTTTAGACATTTGTGGCATATCTACAGGGTCCACCATAGATGCCTGATAGTTGGGGTCCAAACATTGGAACTTCCACTTGGCTCCGTGCACACGACCGGATTTATTTTGCGATCTGCAAATCACAGATCCGCAGTGCATGCGTATTTTGAAGATCCATGAATTCTGGACAGCAAAATGGATACGGTCACGTGCATGAGGGCCTAAGTGGAAGTTCTAAAATTTGGACCCTACCTACCAGACATCTATGGCACACGACCATATTTTCCGGTTTACAAATTGCGGTTCCGCAAAATACCAATACCGTCTGTGTTGCATCCACAATTTTGGTGGATCCATTGATTTCAGTGGGTCTGTGGTCCGCATTTTGAAGACATATTTTATCTTTTTGTGGAACGAGCATATAGATGCGGAAAGCGCATGGATGATCCTTGTGTTTTCCGCATCCGTATGTCCTGGCCGCAAAATCCGGATCCGCCGACCCATCACAATACAACCGTATTTTGGGGCCGATCTGTAAAATCCAGATAAGACCCCAATATACGGTCGTGTGCATGAGGTCTTATTGGGAGGAATGGGATCAGGCCTAGCTTGAAGAACTGGGGGTCAGGGGACTCATCTTCTTGTGATAGGTGGGATCCCGGAGGAGGTACCGATGACATATTTATTGCACTACCTGTCTAAGGTGTGAAATTCTTTTAGGTTTCATATATTCAGATAAAAAAAATGTATATATGTCCAAATTAAAGACCCCCCCATGAATCATCCCGACATGATGCAAGTGCTGTGCTCAGCAGTCAGATATCCTCATACTTCAGCCCCCCTCCCCTCACCTCATGCAGCCTCTCAAAGAGAAGGACATTGCAGCCGCATCCCCCTCCTCCCTTTCTTCCATCTACTATATTAATCTAGGGGTCTGAAGATGATTCTCCACATGCACAGAGAGCCTCCAGGCGGGGAAAGGGGAATTATGGGTTTCTAGTACAGTCATATGTGGCAAAAACTAAAGGGGTCAATTAGGGTAATAATGGAAATCGGCAAGAGGGATTTTAATTTCTATTTTCAATCCTATATCTGTTCATAGAACTTACCGTCTGCGGTCGTCAGCCATGTTTTAAATCCTCAACCTGGTGAGCGGGTGTTGGATATGTGTGCTGCTCCTGGAGGGAAGACCACTCACATTGCCACCCTCATGAATGACCAGGTAATCTGCGCTCTAAGGGGAGTAGGTCCACATATAGCAATAAAAGCAAGTCGGAATTGACTTCTCCCAAATTGTCATGGATGGTGTTGCAGAAAGCTGGAACTTATAAATAAACATCCGACTGGCTTGATCCCAAACTAAGGAGCATATGGGTGAGCCCTATAAAACCCCTAGAGCTCTCCCTGACTGCTATGCCCATGCAAAGATCTTTATGGTAGATGATTGCATGCCCACGTACCTAATACTATGTGACACCTGAAAACCCTATAATAGTGAGGGGACACGACCACCGGCTCCCTGCACTTAATACGGACGGAGTCAGGGTCACCTAGAATTAAGCCAGCAAGGAAACACAAATAAAGGAAAAATTCTTATCTGAGGAATCAGCAGCAGCAGCCTCCAGCAGTGAACACAATCCAGGAAGTAGTATAAACCGCAAAGTGAGGCAGTATGGGAGGGAATATAAAGGGAGGCAATTAGTGTAAATAGGTGACAGCTGGGAGAAGGAAAGGAGATGACAAAGTGAAACCAAAACAAAGAACATCATGCAAGAGGTAGAGAAGAACGTCTGCCAGACCTTCTCAGAGAGCTAGCGGTGACACAAATACTGTGGGTCACAAAGGAGAAGGAATTACGAATCTGTTGAATAGTTGCTGATTGATAGAGGTGTTGAAATTCCTTATGATATCTTTTTTTTTTAATCAAAATCGTTTTTATTGATTTTCAATAAAGGTATCAACAAAATACATTTTCTATATACATCAACAAATATCTCGTCAGTCCATACATTAGAGTCTTTCCAGCATAATGAGGCTGTCGCCATGATAACATGAAAGCATCGTAGTACAGAATAGAAAGACAGATCCATGTTATTACAAGGATACAGGACATTGCAGAATTAATGTTAGATTATTGTATAACATTTAACCAACCCCCCTCTTTACTTGATCCAACAGAGAGACAGTTGCAGTGCCTTTATTTCTCTATTAATTACGTCTCAGGAAGGCCATTTCAGTGAGAGCTGAAATTAAAGTGATCTAACGACGTCCCCCATTCAACAGCATGTGCTAAGACATCTGGCCCAATAGGGAAAATTGCCCTCGTCGTCTGCAGTCTCTTGATAGAGCCTCAGAAACCAAACTCCCGTTCTCCACCCAGCCCATCCATATCAACAGGAATTTGTTGGGACATTTTCTCTTGACATAGACTCCCCTTTCAAGGCGTAAAACTGTATTCAGCCTATTTATATAATCCTGTTTGTTGGGCGGGTTACTTCTTATCCAGCAAGTAAAACCCTCACCTGGAACAGCATTCTATGAATGCACAATGACAGTTAATCGTCTATTTCTGAAGATTCTATAGAATACCCAATACACAAACCCTTGGATCATTGGGTCGTAACGATTATGATTTCACGTATATCTTTCCTTATGATATCTTCTGTGTAACAACAGGTCTTTCACCACCAACATAGCTGATAGCCTCTCTTGTCTGCACACCATCTTCCACCTTTTCTGGCTTGTTTTGGATTTTGCATGTTTTTCCGCATTCTTTTCATTTTTCCTGTTTCCTGTGTAGTGCAGGGATCAGCAACCTCCGGCACTCCCAGCTGTTGTTAAAACTACAACTCCAAGCATGCTCCTTTCACCTCTGTGGGTGTTCAGAGAACAGCCAATCAAGTATGCATGATGGGAGATGTAGTTTCACAAACACCTGGAGTGCCGGAGGTTGCTGACCCCTGGTGTAGTGTGACGAGCCAGCATATTACATAGCAAATGGAAGTTCCCTTGACCCCTTCTGTAGAGTAGCCAATGGATTTGTCGTCAGACAGAGCTTTAAAGTGCAAAAAAGTCCCCAAAAGTAACACAAATCCAAATATTTGATATCCTTATATTTGTAAATGCCCACATAATAAACATAATAAATCATATCATCTAAGCTAAATAATGAATGGCATAAAAAAGGGAATTGCTTTTTTGTGCATTCCCCCAGCTAAACAAAATCACATGCAGCGCGATTGGAAAGTCTTCATATCCTTTCAGTTTTTTCACATTTTGTTATGTTGCATCCTTCTGCTAAAGTAGAAACAAATCAAGTTTTCCCCATCATTCTGCACTCAATATCCCATAAAGTGACAACAGGAAGGTCGAAATCTTTGCAAGTGTATTGAGATTACAGCCTCCAGTCTTCTTCTGGATGATGCTACAAGGTTTGCACATCTGGATTTGGGGATTTTTTTTGCCATTCTTCTCTGCAGATCCTCTGAGACTCTGTCAGGTTGGATTGGGACCATCGGTGAACAGCCATTTTCAGGTCTCTCCAGGGATATCGATTGGATTCAAGGCTCTGGCTGGGACACTCAAGGACATTCACAGAGTTGTCCCTAAGCTGCTCCTGTGTTGTCTTGGTTGTGTGCTTGGGGTCGTTGTCTTGTTGGAAGATGAACCTTTGCCCAGTCTGAGGTCCACAGCACTCTGGATCAGGTTTTCATTAAGAATATCTCCGTACTTTGCTCCATTCAGCTTTCTCTCAACCCTGACCAGTCTCCCTGTCCCAGCCTCTAAAAAACACCCCCACAGCATGATGATGTCACCACCATGCTTCACTGTAGGGAGGAAATTGGGCAGGTGATGAGCAGTGCCTGGTTTTCTCCAAACATGACGCTTAGAATTGAGGAAAGAAAGTTCAGTCTTGGTTTCATCAGACCAGAGAATCTTGTTTCTCACAGTCTGAGAGTCCTTTAGGTGCTTTTTTACAAACTTTCATGTTTTTTTTTTTGTAGTAATGGTTGACCTTTTGGAAGTTTCTCCCATCTGTTCACAGGCTCTTTGGAGCTCAGCCAGAGTGACCATTGGGTTCTCAGCCACTTCTCTTACCAGGAAAAGTCCTGGTTGGTCCAAACCTCTTTCATTTAAGAATTATGGAGGCCACTGTGCTCTTACAGAACTTTCAGTGAAGCAGAAAAAAATGTTTTTGTCCCCTTCTCCAGACCTGTGCCTCCACACAATCCTGTCTCTGAGCTCTACAGGCAGTTCTTTCCTCCTTATGACTTGGTTTTTGCTCTGATATGCACTTTCAGTTGTGAGACCTTATATAGACAGGGCTGTGTCCTTCCAAATCATGTCCAATCAGCTGAGTTTACCACAGGTGACTCCAATCAAGGTGTAGAAACATCTCAAAGATGATCAAGAGAAATGGGAGGCCCTTAGAGCTAAATTTCTTAGCTTCATAGCAAAGGGTCTGAATTCTTACGTTCATGCAAAATTTTTGTTTTTCCTTTTAAATGTGCAAACATTTTCTAAAATTCTGTTTTCCTTTTTTTTTATTAAGGGGAATCATGGGTAAAGTTGATATTTTTTTTTTTTTATTTTAGCACAAGGCCGCAACTTAAAACGTGAAGAGGTCCTGAATGCACTGTATATTAAAAAGGACCTTTCATGGGATTTTTTAAACTAATATCTTACTATGGATTCTGCCTGCTGCAGATGCTATTGCTTTTTTTTTTTTAAGCCAGGGAGAAGACGATTTGGTAAATCTCACGAGAACAGGCTATGTGATCGAGTACTATACAGACAATGAAACAAATAAGCATCATTAGCATTGCCATGACCCAAAGCACCTGAACTATTAAAATACAAATGTATTCATCCGGTATGGTGAATGCCGTAAAAAATCTAAATTGATGTTTTTTTTTTGTAGTTTCACTTCCCAAAAAATTGAATAAAAAGTGATCAAAAAGTCATACACACTGCACAATGGGATCAACAAAAAGTACAGATTGCCCTGCAAAAAAATAGCCCTCACACAGCTCCATAGCAGTAACTATAAAAAAAGTTATGGGGGTCAGAATATTGCGACGCAAAGAAAAATAAAATTTCCCCAAAGTTTTTCAGTATTTATTCAGTTTTTCTTTTCAGTATTAAAGCATAAGAAAACCTATATAGACGGAGTATCGCTGTAATCGTACTGACACGAAGAATGAAGGTAACAGGTCAGTTTTGGCACATAGAAAAAACAGCGTAAAAACAAAACCCATAAGACTGTGGCGGAATTGCGTTTTTTTTTTTCAATTTTACCCCATTTGGATTTTTTCCCCAGCATCCCAGTACATTGCATGCAATAGTAAATAGTACCATTAGAAAGTACAACTTGTCCCGCAAAAAAACAAGCCTTCATATGGCTATGTGAATAGAAAAATAAAAAGGTTATGACTTCGGGAAGGCATGGGGTGAAAAACAAAACCGCAAAAAAAAATGTAAAATCGCCCGGGGCTGAAAGGGTTAATGGAGATGCGGAGTTGTAGCTGGTTGTGACCTCCTCTCCTCCAGTCTGCTGGGTCCCGATGGAGGCTTATTGTGTCCTTTGCAGTATTTGCAATATAGACCCTTCTTAACCCCGCGGTGACTGTTTCCTCTGAGGATACCCTGGTAATGTATTCACTGATTTACATACACAATGACTAAATCAGGGAGAATGTTCCCATACTAACGCAGTCATCTGTCTAAATATACCTCCATGTCCCCGTGATCCCTGCGGTTTGGTAAAGCTGCACACTAAATAATTAGCGGAGTTTATTTGTGGTGATTATATCCTTATGAAAAACAGCAATTAACATTTTACTGGATAGCGCAGCGTGCAGTTATTGTTTTGCTGAGCTCATTTCATCCACGCCGTGTCTCCTCAGCCAGGCCGATAATGAGGTAAGCGTACGGTATTCAGCCGCTGTGGTGAGACCGTTAACCATTTGCAAGCATATCCTGATTTATGATTTTAAGAAATTTTGCTTTTAGCCTATAAGTCTCTCTTTTATCAGTTTTTTATTTTATTTTTTTGCTCCATCCCATAGTAACATAGCTTGTAAGGCTGAAAAAAAGACATACGTCCATCAGGTTCAGCCTGTTATCCTGCATAGTACACATGAATGCATTACATTTTGTAATATACCGCGTTTTTCGCTTTATAAGACGCACTTTTTTTGAGGGGAAAAATTGCAGTGCGTCTTGTAAAGCAAACACTAGTGAGTGCTTCCATTATGGACTAGTATGCAGTAGGTGCAGGCAGCGGTGACTGCACCACTGCTAGGGCTGGCTGAACTCACCGCTTCCTGGTCTTCTGCACGCATCGCTCTTCATGGTCCTGACTGCGTACAGCGTAGTGAGTGCACTATAACCTGACGCTGTGCAATGTCGAGTCACAATGCAGTGCAAGCTGGGAGATGACCAGGGAGCGGTGGGTGTCGGAAGAGCTGGTGCAGAGTGTTGGCCCCATCCAGAGCGGTAAGTTCATTTATTAACTTTTGGTCTGATCTGAGGTCTGATATGGGGGGGGGTCTGATCTGAGATCTGATATGGGGGTTCTGATGAAGATTGGGGGTCTGATGAAAAATATTTTTTTCTCCTCTAAATCTAGGAGCGTCTTATAAAGTAAAAAATACGGGATCTCTTTAGGAGAGAACAGCGCCTTTTTTTCACCTTTCAGCGGTTTTCTTCTGTTCATGTTCTCTGTAAAGGTTCCGAAACGTCTTCAGTCACCAAGAAACGTAAATCAGTACATAGAAGACAGGGAAGAGGGGGGTGCAGCTTCAGTGTATGTGTGTCTGCATGCTATAAGAGGGGGAAGGAGTAATGGAGAGAAATCCTAATGACTAAGGCCTCTTTCACACGACAGTATGGCTTTTTCAGTGTTTTGCGGTCCGTTTTAAACTGATCCGTTGTTCTGTTTTTTGTTTCCGTTCCGTTTTTCCGTTCCGTTTTTCCGTATGGCATATACAGTATACAGTAATTTCATAGAAAAAATTGGGCTGGGCATAACATTTTCAATAGATGGTTCCGCAAAAAACGGAACGGATACGGAAGACATACGGATGCATTTCCGTATGCATTCCGTTTTTTTGCGGACCCATAGACTTTAATGGAGCCACGGAACGTGATTTGCGGCCAAATATAGGACATGTTCTATCTTTCAACGGAAATACGGAAACGGAATGCATACGGAACACATTCCGTTTTTTTTTTTGCTGAACCATTGAAATGAATGGTTCCGTATACGGACCGTATACGGAACGCAAAAAACGTCCCGCAAAACGGAAAAAAAAAACGGTCGTGTGAAAGAGGCCTAAGAGTGCTGAGCATAGCAGTAGTAGCACATTGGGAATATCCTGTCCACTCTGCAGGCATCAAGGGAGGCCGAGCAAAAAACCCATGTTACACACACAATTCCTGGCTGCTCTATGTTCTACAGGTCAGGCCCCATAATGCCTTCATTTACAAGAACTTAGTGGCAGACGACTATTAGCGCATATAGACAGTGCAGTGACTGATTTGGTACAACAGGTTATAAGATTCTGTATGTAGAAATGCAACTAGTTGTAATTCCGGTAAAGATGGCGGTTCTGTTCCTTAGGGAGAAGTCATTGCCATGGACAAAATAGCCAACAAAGTGGAAAAGATAAAGCAGAATGTGGCTGGGCTAATGCTCGATAGCGTCCAGGCGTACTGTTATAACAGCACCAAGGCGGTGACACATGACACAAGTGACAGTAGCCAAGGTAAGCGGGTGTACTACAGGCTCTGGGCACCCACTGTATTCCACAAGCAAGCATTATAGACACGAGCGAGTCTATTGCAGGAATCATGTATCAGTAAGGTCTAGCAGAGGCACACAGCATTATAAATCAGTATAATGCCGTGCCTTCCTTCATGTCCAGAACGGAGGATCACGCTCACACACGGAGCGTGCGTCTCGCAATGGACTCGCCTATGTGAAACAGCCATAAAAGTTCCCCTTCAGTGTCTTACAATTTTTCTGTGTGATACATTTACATTTTAGGTACGGCTCCTCCATTCCCCCCAGAGTCCTTCGATCGTGTACTTTTAGATGCCCCATGCAGTGGAATGGGACAGAGACCTAACATGGCCTGTGCTTTATCACTGAGGGAGCTAACGTCTTATCCACCTCTGCAGAGGAAACTCTTCAGCACGGTAAGTCTTCATGTCTGCTGGAGCCGTCTCCTGTGCTTCTGTCAGTATCTTCATGTGGCCACCGTTCATGTTTATCTGATGTCCATCTGATGGTCCAGTACCCCTGATATTATTAGATATAGGCATATCTCCCTGTAATCTAGCATCTGATAAGAAATTCTTAAGACAGCTGGAGTTATGCTGGAGGTGTCGCCCCTGCGCGTCGGGGGAGGACGTCGTCCCTTGCGCGTCGGGGGAGGACGTCGTCCCTTGCGCGTCGGGGGAGGACGTCGTCCCTTGCGCTTCGGGGGAGGACGCCGTCCCTTGCGCGTCGGGGGAGGACGCCGTCCCTTGCGCGTCGGGGGAGGACGCCGTCCCTTGCGCGTCGGGGGAGGACGCCGTCCCTTGCGCGTCGGGGGAGGACGCCGTCCCTGGAGTTATGCTGGAGGTGTCGCCCCTGCGCGTCGGGGGAGGACGTCGTCCCTTGCGCGTCGGGGGAGGACGTCGTCCCTTGCGCGTCGGGGGAGGACGTCGTCCCTTGCGCGTCGGGGGAGGACGTCGTCCCTTGCGCGTCGGGGGAGGACGCCGTCCCTTGCGCGTCGGGGGAGGACGCCGTCCCTTGCGCGTCGGGGGAGGACGCCGTCCCTTGCGCGTCGGGGGAGGACGCCGTCCCTTGCGCGTCGGGGGAGGACGCCGTCCCTTGCGCGTCGGGGGAGGACGCCGTCCCTTGCGCGTCGGGGGAGGACGCCGTCCCTTGCGCGTCGGGGGAGGACGCCGTCCCTTGCGCGTCGGGGGAGGACGCCGTCCCTTGCGCGTCGGGGGAGGACGCCGTCCCTGGAGTTATGCTGGAGGTGTCGCCCCTGCGCGTCGGGGGAGGACGTCGTCCCTTGCGCGTCGGGGGAGGACGTCGTCCCTTGCGCGTCGGGGGAGGACGTCGTCCCTTGCGCGTCGGGGGAGGACGTCGTCCCTTGCGCGTCGGGGGAGGACGTCGTCCCTTGCGCGTCGGGGGAGGACGTCGCCCCTTGCGCGTCGGGGGAGGACGTCGCCCCTTGCGCGTCGGGGGAGGACGTCGTCCCTTGCGTGTCGGGGGAGGACGTCGTCCCTTGCGCGATAATAAAGCTGAAGTACTTTGAGGACTTTTACTCAGTACTAATATAATCACACATAATTGAAAGAAATGGGAAAAAGTTGCTTTCACTGTATCAAATTTTTATTCCTTGAATGTTTTTTTTTTTCAGGCGGTTTCATTGTTAAAACCTGGTGGTACACTGGTTTATAGCACATGCACCATAACTTTGTCTGAAAATGAAGAACAAGTGGCCTGGGCCCTAAAGACTTTCCCCTGCCTCCAGCTTCAAACACAGGTAGCACAACTTTGTATTCGTAAAAAAAAAAAAAAAAAGTTTTTACTCCAAAGTGTTTAAAAATACAGCAAGGACTGCCAGATTCTGATGGACTTACAATGGCGTCTGTCATGGTTAGCATCATTTTGACTGTAAAAATAGTGCTGTATACAGAGCTATCCTTCTTGTCCCATCGGTCGATGCTCCAACACAGATGTGAGCAGAGTGTAAAAGAACAGAGGGATGCATAGGGAAGGGGTGAGGAACAGATGGGACCCATGCAGGAATGATTTAGGATATGCCTTGCAATGGTGTAGATCAGGGCTGGCCAACCTGCGGCTCTCCAGCTGTTGTAAAACTACAATTCCCACCATGCCATGCTGTAGACTGATAGCTGTAGGCTGTCTGGGCATGCTGGGAGTTGTAGTTTTACAACAGCTGCAGAGCCGCAGGTTGGCCAGCCCTGGTGTAGATGTTGCTAGGATTTGCCACCAACGTCAGGTTCAGGTGCCACAGTTGCAGAAAAAGTAGCTCCTCTAGGTGTAACACCCCCATTGCTCCTGTAGGCTCATTTGCATACGAACATGGGACCAACACAGATGCCTTCAGGTGCAGGTTTCCCTTATTTCTTGTCCACCTCGCTGAGGTGGTCGCACACGCTCAGTTTAAATCTTCAACTGCCACCAGCCCTGTCTTTTATAAGAAGCGGTTACAGGGAGAGAGCTGCAACAGAAAAGACACATCCCCTGAGCTATGATAGGGAGAGAGCTAAAGCAGAAAGGGCACACCCCACTTATCTGACAGCTTGAACAGTGAATGGGGAGATCTCTGGATCCATGGGAGGCGCAGGGCTGGTTCTAGCTTTGTTAGAAAGAGATCGTCATGTTCTGTATGATGTCGGATTTTCATTTTTTTACCTGAGCCTTGGGAGATCAGTGACCGCCAGATACCTCTGCAACCGCTTATCGTAAGGGAATGGAAGAACCTGGCAGAACGGTTCTGCAGAACCCATGCATCCTACTATGAATGTAATGGAAAGCCTTGCTTGTCTTGATGATCTTGTGCAGGAGCCGCACATCGGAGGAGAAGGTATGGCCGGCGCAGGACTGTCCCCTGACCAGCGGCAGCTCCTGCAGAGGTTTGATCCGTCCCTGGCAGTGCTGTGTGACTCCGACATCAATGATGGGACTTGTGAAGATAAGGAGCAGACTCTGCTAGCCAACACGGACACCATCGGGTTCTTTATTGCAAAATTTATTAAAAATAGTTAATTTATTAATATTTTCTTCTTTCTTTTTTTTTTGGGGGTGTTTGTGACTGTATGCCGCGTCGATGAAGCGATGCATTCTTCAGGTGGCGGATTCCTCGCTGTCTCCGTGTTGCCATGACAGCAAATTAATATCTCTGTTGCCATAGAAGCAGACAGTCTGCCAGCTGTTCATTCCGCAGTCCGCAGGTTAAAGGAATTACCGGGGCTTTATAGGGCCCGGGTTATTTCTGTGCACATTAGTAAAACGTGTCCAAGGGATTTGTCAAGGACAAAGCTTAATTCCGTTTTTAACATATATACACTGTTTACATTGCCGCGTAAATCTCTGTCCTCGTACTGCCTGTGAATGGAATAATACTACAGATCATCCAAGAGCAACTACAACAGCCACTGCCTATAAAATGGCTTTTTTTGTTAGTTTAACGTAAATCATGTTTTTAGGTTCAACGTTCAGTGCTGATTCATTTCATGATATATCTTTCTAGTGGTTGGAGCTCCTCTCATACCAGGCTCCCAGTCCTCTGCCTAGCCATAGAATGAAGTGATGTCACAATTCTGGCCACCTGCAGCCACCACTAGAGGGAGCTCAGGACGCTTACTGCATACACTCTTATTATTAAGTTCAGTGTATAAACAGTATGCAGGAATCTCCTAAGCTCCACCTAGTGGTAGATGCAGGTTGCCATAATTTTTGTATTTTAAGCAGTAGATATGGTATCAGAAAAATGGAGCCCTGACTACTATAACAAGGTATTTAAGGGGTTGTGTCATCTGAGTCATTGGTGGCATATTGCTAGGATATGCCACCAATGTCAGATAAGTGCAGGTCCCACTCTGTTTTCAGAACTTCCATAAAAGTGAATGGATGGTGGCCGCGCTTGCATGGTTCACTCTCGTTCTTTAGGGGCCCCCATTCTAAAGATAGGTGCGGGTCCCAGAAGTAAAACTCGCACCTATCTGACATTGATGGCATATCCTAGCGATATGCCACCAATGTCTCAGGTGAGACAACCCATTTAAGAAATTAATCGGCCCCGAATATTAGACCTATTTAAGTTAAAGGGGTTCTGTACTTTTATTTAGCTGATGATCTATCCTCTGGATAGATCATCAGCTTCTCACTGTTTACTGCCGGCCCACTGACGTCACGACTAGTATCAACTGGGCGGGGCTAAGCTCCATTCAAGTGAACAGAGCTTAGCCGCGCCCAGGCCAGTGATACTAGTCGTGACGTCACTGGGCCGGCAGTATACAGTGAGAAGGCCGCGGCGCTACTGGAGCGCCCGCTGCCTTCTCAAACAGCTGATCGGTGGGGATCCCGGGTGTCGGACCCCCGCCGATCAGAAGCTGATGATCTATCCAGAGGATAGATCATCAGTTAAATGAAAGTGCAGAACCCCTTTAAAGTGATATTCCGGTTAAAAACTGTCTGTCTGCCGTACAGAATAAAATCCTCTGCCTAGACTGGATACCGCACAGGTTGTCAGCCTTAGGATGGAAGTAAGACTCGGCTATCTCCGGCTGTCCCATCGAGGATGAATGGAGCCGCAGCGCAGATACCCGACCTACAGCAACATTCACACAGGGAAACAGGACCCCCATTCTCATTGACCATAAATGCGTTATCTATTTTGGAAACTCCTTCCCATAAGGCCTCTCGTATTTTGTTTCCATGTCCGTTCCTTTAGGATGCAGACCCATTTATTTCAATGGGTCCGCAAAAAATGCGGACAGCACATCCGTATGTCCGTTCTGTAGCCCCGCAAAAAAAAAATATAATACATCCTATTCTTGTCCGTTTTAGGCATTGGATCAGCAAAAAAAAAAAAAACGGATGACATACGGATGGCATCCGATTTATTTTTTTTGCGCACCGCAAAATACATACGGTCGTGTGCATGTAGCCTAAGACATAAGAGATGAGCGAAGTATTGAAAAATTTGATTTGGTTGCTTCGCTGAATTTTACAAAAAAAATTTGCTTCATGACCAGGCTTATTTCTTTGGAAGTAGTGGGTGCAATGACCGGGAGCGGCGAGAGCGCCGCCCCCTGTCATTTTATCCCTCAGATTCTGCGTTCATCGCTGATTGCGGCCTCTGACATTAAAATTCAATTGTAAAAAATGTTTTTTTAAATCATACTTTCCTCCGGCCGGCACCATCTTGGTGGAATATCTAACACGAAATCTCATACAGCCCGTGATGTGATCACATCGGCCAGCGTGGTGACATCACACATCACCACGCACGGGATTTCATACGAGATCTTCAATCAAGATGGCAGCGCCCAGCTCCTTGCATTCAAATGGAGGAGGTAAGTGTGATTTTTTTTATTCTTTACCGCCTTTCAGGGAAAATCTATTGGCTACCACAAAGCACAAGGAAATTCAGCTTTGCGGCTAATCGAATTTTCCCTGAAATTCAGATCGAAGTCCACCTTGTGGCATTGGATTCACTCAACACTAGACATGTCCTCCATTGCCAGGAACCTGCTGTTATTGCCTGGTGAAGTGGCCGACATCATTTTTGTATTTAAGCTAATAATGGAGGTCAAGAACATCGGATCCCCCCTTTATTACACCTTTGTGCTCCAGGCTTATTGATAGGGTTTCTCTGATTAACCCGAAAAGTACTGCAACTTTCTAATAGACCGTAACTTCTCCTTCTTTTGGCTTCAAAAACTGCATCAAAATTATTATTTTTTTTATTAAACTTTTACCTAGCAAAACAAATGCTCTAAATCGTCCTGTTCCTGGCGGCCCCCAAACTATTAGCGACATTCCTGTACAATACACTAGTACCGTATGTTCCAGCGAGATGAGTGCAGAGAACACTGTTACATAACGGATGTACTCGCACAACAGAGATGCGTTTTAGGAGATGGAAATGAAGGGCAGAGAAGCCATAAAGCGCGAGCGGCGCAAGGTGGTGGAGTCCTTGGTGAATTAATTGACTCCAGATATGACGGGTAAAGTAAATGACAGACATTACATTAGTGAAATAAGGTTGTGGCGCGCTGGAGGGCACTCGTCAAGGAGGGACGGCAGCTCTTTATTGAGGCTTTTAGCCAACAGAAATGTGACTTCAAATTATTTACATGAAATCTTGTGTCATATTATAATGATGTCACCTCCACAAAGGGACAGCACGCCTCATATCACTATGGGGGGCTGTACTGGGATGTTTGCCATGCGGACCTCATATCACTATGGGGGGCTGTACTGGGATGTTTGCCATGCGGACCTCATATCACTATGGGGGGCTGTACTGGGATGTTTGCCATGCGGACCTCATATCACTATGGGGGGCTGTACTGGGATGTTTGCCATGTGGACCTCATATCACTATGGGGGGCTGTACTGGGATGTTTGCCATGTGGACCTTATATCACTATGGGGGGCTGTACTGGGATGTTTGCCATGTGGACCTCATATCACTATGGGGGGCTGTACTGGGATGTTTGCCATGCGGACCTCATATCACTATGGGGGGCTGTACTGGGATGTTTGCCATGTGGACCTCATATCACTATGGGGGGCTGTACTGGGATGTTTGCCATGCAGACCTCATATCACTATGGGGGGCTGTACTGGGATGTTTGCCATGTGGACCTCATATCACTATGGGGGGCTGTACTGGGATGTTTGCCATGCGGACCTCATATCACTATGGGGGGCTGTACTGGGATGTTTGCCATGCGGATCTCATATCACTATGGGGGGCTGTACTGGGATGTTTGCCATGTGGACCTTATATCACTATGGGGGGCTGTACTGGGATGTTTGCCATGCGGACCTCATATCACTATGGGGGGCTGTACTGGGATGTTTGCCATGTGGTCCTCATATCACTATGGGGGGCTGTACTGGGATGTTTGCCATGCAGACTTTATATCACTATGGGGGGCTGTACTGGGATGTTTGCCATGTGGACCTCATATCACTATGGGGGGCTGTACTGGGATGTTTGCCATGCGGACCTCATATCAATATGGGGGGCTGTACTAGGATGTTTGCCATGTGGACCTCATATCACTATGGGGGGCTGTACTGGGATGTTTGCCATGTGGACCTCATATCACTATGGGGGGCTGTACTGGGATGTTTGCCATGTGGACCTCATATCACTATGGGGGGCTGTACTGGGATGTTTGCCATGCGGCTCTCATATCACTATGGGGGGCTGTACTGGGATGTTTGCCATGTGGACCTCATATCACTATGGGGGGCTGTACTGGGATGTTTGCCATGTGGACCTCATATCACTATGGGGGGCTGTACTGGGATGTTTGCCATGCGGACCTCATATCACTATGGGGGGCTGTACTGGGATGTTTGCCATGCGGACCTCATATCACTATGGGGGGCTGTACTGGGATGTTTGCCATGTGGACCTTATATCACTATGGGGGGCTGTACTGGGATGTTTGCCATGTGGACCTCATATCACTATGGGGGGCTGTACTGGGATGTTTGCCATGCGGACCAGACAAGTCCCTGCTGCTGGAGCTGTCAATATGACTGGAAACCGAGCCAATCAGATTTCTGAATGAGCTAGGCTTGGGATTTAACCCCTTAAGGACTCAGCCCTATTTCACCTTAAAGGGACACTGACAGGCCAAAACAGCATATATAGTTAGATATATGACATTACAGGTCTTATACAGTCTTTTAAAAGCATATAACTATCCCCCTGTCCACCTTATAAAGAGCGAAATATAAAGTTTTATAACCTGCTTCTCCTGTCAGCAATCTGCCCAAGGGGCGGCGTTTCATGTGAAAATGCGCCCAGCCAGCCTTCCCAACTGCCGTTCTTAAGCCCCGCCCAGCTCATCATTATTCACTTCGCTGGGCGGCGGCTAGAACTCTCCCCAGTCCGGATCCTGCGCATGGGCAATTCAATCCTCTGGGCATCGTTCATGCCCAATCTTCTGCGCCTGCGCCCCGCCGTGCCGTTAGATCGCGCCTGCGTACACACACCAGCCTGCGTCTTCGAGGCAAATCTGACCAGTGTCACTTTAAGTGCTGATAACTTTAAAACTCTTTGACTTATCCAGGCCGTTCTGAAATGCCATTTTATTTTTTGGGGATGTTACAAGGCTTAGAAGTTTAGAAGCAAATCTTGAAATTTTTCAGAAATTTAAAAAAAAAACAATTTTTAGGGACCACTACAGGTCTGAAGTCACTTTGCGAGGCTTACATAACAGAAACCGCCCAAAAATGACCCCATTCTATAAACTACACCCCTCAAGTTATTCAAAACTGATTTTACAAACTTCGTTAACCCTTTAGCTGTTGCACAAGAGTTATTGGCAAATGGGGATGAAATTTGAGAATTTAATTTTTTTGCCTAATTTTCCATTTTAACCCATTTTTTCCACTGACAAAGCAAGGGTTAACAGCCAAACAAGACTGTATCTTTATTGCCCTGACTCTGCCGTTTACAGAAACACCCCATATGTGGCCGTAAACTACTGTACGGGCACACAGTAGGGCGTAGAGGGAAAGGTGCGCCGTATGGTTTTTGGAAGCCAGATTTTGCTGGACTGGTTTTTTGACACCATGTCCCATTTGAAGCCCCCCTGATGCACCCCTAGAGTAGAAACTCCCTAAAAGTTACCCCATCTAAGAAACTACACCCCTCAAGGTATTCAAAACTGATTTTACAAACTTTGTTAACCCTTTAGGTGTTGCACAAGATTTAATGGAAAATAGAGATACAATTTCAAAATTTCACTTTTTTGGCAGATTTTCCATTTTAATATTTTTTTTCCAGTTACAAAGCAAGGGTTAACAGCCAAACAAAACTCAATATTTATGGCCCTGATTCTGTAGTTTACAGAAACACCCCATATGTGGTCGTAAACCGCTGTACGGGCACACGGCAGGACGCAGAAGGAAAGGAATGCCATACGGTTTTTGGAAGGCAGATTTTGCTGGATTGGTTTTTTGACACCATGTCCCATTTGAAGCCCCCCTGATGCACCCCTAGAGTAGAAACTCCAAAAAAGTGACCCCATTTTAGGAACTACGGGATAGGGTGGCAGTTTTGTTGGTACTAGTTTAGGGTACATATGATTTTTGGTTGCTCTATATTATACTTTTTTGTGCGGCAAGGTAACAAGAAATAGATTTTTTGGCACGTTTTTTTTTTGTTATTTACAACATTCATCTGACAGGTTAGATCATGTGGTAATTTTATAGAGCAGGTTGTCACGGACGCGGCGATACCTAATATGTATACAATTTTTTTTATTTATGTAAGTTTTACACAATGATTTCATTTTTAAAACAAAAAAAAGTTTTAGTGTCTCCATAGTCTAAGAGCCATAGTTTTTTCAGTTTTTGGGCGATTATCTTAAGTAGGGTCTCATTTTTTGCGGGATGAGATGACGGTTTGATTGGCACTATTTTGGGGAGCATATGACTTTTTGATCGCTTGCTATTACACTTTTTGTGACGTAAGATGACAAAAAAAATTGCTTTTTTCACACCGTTTTTATTTTTATTTTTTTACGGTGGTCATCTGAGGGGTTAGGTCATGTGATATTCTTATAGAGCCGGTCGATACGGACGCGGAGATACCTAATATGTATACTTTTTTTTATTTATTTAAGTTTTACACAATGATTTCATTTTTGAAACAAAAAAAATCATGTTTTAGTGTTTCCATAGTCTAGGAGCCATAGTTTTTTCAGTTTTTGGGCGATTATCTTGGGTAGGGTATGATTTTTGCAGGATGAGATGACGGTTTGATTGGTATTATTTTGGCGTACATGCGACTTTTTTGATCACTTTTATTACCTTTTTTGGGAAGTAAGGTGGGCAAAATTTCAATTTCCTAATAGTTTTTATTTTTTTATTTTTATGGCGTTCACCGTGCAGGGAAAGTAACATGACCGTTTTATATATCAGGTCGTTACTGACGCGGCGATACCAAACGTGTAGGGAATTTCATTTTTTTCATTTTTAATCAGTGATAAATGTGTTTTTTGATTTTAACTTTTTTTTCACTTTTTTTATTTATTTTTTGACCCAGACCCACTTGGTTCTTGAAGATCCAATGGGTCTGATGTCTGTATAATACAGTACAGTACAATATATAGTGTATTGTACTGTATTTTACTTACACTTTGTCTGAACAGATCTATGCCTTTAGCACAGATCTGTTCAGCACCATGGACAGCAGGATGCCTGAGACGGCGTCCTGTTGCCATGGGAACCTTCCCCGTCTGCTCAGTACTGGTCAGAACTTCGCAGACGGGGAAGGGTAAGGATGGGGCTCTCTGGGGGCTGTCTGGGGGCTCTCTCCATCGGTGGGCTGCAAAGGCACAGCAGCCCCCCGATGGGAGAGGGAGCTCCCTCTTACTGTTAACTTTTTCCATACAGCGGTCCGTACGGACCGCGGTATGGAAAGGGTTAAACGGCTGACATCTGCACAGATGTCAGCCGTTTATACCAGGGTGTCAGCAATGTGCTGACACCCTGGTATACCCACTAGACGCCAACGAATATTCAAGAGGAGGATCGTGATCCCGCCTGCCGCACCGCCCGCCTCCCGCACCGCCCACAACTCCCCCCCCCTGCACCACCCGCCGGCAATAAATCATGCAGGGGTGCAAAATCTATATTTTAGGGACACTAAAGTTTCTGATCCCAGCGGTCAGGGACCGCAGGGATCAGAAACTGCAGAAAGCGCAGCAAACCGCAGGTCTGAATTGACCTGCGGTTTGCGGCAATCGCCCATACGGGGGGGTCACATGACCCCCCCCCTGGCGTTGTGACAGGATGCCGGCTGAATGATTTCAGCCGGCATCCCGTTCCAATTAATCCCCGCGGCGCCGGAATAACGATTTAAAGTTAGGACGTACCGGTGCGCCCTGAGTCCTTAAGGACTCGGGAAATAGGGTGTACCGGTACGCCCTGCGTCCTTAAGGGGTTAAAGGATAACTGTCATATTTACATCAGAAAATAAATTTTAGCATGTTACTGCTGTAGCAGCATTATGCATAAAGCAATCTTTAGTTTCCTCACTTACCACTGTTTTCCTTGAGTTTTCCCCTTCGTTACGGCTGTTTTGAGTCCTACATTATGAGGATCTTCTCAAGATGGCTCCTCTGCCAGTTCTCTGAGGCCAAAACTACATTCCCTCAGGTCACATACAAACTTGATGTAGCCAGCAGTTTCCTGCCAGCCAATCAGATTGGACTACTAAGAGACACGCCTCCTCACTCTGAAGCCTAATGCAGGCATGCAGTGTGAAGGACCGCCCATCTGATTTCCTAGCCGGAGACAGGTGAGCCCTAGCAACGGTCTTTTAAGGGAGCAGAGGAAAGGAACTGAGGACATTAATGAAAGCTGTTATTATAAGGTAATTACAGATCTTTAGACAATCATTGACAGACTAACTCAGGTATACATGACTAGCTCTAATAAACTAGCAAATAAAATAAAAATGACAGTTATCCTTTAAGAAAGCTGATTCCTATCAACATTGCCTGTCATTGCGTTGGCTTTCAGGGCTCTATACTGTGCCATTTACTACAAACATCTCTGGTTATCTGACTTCTGGCTTGTTTTTAGATTTTCCTTGTGTCTTCTGTTTCTGCTTCATATCTATTCTCCTGCTAATTGACTTTGGCTTGTCTCTGGATTTCACTCCTTGTGTACTGCATTCATTGTGTTTGTGACTCCTCTTTTACCTCCCTGGTCATTCTGGCAGGTCTGCTACTAGTTTGCCTGCACCAGTATTCTGTTCTCAGCTCTGCATATTCTAGATTCCAAGCAGCCAAGTCCTTCGTGTCCTCCAGCGGGCTCTGGTGAATACCTAGGGGAAGCTTTAGTTTCATACTACCTGGAGTGGTTTCATAAGGCTGGTTTTGGGGTTCACTACCGTCTTTCCCCGAAAATAAGACATCCCCCGAAAATAAGACCTACCTCTAGTTTTGCCTATCGCTGTAATATAAGGCATCCCCCCGAAAATAAGGCCTCCCCGATAATAAAGCATCCCCCGAAAATAAGGCCTCCCCGATTTATAAAGCATCAGCCGAACATAATGCCTCCCCGATTATAAAGCAAGCCACCCCAGAATGTAAGGAGCTCACTGATTGGCCGCAGCCGCCGCCAGGAAAAGCTGCCGCCTTCTTCCGCCCGCTGCTCGCTCTGCCCTGATGGAGTCTCACAACTTGGCTGGCACGGACACACAGGGGACGGGGTGACAGGTAGGGGGGGGGGGGGGATATCTAATGGAAGGTGGGGGATGTCTGGTGAAAATGGGGGGGGTAGACTAAAAACGGTAATTAAAATGACACAGGGTGATCAGGGTGGGGAGGGGGATCATTTAAAATGACACGGGGGGATCAGAGGGGGGAATCAAAATGACACAAGAGGATCAGAAGGGGGTACTAAAATGCTATAGTAATCCCCCCCCCCCTCTGATTCTCCTGTACCATTTTGATTCCCCCTTCTGATCCCCCTGTGTCATTTTAAGTGATCCCCCTCCTCACCCTGATACCCCTGTGTCATTTTGATTCCCTTCTCTGATCACCCTGTGCCACTTTAAGTGATCCCCCTCCCCACCCTGATTTCCTTTTTTTTTTGTTCAACAATAAATGTGTACCGTATTTTTCTTCATGGAAAAATAAGACACCCCCTGAAAATAAGACCTAGCGCATCTTTTGGAGCAAAAATTAATATAAGACACTGTCTTATTTTCGGGGAAACAGGGTAGCTGTGGTGGACAGTGACTGTAATACTCCGTAACACAGTGTTTGGATAGTGTCAGACTGTGCAGAGACCCCTCTCCCCCCCCAACTGGTGACACTTCGAAGGACTTTTATTGCAGCCTGCTAGCAAGTCTGGTGTGCCTCTTCTTAGAACTGTATGTTCTGTTCCTCTGTTATTCCTCCTTGAAATGTTTGAGTAAATTGATAACTGGCTATTCCATTTCCCTGGTCGGTGAGGTGCGTCCCCGCACACTGTGACGCTGCCTGATCTACCCTATTAAACCAGGCATACTTCCTAATAGGATTGATCCTGTTGATTAAAATGATACTTGTCTTGTGAAAATTGGTTGCGGTGTTTCTGAGAAAAAAAAGACTTTTATTCTTTATGCAAATTAGGGTTTCAGTGCACCAAGGGGTGTGGCCTAGCCCCTCAGTGCACTTCAGCTTTTCAGTGCTGGCCACACCCCTCAGTGCTGATTAAAATGATACCTGTCTTTTGAGAATCAGTTGCAGCCTTCCCCAGCCTGTTGCTTGGCCCGCCCTGTAAGACTCCTGCATCGTCCAGTCTACTGTATGAGATCCCGCCTGCGCGTGAGCACTGTGATGACCATTGTGGGCAGCAGCATCGCTCCATGCAGTGCGCATGCGCGGCGGGATCTCAGACAGTACACTGGATGACGCAAGAGGCTTACAGGGCGGGCCAAGCAACAGGCTGGGGAGGGGTTATGTGAGAAGAAGGCGGAGCGGCCTGGGCACTTAGAGCCCGCACGCCGCCCCTGGGCACTTAGAGCCCGCACGCCGCCCCTGGGCACTTGCGAGACCTCATTTACATATGAATAAAACTGTGTTTTTTCCTTTGGTGAACATCAAAAGAAAAGGAGACAGGTACCATTTGATTCATCTATAGTTATACTACAGTGCTATGTAAGCAGTGTATAATGGCATACTGTGGTGACAGGCTCCCTTTAATTGCTTGTGCCATTTCTACAGTAAAGGAGTTTACAAGTGCCACACAACTGTGTTTTAATAAGTGTTCCTGGACTTGAAATGTTACATCTTTTGACAATCACGCTGAAATTCATCGGGATTTACAGGACGCGTTGCTATTGCAGTTGTAGGGCTTTACGAGGTCCTTCTTTTCCCACAAATAGTACAGATTTGTGCAACTGTTGTTGTGCCTGGTATTGCGGTTTATGCCAATTCACTTGACAGCCCATGAGCAACTTATGGCTGTTAGGTGAACTGGACATACATCCTGACTTAAAGCGTTCCTAACCTTTCAACAGACTGCATTAATCAATAGTAAAAAAGTGGGGGGTTGAGTCAGCACAACCTGCCTGCAGGTGCAGATCACTATGGCGAAATACATATACAAACGGAAAATGCAAATGTGATCGCACACTACATCCAGCAATCTGCCCTCCATGCTGGATGAGACATTGGTTTATATTTTGGCCAAAGCATAGTAAGCCACTCACCGCGTCAAGGTCGTCTCAATTGAGTGGTCCCTAACTCTTGTTCCTACCTGTTCATGGGCCATGACAGCCACATAAAATCCAGGGAATGCAGGTCAGCATGCAAGCCAAGTACACTTTGCTTGTAACCCCGTCCGGTGCCATTACAGCTTTCATCGGATCCAGGGATGCAAGTACCAACATGCATGCTGAACCCACCATATACTTCCCCTGGAGCCAGATGGCTAATGGTAGGTTCTATATAAGCAGACTCAGTTTTATACTGACTTTAAAACCAGCCTCCAGGACAGATTGACTGGTCAGGTGTGCTTGACTCAAAGGAGATCGCCACGCCTCCAATATATGCTACAAAGAAAAAAAGTGGGGGGTTGAGTCAGCACAACCTGCCTGCAGGTGCAGATCACTATGGCGAAATACATATACAAACGGAAAATGCAAATGTGATCGCACACTAGGAACAAGAGTTAGGGACCACTCAATTGAGACGACCTTGACGCGGTGAGTGGCTTACTATGCTTTGGCCAAAATATAAACCAATGTCTCATCCAGCATGGAGGGCAGAGTGCTGGATGCAGTGTGCGATCACATTTGCATTTTCCGTTTGTATATGTATTTCGCCATAGTGATCTGCACCTGCAGGCAGGTTGTGCTGACTCAACCCCCCACTTTTTTTCTTTGTAGCATATATTGGAGGCGTGGCGATCTCCTTTGAGTCAAGCACACCTGACCAGTCAATCTGTCCTGGAGGCTGGTTTTAAAGTCAGTATAAAACTGAGTCTGCTTATATAGAACCTACCATTAGCCATCTGGCTCCAGGAGAAGTATATGGTGGGTTCAGCATGCATGTTGGTACTTGCATCCCTGGATCCGATGAAAGCTGTAATGGCACCGGACGGGGTTACAAGCAAAGTGTACTTGGCTTGCATGCTGACCTGCATTCCCTGGATTTTATGTGGCTGTCATGGCCCATGAACAGGTAGGAACAAGAGTTAGGGACCACTCAATTGAGACGACCTTGACGCGGTGAGTGGCTTACTATGCTTTGGCCAAAATATAAACCAATGTCTCATCCAGCATGGAGGGCAGAGTGCTGGATGCAGTGTGCGATCACATTTGCATTTTCCGTTTGTATTAATCAATAGTACCGTAAGAAAACGCTATTACGCCACTATATAACTTGACATTTTTAGCAATTTTCCTCTACACGTGCTGAATGTCTAGTTTGCAGGTCTCTCAGACATGGTGGGTGGAGACCAGCTGATATTCACTGCACTAGAAAGCAGAGGAGAAGCTTCTTCCTAACCCTCTCTTAGGAGTATGCACCAGGATCATGAAGGACATTAAAGAAAGGTACTAACCTGTACTGGTTGTGAATTTAGCATTTTCCCTGAGACATAAATCCCCTGTTTAGCTGTGCGGTCTCTTTAGCGTCTTTCTTTAAGTCCCGTCTTACTCATGCTGCTGCTCACTCCTATTCCCCCCCTCCCCTCTCCATATTGACATGTGCAATATGATCTTTCAGTGGCACTAGTCCATCTTGGAACGAAATTCAAAGCATTTTTCAAAGTGGAAGGCAATTAGCAAGGGGAGGGGGTAAACAGCTGTTAATGGGAGAACTAGACATTTCTCACTGATAAAACATATTACAGAGTTTCTTGTGGGTGCCTGTACTATAGATTTATGTAAAGTTGTTTGAAAGTAGAGTGATTCTTTAAAGGCTATTGTCACCTTTACGCTGAATTATTCTAATGCTTCCTAAATGCAAAATCATTCAACTTTATACAAGGTCTTGATTAGAGATGAGCGAATGTCATATTTTGAAATTCGTTCACGTTTTGTTTACTGGTAAAAGATGAATTGCGTTATGGATTCCGTTACCACAGACCATAACGCAATTCTATGACGGAATGCATAACGGAATGTCTCTAAAGGAATTTTCATAACCGGAAATTCGCTCATTTCTAGTCTTCATTAATAATGACTACGGTAGAGCCTGTGGAACTCCTTCACCTAACTGGCTATGCTGCTGCTTTCGACACTGATCCAACAGCACACTTCTTCTGTCTGCCGTCTTCTGCTTTATCTTTCTGCACACAGCATAGCAAGTTGTATTAGGGTCAATGGCAGATGTATATGTCGAATGGATTTCCTGACATATATCTCCTACATATGCAACTGTATCACCATACACTCATGTTAAAAAAAAAAAACTGATGTACACCATGCTGTATGTTATACTTTTTTGTGGAATATTTTAGTATGTAATAACACCACATACTATGCTATTCCATACAACTGAAAAACATATATACAGCCAAAGCCAAAAGAACAAACCTAGAACCTACCGCTATGTACATCACTGCAGAACACAACTGCTGTCCATAGTGTATGTACATAGCAGATATTTCCACTATGTATGCTAGTATAATGGATAAATAGGAAAGATTCCAGCTTCCATTAAAACATTTGCAACTTTATTATTTCTAAAAGATCCAATAGAAGAACACGGACACACAAGTGACGCATTTCAGGCTCAGTTATGACTAAGGGCTGACAGCCTGAAACGCATCAGTTGTGTGTCCATGTTCTTGTATTGGATCTACTGGAAAGAATAAAGTCGCTATTGTTTTAATGGAAGCTGGAATCTTTTCTATTTTATTCATGCATCTAGTCTCCAGTGATTCCGTACCTCCATAAGCTACACATAGGCGAGCTGGACTTTTACGTGATTATGCTAGTATTATATCTGCATTACGTACTGTGTATGTGTGTGTATATCTCTCTCTCTATATATATACAGTACAGACCAAAAGTTTGGACACACCTTCTCATTCAAAGAGTTTTCTTTATTTTCATGACTATGAAAATTGTAGATTCACACTGAAGGCATCAAAACTATGAATTAACACATGTGGAATTATATACATAACAAACAAGTGTGAAACAACTGAAAATATGTCATATTCTGGGTTCTTCAAAGTAGCCACCTTTTGCTTTGATTACTGCTTTGCACACTCTTGGCATTCTCTTGATGAGCTTCAAGAGGTAGTCCCCTGAAATGGTTTTCACTTCACAGGTGTGCCCTGTCAGATTTAATAAGTGGGATTTCTTGCCTTATAAATGGGGTTGGGACCATCAGTTGCGTTGAGGAGAAGTCAGGTGGATACACAGCTGATAGTCCTACTGAATAGACTGTTAGAATTTGTATTATGGCAAGAAAAAAGCAGCTAAGTAAAGAAAAACGAGTGGCCATCATTACTTTAAGAAATAAAGGTCAGTCAGTCGAAAAATTGGGAAAACTTTGAAAGTAAGGGCTATTTGACCATGAAGGAGAGTGATGGGGTGCTGCGCCAGATGACCTGGCCTCCACAGTCACCGGACCTGAACCCAATCGAGATGGTTTGGGGTGAGCTGGACCGCAGAGTGAAGGCAAAAGGGTCAACAAGTGCTAAGCATCTCTGGGAACTCCTTCAAGACTGTTGGAAGACCATTTCAGGGGACTACCTCTTGAAGCTCATCAAGAGAATGCCAAGAGTGTGCAAAGCAGTAATCAAAGCAAAAGGTGGCTACTTTGAAGAACCTAGAATATGACATATTTTCAGTTGTTTCACACTTGTTTGTTATGTATAAAATTCCACGTGTTAATTCATAGTTTTGATGCCTTCATAGTCATGAAAATAAAGAAAACTCTTTGAATGAGAAGGTGTGTCCAAACTTTTGGTCTGTACTGTGTGTATATATATATATATATATATATGTATACTGTAATATTCCTTTAATCTGGCATCACTGATATATGACAGCTGCTGTATTATCAGATATTCTGGATTAATGGATCGTTATCAGAAAAGTAGATAAAAATTCACAACATGAAACACAACACAAAATCTGCCGCTATAACTTTGTTTAGTTCAGAGTTTGCCCTACATGCTCCCAATGAACAAGGTGGAACAAGGTGGAACATGAAAAACGCTTCCCTTACGGGGTTTGTACAGGATAATGATCATCAAGCTTCATCCATCATAACTGTGTTGCAGTAAAATGGATGAGGCCCATGGTCCCCTTCTTTGTGGAGAGCAGTAGTGTTGCGTGGGAGCATGTCCAACATGTCGTATTTGATGCAACAAAGATTTGCGCTAGTGGAGGCCGCTGTGTGCACAGGATCATTCACTGGACAACAGGATTATTTTGATGGTCAATTTCTGGACCTTCCCATTCCAGCAAAAATCAGCATGCATGGTTTGGTGCGTAACACAAGAGCTCGTATCTCATGCCAAAAAAAAAAAAGTACTGTAGGTAACCATGTGTTGGACACTTTAGGGACATCCAGGAGAGGAATATGAGAAGCCCAAGGATATTGACACGAAAATGATCCCAGTAAGCCCACATCAGCAGAACAACATGTCGAGTGTCTACTGTGCAAGAGTTAAAGGTAAGAGATAAACAGAAGCGTGCGGTGTATTACAACTGGCGACTGGAGGTATAAATACTTGTTGTGATACATCACGTCTGATGAAGCATGGTTCCAAACTTCCATTTAACCAGGTGTCTTAATTTGCAGAACAATAGGTACAGAAAATTCACACAAACTACAGCAACAAGCACTTCATGATCCAAAAATGAGAGTTTGGTGTGCAGCTGTAGATAGCGGGTCCATTATTGTTGGATGAAAATGTAAACACAGCAGAGGACTTTGACATCGAACAATTCTATGCACGGTTAACAGATCACAAGAGTGAGTGTTGGTTCTTACATGAAGACCGGTCATACATCGCATGCGTCCCTGTGCCAAGTTCATGTGGCATTCACAGAGGAAAGTATGGTGAGCAAAGGGCTGCAGCCTCCACGCTCACCAAACCTAACGGTGTACAAATTTTATCTCTGGGGTTAGGCCACTTTTACATGTGCGACACAGCTCTCCAGCAGGCCATTCCGGCCAAATGCCAGGAATCGGATGGACAAAAACCATTGCGGGCAGCAGTTTTTGTCCAACCGAATCCCGGGATATTTGTCGGGGAGTGGCTGGACCCCTGCTGGATCCCATAATTGTCAATGGGGTCTAGCAGGCGGCACTATCCGGCAATGCCAGATCCAGAGAACGCAGGCTGTTCTCTGCCGGAGAGCTGTACCACAGGTGTGAAATTAGGCTTACCTGAAGAGTTCCTAAAAACCATCCCCAGACAGTGCCCAAACTGAAACAGCAAGTAGAGATTCATGTCCAGAACATGGAACGTGTGGTGTTAAAGAAGGTGTTTCTGTAGACGATAAGACGGCAGAACTTTGCACAGCCACTGGTGGAAACCACTTCCAGCATCTCCTGTACGTTCTTCTTCCTTTATCTATTCTCCTGTACAAACCACACGGGGTAAGAGCACGGCCACACGGTCAGGTTTCTTGATGCCGTTTTGGAAGCCAAAATCAGGAGCGGATCACAAAAGGAGAGAACGTATAAAGGACAGATATGACTGCTCTTTTTTTTTATTCACTGAATTCAATGCATCAAGAAACCTGATTGTGTGGTCGTACCCCAAGAGGGTTCTGTTTTTTGTGGCCCACCCTCTATTTCAGTTCTGCCCTGGAAACAATGGGGGATTATGAGATGGCAGATTAAAGACATTTAACTTGAAAAGGGCTTTTGATTTGAAAGATAGGGAAAAAAACACTAGATTTATTAGAATATCATTCTCTTGTTTGTCTACATGTTAAGAATAACATGTTTTTTTCACAGCCACCATTTGTAATATAGCATAATAAATAAATAAATCCAATTAACAGTCTGACATGTCTACGGAAACCTACAGTCCAATATCTACAAAGGCCTTTTTTTGAAGTATATACAAATGCTTACAAATCTGATTCTTGAAAATAAAGATACTTCCCACAAATATGCATATACAGTATTCAACAAAGCTTATATTTAAATCTCTTTAGTTTTTTTTTTTCGTTGAAAAAAAAAAAAATAACACAAAATAACAAAAACCTTATACCAAAAGTGTGTTCTCAACCCAAAGTAAAAATGGAATTTCAGGACTTTATTGTCAAGGAAAATGCTGCTTGGCAATGTTAATACTCACTGGTGCAAGTGTATATTTCAGTCTAATATTTTCTCTTAAATATCACAAATATAAATATAGATATTTCTGTGTATATGTACAGGTATATTTATGACTTCTGAGTGGTTCATTAAATATTCAAGGATTTACAGGGGGGGGGGGGGAACCATTATTGCCGACACACAAGGGAGGAAGCCATGTTGTAAATTTGTGTCCTTTTGGGCAAAACATTTTGGACATCAAATAATAAAAAAAAAACTCTTGGAAATGGTAGAATTATAGATTTACAGATACTTTGGTTAATATGTTAGGGGTCGGGGGCATACACAGATATCATAGGGCCCCATAACAAAAATAATGAAAATTCTGCAAGTTTACAATTTTTTTTAAATTACATTGAGGATTTTTAAAATAAAAAAATATGCACTCCATCTCACTCACTTTAACCCACTTCTATGTCGGAAAAAGCGGAACAGGTGCTTTTATAAATGTGGCACTCATTCTGAACATCGTATTTCTCTAATTATTCACACCCATCAACAGGCATAAATAAATTGATGAATTCTCCCCATATAGCTCTAAATCCTCTGCTCCCCTTCACAAAATATATTATAAAACTCTGTCTGCAGCCACCACTAGGGGGAGCTTACTGCATAGGAATGTATACAGTTCTCACTGAGCTCAATGGAAGCTGTAACAATCTCTTTGCACTGTGCTCTTCCTAGTAGAAACTTCTGTTTTATGTAGGGAATAGGAGTTCTGCCTCCATAGTCAATACACCACTAATAGGGGAATTGCACTACAAACTAATTTCTATTGTATTGACCCATTTGCCAGAATCGTAGCTACGCCTTTTATTACCCTGGGCAAATATATTCAGCTTACTGCCCTACCCCTGTATCTAAATCTCAAGTCAAGGCATTGTGGTGGGTCGGTGCACCTCTCTGGTACCTGGGACATTTGCTTCTCAAGCCCTTACTATGCCCCTGCCACTTGCTACTAGCATGGAGTAGGATGTATGACCTTGGGTCAGTGATCTACAACCTATGGATCTACCACTGTGGTGAGACTACAACTCCCTTGTCCCAGATTTTTAGTTCCACCCTACTGGCCATCTTCATCGAGAAGGTCACCCTCTCACAGAAAACCACTTTTCAATGCAATGTTGGGTGGTCATCAAAAAGAGGTTTTTACTGTATATATTTATCATATTCTACATCTCCTGTAATTTACTAAATGTTGAGGACCCTACAGCAGGATCTCAAGTTTCCCCATGAAACTGAGAACGTTTCTACTGCCAGTAAAGTCCGTTCCATACTGGATGGAAATATCCCCAATGACTAATCTGCAAATAATGCAGAAAGATCCCCGGCTACACCCGCCAAATGGTAAAGGAGCTGTCCCGAGGTTAAAACAAGGGTCTGTTTTTTTTTTTTAACAGAAACCGTGCCACTCTTTTCTATAGGTGGTGGCTGGTATCACAGCTTCTCCACATTGAAGAGCTGATCTGCAATACCAGATAAAGCCCATGGACAAGACAGGTGCTATTTCTGGGCAAAAAGTCAGACTTAGTAGCGAATAAAAAAAATAAAAAAATTTCAGTCACATGGAGAGAGGCCTATGAAAAAGAATCAGGTATCAGTGTGCATTACCCTTTAGAAATACCCCGTTTGTAACAGTGGTTCTGCAAGAAAATAAATTACATACTGATAATATTAAAATGATGACCTAACAATAAATCGACGACTTTTCTGTCAAACTCCAGTAAAGTAGCCGATTCATATATATTCTAACTATCGACCAATTGAAAGAGTCCTAACCATAATGTATCCGTGCTAATTCCAGTCACTGACTATTAAAGCATGATGTAAAAAAACGTACAACGCTGTACAGTCAAACGATTAAACCATGCAGGGCTAAGAAAACAACAAAAACATAACCAACATAGAGAAACGTTACATAGAAGATTCATCTGAAACATCGTGAGTATAAGGCAATAGTCAACTCTGCTCTCAAACGAAGACGACGGGAGGCCAGAAAACAAAAGAAAAACATAAAAAAAACTAAAATCAAATAAATAGTGGCTTTGAAATGAACATTCAAAGTAGGTGGGTGCATTCCAAAAATACAAAAATAAATGCAATGTTTTAGTAGTCTTTTCACAAGTCTGATCACCTTTGCAGCCACAACATATTATTAATATAGAGATCTAACAGTGCAAAAGTGGAACACATATGGAAGGCGGGGGGAACAAAAAGTGAAGTCACCATTTTTAGGCCCGAAATAAGTTTCTTCTAAAAATAGGAGGTTACAAAACATCATCACTTGCTTTAGAACAGCAACAATATCTTGATGGCAACGTACAGCATTCAAGTGGTTGTCACAGAAAACGGCTAAACACATGGTTTGGTAACAGATTTGTAGAGGATCCAAAGTGAAAGAGTAGGAAGGATATCCTGGGCTTGTGCCTTATCAGCAATAGCCAAAAAGAAAAATAGTAGAAAAGGAAAAAAAAAACATTGAAAATACAGAAAGGGAGCTATATGTTTTACAATATAGTTTTAAACAATGTGTAAAGGGTCTCATACAAGACTGAAAAAAAAAGTCAACACATAGAAGGTGTTAATTAAGTTACTGACGGATGTAAACATCCCGGTTCCACTCGTTATCGTTGCGTTTCCTGGAAATCTCGCCGTCCCTTTCACTATGTCGTTCTCTTGATTTGTGACGACTTCGGGGTCTGTTGCATTCATTGTGGTCCTGGTCCCTGTCCTGCTCGTTTGTCCGATGTCGAGACTCTTTGTGTCTATGTTCGTTACCTCCATGTGATTCGTCTCTATGATTGTGATCCCGGTGGGATTCCTGCGGATCAGCGTGCTCGGAAGAGTAATCATCCTTTGGCTCTAGGTAAACGGAGTCTCTGGTGTCTTGTGTCTCGTTATCAAATGTCTCCTGTCTGGACAGGCCTCTGCTTACTCCACTTCGATGATTGTGGTGTTGCGCTGAGGAGGAAGATCGATGCTGAGACTTTCTCGTAATTTTCTCTTCAGGAGGTGCCTCCTCTTCTATGGACCCAGTTCTTTCGGGAGCCGGAGGGTCATTTTTCTGTTCTCCTTGGGAGCCCTGAGAATAGATATAATACAATATAGGTTATTAGATAACTTGAACACTAGAGGTATTGCCAGACCATATTCCCAAACCTTCTACTAGGCTTTGGTCTCATGCACCTGGTTACATCATAGATTTGTGTTGTACAGGTTTTTTTTTATGTGCGCCTATGGAATTATATAGGTTCATAATGTACCTCCATGTTCCTCTGATTTTATGCAGGTGTTTTTGGGATCATTGTCCTGTTGCATGACCCAGTTTCAGCCAAGCTTTAGCTGCCAGATAGATGGCCTCAACTTTGACTCTAGAATAATTTACAGAGGAATTCATGGTTGGCTCAAGGACTGTAAAGTGCCCAGGTCCTGTGGTTGCAAAACAAGCCCAAATAATCACCCCTTCCCCAACACGCTTGATGGTTGGTATGAGGTATTTGTGCTGATATGCTATGTTTGGTTTTGACAAATGTGGTGCTGTGCATTATGGCCAAACTTTGGTCTTGGCTGTCTAAAGAACATTGCTCCAGAAGTCTGCAGACTTAAAGGGGTTATCCCATGATTAATGTAAAAAAATGAAAATCAAACATCATATAGTACATGACAATCTCTTTCTAACAAAGCTAGAACCAGCCTTGTACCTCACATGGATCTCCCATTCATTGCTCCAATTCCTCTCCTAGATTTATTTCAAGCTGGCAGTGAGTGTGTCCTTTCTCAAGAGGCTCTGGCTGCAGCTGGAGGCAGTTAAAGGATGGAACTGAGCATGTGTGTCCACCTCAGTAAGGCGGACAGAGAAATAAGGAAAAGCAGGTGGCGCTATATTGATAGATTTAATTGAAAAACAGTATAGTAAATTTATTACATGCAATTACAAAACTTTTCAGATCCAGGTGCTGTTTTGAAAAATGTTGGTTATCTTCATGTGACAACCCCTAAAGCTGGGTTGTCATGTTTTTGTTTTGTTTTTACAAAGAGGATGCTTTCTCCTGGCAACCCTCTCAAAGAAACCATACTTCTTCAGTCTTTTTCTAATTCTACAGGCATGAACTTGAACATTCAACATGCTAACTGAAGCCTGGATGTAGCTCTTGTTTTTTTTTTTTTGCAGCTTCTCCAAGTATTGCACGCTCTAACCATGGGGGGAATTTTCTGGAATGTCCACTCCTGGGAAGATTGTCAAATGAACTGAATGTTTTCCACTTGTGGATAATCCACTGTAGAATGAAGACCTTGAAATTGTTTGGAAATGGTCTTATAACCCAGATTGATGGGCAGCAACAATTGCTTCTCATTGATGATGTCTTTCCTCCTTAGCATTGTGTTAACACACACCTGAATGCTCGAGACCAGCAAACTGCCAAAACTGCATTTTAGAGGTGGTCACACTTGCTAATAATTAATGATCAATAATCAAAGGGCATATGATTAGGAGCACTAGGTTGTTACCCTCTTAATTCCTTTGAAAGCAGTAAGGGTTACGTAATTTTTCATATACAACTTCTGTATTTTGGCCTAGTTTTTGTTAAATAAAATCTGTGAGCATAATCAACCCTATTTAAAGGGGTTTTCCAAGAGATTGATTTTTTTACTGGATCCTCACCGATCAGATATTGATGACCTACTGTGTTATCAGTAAAAAAACAACTCCCTGAAAACCCCTTTAATCAGACATACTTTCTGGTAGGGTTGACAATGCTGATTAATACAAATACCTTTGTAATGTCTGTAGGTAAAACCACTGCCAAGATATCTGTGCCTTTCATAATATACAAAGGAGCTGGTTCTAGCACCGAACTGGGGGCCGAACTGAGCTGTTGGAGCACTGCTCTTGTAACAACTCTCTGATCTGGGTACTCCTTCCTCCACCTTGATTGACATGGATAGACAATCAAGCAAGGGTAGGGGGGAGTGCTCAGCTAAGAGAGGTGCTACAAAAGCGGTGCTCCAAGAACTCAGTCTGGCCCCTGGGTGCTTGAACCAGCTAATTTGCATATTACAAAAAATGCTGCTATCTTGGCAACGGTTCTACTTACAGACATAACTAAGCTATTGTTTTAATCAACTTGATCAACTCTTCTCAGCATGTCTGGTTTAACAGGTTGGATCATGCTGACAGATTCTCTTTGTATAATGACAATGCGTAATTTGTCATGTGTTGTAGTTCATTTGAGGTTGTATTTTGTCTAAAGGTGGATTTAGACGAACCAATAATCATCCAGATTATCGGGAGCGACGGTTCCTGCAAATGCTCGTTCCCGACAATCTGCCCGTCTAAATGTACCGCCCATTACCCGAGGAACGAGCAAAACGCTCGATCGTCGGGCGATCCTGTCGTTCGTGTAGGCACCACAAGTCATTGTTTCCGGGCAGCAGATTGTGTGGTCTAAATAGCGATCTACTGCCGAGAAACAATGATTCTCTATGGGGATGAGGGATCGTTATAGCAATCCCTTGTCCTCATACTGTGAAGGAGATCGCTGCATGTAAATGCGCGGTCTCCTTCACTGAGCGAGTAGCTGACTGTTGGGACGTAACGCTTCCTTCCTGACAATCGTCCGCTCCATCGGCCCGTGTAAACCTGCCTTAATTTTAAGACCTTCTAAGAACCAGATTTTTTTATTTATTATTATGTCCTGATATGTATATATTCTCATGACTGTATCTGGATCTTGCATGTCTTGCCCCTGTGGGAGATGGAGGTCAGTGTATTGAATGGAGCTTACAGGGTTAAATAGAAGAGGTTATATGCAGATAATAATGTCTAAAAACAAGGTAAAAAAGTCAGTTTATGTGTGTTGATCGCACCCACACACCCCTTTCCACAGTTTCCTCTCTAGCAGAGGTATCAGTCTGTACCTCAGGAAGTGCGGGGGAAGGGGGGGAGATTCTTATGATTTATATCTTGTAACCGCAAATGTCATGTTTGTCATCTGATGGTTTTTCTTTTTAGAACAGGGGCGTAGCTATAGGGGGTGCAGTGGTAGCAGTCGCTTCCGGGCCCAGGAGCCTGAGGGGGCCCAAAGACCCTTGTGGTGCATAAGAAGACACCAGTATTGTAGAAAGTCCATGCTGGTCAAGTTACACCTCTGGCTCAAGGGAAGGGGGTTAAATCTAGAATTTGGTATGGGGGCAGGGGTGCCGTTTCAATTTTAGCCTCGGGCATCATGAAGGCTATGCGCTTTCTGCCCTTGGCCACAAAGCACTGAGGGAAGGGGGGGCCCCAAACTGAACTCTTGCACCAGGGCCCATGAGCCATTAGCTACGCCCCTGTTTTAGAACCTATATATTGTGAGCTTGTCTTTGGAAATAAAGAGAAATCAGATACAACTACATCCAATGTATGTGTCAGTTTCCCTGAGCGCTCTTATCTCTTTAATTTGGATTTCAACAATCATAGAGTGAAGGGATATTTCCCGTTTCTCATTTCCGACACCTCACCTGGGCATTCGAGGCAGAAGAGGGTGTTGCAGGAAGTGTTGCTGTAGTTAATGTTCGAGATAAGAGTGCATTTGGTGGGTTGCTGCTAGACGGGTGGGTGGCCTTCCAGTAAGCCTCTAGATAGTCTGCTAGATGTTCACAGGCGTCTTCAAGTTGGTTTTCATCCAAAATAACATCAAACATTTCCTAGAGAGCAAACAGTGTTAGAGATGCTTAGTACACAGGAAAGTAATGGTATAATCTCAATTCCATATCTATCAGTGAAGATACATGCCTGTTCTTGCCAGATGCAGGACACAGTGCCTGACAGGCATGCATGTGCCCACCAGAGGAAAAGACTCTAAAAGATGTGTATATGTCCTCTTTTATTTCATCATTGCACACACAGGACGTCTCATCAAAAATGTTATTTGTGAACTAACCTATAAGAAAAAGACCCTAGTGTCAAGTGAGGGTCACTGAATCAGCTAAATATGGGCTTCTGTTGAGACATTGGGGCCCATTAGAGTGTCAGAATCTGGGGCCACTGGAGCATCCTTTGGTATTCTAATGCTGGCACCAAGGTGATTAAAAGTCCAGAAATATCAGTGCCTCACGATGCTGTCGGAGGGGCAGGATACTGCGTTGGATTTTGCTAGACTGGGTGGAGATCATTTTATGTGCATTTTATGTGCAGTACCCTATATCTGGGGTATCTGCAATACGTTATATGCATTGTATTAGGCAAGTTTCATATTTGCGGCACAGCTCTCCGGCAGACTGTTCTGATAGAGAACAGCCTACCGGAGTTCTCCAGATTCGGCATTTCTGGATATTACCAGAATGCCTGCAGGCCCTGTTGATTATAATAGGGTCCAACAGAGATCCAGCTGGCAAATATGCCGGAATTTGTCCGGCCAATTCCTGTGATTCTATACTGGAACAGGCTGCCGGAGAGTTGTGCCGCAAATGTGAAAGTAGCCTTATGTATAGTAATGTTATGTTGTGGCCGTTTATTTTCAGCAGAGGAGGTAATGGTTGCCAGGAACAGGGCTAACCATTTTGTTCCTCCCCTCTTGGTAGGAGTGGGCTGGTCCTGCTTCCTGCCAGGAGGGAGACTTTCAGAGTGAGAGTGAAGGGAGAGTAAGCACATGCCAGAGCTCCTACTCCCAGGAACCGTATCCTATTCTCCTGTGAGACCATCACTCAGAATCAAGGACACTGCTTCCAAGAAGCTTCAGTGTGCCTAGACAGCAGAGTGATCAGCAAAACTACAGCTTCACAGACCCTGCTGCAGGCGAGGGGCTACGGCTCAGACACCCATCACCTAGAACAGCCAGACATACATCAAGCCTGAATCTTACAGTGGACAACTATATCCACAAGTCCTTGCTAGTCCAAATCTATTGCCATCCAATCAGCCCCTCATACCTCCTCATCTGATGCCAGAAACTGCACTTTGTAATCAACACTGCTGGATGTGCCACAAGTTATATTTTGCAATAAGTAAAGAGAGACTTTTATTCTTTTACTTCTGGTCTTATTCTTCAAACCACCTTTTCACTGCACTAATCCCCAGAGAGCAACGACCTGAGGGAGTACACCGTGACACAACATCTCATCAGGGCCACTATCACTCCCATCCTCTGCATCCTCAGGGGCTCACTGCACATGGTAAACAAATCTGTGTGGTTCTCCTGGTTACATTGGCTGATGAATACAGTTTCAACATTGTCCCCAAGACATTACCCTTATCCATGGAACATTCTTATTGCCTTATAATTGATTGTGATATTATTTTGACGTATATTGCCAGCTAACAAGCAATGCAATCTATGCAATCGATTAAACACCTGGATTTACTGCCTCGTTTCTAGCACAGTGGCGACCCATCATACATATGTAACTAAAAAAGAGAAAATGACCTTTCTACCACTTGGCCTTTGTATAATTGATTCATATCGATTTGCTGCCCTTGACTATTACTACTGTATATCATCTGAGATCACACTGGCCGGCCCAACCAGTGCATAGAGAACCTGCCGTCGGCGCACAGCGGAGCCAGCCAGCTTGTTACTTGATCAAATATTCATGAGCCTGTACCCTATCAATTCACAGGGGACGAAGATGACACTGAGACATAAGGACAATTACAAAGTAGAAGCCCCATTGCTAAATGAAGCTGATTTCAAAATTGCTTTTTGAGGATGGATCTCAGAGCTGGCAACTCGGCTGAACTGGAAGACTTCTTTTTCCATGTTGTGCCCGTTAACCCCATCATACCCTTGACTTTGGATGTTAATTGCTTTTGTGTCACAGGGAAAGAACATTTAGAGTACAGCCCCACATAGCGGGGGCTACATATAATCAAAAAGCCATGTCTTCTTGTGGCCAGAACAGTAATTAAAGTGGTTTTCCGAGAGTTTAATACTGATGACCTATCCTCAAGATGGGTCATCAGTATCTGATCGGTGGGGGTCCGAATCTCCCGATGATTAGGTGTTTGAAGAGGTTGTGACAGTGACAGCACTGTCCATTGGTATTGCAGCTTAGGCCCATTCACTTGACTTGAATGAGACTGAGCTGCACCGATGAACGTGACATCACTGGCCTAGAAGGAGACCGAAGCACTTGCCGGAGCTGCAGTCTCTTCACACAGCTGAATGGCTGGGGTGTCAGGATCAGACCCCACCGATCTAATGTTGATGGCCTACCCCGAGTATAGGTCATCAGTATTAAACACTCGGACGACCCATTTAATGGCCACATGACTTTTCTTGTAAGCTACCTGCAAAACCACGTGGACCGACTATTAACGTCTCTGTAGTTTTACAGAACAGCTGTTCACCTACAGAATTGTGAAACCGCTAACAATCAATTTTAATCAGTTCAGATTCAGGTATTGTTGGCCCCCAGGACCAGATACAGCGCACATGTTAATTCTACAGCCATAACTTTTTTTGTGAACAATGCAGATTGAAAAAAAATATTTTTATTACCCCCCCCCCCCCAGTACAATAGATAAAATTAAAGGGGTTATCTGGGAAATAATATTGATGACATATCGACAGGATAGGTCATCATTATCACATTGCCTGGAGTCTGCGTACCAGCATCCCCGCCAATCAGATTTTTCGGGAAGCTGCGACGCTCACAGGAATTCTGGTGAGCGCAGCGGACTCCCGGGCGCTTACCAAGCACAGATCCGTACATAGTATAGCGGCTGTGCTTGGTACTGCAGCTAAGCCCCACTGAATTCAATGGGGCTGAGCTGCAACTGGGCCATGTGACCAATGTACAGTGACATCACATGGCCTAGGGCAGGGATCAGCAACCTCCGGCACTCCAGCTGTTGTGAAACTACAATTCCCAGCATGCTCCATTCATTTCTATGAGAGTTCTGAGAAGAGCAGAGCAAGTATGCATGCTGGGAGTTGTAGTTTCACAACACCTGGAGTGCCGGAGGTTGCCTACTCCTGGCCTAGGGAGAGGCTGCGGTCCTCACAAGGGCATGGGTGTGGCTAGTGAAACTGAACTTAGCTTTCCAAAAACGGTGGTTAATCACAGTTAATTCATGGGGGGGGCAATTTTTTTTTCACAAAGGACCAGGTAGTTTGGGATAATTTTTTTCCCACTTAATAAATGAAATTGTCATTTAACCCCTTAAGGACTCAGCTCTATTTCACCTTAAGGACTTGGCCATTTTTTTCAAATCTGACCAGTGTCACTTTAAGTGCGGATAACTTTAAAACACTTTGACTTATCCAGGCCATTCTGAGATTGTTTTTTTGTCACATATTGTACTTCATGACACTGAAGTCAAAAAAATATTTTGCATAAAAAAATACCTAATTTACCAAAAATTTTGAAAAATTTACAAATTTCAAAGTTTCAGTTTCTCTACTTCTGTAATACATAGTAATACCCCCAAAAATTGTGATGACTTTACATTCCCCATATGTCTACTTCATGTTTGAATTATTTTGGGAATGATATTTAATTTTTTGGGGATGTTACAAGGCTTAGAAGTTTAGAAGCAAATCTTGAAATTTTTCAGAAATTTACAAAAACCCAATTTTTAGGGACAACTACAGGTCTGAAGTCACTTTGTGAGGCTTACATAATAGAAACCGCCCAAAAATGACCCCATTGTATAAACTACACCCTTCAAGGTATTCAAAACTGATTTTACAAACTTCGTTAACCCTTTAGGTGTTGCACAAGAGTTATTAGCAAATGGGGATGAAATTTGAGAATTTCATTTTTTTGCCTACTTTTCCATTTTAACCCATTTTTTCCACTAACAAAGCAAGGGTTAACAGCCAAACAAGATTGTATCTTTAGTGCCCTGACTCTGCCGTTTACAGAAACACCCCATATGTGGCCGTAAACTACTGTACGGGCACACAGTAGGGCGTAGAGGGAAAGGTGTGCCGTATGGTTTTTGGAAGCCAGATTTTGCTGGACTGTTTTTTTGACACCATGTCCCATTTGAAGCCCCCCTGATGCACCCCTAGAGTAGAAATTCCATAAAAGTGACCCAATCTAAGAAACTACACCCCTCAAGGTATTCAAAACTGATTTACAAACTTTGTTAACCATTTAGGTGTTGCACAAGATTTAATGGAAAATAGAGATACAATTTCAAAATTTCACATTTTTGGCAGATTTTCCATTTTAATATTTTTTTTCCAGTTACAAAGCAAGGGTTAACAGCCAAACAAAACTCATTATTTATGGCCCTGATTCTGTAGTTTACAGAAACACCCCATATGTGGTCGTAAACTACTGTACGGCACACGGCAGGGCGCAGAAGGAAAGGAATGCCATACGGTTTTTGGAAGGCAGATTTTGCTGGACTGGTTTTTTTGACACCATGTCCCATTTGAAGCCCCCCTGATGCACCCCTAGAGTAGAAACTCCAAAAAAGTGACCCCATTTTAGAAACTACGGGATAGGGTGGCAGTTTTGTTGCTACTAGTTTAGGGTACATATGATTTTTGGTTGCTCTGTAATACACTTTTTTTGTGCGGCAAGGTAACAAGAAATAGCTTTTTTAGCACGTTTTTTTTTGTTATTTACAACATTCATCTGACAGGTTAGATCATGTGGTAATTTTATAGAGCAGGTTGTCACGAACGCGGCGATACCTAATATGTATACAATTTTTTTTATTTATGTAAGTTTTACACAATGATTTCATTTTTAAAACAAAAAAAATGTTTTAGTGTCTCCATAGTCTAAGAGCCATAGTTTTTTTAGTTTTTGGGCGATTATCTTAAGTAGGGTCTCATTTTTTGCGGGATGAGATGACGGTTTGATTGGCACTATTTTGGGGTGCATATGACTTTTTGATCGCTTGCTATTACACTTTTTGTGACGTAAGATGACAAGAAAATTGCTTTTTTTACACCGTTTTTATTTTTTTACAGTGGTCACCTGAGGGGTTAGGTCATGTGATATTTTTATAGAGCCAGTCGATACGGACGCGGCGATACCTAATATGTATACTTTTTTTTATTTATTTAAGTTTTACACAATGATTTCATTTTTGAAACAAAAAAAAATCATGTTTTAGTGTTTCCATAGTCTAAGAGGCATAGTTTTTTCAGTTTTTGGGCGATTATCTTGGGTAGGGTATGATTTTTGCGGGATGAGATGATGGTTTGATTGGTACTATTTTGGCGTACATGCGACTTTTTTGATCACTTTTATTACCTTTTTTGGGAAGTAAGGTGGGCAAAATTTCAATTTCCTAATAGTTTTTTATTTTTATGGCGTTCACCATGCGGGGAAAGTAACATGACCGTTTTATAGATCATGTCGTTACGGACGCGGCGATACCAAACATGTGTAAGGAATTTTATTTTTTTCATTTTTAATCAGTGATAAATGTGCTTTTTGATTTTTACTTTTTTTTTTTACTTTTTTTTACTTTTTTTTTGACCCAGACCCACTTGGTTCTTGAAGATCCAGTGGGTCTGATGTCTGTATAATACAGTACAGTACACTATAGTTTTGTACTGTATTTTACTTACACTTTGTCTGAACAGATCTATGCCTTTAGCACAGATCTGTTCAGCACCATGGACAGCAGGATGCCTGAGAAGGCGTCCTGTTGCCATGGGAACCTTCCCCGTCTGCTCAGTTGTGGCCACAACTTCGCAGACGGGGAAGGGTAAGGAGGGGGGCTGTCTGGGGGCTCTCTCCCTCTCCATCGGGGGGCTGCAAAGGCACAGCAGCCCCCCGATGGAAGAGGGAGGGAGCTCCCTCTTACTGTTAACTTTTTCCATACAGCGGTCCGTACAGACCGCGGTATGGAAAGGGTTAAACGGCTGACATCTGCACAGATGTCAGCCGTTTATACCAGAGTGTCAGCAATGTGCTGACACCCTGGTATACCCACTGTACACCAACGATTATTCAAGGGGAGGCGGGCAGGGGATCGCGATGATTTCAGCCGGCATCCTGTTCGAATTAACCCCCGCAGCTCCGCAATCTCGATTTAAACTTAGGACGTACCGGTACGCCCTGAGTCCTTAAGGATTCGGGAAATAGGGCGTACCGATACGCCCTAAGTCCTTAAGGGGTTAAAAGCAGTTTTTTGTATTTACTCAGGTTATCTTTGTCTGATATTCAAATGTGTTTGATCATCTGAAATATGTAAAGGCTATGTACACCTTTCCCTGCACAGATTTGAGTTTATCTACTAGCAGGATCTGCATTTTCTCTCTGCTCCGTCAGCCAAGGAGCTGACGGCTCCTGATCTCTGACCTTATAAACACTCATTAAAGCTGAATCCTTATCGGACTGATAAGAATGTGGCTTAATTAAGTGTTTATGACCTCTTAGTAATTTAGAGATGAGTGTTATTTGATGACCGGCACAAAGTGAAAGTACCATTCACACAGCTAGAAAAACAGTTAACTCTTTGTGACAGTACAGCTCAATATTTGTAATAAAGACCAAATGAAAAAAATATTTTTAATCAAAAAAAGAGTAAAATGCAGTCATAAAAAAACAATTGCCCCAAAGGTGTACATAGCCTTTAAGTGTGACAAATGTGCAAAAACAAAAGAAATCTGTAAGGGGGAATTACTTTTTCACAGCACTGTATCTTGAATGGTTTGTTTTACACATAGTGCAGTGGAGGTACTGTAGGTTTCTGCCTGAGACAAAACCACCTACTGTACACTGCACCCTTTTTCCAAGCCTATCACTCAGGCTCCGGAGAAAAGAGCAGAGGAGTAGATAAAATACAATAGAAAACTTACCGGAGGGCACTGAGCTAGTTTGTCAGCGGCCACCATTTGGACATTTAGATGTTTGGCCTGAGATTTCCCTCTTGATTTTATCAACCTTTGTAAAACCTGAAAAAAAATAATGAATATTATAAACGTATTAAAAATATAAAAATATTCTACAAAAGTGCAAGTTGAATATGAATAATTTCTGGACATTTCTCACAATATTCCTTCTATAACCTATTATGAGGTTATTACTTATCTAGTAGTTTGTTTTACTTTTTTTTTTACGGGAAACTTCTGCAGTTAAGGCTACATTCACATGACCGTATCCGCCATTTTTCCGGATCGCATGCGGACCCATTCATTTCTATGGGGCCGCAAAAAATGCAGACAGCACACGGATGTCATCTGTGTGCTGTCCGCATCCGTGCAGCAAATTGTATAACATGTCACAAACGGACAAGAAAGGGCATTTTTTTCAATGAGGACTGTGAAAAGTGTGGGACACCCACGGACTGCATCCATATTTTGCAGATCCGAGATTTGCGAAATGCAAAATGGATATGGTTGTGTGAATGTAGCCTAACTGTGATAGTGAGGTGAACTATCCTATAGCACTCCAATAGCATTAAAACTTTTATTTTCTAACTACTAGCTTACTTAATGGCAGCAGTGCCGCACTTCCTACAGAGGCATACCATGCAATGGTGGTGAGAGGGGTCCAACACTCAACCTCTCTTTCTGCTTCCCACACTGTCATAGGGTGGAATTTATTAAAGGGGTTGTCCTGTTTCAGGAGGATGTGCTTGCAGTAAAGAATAGTTAACTTATCCATCAGATCCTGCGAGGTTGCTCCTATTTTCCTGGCAGGGCTTTGTTTACCCGGCTGCAGCAGTGATGTCGTATGGACAACTTGTGGCCACTGCAGCCAATCACTGGCTTCTTCGGTGCACTGCTGAGGCCAATGATTGACTGTAGTGGTCAGATATTGTTTACATGATAAAAAGAGCCCTGCCAGGATTGCAGGTGGATCAGATGTATTGCTCAGTTTCCTCCTGAAATTGGACAACCCCACAAGTGAGTAACCCACTGAAACCCAAGTTTGTTGCAACCAACCTTGACCACAGGGGCGTAACTACCACAGCGGCAGACCATGCAACTGCTATGGGGCCCTGGAAAGAGGGGGCCCAGTCTTAGCTGGGATTATTTCCTCTTCTACTATAGGTGAAAATTTGGTCAGGACTCTACCCTCTAAAGGAACAACTTTTAGCAAATAAGGCAGTGGAAAAAATGGCCCAAGGGTCATTGACAGTGGCGTAACTACCGGGGAAGCAGGGGAAGCAGCTGCTTCGGGGCTGCCAATGGGGCCCGGCGCCGTGTGTGACAGTTTATTTTCAAGTTAATTAAATATCGATTCTTGTCTTACTGTTCAGGGCCCCTTCAAAGCAGCAGCGGCGGCTGACCAGGCCCCCTCGCTAATGTGATCTAATCTTACTGTCTCCTAATGTGTCTGGGATTCGAACCCACAACCTCCAATGTATCAGTGTATCAGAGGCAAAGCATTTACCCACACAACCATAAAGGCTGCATTGCAACTGATTGAAAAAATATGAGACTTCTACTGTTATAGCTGGCTAAGTGTACATCTATACACATGACAGCTGCCCCAACACACCCAGCACTGCTATATCTCTATATGACAGCTGTCCCAGCACACTCAGCTCTGCTATATCTCTATATATGAGCAGCTGTCATGTGTATAGATGTACACTTAGCCAGCTATAACAGTAGAAGTCTCATATTTTTTCAGTCAGCAGCAAGGCAGCTCTTATGGTCTTGTGGTTAAGTCAAGTGCTTTGCCTCTGATACAGAAGGTCGTGGGTTCGAATCCCAGCAGAAACTTTTCTGAAATACAAGCACTGACTCCATATATGGACATACAGGGCGGGACACAGGAAGAGGCTGCATCGCACCGCTGACATGGAGGTAAGTAGAAGTGTTTATTATTATTTTTTAATATCCGACTGTTACTGCCATGGGGGGAGCGGGAGGCACTTGATACTGGCACATGGGGGGAGGGGGGTTGGCACCTGATACTGGCACCTGGGGGGGGCGGGTTGGCACCTGATACTGGCACATGGGAGGGGGGGGAAGAGAGGCACCTGATACTGGCACATGGGGGGAGGGGTTGGCACCTGATGCTGGCACCTGGGAGGGGGGGTTGGCACCTGATACTGGCACATGGGGGGAGAGAGGCACCTGATACTGGCACATGGGGGGAGGGAGAGAGGCACTTGATACTGGCACTTTTTTTGTGGGGGGAGGAGATGGCACTATGATACTGGGACATGGTGGTAAGGAGAGAGGCACTTGATACTGGCACCTGGGGGGGAGGGGGGGTTGGCACCTGATACTGGCACATGGGGGGGGGGCACCTGATACTGGCACCTGGGGGGGAGGGGGGGTTGGCACCTGATACTGGCACATGGGGGGAGGAGAGAGGCACCTGATACTGGCACATGGGGGGGGGAGAGGGGTTGGCACCTGATACTGGCACATGGGTGGGAGGGAGAGAGGCACTTGATACTGGCACTTTTTTTGTGTGGGGGGGAGATGGCACTATGATACTGGGACATGGGGGGAGGAGAGAGGCACTTGATACTGGCATGTGGGGGGGTTGGCACTTGATACTGGCACATGGGGGAGAGAGGCACTTGATACTGGCACTTTTTTGGGGGGGCAGATGGCACTATGATACTGGGACATGGGGGGGAAGAGAGAGGCACTTGATACTGGCATGTGGGGGGGGGGGTTTGGCACTTGATACTGGCACATGGGTGGGTTTGGCACTATGATACTGGCACATGGGGGGGAGAGGCACTTGATACTGCCCCTTTTTTTAGGGGGAGATGGCACTATGATACTGGGACATGGGGGGGAAGAGAGAGGCACTTGATACTGGCATGTGGGGGGGGGTTGGCACTTGATACTGGCACATGGGTGGGTTTGGCACTATGATACTGGCACATGGGGGGGAGAGGCACTTGATACTGCCACTTTTTTGGGGGGGTTTGGCACTATGATACTGGCACATGGGGGGTGGGAAGGAGAGAGGCACTTGATACTGGCACATTGGGGGGGAGATGGCACTATGATACTGGGACATGTGGGGGGGAGGAGAGAGGCACTTGATACTGGCACATGATGGGGGGGCATCTATGGGGACACTTACTGGCACATTATTGGGGGGCATTATGGGGGACACTAGGCCGGCAGCCTATCAGAGGCCGGACACTGAGGGGCATCTACTGGGGCACTATAAATGGGGCATTTTATACTGGTACATTATGGGGGGCACTAGCAGGAAGGGGGGAGAGGAGCACTATATAGGGGTATTTTACTGGGGGCACTATATAGGGGTATTTTATACTGGCACATTATGGGGGCACTATGGGGACATTAGCTCAACTGGGGGCATTACAAGGGGGGATTTTTGCACTGTCACATTATAAGGAGAATTATTACTACTGGGATGGGGCATTATGGTGGGCTTTATTACTCCCCCATGGTATGAGCCCCCTAGTAGCAGCATCAGCCTCTCCCTGCTCTGCTATCCCTCTGCCCCTTCTCCAAATCCTTATTATGAAATCTTTCTCATTAGGATAAAGCACAACATCAGCTCCGCCCCAATGGCCAAGTAACTGTAAGTTTTCATATGAAATATGTTTATGTTATACACATATAGCATACACCGTGCCACACAATATACAGTATACCGCTACACTGTGCCAAAGGAGTGGGGTTTACACAGGAGGAGGGAGGTGCGAAGCACGCTGGAGGGGCCCTTACAAATATTTGCTGTGGGGCCCAGTCACTTCTAGTTACGCCCCTGGTCATTGAAAACGGTTTAGGCAGAAACCCTTTTGTCGTGTGGTGGGGGCCTGGTTTGATTTTTGATATGGGGCCCTTACTTCTCTATGTACGCCACTGCTTGACCAGGGATATTAAATATGACTATTTGATGGACCTAGGGGTCCAAGGATACTGGAATTAACCGCTCACCGCCCTAGACCACAGACATTAACTACTTAACTTCCCTAGACCACCAGGGATCCTTACATTAACCTGTTTACTGTGCTAGATCTACTGGAGTACTAGAATTTACTCCCTCACTGGCCTAGACCAGAGGGACATTATCAGAGAGAGTAGTGCGGCAATTTTTTTTTACACTAAACCACGCTTCTAACCTCACCCATTGCCTAGCTATACATGCCCGATTCTGCCCAGTCCCCTTTGTGCCCCAACACAGTATTTATGCCACCATAGTTTAATAACTAATTTGTCACAAAGTGCATTTTTTGTAAGTAGTGGCTGCAATGACAGGGAATGGTGATTGCTCCGCTCCACGTCATTGTACCCCTTAGATGCCGCATTCATCACTGATCTTGGCATCTGACTTTAATATTAAAGCGTAAAATAATAAAATAAAATCATACTTACCTCATCCATTTGATTGTGAAGAGCCTGCCACCGTCATCTTGATTGAATATCCAGAGTGAAATCTTGCTCGTCCCATGGTGACGTCATACATGATTTCGCGCAGGATCTTCAAACAAGATGTCAGCAGCCGGCTCTTTGCGCTCAAACGGATGAGGTAAGTATGATTTTTTACCGTCTTTTCAGGGAAATTGATTCACACCACGAAACACAAGGAAATTCAGCTTTACGGCAAATCAAATTTTTCCTGAAATTCGGATCGAAGTCCACTTTGTGAACTTCGATTCGCTCAACACTACTCAAGACTACAAGGCATCCAGACATTAACAGCCCTAGGCTACCAGGGATCCTGTGAAATTACCCCTTCACTGCCCCAGTGTCACGGCCTTTGCTGTGTGTGCCGTGACACTGGTGCCATGCTTGCGGTTGCCGGTGGCAACGTGTTGCTGTTATGGCATGTGGTGGCAGTGTCTCGGCTTTGGCTGTGTGCACTGTGACATGGTTGCCACGCATGCTGTTGCCGGTGGCAACGTGTTGCTGTTATGGCATGTGGTGGGGGTGTCTCGGTTTTGGCTGTGTTCGCCGTGACATGGTTGCCACTCATGCTGTTGCTGGTGGCAACGTGGTGGCTGGTGTATGCACTTCCCCTTTAAGTTGTAGCCTTCCCCTGTCTGGTGCTGTAAGGGTTAACCCCATGATTGGGTGTGGTCGCTTTGGGCTATTTATCTTCTGCTAGAAGCCTGTAGCTCAGTGTTCCTCCAGGCTTGGTGTGTGCTGGTGGTTCACTGCTCCTGGCTTTACCATCTGTCCAGTTAGGGCCACCCTTGTGGTCATCAAGGTCTTCCCAGTTTCTCCCTTGTATCCTCTATGTACCCAACCTCACTTGTATGTTTGGTGTGGGTTTATGTTCAGGGTTTGTTGTACGTCTTGTTTGTTGTTACATGTCTGGGCTGTTTTTGGTGTTTGTCCCTGCATGTGTGCAAGACGTTTTCACTGTGTGTGTTGTACCTCCGCGAGGGGGCTGGTTTCCCGGAGGGGGAAACATAAGTCTGTATGCAGCGCTGCCTGGAGCTTCCGTGCATCTGGTGTTCACATGGAGGTCCAGTTAGATGTTTGGTGACGTCTTTCCATCTCTGCTGTGGCAGGTAAGTGTTGGTTGTTGCTAGTGTTCTGTTGTTACACTGTGTACTTACCTGCCGTTCAGTTGATGCATATGGTCTTTTCCCTCCACCTGTTACTAGGCAGCTGGAGACTCCGGTTCGTCTGATTCCCTGAGGAACCGGTTGTCTCCTATTCCTGACCCCTATGCCAGGGACCGTCAGGGTCAGCAGGATCCAGGTTCCAGTGCATGAGCCTTCCCACCTTCAGGGTTCGCTCATGCGGTCAGGAGATCAGGGTCAAGATTAGGGCAGCTGTAGGTTGTGGCCTGCTCCCTTTACTGTAGTTTGGCCTAGTAACAGTTCCCACTATATGATGGGGAGTCTCCCCCACAATGCCAGAAGATGCCATTAGCACATAGGTTAAGAAATGACAAGCTCAGAGTCTTGTCTACAAATGCTCACAGTTTAGGGAATAAGATCAATGAACTTGAGTTTATAATGGCATCTGAGAATATAGATTTAGTGGCTGTTACTGTTACTGAGACATGGTTCAATGAAAGTAATGACTGGGATATAACAGTACCAGGGTTCTCTCTATATAGGAAAGACAGAGAAGGCAAGAAAGTGGGAGGGGTGGCCCTGTATGTGAAAGATAGCATAAAATCGAATTTAATACAAGTTAGCGAAACCAATTTAGAGTCAGTTTGGGTTACGTTGCAGCTTGATAATCATAAGGTAACTCGTGTAGGTGTGATATATAGACGACCTGGCCAAGTCAAAGAATTAGATGATCTACAAGTTGAGGAAATAGCTAAAATGACATTGAAAGGGGAAGTTATCATTATGGGAGACTTACATCTTCCTGATGTAAACTGGAAAACCAAAATAGCTAGTTCTGCCAGGAGTACAGATATTCTAAATTCCCTACTGGGATTATCTCTACAGCAAGTAGTTTAGGAGCCAACCCGGAAGGAGGCCATTTTAGATTTAGTATTCATAATTGGGAATTTGGTCTCTGATATTACTGTAGGGGAAAGCTTGGGATCTAGTGATCACCAGTCAGTGTGGTTTACTATAAGTACAGTGACTAAGTCACACCACACAAAAGCAAAAGTTTTAGATTTTCTAAAAACTGACTTTTCTAAATTTAGATTAGTGGTATATGAGTTCCTATCAGACTGGAACAGTTTCAATCATGTCCAGGAGAAATGGGACTACTTAAAAGTGGCACTATTTAAGGCAACAGATAATTGCATTAGGCTTGTCAGTAAAAGCAAAAAAAGCAAGAGACCACTGTGGTACTCAGCAGAAGTGGCCAAAATCATTAAAAACAAAAAGATACGGTAGCATTTAGTAATTATAAAAATAAAAAAAAGACGATGACAGGGAAATTTAGGCACAGAGAGGCCAAGCAAGTTATAAGAGCTTCTAAAGCACAGGCAGAAGAAAAATTAGCTCAGTCAGTGAAAAAAGGTGATAAGACATTCTTCAGATACATAAATGTATAAAAAAGGAAATTAAAACAAGGAATTACCAAATTAAAAACAAAAGGAAGGAAGGTATATGGAAGAAGATAAAAAAAATAGCTGACTGCCTCAATGAATACTTCTGTTCAGTTTTTACAAAGGAAAATGAAGGAAAAGGACCTCAGTTAGGAAGGAAGACTAATGAATCTTTTGATGCATGTGTCTTTACAGAGGAAGAGGTTCTAAGTCAGCTGTCTAAAATTAATACAAATAAGTCACAGGGGCCTGATGGGATACACCTAAAGCTATTAAAAGAGCTCAGCGGTGAACTAGCAAAACCATTAACAGATTTATTTAACCAATCACTGGTAACAGGAGATTGGAAATTAACAAATGTTGTGCCCATTCACAAGAAAGGTAGTAGGGAGGAATCGGGCAACTATAGGCCAGTAAGCCTGACATCAATAGTGGGGAAATTAATGGAAACCATACTTAAGGAGAGGATTGTGGAACATCTAAAATCCCATAGATTGAAAGATGAAAAACAGCATGGGTTTACTTCAGGGAGATCATGTCAAACTAATCTCATAGATTTTTTTTTATTGGGTGACTAAAATAATAGATGGCTGAGGTGCAGTAGACATCACTTATCTAGACTTTAGTAAGGCTTTTGATACTGTCCCACATAGAAGGCTTATCAATAAATTGCAATCTTTGTGCTTGGACTCCCATATTGTTGAATGGATTAGGCAGTGGCTGAGAAACAGACACCAGAGGGTTGTAGTCAATGGAGTATATTCAGACCAAGGAAGGTCTTGTTATCAGTGGGGTACCTCAGATATCTGTTCTGGGACCCATATTGTTTAATATCTTTATCAGCAAAATTGCCAAAAGTCCTCGATGGTAAGGTGTGTCTTTTTGTAACAGGGTTGATGTTCCTGGAGGGATACACCAAATGGAAAAAGATTTAGGAAAACTAGAGGAATGGTCAAAAATCTAGCAACTAAAATTTTATGTTGATAAGTGCAAGATAATGCACCTGGGGCGTAAAAAGCCAAGAGCAGAATATAAAATCAGTGATACAGTCCTAACCTCAGTATCTGAGGAAAGGGATTTAGGGGTCATTATTTAAGAAGACTTGAAGGTAGGCAGACAATGTCACAGAGCAGCAGGAAATGCTAGCAGAATGCTTGGGTGTATAGGGAGAGGCATTACCAGTAGAAAGATGGAGGCGCTCATGCCGCTCTACAGAGCACTAGTGAGACCTCATTTTGAGTACTGTGCTCAGTACTGGAGACCATATCTCCAGAAGGATATTGATACTTTGGAGAGAGTTCAGGGAAGAGCTACTAAACTAGTACATGGATTGCAGGATAAAACTTACCAGGAAAGATTAAAGGACCTTAACATGTATAGCTTGGAAGAAAGACGAGACAGAGGGGATATGATAGAAACTTTTAAATACATAAAGGGAATCAACAAGGTAAAAGAGGAGAGAATATTTAAAAGAAGAAAAACTGCTACAAGAGGACATAGTTTTAAATTAGAGGGGCAAAGGTTTAAAAGTAATATCAGGAAGTATTACTTTACTGAGAGAGTAGTGGATGCATGGAATAGCCTTCCTGCAGAAGTGGTAGCTGCAAATACAGTGAAGGAGTTTAAGCATGCATGGGATAGGCATAAGGCCATCCTTCATATAAGATAGGGCCAGCGGCTATTCATAGTATTCAGTATATTGGGCAGACTAGATGGGCCAAATGGTTCTTATCTGCCGACACATTCTATGTTTCTAGATCCCCAATGATGCTGACACTAACACCTTTACTAAAAAAAGATCACTAGTCACACAGACTAAGTCTTCACTTCTCTAGACCACCAGGGATACAGACATTAACTATTTTAATGTGCTAGCTCAAAAAGGATGTAGACAACAACCTTTAATGCCCTAGCCCGGAATGCTGCTTAATACTATATGCCCGAATACTATATGGACTTGCTGTTGCTGCAATGTTCTGGTTGTATATATGAGCAGGCAGCTTGCCCCCTCACAGTGCTCACTATTCAGGAAATTAACAGCTTCTGACGCCTCATTTTTTAAAAGTCATGGACTTACCTTTGGAGAAGAAATCTTGACATAAACTATGATGGGCGCTAGGGAGGTTTTGCTAAGCTGCGTTGGATGGTTTATGGTGTCGGCATCTAATACTACGAGCTGCAACGTCCTTGCTAATTCAAAGATTCGCTCAATTTCACTCTGAACTTCCGCTGCCAATAAAAAAAGAATGAAACATAAGTTACTCGTGTATAACTATAATACTCATTTAAACAAAGTACATGGTACAGTTCTGTGGGGCATAGCGAAGACATTTATCCTCTTACTTAATGTTTTCTTAAAGTTTTGCAGTTGACCAAAATCTAATGTCTATGAAAGACTTACAGTACATCTGCACATCTCCAGCAGAGGGCGCCAGCATGTTAGAAACACACACAGGCATGTACCGTACATCCTTATTAACCCTTATCAAAACACCTGGGTACCTCTTCCCTGCAGCTGCATCCCCCTCCTCCCTGTGTTGAATTTACACAGTTGACTAGATGTCTTTCTGAATGCCTGTTAGACATTTGTCTTTACCTAAAGCTGCCACTGCAGGATCAGCACCACCAGCATCAAATCCATGTTGGCAATCTATTTTGAACGATGTCGACAGCAGTCAACATGCCCCTATACATGGCTGATAATCAGATTAGGAGGCCACGTCAGACTGACCATAGTAAGATTTACCTTTTCCTAGGAGACCTTATGACTAGGAGATGTTGCGATCTTATGGTTATGATTAAGGGCCCTTTGTTAAAAAAAAAAAAGAAGACCACTCCAAACTCTGATCTGCTCTTTGCCTATTGTCCTTATTGCCTCTAGGCATGAAAAAGATGTCTGTTTTAAAAGGATTTTTACAGTTCTTTAAAAGAGTTTTCAGAGTTTTTACTGATCAGTAGGGGTCAGACACACGCAAGCCCTTCCAGACACCGGCGCTTGCAGTAGCACTGTGGCCTTCTCCCTGCTCACCAAGCACAGCTCCGTTCATTTGACGGCTGTGTTTGGTATCGCAGCTCAGCCCTATTTACTTTAATGGGGCTAAGCTGCGTCTAGACCATGTGACTGATGAACGTGACATCACATGTCTGTGAGAAAGCTGCAGTGCTACTGCGAGCGCCGGTGTCTTCTCAAACAGCTGATCGGCGGGGGGTCCTGTGTGTCGGACCCCCACTGATCAGATACTGATGACCTATCCATCTATTAAAATATTTTGGAAACCCCCTTTATTTATACAATAAAGAGGAGCTGGCACCCGCCCCTTCAAACAGCTGATCAGCATGGTGTCGAGAGTCAGACTTTCACCAATCTAGTACTGATGGCCTATCTTCAGGACAGGTCATCACTTTAAAGAACCCCCTTTCAGGAGTTACCGTCTCATGGCAGTGACACTTTAATTTAAGGGGTTGTCAGAGCTTTTGATAATGATAGCCTATCCTCTGGATCATCAGTATCTGATCAGTGGGGATCCACCTTCTGGCACCCTCTCCGATTACCTGTTTGAATAAGCCGCGGCAAGCCTAGGCGCAGCTCAGTCCCAATGGAGTGAATAGAGCTGAGCTGCAGTACCAAGCCCAGCCACTATACAACGAACGGCTTTGTGCTTCGTAAGCTATAAGGAGGCCGCAGCGACTGGAGAGCAGTGGCCTCTTCAAACATCTGACTCATGGGGGTGACAGGTGTCGGACCCACACCATCCTTTAGGATAGGCCTTCAATATCAAAATCTCAGACAATTCCTTTAAAATATGACACCAGTCATAAATTAAACATTTGTCAGCATACAGAATGCATTCCCCAGTCGCTGGATAGGTCTAGGCTTCTGACATAGGCTGAACACATGTATACACTGCATTGGCACTGCCATGTTGTTGATACCACCTTTTTGTTGTACCTGCTGAGAAGCGGTTTGTTAGGGTATATACAATCATGGCAATGAATTTCTGGCACCATGAAAGTTCATAGATAAAGTATGCTGCAAATTGTGACTAGGTGCAGTTTGATATTCTGCATCAGTTTATATGAAATGTCTCCTTACAACTGCAGGGTCCAGAAATGTCCCTATAAATTCACTGCAAAAATGATATATAAGCCAGAGGATAAGGTCGTTTTAGATGAGGGTGTTCACTGCTTGAAATACACTCCGTGTGGGGGCATGAATTCCCATAGTGAACACTGCTCCTTTGACCAGACAACACGCCATTATGTCAGTACAAATCATTACAGTTAAGGTCGGGCAGAGACACAGCATTAGAGATGGCCTTGCGGTTCGCCTGGCGGTCGTTTCGCGGCAATCTTTTTCGCATTCGCGGTTCGACGAACATGCGAACATATGGCGATGTCCGTCGGCGCCATATTCTTTTGCACTGCACCAATCTTTGACCCATGACACATCCATCAGGTGGGACAGGACAGCCAATTGAGATGTTTGAGCACATGGTCACACCCCCCACCCTATCAAAGAACACGATCTGGCAGCCATTTTACATTCTGTGTTTTGCCAGTGTAGGTAGAGGTTGCTTTGTGGAGCCAGGGACGTTCTGTTAGGGACACCAAACCCTAGCTAATAGAGCCACAAAAGTCCTTTTAAGGATTGGTATATGTGTGCTATCGATAGGTGTGATATACTGAGGGGTTTGATATACTTATAATATACTTTCTAACATAGAAAGTATATTATAGTACATTTGTATTCTGCAGCAGTTGTGTGCGGTTCTGCTGCTATACCGCAGCTATATAGAGGGACAAGCGCTATTGGAACAACTATTTGCAACTGGTGTGATATACCTGTTGCCCCAAATAATCAGGGTGGTGTGATATAACTGTTGTGGCAAAAAAAATTTGAGGAGTGTGATATACCTGCTTCCACAAAATACTGATTAAGGGGTTCGATATACCTGCTTCCATCAAATATTGATTGAGGGGTGCGATATACCTTCTTCCACAAAATACTGATTAAGCGGTTTGTTATACCTGCTTCCACCAAACATTGATTGAGGGCTGCGATATACCTGCTTCCACAAAATACTGATTAAAGGGTTCGATATACCTGCTTCCACAAAATACTGATTAAGGGGTTTGATATACCTGCTTCCACAAAATTCTGATTGAGGGCTGCGATATACCTGCTTCCACAAAATACTGATTAAGGGGTTTGATATACCTGCTTCCACAAAATACTGATTGAGGCCTGCGATATACCTGCTTCCACAAAATACTGATTAAGGGGTTTGATATTCTTGGTTACACAAAATACTGATTGAGGGCTGCAATATACCTGCTTCCACAAAATACTGATTAATGGGTTCGATATACCTGTTTCCACAAAATATTGATTGAGGCCTGCGATATACCTGCTTCCACAAAATACTGATTAAGGGGTTTGATATACCGGCTTCCACAAAATACTGATTGAGGCCTACGATATACCTGCTTCCACAAAATACTGATTAAGGGGTTTGATATACCTGCTTCCACAAAATACTGATTGAGGGCTGCGATATAACTGCTTCCACAAAATACTGATTAAGGGGTTCGATATACCTGTTTCCACCAAATATTTATTGAGGCCTGCGATATACCTGCTTCCACAAAATACTGATTAAGGGGTTTGATATACCTGCTTCCACAAAATACTGATTGAGACCTGCGAGATACCTGCTTCCACAAAATACTGATTAAGGGGTTTGATATACCTGTTTCCACAAAATACTGATTGAGGCCTGTGATATACCTGCTTCCACAAATACTGCTCTTCTCTATGGAATTAGGCACAGGGTTATTTTGAAAAGGCAGGCAGAGGAAGAGGCAGGCCGTTCCACAGGGGTGGTAGGGGTCGGGCAGGAGCACCAGGCCAGAGCCTAAGTGGGAAGTTAGAGAAGGCGCGTGCGATTACTTCAAAGGGCGCACCAGAGTTGGTTAAGTGGCTCACTCACCCTTCCGCTTCTGCACCCTCCTCATCCTCTGTATCTGCACCCTCTTCACTCTCTGCTGTGTGCACCCCCAAATACACCACCACAACCACCACCATAGCCCCTCCACTCGAGTCAGAGGAATTATTTTCCCATCCATTCCCAGACCTTACCGATGCGCAGCCATTCTTGACATCGGAGGAGGTAGCAACGGCCGCCACCCAGCAGTCTGACAATAGTATCCAGATCAGCCCAAGGAGGGAGGTCCGCGCTGTTGCTGCCTTCCCCCGAGATCTCAAATGTCAGTGGTGGTGAAGGTGACGATGATGCCGTGTCGATGGACGTCACGTGGGTGCCCACAAGAGAGGAAGAAGAGGGGAGTTCAGAGGGAGAGACGGAGAAGCATAGAGGGAGGAGAAGCAGGCAGAGCTCGCAGGGCACAGGAGACAAAAAGAATACCGCAAATGTATCTGGAGCGAGCCATCCACCATGCACGATCACTTCTGCCACTCCCAGGACGCTGGCACATGGCTCCGCAGTGTGATCTTTTTTTAATGTGTCAGCTGCTGACAATAGTGTTGCCATCTGCAGCCTGTGCTGCCAACGCATAAGTTACGGTAAGCACAACTCGCTTTAACCGAGCCCAGTGGGAGCAACGCCGTCAGAACCCACAAAGCCACACAAGGTCCTCCACTCCACCTTCCACCGTGCCGTCGTTGCCTTCATCTGGCAGAAGGCAGGTTTCCGTGCCCCAATTGTTCGAGCGTAAAAAGTTGATGACGCCAAATAACCCTCTTGCCCAATGGCTGACTGCTGGCTTGTCGGAACTGCTAGCCTGCCAACTACTGCCATATAAACTGGTGGACTCGGAGGCCTTTAGAAAATTTGTGGCCATTGGCACACCACAATGGAAGGTCCCAGAAGGAAATATTTCTCCCAGAAGGGCATCCCAGAGCTATAGGGCCACGTTCAGCGGCAAGTGAATATACAGTGGGATGCGAAAGTTTGGGCAACCTTGTTAATCGTCATGATTTTCCTGCATAAATCGTTGGTTGTTACGATAAAAAATGTCAGCTAAATATATCATCTAGGAGACACACACAGTGATATTTGAGAAGTGAAATGAAGTTTATTGGATTTACAGAAAGTGTGCTATAATTGTTTAAACAAAATTAGTCAGGTGCATAAATTTGGGCACTGTTGTCATTTGATTGATTCCAAAACCTTTAGAACTAATTTTTGGAACTCAAATTGGCTTGGTAAGCTCAGTGACCCCTGACCTACATACACAGGTGAATCCAATTATGAGAAAGAGTATTTAAGGGGGTCAATTGTAAGTTTCCCCCCTATTTTAATTTTCTCTGAAGAGTAGCAACATGGGGGTCTCAAAACAACTCTCAAATGACCTGAAGACAAAGATTGTTCACCATGGTTTAGGGGAAGGATACAGAAAGCTGTCTCAGAGATTTGAGCTTCTGTTTCCACAGTTAGGAACATATTGAGGAAATGGAAGACCACAGGTTCAGTTCAAGTTAAGGCTCGAAGTTGCAGACCAAGAAAAATCTCGGATAGACAGAAGCGACAAATGGTGAGAACAGTCAGAGTCAACCCACAGACCAGCACCAAAGACCTACAACATCATCTTGCTGCAGATGGAGTCACTGTGCATCGTTCAGCCATCCGGCGCACTTTACACAAGGAGATGCTGTATGCGAAAGTGATGCAGAGGAAGCCTTTTCTCTGCCCACAGCACAAAAAGTGCCGCTTGAGGTGGGCTAAAGCACATTTGGACAAGCCAGCTTCATTTTGGAATAAGGTGCTGTGGACTGATGAAACTAAAATTGAGTTATTTGGCCATAACAAGGGGCGTTATGCATGGAGGAAAAAGAACACAGCATTCCAACAAAAACACCTGCTACCTACAGTAAAATATGGTGGTGGTTCCATCATGCTGTGGGGCTGTGTGGCCAGTGCAGGGACTGGAAATCGTGTCAAAGTTGAGGGATGCATGGATTCCACTCAGTATCAGCAGATTCTGGAGACCAATGTCCAGGAATCAGTGACAAAGCTGAAGCTGCGCCAGGGCTGGATTTTCAACAAGACAACGACCCTAAACACTGCTCAAAATCCACTAAGGCATTTATGCAGAGGAACAAGTATAACGTTCTGGAATGGCCATCTCAGTCCCCAGACCTGAATATAATTGAAAATCTGTGGTGTGACTTAAATAGAGCTGTCCATGCTCGGAAGCCATCAAACCTGAATGAACTAAAGATGTTTTGTAAAGAGGAATGGTCCAAAATACCTTCAACCAGAATCCAGACTCTCATTGGAACCTACAGGAAGCGTTTAGAGGCTGTAATTTCTACAAAAGGAGGATCTACTAAATATTGATTTCATTTCTTTTTTGTGGTGCCCAAATTTATGCACCTGACTAATTTTGTTTAAACAATTATAGCACACTTTCTGTAAATCCAATAAACTTCATTTCACTTCTCAAATATCACTGTGTGTGTCTCCTATATGATATATTTAACTGACATTTTTTATCGTAACAACCAACGATTTATACAGGAAAATAATGACGATTAACGAGGTTGCCCAAACTTTCGCATCCCACTGTATCTCTGGCAAACTGTGTCGGTGCCGAGATACATCTGACCACAGACACATGGTCTAGCAAACATGGGCCGGGAAGGTACATAACTTTTACTGCCCACTGGGTGAACCTTCTGACATCTGTCAAGCATGCAACCCGTGGCACCCGTGTAGATTTGGTGTTACTGCCACGGATGGCATGCAGGCCTGCCTCTTCTTCTCCTCCTCCTACTCCATCCTCCGTCTCCTCCTCGGCTGACTCCTCCTTTTCCACCGCTACCGCCTCTTCGGCTGCACCCCCCAAGCTTCCCAGAACCTATTCGACGTCCCAGGTGAGACATTGCCAGGCTGTGCTGCTGCTGTTGTCTCTGGAAGCCAAGAGCCACACCGGTCCTGCACTGCTTTCAGCTCTGCGGTCACAGGCCAATCAGTGGCTAACCCCGTTCAATTTGATAGTTAGTAAAGTGGTGTGCGACAACGGTGTCAATCTGCTGAGCGCTCTGAAAAATGACACACGTGCTGTGCATGGCACACGTCCTGAACTTAGTTGTGCAGCGATTCGTTGCCAAATACCCCGGGGTCCAGGACGTCTTGCGGCAGGCAAGGAAAATCTCTGGTCATTTTAGAAGATCTTACATGGCCATGGCTTGCCTTGCTGACGTTCAGCGGCGACACCACTTGCCTGTCAGACGTCTGATTTGTGACAGCCCGACGCACTGGAACTCCACCTTGTATATTCTCGATAGGCTGCTCCAGCAGCAAGGTGCCGTTAATGACTGTCTGTGCGAACTCTGCGGCAGGACAGGTTCTGGGGAGCTAGTTATTTTTTTCACCGCGCCAGTGGCTGCTCATGTGCGACGCATGCAGACTTCTGCGGCCATTTGATGAGATCACCAAACTGGTAAGTCGCAGCCAGGGCGCCATCATCGTACCTTACGCCTTCTTTCTGGAGTGTGCATTGTGTCGTGTCATTGATCGAGCCGTCGAGAATCAGGAGCAGGAAGATGAGGAAGTCGCAATGCTGAATGAATTCCCAGGGGGGGCTACTCCATCTGAGACAAGTCAGCAGGAGTCTGAAGAGGAGTCGGAGGAGGATGGTGGCTGGGGGGAGGAGGAGGAGCAAGAAGAGTAGGCTTTGAGGGGGACTTAAAACTTTTTGGGGATCCCTGGTGTTGTCTGTGGCTGGGGGGAGGAGACCGGCCATAAAGGGCAGCATAAAGGGCAAGGACCAGTACTGGGTGGCAACGTACTTAGACCCCCGGTACAAACACAAAATGACGGACATGTTACCAGCATCACAGAGGGCTGTCAGAATGCAGCATTTCCAGGCCTTGCTGCGAGAGATGCTGCTTTCTGCTGTTGCGGGCGCTGGCAGAGGAATTTCCACCGACAGCGAAACAGGTGTGGGTACCAATCCTACCGCACATGCAAGGAGAGGGCGGTTTGAAGATGTGTTGGTCACTTTGGATGTGAGATCATTCATCAGATGTCCGACTACATCGGATTAACGGCCAATGTGGATGCTCTGAGAAGCGAGGAACCTCTGGACTACTGGGTGGGCAGGCTTGACCTGTGGCCAGAGCTGGCACAATTTGCCATGGAACTCTTGGCTTGCCCAACGTCTAGTGTCCTGTTCGAAAGGACGTTCAGCGCAGCAGGCGGGATTGTGACCGATAAGCGCACTTGCTTAGCTCACGACAGTGTGGACTACCTCACTTTTCTAAAAATGAATGAGGCATGGATCTCGGAGGAATTCAACACCTGTAACGACCACGTGTAATTGAATTTCCTCATGCCAGCCCACACATTTCCGCCACCACCCAGAACAAGGAATGGTCCTTGTCTTATGTATATACAGCGGCATAAAAGGCCTTTTCTGTCAGGTGAATGCCTAATTTTGGGGCCTCTACTCCAGTGGCCTACAGTAAAATTTGTATCCAGTGACCGCCTAATGTACCTCCAGCCACATCATCAAAAGTTCTTTTCTGTCAGGTGAATGCCTAATTTTTAGGGTCTGTACTCCCGTGGCCTAAAATAAAAATTTTCTAGGCTCCAGCAGGGCACATTTTTGAGAGTTTCCGTTTGAAGGCCTCCTGCACACGACCGTTTTTTTTTTGCAGTCCGCAAAAACAGGTTCCTTTTTTCCGTGATCCGTAACCTTTTTTTCGTCCGTGGGTCTTCCTTGATTTTTGGAGGATCCACGGACATGAAAAAAAAAGTCGTTTTGGTGTCCGCCTGGCCGTGCGGAGCCAAACGGATCCGTCCTGACTTACAATGCAAGTCAATGGGGACGGATCCGTTTGACGTTGACACAATATGGTGCAATTGCAAACTGATCCGTCCCCCATTGACTTTCAATGTAAAGTCAGGAGTTAATATACTATAGGATCGGAGTTTTCTCCAATCCGATGGTATATTTTAACTTTGAAGCGTCCCCATCACCATGGGAACGCCTCTATGTTAGAATATACCATCGGATTTGAGTTACATCGTGAAACTGATATCCGACAGTATATTCTAACACAGAGGCGTTCCCATGGTGATGGGGACGCTTCTAGTTAGAATATACTACGAACTGGGTACATGACTGCCCCCTGCTGCCTGGCAGCACCCGATCTCTTACAGGGGGCTGTGATCCGCACAATTAACCCCTCAGGTGCCACACCTGAGGGGTTAATTGTGCATATCTTAGCCCCCTGTAAGAGATCAGGGGCTGCCAGGCAGGAGGGGGCAGACCCGGCCAGTGCGGCCCCCCGCCCCCCCTCCCTCCCTCTATTGTATTATCATTGGTGGCCAGTGCGCGGCCTCCCCCTCCCTCCCTCCCTCTATTGTATTATCATTGGTGGCCTGTGTGCCCCCCCCGGCCCCCCCTCTATTGTAATAATATCATTGGTGGCCAGTGTGCGGTCTCCCCTCTCCCCCCCGATCATTGGTGGCAGCGGAGAGTTCCGATCGGAGTCCCAGTTTAAGCAATATTACAATATTAGAAGCATCATACTTACCTGCTGCGCTGTCTGTGTCCGGCCGGGAGCTCCTCCTACTGGTAAGTGACAGGTCTGTGCGGCGCATTGCTTAATGATCTGTCACTTACCAGTAGGAGGAGCTCCCGGCCGGTCACAGACAGCGCAGCAGGTAAGTATGATGCTTCTAATATTGTAATATTGCTAAGTAACCATGACAACCAGGCCTGCAGTAGCGTCCTGGTTGCCATGGTTACCGATCGGAGCCCCAGCGATTAAACTGGGACTCCGATCGGAACTCTCCGCTGCCACCAATGATGGGGGGGGGGGGGGGAGGCCGCACACTGGCCACCAATGATATTAACACAATAGAAGGGGGGCCGGGGGGGGTCCGCACACTGGCCACCAATGATATTACAATAGAGGGAGGAGGGGGGGCGCACACTGGCCACCAATGATAATATAATAGAGGGAGGGAGGGGGGGCCGGGGGAGGTCGCACACTGGCCACCAATGATATTACAATAGAGGGAGGGGGGGGCCGCACACTGGCCACCAATGATAATACAATAAAGGGAGGGAGGGTGGGCCGGGGGAGGCCGCACACTGGCCACCAATGATATTACAATAGGGGGGGGGGCCGCACTGGCCACCAATGAAATTAAAACTGGGGAGGGAGGGGGGTCTGCCCCCTCCTGCCTGGCAGCACCTGATCTCTTACAGGGGGCTAAGATACGCACAATTAACCCCTCGGGTGTGGCACCTGAGGGGTTAATTCTGCGGATCACAGCCCCCTGTAAGAGATCGGGTGCTGCCAGGCAGCAGGGGGCAGTCATGTACCCAGTTCGTAGTATATTCTAACTAGAAGCGTCCCCATCACTCTGTGTTAGAATATACTGTTGGATATGAGTTTTCACGAAGTGAAAACTCAGCTCTGAAAAAGCTTTTATGCAGACGGATCTTCGGATCCGTCTGCATGAAAGTAGCCTACGGCCACAGACCACGGACACGGATGCCAATCTTGTGTGCATCCGTGTTTTTTCATGGACCCATTGACTTGAATGGGTCCGTGAACCGTTGGCCGTGAAAGGTCATATTTTTTCACGGCCAGGAAACACGGATCACGGATGCGGCTGCCAAACTGTGCATTTTCCGTTTTTTCCACGGACCCATTGAAAGTCAATGGGTCCGCGAAAAAAAACGGAAAACGGCACAACGGCCACGGGTGCACACAACGGTCGTGTGCAGGAGGCCTAAGACGCATACAAATGGCCCCTGATTAAAATACATATTTTTTGTGGGATTTTTTGACAATGATCCCCCTCTGGTATGTCACTGTCCATGTTGTGGGACTATTTGTGCACTTCTAATAAGTATTTGGTGGCTGCAAATATGACCTGAATGTTTTTCAGGTTCGCCTGCCATTAAAGTAAATGGGGCCCGCTGCGAACGCGCATTCGCAAACTGTCCCGGCCGATGTTCGTCCATCACTACACAGCATTATATATCATCAGTACATTGGGCAGACTAGATGTGCCAAATGGTTCTTATCTGCCGATACACATTCTATCATAATGCCGTGTCATCTGGTCAAAGGAGAAGAGTTCACTCCGAGAATTCACGTTCCCATATGAAGGTTATTTTAAAGGGGTTGTTTCACTTCAGCAAATAACATTTATTATGTAAAAAACACTTACTAATGTATTGTGATTGTCCATATTGCTTCCTTTGCTGGTGGGATTCATTTTTCCATCACATTATAACTGCTCGTTTCCATGGTTATGACCACCCTGCAATCTAGCAGCAGTGGTCGTGCTTGCACACTATGGGAAAAAGCACTGACCTATGTGCTCTCCAAAAGTCCCGATAACAAGAGGGGCCGGCGCATTTTCCTATAGTGTGCAAGCACGACCACCACTGCTGGATTGCAGGGAGGTCGTAACCTTGGAAACGAGCAGTGTATAATGTGATCGAAAAATGAATCCAGCCAGCAAAGGAAGCAACATGGACAATCACAATACATTAGTAAGTGCCTTGTATTCACTTTCTCTACATAATAAATGCTATTTGCTGAGATGAGACAAACCCGTTAACGCAGTGAACACACCCGTCTGAAACTGGCCTTAGGGTATTTCATCAAACAATAGAATTTGGCTCACCTAAGTGATACCATGTCTGTTTGCAGGACGATTAGTATATGACTATGTTCACATGGCAAAAAAGGGCACCTGTTCTGGGTATGTGTTGTTGCGCAGGTGTTTTGCAAAGCGCCTCCCATTGACCAGAAATGGGATAAAATACATGGATGACCTGTTCTCACAGGCAGATTCCCTTCTGATCGGCCACAGATTTTTCTGCATATGTTTTTTGCCATGTGATCGTAGCCTAAGGCCTCATGCACACGGCTGTTGTTTTGGTCCGCATCCGAGCCGCCAAAACTTCAATGGGGCCGCAAAAGATGCGGACAGCACTCAGTGTGTTATCCGCATCCTTTGCTCCGTTCCGTGGTCCACGTTTGGCGGACAAGAATAGGCAGTTATATTAATGGCTCTCCGTGCCGTTACGCAAATTGTGGAACACACACGGGAACCATCCGTGTTTTGCGAATCTGCGGTTTGCGGAACCGTAAAACACACAATGGTCGTGTGCCTGAGGCCTAAGAGTGAATTCACTCGCAGCCATGGCCGGACTGGCCATAGGGCAGACCGGGCATTTGCCCGGTGGGCCGGGCCGAACACAATCAGCCAGGCCGCCGGCTGAGTTTTTTTTTTTTTTTTTTTTTAAATTAATGTGGCAGCAGCCAGGCAGGAGTGGAGATGAGCGCTTCCATTGTGGAAGTGCTCATCTCCATATTCATCTGTATCGCCGTCCTCAGGACAGCGATACAGATGAATGGAGCAGGGGAGAGGCGTCTCCCTTGCCCATTCCTCTGATAGGCTACAGGCACAAGGCTGTAGCCTATCAGAGGCCGGTGCAGGCAGAGCGATGACGTTATCGCGCGCGCCGCCCGAGCCGTACAGCGCAGGACACAGGCCGGAAGAGGCCTGCATTGCATCGCTGACAGCAGCATGGAGGTAAGTATATGAGTTTATTGTTTTTATTATTTAATTTTATACTATACTGTGGCAAGAAGAGGGGTGGGGGCCCTATATACTGGCACAATATAGGGGGGGTCGGCACTATGGAGAAGAGGGGAAGCACTATGGGGCCATATATACTGCCACAATATGGGGGGGCCTATATACTGGCACAACATGGGGGGGCACTATGGAGAAGAGGGGAAGCACTATGGGGCCCTATATACTGGCACAATATGGGGGGGCACTATGGGCCCTATATACTGGCACAATATGGGGGGGGACACTATGCAGAAGAGGGGAAGCACTATGGGGCCCTATATACTGGCACAATATGGGGGGGGACACTATGGGGCCCTATATACTGGCACAATATGGGGGGACACTATGGGGCCCTATATACTGGCACAACATGGGGGGCACTATGGAGAAGAGGGGAAGCACTATGGGGCCATATATACTGGCACAATATAGGGGGGACACTATGGGGCCATATATACTGGCACAATATGGGGGACACTATGCAGAAGAGGGGAAGCACTATGGGGCCCTATATACTGGCACAATATGGGGGGGGTTGGCACTATGGAGAAGAGGGGAAGCACTATGGGGCCATATATACTGGCACAATATGGGGGGGGTTGGCACTATGGAGAAGAGGGGAAGCACTATGGGGGCCCTATATACTGGCACATTATGGGGGGGCACTATGGAGAAGAGGGCAAGGAGCACTATGGGGGCATCTACTGGGGGCCCTATATACTGGCACGCATTATAGGTGGGCACTATGGAGAAGTGGGGTACAAGAGCTCTATGAGGGCATTATATAGGGGCATTTAATACTGGCACCCATTTTGATGCCACTATGGGGAAGGGAGGAAAGGAGCATTATGGGGGTATCTATGTGGGGCAGTCTATAGGGGCATTTTATAGTGCCACATTATGGAGGACACTATGGAGACGGGGAAGGAGCACTATGGGGGAATCTTCTGGGGGGACTATATGGGAGTATTTTATACTGGCACAAATTATAAGGTCACTATGGGCACCTAAGCTCAACTGGTGGCACTAAGTGTTTTTTGTAGTGGCACACAGTACGGGTCATTGGAACACATGAGGACACTCTGGGGACATTGGCTCTACTGGGGGCACTAAGAGGAGGTATTTCTTTTTTTACTGCCACACAACGGGGCATTTTTTGTACTGGTGCACATTATAAGGGTGGGGTTCTACTGTCGAGAATTATTACTATCGGGGCATTATGGTGGGCTTTATTACAACTGGGGGACTATGGGAGCATTATTACTTGTGGGACACAATTACTGTTGGGGGCACTGTAGGAGCACTATTACTACTAAATGCACTCTGCCAAAGAGATAATTACTATTGTTGGGACTTTGGGGGCACCATTACTTTGGGGGAACCCTGGCACACCTTCAGCTTAGCACAGTTCTTTTTGCAGTATAGTTTTGGGGAGCACAGCTTCTCAGTATTGGGGGTGCATGATGGGATGTGAATTGGAGGATGATGGAAAAGTAGGTAAACTAAGATGTCTGTCAAACTCTGCAGAGACGTGAGATGGCTGAAAGAAATCATCATGGTGGTCTGGTCTGAATGGAGAAGATGAAGAAAGAGAACATCTACATCAGAGGAGACGTCACTGGATGTAAGAGGTGTGGGGCGCTGTATGAGGCTACTTTCACATCTGCGTTAGTGATCCTAGCGGCTGTTCCAGCTGAGAATTCACTGGATCCGGCACTGCTGGATGCAGACAGAATCCCGCCAGCCCCAGTAACTATAATGGGGTACGCTGAGATCCGGCCACAATCTGGGAAAAATGCAGAGAATCAGCGGGACATAAACCGCTGCATGCTGGGCTTTGTGTCCAGTCGATTCCTTGCATTTTCTGCCGGATTAGGTGGCCGGATCGCACTAAGACCCCTAATGTCACCTGGGGACCCCCAAAGAAGCTTGTGTGTTGGCTGAAGCCTTCCTATCTTACTGGTGGCTGGCCCTGCCTCTCAATTGTGCTTCCGGTTTTGGCTCCGCCCCTAGACTGCAAGGGGGTGGGGCCTGTTGGGGGTCATGTGATTGGGCTGCTCAGTCAAAAATGCCCGGGCCTATTTTTTGTCCCAGTCCGGCCGTGCTCGCAGCAAATTTGTTGCAAGGATTTCTGCAATCGAAAATCTGTTCCTTACATTTGAATGGATTTCTGTAACACCCATTCAGACGAATGAGACAGTTTTAGAGAGTTCTACAAGAAATCTGCTGTGTGTGAATTCACCCTTTGGGTCCGCATACATGTTTTATGTGCACAGACCATGTAGAGCAGCACACAGGGTCCCTATGGGTCACAGCTGCAGACCAGTGGGAACTCCGTGTGCAGGCTATATTGCCTCTATGAAGCACCATTCCCCCTCCATAGATTCAGATTTGGAATCTGTGACAAAAATACCTCCATCTGCCTTCGTGCAAATCTGGTCCCATAGAAGTCTCTATATTATGGTTTAGTACAACCCAGATCTTTACTACGACCAAGTACATGAGGCCTTAAGAATACAAAACGAATGAATATGATTTGTGGTTTGTGTAGGTTTCTATAGTTTTGGGTCACAGAGCATTCTGGGGGCATGTCCCACCAGCCCTGATGGCTACACTCCTGCCTTTCCAGGTTCCAGAAATCATTTTATTACACTCTAGGACGGCTTTATTTTATATGAGAAAGTGACGTTTTCAGTAGTTTTGTAGCTGCCAGAACAGTTAAGGAAATAAGAATGTCGATGGATGAATAGGTGGATGGTTGGGTAGGTGGATGAATGGGCAGAAATATAGGTGGATGGATGGATGAATAGATAGATAGATAGATAGATAGATAGATAGATAGATAGATAGATAGATAGATAGATAAAATTGATAATTAGGTGGATTAATAGGCGGTAGGTTGGATGAGCAGATGGATAGATAAGTGGATGGACAGGCGGAAAGATAGGCAGATGAATGGATCAATAGATAGAATAATAGGTGGATGGATGACTAGGTGAATGGAGGGATGGATGGATACGTGGATGGATGGATGAATAGGTGGATAGTTGGATGAATGGATGGATGGATAGGTAGGTGGATGGATAAGCGGATAGATGAATAGGTAGATTAATAGGTGGATGGATGATTAGGTGAATGAATGGATGGATGGATGGATGGATAAGTAGTTGGATGAGTGGATGGATGGATGGATAGGTAGGTAGGTGGATGGATGAGTGGATAGATGAATGGGTAGATTAATAGGTGGATGGATGATTTAGTAGATTAACATTGCACCATTTTGGCAATTCAAGCCTTTTCCATAATATCAGGTTTTTTACAGTGAAACCCTTTTGATAAGAACATCCAAAATTGCATTGAAAAATGGTCTTCTTGAAGAGTGGTCCTCTCAGAGAAGAGGCCAATGTACAGGAACTGAGGAACCGAAAATCTGGTCTTGATGAAGGGGTGGTCTTTTCAAAGAGCTGGTCTTTTGCAGAGGTTTTACTGTATTTTCCAACCAACACATTATATGTCCTCCTCGCCTAAAATAAAGCCACCCGTAGCCCATCAGTAGAGTCTGATAGAGTAGTCATGGTAACATGAGCGATATCCTGGACCGATGAAGCAGACGCTGTGGTGTCCTCACCAGAGACAAGGACCATAACATTGCCTGTAGACCAGCCCGGAGCACGGATTGTCTTAGTATCAAGGCACAGAAATGTACAGTCAGGGCTCAGGCTCCATATGAGGGTACGTCCACACGGTCAGGTTTCCTGATGCAGTTTTGGAAGCCAAAATCAGAAGTGGATCATAAAATGCAAAGGGAAACCTTAAGGATCCGTACAACGCAGATCCATGACGCGACCATGTGCGCCAGGCCTTACAGTAGTATCCAACTTACCATGAAATTACAAGTCATTTTTTGTGTAATATAAATGGAGCTAAAACCCTAAACTTGAAATCAATCACAGCCCTAAAAGATGAACTGCACGTACCATAATTAACAATAGATGGCGCTAGACACAATGTCTTTTTGTGTAGTGTAGAATCTAAAATACCTTAAAGGGAATCTGTCACCAGATACCGCCCTATCATAGACACATAGCTGTGGTTGACCTGATTAAAACTCAGTTGTTGTTTTTTTTAATCTGAAGCTCCGTTCCCGAGTTATGACACTTTTAAAAAATATGCAAATTAGGCCTTTGGTGCAATGAGGGCGTCACTTTTTTTCTAGTTCCACAAGCTCCGCTCCCTTCTGTAGCCAGCCCCTTCACCACTGTCTGGCACTGTCAATCAAAGCAGCCAGGGAGGAGCTGGCCACAGAAGGGAGCGGAGCTTGTGTGCAACAAGAGCAACGGTGAGGCCCTCATTGCACCAAAGGCCTAATTTGCATATTATGAAAAGTATCGTAACTCTGGAATGCAGCCACGGATCAACAAAAGAAAAACGAGTTTTAATCAGGTGAACTACAGCTATACGTCTATGATAGAGATGTTGCAGGTGACAGATTCCCTTTAATTGCAAGGGTTGTCATATTAAAGGGGTTCTTCGGGAATTAAGAAAATGAAAATACATAAATATTTATATAATACTTTATTATAAATATATTCCCAGATACCTTTCATTAGTTACAATGGCTCGTTTTGTCTAGGGAGCAATGATTAGGGGAAACAAAATGGCCGCCGTCCTATTAGTACACACAAAACCTGTTCTGATCACACAGGAGGACAAGTTACTTCCCAACACTGAGCTAAAGAACTGCCTCATCCTCCTCTCTGCTCTGCTTGTCAGGGATTATGATCCTGAATACGGTTTAATATGATATTTAGCTGAATCTTTGTGGGAATGGAGTTCATGAGGAGACATGAAGTACAGAGAGGATGGACAGGACAGACTGCGGTAATGTGGGGCTGTGGTAATGGAGACATACAAGTGCTGCTGCTCATCAGCCACATCTGCTCATGAACCCCATACCTTCAGAGATTCGGCTAAAGTTCTTATCATCTGTGTGCAGGATCATAATCCCTGACAAGTAGAGCAGAGAGGAGGATGAGGCAGCTCTTTATGGCTACTTTCACACTTGTGTTTTTGCTGGATCCGGCAGGGTTCAGCAAAAACGCTTCCGTTACTGATAATACAACCATCTGGATCTGTCATGAACTCCATTGAAAGTCAATAGGGGACGGATCGTTTTCTATTATTGTCAGATTGTGTCAGAGTTAAACTGATCCGTCCCCATTGACTTGCATTGTGGGTCATGACGGATCCGTCTTGATAACGCATCCCAGGACGGAATGCAAACCGCAGCATGCTGCGGTTTGCTGTCTGGTATGAGAACGGTACAGAATGCATTTTGGAGCATTCCGTTCTGTTCAGTTACGTTTTGTCCCCATTGACAATGAAACGGAAGCTTTTTTTTTCGGTTTTGAGACCCTATGATGGATCTCAATACCGGAAAATATTAACGCTAGTGTGAAAGTAGCCTATCTCAGTGTTGCAAAGTAACTTGTCCAGCTGTGTGATTAGGACAGGTTTTGTGTGTACTAATGGGACGGCAGCCATTTTATTTCTCCTGATGATTACTCCCCAGAGAAAACGAGCCATTATAACTAATGAAAGGTATCTGGGAATATATTTATAATTAGGTAATATTTAAGTATTTTCATTTTCTTAATTCCCGGAGAACCCCTTTAAGCACATAATACACACATTAGCTAACATTACAGAGGACCTGCTGCCTCCCCTGACATGTCTGTTTCACTTAATACTTGCTTTCCCATGAAAAAAAAGTCTGTGTTGTGCCGTTCCTCTGTTGTTCCTCCTACAAGTTTATAAATAAACTGACAACTTGTTGTTATCAGTCAAGAGTTAGGCCTCTTTCACAGTGGCGTGTGCGGCCCGTTGCCGTATTGCGGGCTGCAATACACGGGCGCCGTTCCGTGGGCATTCCACATCACGGATGCGGACCCATTCACTTGAATGGGTCCGGAGATGCGGAATGGTGCGGAACGGAACCCTACGGAAGCACTACGGAGTGCTTCCGTGGGGTTTCGTCCCGTACTTCCGTTCCGCAAAAAGATAGGACACGTCCTATCTTTTTGCGCAACGGCCGGATCGCGGACCCATTCAAGTGAATGGGTCCGCGATCCGCTGCGGCCGCCCCACGGACTGTGCTCGTGCATTGCGGGCCGCGGCACGACCACCGGCCGCACACGCCAGTGTGAAAGAGGCCTTAATCAGTCAGTACTGACAATATCAGACATCTTTCACAAGTTTAATGGTAACATCCATGTTTACAGGAGGAATAATAGAGGAACAACACAATATTCTAAGTTCTAAGGAGAGATGGTTATTTCATTTGGGACAGAATTATTTACTAAAGCAGACATGTCAAGAGAGGCGACCGATCCTCTTTAAAGGTAAACTCCGCTTTGAAGGATAGCAGACGATGGTCCCTTGTAGTAACAGATTGCTTTACTCAGATATACCATTACATGACACTTTCTACTCTCCATTCATTTCTAATGCTACATACATAATCCAGCTGGTTTCCTGTTACCAGAGAGCAGTGCATTGTGGGATCTGACAAGACATGGTTGGAACTGCTGACTGTTTCCACGGGTAACAAGCCTAATTCTGAAGTCAGCCATGTACATGAATGAGGAGGGGTTAACAATGCGTCTATGGATCACTTCACACACAGAAAACAATACACTGCAAGCACAATACAGTCTATCAGTTACATACCAAAACCATCTGAAATGTGAGGGCATTAATGAAGAGAATAATGATATAAACCAAAAGCATCATGCATATTGGGGGGAGGGGGCATATCACAGGGGCACATATGGAATGGGGTGTCAAGGTGAAAAATGACAACTAAACAGGCTACAGCAAACTTCTGACATTAGGGTCACTGTTAGGAGTCCTGCAATGCCCCCTCACGGTGAGGAGCGCTGCTACACAAGGCAAGTCAAAGAAATACTTCACATAGACAATCAGGGTTGCGGCTCCCTAATGGGCGCCGCCCTGAGGTCTAAGGGGGGGGGGGGGGGGGGTGATATGGCCATCTGGTTCCTTACCCTCCCTGCAAACCCCTTGGTCTGTCTCTTCAGGGAGAAGCCAGACCTTGACTGTGGCTCTTGGCCAACACCTGGGGTGGTAGCCAGAGCAAGATGGGCACTTCCTCGGCCTAGGCTGAGGATGGCCACTAGTCCCTGACCCTTGTTGGAGCCTTCTGGTCAGTAGGGTAAGGGGACTGGTTTATGGGGGGCTCTTCACTTACAGAGAGGGCCTGCGATAGACCGCATCCTAGTGCACCTCTTGTGTGGCACGCTACACGTTTTGTTTAGAGGCATCATCAATGGTGTACCTACCACATATGCAAACCATGACGCATCTATGGCACCCATGGGGGGGGGGGTATCATAGATGTATGTATGAGATGGGGTGCCAAGGTGAAATTATGAAAAAGGGATCCTACCACCAGGGGTGCACCTAGCCTTTCTGCCTGAGGCGAAACCTGAAACAGCACCCCCCCCCCCCATGCCAATTTCTTAACCTAACCCCTTCCCTTTCAGCCCATGGCCTTTCAGCTGCCCCATACCTGGCCTCATTGGTGGTGCACCCCTGCCTGCCACCGAACTGCTCCCTCTGCCTCCGTTCAAATGTCCAAGGAGTTGTCCCAGCATATAAACCTATCTCACAGGATGGGGGACAAGTATCTGATGAGTTGGGATCTCCACCAATTATGACAACAGGGGTTCAGAGGGTCCACTGGAGATCACCAAGAGCGTGTTCCTTATAGAATAAATGGAGCGCAGGAGTGCATGCTCAACCGCTGCTCCAATGATTCTGGGAACTTAAGTCCTCGTTCCCATGATCAGATACTTAACCCCTGTCCTGTGAATAGGGGATATGTTTTATGCCTTGGGAACAACCCCTTTAAATGATAAAATTCTGGTTACCTGCAGCAGCCACTAGGTGGAGCTAACTGTACGAAGGGACGAAGGAAATTTTATACGCTCTCACATACCTTAGGTTCCTATAGTATAACAGTGATGGCTAACCTTGGCACTCCAGCTGTGGTAAAACTATGACTCCCAGCATGCTCCATTTATTTCTATAGCGTTCTGAGAGCAGCCAAGCAAGGGGGGCATCTTGGGAGTTGTAGTTTTACCACAGCTGGAGTGCCAAGGTTAGCCATCACTGGATAGGAGAACCACACAATGTAAAAAGAAATACAGTGATTACCATAAAAACTTTAGTACCCTCACCCAGGCTAGGTAATATCACACTAGAAATGTAATTGATATCTGTAGGCAGTCCTCAGCTTCAAAAAGGGGTCATAAACAAGAGACACCCCAGCCATACTCCTAGCATACACTCATAGGGCATACGAAGAGGGAATGGATACGCTGGACACAAACCACTACAAAGTTATTGGACCTTATAGGCAGACACCTGACCTTTCCATAGTCTGTTTACCTATAGAAATGGAGTCAGCTGTCTGGTGAACTAAAATAAAACTTTAAAGGGGTTCTCCAGGAATTAAAAAAATGAAAATACTTAAATATTATTTTATAATAAATATATTCACAAATACCTTTCATTAGTTGCGGTATAATGGCTTGTTTTGTCTGGGGAGCAATCATTAGGAGAAATAAACTGGCCGCCGTCCTATCAGTACACACAAAACCTGTCCTAACCATACAGGAGGACGAGTTACTTCACCACAATGAGCCATAGAGCTGCCTCATCCTCCTCTCTGCTCTGCTTGTCAGGAATCATGATCCCGAATACAAATCTCTGCGGTAATGGAGATGATGAGAAGACATGAGAGGAGGGTGAGGTGTGGTTGAAGAGCAGCAGCACTTGTATGCAGTCTCCATTACCACAGCAACACATTCTGTCCTGTCCATCCTCTCTGTACTTCATGTCTCCTCATGAACTAAATTCCCCAGAGATTCAGCTAAAGTTCTTATTAAGTGTTCTTGCATAGCAAGACCACTTAATGTTATCTCACATATATATTATTATTATTATTCTTATTATTCTTATTATAGCCAATTTAGAAATTGTAGCTTTTCTAGTTATCTATATATTATCTATATTCAGGATCGTAATCTCTGACAAGTAAAGAGGAGGATGAGGTTGAGGCAGCTCTTTACCTCAGTGTTGTAAAGTAACTTATCCTCATGTGTGATCCGGACAGGTTTTGTGTGAACTAATGGGACAACAGCCATTTTGTTTCTCCTGATGATTGCTCCCCAGACAAAACGAGCCATTATAAATAATGAAAGGTATTTGAGAATATATTTATAATAAAGTAATATTTAAGTATTTTCATTTTCTTAATTCCTGGAGAACCCCTTTAAGAAAATAAAAAAGAGAAGAAACCAATCGGAACTCACCTAAACTTGATCGTGTATTAGATCTTTCTATAATTGCATGTTTACTTGGATTATTTAATACTGAACGTTTGGCAAGCGAGATGTCGGCAGTCACCCGAGTAATGGATATTCTGCAGAAAAAAATTATTATTTCCATGTTAGTGAGATAAAATGACAAATTAGCTGGTTAATAATGAATTAGCATTCAGCAACAACACAAAGTCATAACGAGGTCCATCTAATCACTAACTATGCTTTTTATGGGTTAAGACGTAAATTTAATGGATAAAATTCTGTCTGCCTGCAGCCACCACTAGAGGGAGCTCACTGAATGCTGTGTTCATTTTGATTTCAATCTATAAGCAGTATGCTGTAGGCACCTGAGCTCCCCCTAGTGGTGGCCGCAGGTAGCTAGAAGTATGAATTTTAATGCTTTGCATAGGCGGCGGATTTGGAGCTCTGTTTTAGAATTACGGAGATCCAGCCTCTATAAAGATACATATGTTGAAGTTAATCAGCAGTTTTTGACCAAATTAAATGTCACTCTTTAGAAAGGATTTCTGGTACTTAGATATTGATGGCCTACCCCTCATGATACACCAGAAATATCTAAGTAAATGGAAAACACCCAGGATAGGTCATTAATATCAGAGCAGTGGGGCCTGATGCCCTGCACCCCGACCGATCAGCTGCTTTAGGCGAAAACTATATAATAATGCATAAAAATTCTGTCTGCTTGCAGCCACCACTAGAGGGAGCTGACTGCATGCTGTGTTCATTTTGATTTCAATCTATAAGCAGTATGCTGTAGGTGCAGCGTCCCACTACGTGTGTGTGGGCACTGCTTAAAAGCACTTTTTACCTTATCAAAAGCACTAGGTTGTAATGTATGATTTTGTATGTATGTATCTGCAAAATCCCTGTTACCAGGCAGATTAGGTGAAATTCATACATCCCACCACTAGATGGGGATAAAGTTCAGGTCCTATATATATACCTAGGTCAGGCCTAGTTAGGCAGTCCAGATCCTAGTTGGAAAAATGTAGTCAGAGAAGACAGCAGATCTGAGTAGTTCAGATCTGATTAGTGGGAGGAAAGGTAGAGTGAAGACTCCATGACACAGATTAGTGAGTGGAGCCAACTTCGCTAGGAGGTGATACTCAGATGTGAGGCGCAGAAGAGCGTTTTCCTTCTATGGCCGGACTATAGACTTGCATCCCTGACCAGTAGGAGAACAGTTTGCCTCCCTGGAAAAGAAACAAGAATTCATAAGAGCCATTTTTGAGGGCCACAGACACCTTTGCATGGTGAAGGACATATAGCTTCTGGCAGCCACACCAACCTTCTGAGAGACAGTCGAGTTTTCCTGTCTAAATATTCAGCTCGGAGGGAAAGACAAGGAATAGGATCCTACACATCTAAAGGAACCAGGTACACCTAACCCACTGCTCCAAAACTAGAAGCCTGAAAAGCCTAGAAACAGTGAATTTGCAGAATTATCTCTGTATCATCAAGAGACTGCATATTTGTACTGCTGCAACCAAAGACCAATCTAAAGTAAAAGTTGTGAGTTGCATTTCACCACTGTCTACCTCATTATTACCACTACTGGTTGTACCACCATTAACGCAGACATCCCAACCTGCAAAATCTCATTTCAGGGAGGTTTTCTTTTTTTTTTCTTTCACAAACTTTTTATTACATTTTCCAAACATAATCAGTATCTGCACACTTTGCTCTATGGTGTGGAGGACTGGGCTCATTACCCTGCCCCAAATTATCATATTTATGTATATGATTAAAGGGATTCTGTCACCACCTATAAGCCCTGTGAGCTAAACATATGCTCATGTCCAGGGTAGCGTTCTGATTTCTAAGGTGGCCTTACAAAAGCTATTTGTGGCTTTATTCTGCGGAAAAACAGGTTTTACTAACCTGTCAATCCATGAATTAAGGTGCCCAAGCGGGGGAGGTCTGTGGATGCATGGTGCCCGGCCGCAATCATCGCCATTCATGCCCAGCGCTCCCTCTCCCTCCCTCCCCCTCCTCCAGCTTTGAGATCCCGCGCGTGCGCACAGGCTCAGCCTGATGCGCTGTTGCGGACTGCTGACATCGGCTTCTTCTTGCACTGTGCGCACGCGTCTAGAAGGGGACACTGCTACAGGTTGCTGGAAAGGTTTACTGCGAGTAAACTAGAGATGGGAAGTTCGGATCTTTCACATGAATCGGTTCATTTGAATCAGTTCATTCAAATGAACCGATTAATGAATAGAATCTTCGGTTCATTCGCTGAGCTGACAAGAAGCAAGTGAACCGAAGCTTAGGTTGCGCAATGCGCATGCGCTGATGACGGAAGCTTGGATTCACTTGCTGACTCGCTGAGTCGGCTCTTGGTCTGAGTCAGGAAGTTTATTCTTTAAAACCCTGTGTGTAATTATCTGCCACACTGTAGGAAAAAAACAAGCATCCAGGGGGGGTGAATTTAACACTGGGGTAAATAATATAATTAAAATGGAGGGTTAAATGTGTAAATGTATTTTAAAAAAATACATCTCACTCAATAGTTATATAGCTACTGAATGAGACAGAAGGAGGGATGCCTTTAATATATATATATATCTCCTTGAGAAGCCAATTTGACCCTAAAGGGTTAATTCAACCTGTAATCTAAACTCTGTGTCCTGTCACTTCTCTTATCTCTCTGCTCTGCTATCAGTAAACCTTTCCGGGATATATTGTCTCACATGCGGGTGTCAGGGAGCCGCTATCTAATAGCGGGAGACTCCCTGAACCTCCGGGAGACTTGAGATCCCTGATTAACGGTACTGGCGTCACGACAAAAACCATCAAGGGACTCAGCCGCAACAAGCACCCTAAGCACCCCTAACATCAAGGGCACCTCAACCACCATCTTGGCTGATGCTTCCCTACCACAGAGCGTGCCCCGGAGGATTTCGTGCTGTCCACCTCAACACTGTGCTGCCAGCCCAGGGAGGCTATCTGCTAACCGTGAGTAAACTGATGAAGTGTGTGTTATATTCTTTGACCCCTCATTGGTCCACCGTGCACCTCACGTGTTCCCCCTGCGACTGGCTGGCTGCATAGGCACCTAAGCTCCCCCTAGTGGTGGCCACAGGTAGCTAGAAATATGTATTTTAATACCTTGCATAGGCGGCAGATTTGGAGCTCTGTTTTAGAATAACGGAGCTCCAGCCTCTATAACCTGTTTTAGGCAAAAACATACGGTATGTAAAAAAAGAAGCACAAGGTCCCGTGCAGTATATAGTGGCCGTTCGAGTGAATGGGAGCTGAACTGTAGAAGGTTGGCGCTGAAAAATACACGTGGATGAAGCCTTACGGCCAATACTTTCTGGCGCCAGTGGCTGCCCAAAACAGCTGATCGGTGGGAGTTTCAAGTGCTGGACCCCCACTATCTGATATTAGTGAGACCATGCATATCAAAGTCCAGGGAATCCCCTTTAAGGTCTAAGAAGTCTCAGTCTGCATTGCTCCAAACCAAAATCCGAAATGAAATTCTATTTTGGAAGTTAAAGTTTTAGGGAATGGCGCAGACCATAATTATGTAATATATTGTTATTAGTAAATTTATCAGCAAGAAAAATCCCCAGAATAAAGCAGGGCACTTTAATTTCCCCCATGGTTATCCTTAGCAACTGAGACGCCGGTTAGAGATGGTCACGCACAGCCTGTAGACAGCTGACAAATGGGAAACACTCAGGCTGCCGCGTTCTATTTTCGGATCGCTCCCGCTGATAATGGAAGTGATTCCGATAATAACAGTTTATTAAAGCACATCTGCGCTCAGAAATCAAAGCTGTGCCGAGATATGTTCTTGTTCTGTCACTGTCTGCTCCTCGTTTTTTGCTATTTTGGCTATTCCGAATTTTATCTGTTCTTCTTGTCGCCGTTTCAGGGAAGTAACTAGGTTCCAGTGGCCATTTTGTCAGCTATGGATCTATCATATAGTCACAGGGTCACCCAGGCTATATAGATACACATTGCCCCTGCTTTGCCTTCACACTCCCTTTATTGTCCTTACATTGTGACTTTTCCTGTTAGTATCACTAGTTGGTGTTGCCATCTATTTAGCATATTCCAAAATAGCCCAGCCCTCTCTGGAGCTCAGGGTGTGGGCTGGCTCCACCCTCTAGCTCCAGAAGTTTCCAGTCAGAGTAGCTGTAGAGAGGGAGGAAGAAGGAGCAGTCTCCATGTGCCTCTCTCCCATACATTCCAGCTCCAAGCCTCGGTCATCTCCACAAGCTCCTGCAGATACAAGCATGCAATAACTAAATGAGGAGGATTTTCATGGCTACAGCTATCCAGACCCTGCTGCAGGAGAGGGATAACAAGTTAAGACAACCTATGCACCCCAGAATAGTGGACACTATACTCAAGGTTGCCAGAGCACAGCTATTAGCCAGAGATCCCTATAGCAGATATTTTAGCCAGAGTAATCTGAGGAACAATGCCATATTCATCTGCTTAGCTCATGCTGGGACATCTGGGAGGACTTTGCATTGTATACAACTGGTAGATATACCACAATTTCAGTCTTGCATACAGTAAAGAGAGACTCATGTTAAGTTTCATCTGGCCTGGTCTCTAACTCTCTTAACACGACATGCTGGCCATTGCATCACCTACATGTGCCCTGCCTAGCAGCCACATGGACTTTAACACCATGGGCACCCCCAAACTTCCATCATTACCACTCCCATTCTATGCTCCAGGTCCTCAGGAGCTCTCTGCAACTATATTAATGTTTCTGTGATAATCTAATACTTTCTGTACAGTATCTCAGAGTTGCTATTTAAAAGGGTCCCCCATGATTGCAAATCTAAATGAGCATAGAACAAGAGGTCAGCATAACAGAGTGATACCGGAAGTGGTGTCTGTCCCCCCCTCCACCTTCTTTTATTGACTTCTGTGCCAATTCTCTATCTCCTTATATGACAAATTGGGGTGGGCCCATGTAATTATGTTGGACATGTTCCTTTATCACACCTCCCAACTTTTAGGACGGTCAAAGAGGGACACTTATGGTTCTTGGTGACAAGGTTTCATTTTTCCTGCCTATTTCTACACTTCAACAGTTTTCTTTTACAAAATAGCGCAAAAATTATCTGAATAGAGAAATTTCTAAAATCCAAATTGCATCAAATAACGAAATAATATACAAAGTGGGCTCTAATATGCACATGGGAACCAGTCAAACACTTTCTGGATCAGTATTGTAAATGTAATAATGCAAATCTATACCTCAGATCAAAAAGAGAGACAGAGGGACTTGGGTCAAAAGTAGGGACTGTCCCTCCAAAAGGGACACTTGGGGGTCTGCTTTGTGTTACTGTCACTTTAAGAGTTGTATGCATATGTGTTCTTGCTGCAGGGCTATGAAGAAAGGTGTGTTAAGCCCCCTTACAGTGGACTTTTGGATTTTCCTTGTATGATGGGCAGTATTATTGTGTGTTTATTTATTGCACCGGTTTGGTTGGTGGCTCCAACTTTTAGCGACAGTGGGTGTTATATGAAATATGGCGGTAGGGAGGTGTGACCCTGGGCACCATGTTGCAAGGGGCTGTTGAAGTGGGGTCCTCAGCATTGTGGCCCTGTGATAAAGAAGGTGGGTAGGGTTTAGCGATCCAGATAAAAAATTTAGTTTCTAACCCAGGGGTGCACCACCAATGAGGCCGGGTGAGGCGATCGCCTCAGGCAGCAGCAGGCAGGGATAAGAGGGGGGCAGAGGAAGGGCCATGGGCAATGAGCGCTTTCATTGTGGCAAAGGAGTTAGGTTAAGAAATTGGCATTGGTAGGTGGGGGGGGGGTGCCGTTTCAGTTTTCGCCTCAGGCAGCAGAAAGGCTAGGTGCACCTCTGTTCTAACCGGTGGGAATGGTTGGGCATATAGCTGAGGTAGCAGCGCTTGTGTCACATGAGGGTGAGCAGGTTCAATGGCTTGAGGAGACACTACAATTAAAGAGGCAGCACAGGTTTCTGTTAATTGCGGGCGAGTTAGATACTAGATTGCCGGAGTTTGGTGCTCGGAGACGCAAGGCCGGGGAATGACTCAAGGGGTCTGACAAATACTTTTGACTTTCTTCTGTGGCTGCAGAATACATCAGGATGTGGGTCTAGGAAGAAGCCTCCCCACAACTCAGACATGGTGAGGGAAACCGTGGGAGATCAGAGAGTTGATGTCTAGATGTGTAGAAACCAGGGAGAGGCAGATGCCACCACCATCAGCAGCAACTGTTAAGTTTGCCATAACTAAGAGACTGCCTGTGAAAAACACCAAGCATTGTGAACTTCTTCCTGAGGAAAATTTGTGTTCTTCAATTTACACCTCGTGCCATTTACCTCCTTCTGCAGGGCAATAACCAAACAATATCCCTCGTCTTCACTCCCCTACTTCCCAAACTACACCTTACACCAGCAATATACCGTATGTCCTCTGAAGAGGGGAGGCCAGCACTGGTTCTTACCACCCAGGGGTGTAGCTAAAGGCTCATGGCACTGGTGCAAGAGTTCAGCTTGGGCCCCCCTTCCCTCAGTGCTTTGTGTCCACGGACAGGGAAGCACATTGCCTTCGTGCTTCGAGGCAAAAATTTAAACTGCACCCTCCTCCTCCGCCATGCCAAATTCTTGACCTAACCCCTTCCCTCCAGCAAGAGGTGTAACTTGACCAGCATACACTCTCTATAATACCGGTGTCTTCTTATGCGGCACAAGGGACTTTGGGCTCCCTCAGGCTCCTGGGTCTGGTAGCGACTGCTACCTCTGCATCCCCTGTACCTACACCCCTGTTACGACCCAGTAACAAAGGGGAAGGGATCAACCAACCGAACTTTTTTTTTTTTCAAGACCCCGTATCAACCGTATGGTCCGCCTCCATAATATTTACACCCTTGGATACTCAAAGCTCTAAGATGAATTAAATAGAAAAGACAGGTGCGTTTCTTATAGTCTTAGAATTGGTAGGGGTCCCAACTTAAAGGGGTTCTGCAGTTTTTTTATTAAACTGATTATCTATCCTCTGGATAGAGAGGATAGATCATCAGCATCTGATCGGCAGAGGTCCGACATCTGGAAACCCTGCCGATCAGCTGCTTGAGAAGGCAGCAGCGCTGACATTAGTGCCGCGGCCTTCTCGCTGTTTACCGCAAACCCAGTGACTTCACGACTAGTATCAATGGCCTGGGCGGGGCTAAGCTCCATTCAAACAAACAGAGCCTAGCCCCGCCCAGGCCATTGATACTAGTCGTGACGTCACTGGGCCGGCAGTAAACAGCGAGAAGGCCGCGGCGTTACTGCCACTGCCGATGCCTTCTCAAACAGCTGATCGGCGGGGGTCCCGGGTGTCGGAACCCCGCCGATCAGTTTAAAAAAAACTGCAGAACCCCTTTAAGGAACCCCAAAAATACCCTAAATGTCTCAGTAACGTGCGAAAAGATAGTTTAAGGTGAAAAAACTGTACACGTTAAGAAACAAGGCTTCCCTTCCTGGCGGCCCAACAAGTATTCTCTACTTGATGTTGTCCAGGTCCATGCGGCAGCGGATGAAAGCATGACCGCTATTCCAAAGGGGAATGTTAATGAACCAGTGGAAAAAAATCCAACCGACTATGACAGTTATTGCAATCAACACACATTTTTTGTGTGTGGAGAAAAGAACACAGACCTCGTAATGGACATTAATAGACGGTTAAGTACCACCACAGCAATACATAACGTAGACCTGCAGGACCTGCCTGTGCCTAAGGAAAACATTCCCATGTTGGAAGGTGTCACATATAAGGCCTGGTTCATATATGAATCGTTTTCTTCATTAAAGGGGTTTATAAATGTATTAACATGTTTTTTTTTCTTCCTAGAAACAGCGCCACCCTTGTCCATAGGCTATGTCTGGTACTGCAGTTCAGCTCCATTCACTTAAATGGGTTTGAGCTGCAATACCAGACACAACCAATGTACAAGAGCGGCGCTGCTTCTAGGGAGAAATAAATAAATAGCAAAACCGTACAAGTTCTAAACGGTTGATGCACAATGCAAATTTTATGCCATGAAAATGTTTTCCCCATTGTCAGTATTTACTATTACATTCAGTTTTTTTGTAGTTTTTGTACGTTGGTTTACACGGAGGGAATATGGTAGGGAAGCTTCCTGCAAAAAACATGATTTCCTACAACTACATTTCAGAAAAATGAGAACCAACTGCCAAGCAAAACAAGATACATTAAGGCTGGTTTCACATGGGCGTTGCGGGAAAAGGTGCGGGTGCGTTGCGGGAACATGCACGATTTTTCCGCGCGAGTGCAAAACATTGTAATGCGTTTTGTACTCGCGTGAGAAAAATCGCGCATGTTTGGTACCCAAACCCGAACTTCTTCACAGAAGTTCGGGCTTGGGATCGGTGTTCTGTAGATTGTATTATTTTCCCTTATAACATGGTTATAAGGGAAAATAATAGCATTCTGAATACAGAATGCTTAGTAAAATAGCGCTGGAGGGGTTAAAATAAATAAATTAATTATTTAACTCACCTTAATCCATTTGCTCGCGCAGCCCGGTATCTCTTCTGTCTTCATCTTAGCTGTGTGCAGGAAAAGGACCTGTGGTGATGTCACTCCGGTCATCACATGGTCCGTCACATGATCTTTTACCATGGTGATGGATCATGTGATGACCGGAGTGACGTCACCACAAGTCCTGTTCCTGCACAAAGCAAAGAAAGAAGACAGAAGAGATGCCGGCTGCGCGAGCAAGTGGATTAAGGTGAGTTAAATAATTTATTTATTTTTTTTAACCCCTCCAGCGCTATTTTACTATGCATTCTGTATTCAGAATGCTATTATTTCCCCTTATAACCATGTTATAAGGGAAAATAATAATGATCGGGTCCCCATCCCGATCGTCTCCTAGCAACCGTGCGTGAAAATCGCACCGCATCCGCACCTGCTTGCGGATGCTTGCGATTTTCACGCAGCCCCATTCACTTCTATGGGGCCTGCGTTGCGTGAAAAGCGCAGAATATAGAGCATGCTGCGATTTTCACGCAAAGCACAAGTGATGCGTGAAAATCACCGCTCATGTGCACAGCCCCATAGAAATGAATGGGTCCAGATTCAGTGCGGGTGCAATGCGTTCAACTCATGCATCGCATCCGCACAGAATACTCGCCCGTGTGAAAGAGGCCTAAAGGGGTTGTCTCTCACTTCAGCAAGTGGCATTTATCATGTAGAGTAAGTGAGTACAAGGCACTTACTAATGCATTGTGATTGTCCATATTGCCTCCTTTGCTGGCTGGATTCATTTTTCCATCACATTATACACCACTCGTTTCCAGGGGTTATGACCACCCTGTTCTCCATCAGCGGTGGTCGTGCTTGCAGACTATAGGAAAAAGCTCTAGCCTATGTGCGCTCCAACGGTCCCGGCCACCAGAGAGGCTGATGATTTTTCCTATAGTTTCCAAGCACGACCACCGCTGATGGACTACAGAGTGGTCATAACCCCTGGAAACAAGCAGTGTATAATGTGATGGAAAAGAGGCAATACATTAGTAAGTGCCTTGTAGTAACTTTCTCTACATGATAAATGCCACTTGCTGAAGTGAGACGACCCCTCTAAAAGGAACCTGTCAGCAGGAAACTGACCATTAGGGCTGGTTTCACACTAGCACTAAAATCTTCTGGAAAGCTGTTCCACCAGAGAAACAGCCTGCTGGAGTTCATCATATCCGGCATATTGGGACCCGGTGGGGATCTGGTCTGTTCTCGGCATTAGTGATGGGATTCGGCAGGACCAAAACTGCTACAAGCACGGGTTTTTGTCTGGCCAAATCCCGGCACTAATGCTGGAATCAGGACCTATCCCCGCCGGCTCCAATTACAGTCAAAGGGGCCTAGGGGTGCTCCTGTTCTTTCTGGCAATGCCGGATATGATAAACTGCTTCTCCTTCTCAATCGACAGGGCCAGGTTCCTGCATAGTCCTCTCACCTGGCCTTGTCAATCATGAAGGAGAGGGAGGGGATGGCAGGAGGAGCAAGGGTGCACAGAGTGGCTTGGTCCCGCCCTTGGTGCACTTCACTGCTCATTTGCATATAGATTAAAAGTACTTTTTCTCTTCCAGAATGAAGCAACAGATCGCTAAGTGAAAGGTATCATTACATTCAGGTGAGCGTTCCCTGGTTTATCAGTGAATTTCTTGGTGACAGGTTCTCTTTAAATGCAATTTTTAACTTTTTGGGAAACCTTCTAATGGCTGCACCCTGCCACACAGATGGTAACTGCAGTGATGATGTGTAGTACTCAACACGTGATAACTGGCTGCACCCCTGATGTGCCCTCCATATCTAATAGTCAGTAAACAAAGAGCAGCCAGGGGCCACAGGACCATTGGAGTGGGATGTGCTGGTCCGCCTTAACCCCCTCATCTCTATCACTTACCGTCCTTCAAATCTGTGTTTTAAAAAGTCAAATAATGCTTTCTGCATCATATCCGTCACCTATGGGTTAAAAAAATATATAATATTACTACGTCATGATACTTTTTTAATAAAAAAAAATGAGAGCACCACATCATGCTTTTATTTCCTCTGTATTCTTCATGTCTTACCTCGTATCCTTTCAAAGAAGGCCCCACCAGGACTACGGGTCTCATAGAAGGCACTACATCATAAGGAGGGATGTGCTCTGTCTGTACAGAAAGGAAATATGGGCAAGAAGAACACAAGGTGAAGATACATAATGATTATTAACTTCATTAATCTAGCAAAAAAAAAAAATCAATAGTCTACGAGATAAGAAGAAGACTGAAACGGGCACAGGCCAAATCCCAGCTTGTCCTCCTCAGTCCTGACTAGAACATAAATACTTTGGGGTTATAGACTGGTGATGCATTCCCTTTAAGAAAGATGTTGACTTAAAGGGATTATCCCAGTGTAGACATTGATGGCACATCACTAGGACATAGAGTATTTGACCAGTGAGGGTCTGACCACCTTGAGTAACCCCTGGAGATCACTACAATGAGGCAGAAGTGCTGTACACCCAATTCCTGATGGCTCTGCTTGGATTATTCCTGTCCATGTGGTCCTCAGTGATTACAATGGCCTTGGAGAAAGCCAAGCGGAGCCATTAGGAGATGATGTGCCGCTTTGTTCTAGTGATCCATGGCCTCCACCGTTCTGACTATATCTTATAAACATGGATGTCATCAGTGTCTGTACCTACAACAATTAGTTGAAGGAATACTTCCACCTGGGACATTGAAAGCATATTGGTAGGATAAATTATAAATGTCTGAGAGCTGAGGGGCCCTGAAGTGAATAGAGAATCCACCACACATGCGCCGCTATCCTCCATTCATCGCTATGGGACCTCTCAGAATAGTGGAGCTGGATCGCTCGGCTATTTTCAGAAGTCCTGTAGCAGTCAATGGAGAGTATGCTGCTCTCTCTTCAATTTGGGGGCCCTGTTCTGGAGACCTGCCCCGCACGGCGTATTCTCCAAGCATGGCAGCACTCCAAGTAAAGTCAAGATTTACTATGAAACACTGTCAGAGGTGAAGGAGATGAGTGCAATCCCTCCCAGACCGTGGGCAATAGGTCCAAAGGATTCTCCAAAAATGAGGCAGCACTCCAAGTAAAGTGAAGGTTTACTATGAAACTTCTGAAAACAGCAAAGTGAGCACGCTGGGCACATCGGTGAATAGAGGGTGCCATGTATGTGCAGCTTGCTCTCGGTTCACTCCGAGGGCCCTGTATTGAAGATAGATGTAGGTCCCGCTTCTGTGACCTGCTCCTATCAGACACGTATGGCATATCCTATCAATACATCATAAATGTCCTATATGGGAATACCCCTTTAATGGAGACATTTTCTATCTATCTATCCATCTGATATCTATCTATATCCTATAGTAAAGATGAAAAACGGACAGCATTCCAAGTAAAAGATAGTGGTGTTTATTCACCCATGTGGATGGCAACGTTTCAGCTCATACAAGAGCCTTTTTCAAGGCTTGAAAAAGGCTCTTGTATGAGCTGAAACGTTGCCATCCACATGGGTGAATAAACACCACTATCTTTTACTTTGAGTGCTGTCCGTTTTTCATCTTTATCTGACGGGGTAAGCTGCTACATCCCTGGACTTAGCACCCTCCTTGTGTTTTTTCCGGTGCCGCCATAATTTTCCTTTTCCATATATCCTATAGTATCTATATATCTATCTCATATCTATCTTTCTATTATCTATCTATCTATCTATTAATATCCTATCTATCTATCTAATATTTATCTCATATCTATCTACAGTATCTATCTATCTATCATCTATCTATTATCTATCTATCTATCTTTCTCCTATAGTATATATCTATCTATCTCATATCTATCTATCTATAATCTATCTATTATCTATCTATCTAATATCTATCTATGTATCAATCAGTCTATCAATATCCTATCTATCTCATATCTATCTACCTAATATCCATCTCATATCTATCTATTTCATATCTATCTATTATCTATCTAATATTTATCTCATATCTATCTTTCTATTATCTATCTATCTATCTATCTATCATATATCTATCATCTATCTATCTATCTATCTATCTATCTATCTATCTATCTATCTATCATACAGTACAGACCAAAGGTTTGGACACACCTTTTCATTCAAAGAGTTTTCTTTATTTTCATGACTATGAAAATTGTAGATTCACACTAAAGGCATCAAAACTATGAATTAACACATGTGGAATTATATACATAACAAACAAGTGTGAAACAACTGAAAATATGTCATATTCTAGGTTCTTCAAAGTAGCCACCTTTTGCTTTGATTACTGCTTTGCACACTCTTGGCATTCTCTTGATGAGCTTCAAGAGGTAGTCCCCTGAAATGGTCTTCACTTCACAGGTGTGCCCTGTCAGGTTTAATAAGTGGGATTTCTTGACTTATAAATGGGGTTAGGGCCATCAGTTGTGTTGAGGAGAAGTCAGGTGGCTACACAGCTGATAGTCCTACTGAATAGACTGTTAGAATTTGTATTATGGCAAGAAAAAAGCAGCTAAGTAAAGAAAAACGAGTGGCCATCATTACTTTAAGAAATGAAGGTCAGTCAGTCAGCCGAAAAATTGGAAAGTAAGGGCTATTTGACCATGAAGGAGAGTGATGGGGTGCTGCGCCAGATGACCTGGCCTCCACAGTCACCGGACCTGAACCCAATCGAGATGGTTTGGGGTGAGCTGGACCGCAGAGTGAAGGCAAAAGGGCCAACAAGTGCTAAGCATCTCTGGGAACTCCTTCAAGACTGTTGGAAGACCATTTCAGGGGACTACCTCTTGAAGCTCATCAAGAGAATGCCAAGAGTGTGCAAAGCAGTAATCAAAGCAAAAGGTGGCTACTTTGAAGAACCTAGAATATTACATATTTTCAGTTGTTTCACACTTGTTTGTTATGTATATAATTCCACATGTGTTAATTCATAGTTTTGATGCCTTCATAGTCATGAAAATAAAGAAAATTCTTTGAATGAGAAGGTGTGTCCAAACTTTTGGTCTGTACTGTATATCTATCTATCTATCTATCTTGTACATGCTTTAGAGGTGGACATATACGCTGTCTATCATGTTTACAGTACACTGCATATATTACATATCAAGCACATAAAAGAGATCCTTAGACTCCCCCAGGGAATACATAGAACAGAAGGTCAGCAGTATTAATAATCCTGACAGGTTTTCACACGTTTAGTTTTGTGTTACATTGTAAAGCAATGACAGACAGACAGACAGAATACATTAGCAGAAAATGTGTATAAAGCACATAAAGCAACATAAGCCATAACGTCCTGAATTCACAGTAGTCACCCTATGCAGCTATTGATTAGTTGTGTATATAGAGCTCTGAGCACCCTGACTCGAATTTTAGATTTGTTTTGTGTTTCTTCTTTTTTTCTTCTTTTAGGTGCATGTAACCTGCATTTTGTCATCTCTTCTACAATAGCCAGTGACCCACTTGGGGGACAAGGGTGTCTTAGTTCCCTATAAACCTTTCTTAGCTATTTAGGAGTCACAACTCCAGACATGTCTGTTTTCGTAAATTATTTTATTCCCCATAATATAATGATTCAGGAGCATCTTTTAGTAGAGCTGTGAATTCAACCTTTCCTCTGTTATTTTTCCTGAAAATTGCCATTTGGATGTTACTGGTGTTAGTAATTGGGGGGGGGGGGGAATCAGTGCCCACTGTCTAATCAGTGCTGCTAGGGTCAGACTGTGTGAGGACATACCCCTTTGGAAAGGGAAATGGTAACACTCAGTTATTAGTTGATTCATAAGTGTCTAGGTGGAATATCAGAGGATCAGCACAATGCAGAGTATGAAGAAAATATGTTCTAGAATTGTTCAAGTATTTGCTAAAACAGACATGTTGGGAGAGGTGACAGGTCCTGTTTAAGTGAAACTATTATAACATTCTTTCTGCCATAGTGAATTGACATTTTCAATGTAAGTGGAATTAAATGGGTTATCCCATCTTAGACAATGGGGGCATATCGCTAGGATATGCCCCCATTGTCTGATAGGTGCGGGTACCACCTCTGGGACCCACACCTACAAGGAGAACGGAGCGGAGAAAGTTGAGGAGGGCGCACCGCGCATGCGCAGCCGCCCTCCATTAATTTCTAGGGAGCCGCTGAAAATAGCCGAGCGCTGGCTCAGCTATTTCCGTCGGCCCCATAGAAATGAATGGGAGCGGTGGCCGCGCATGCACGGTGCTCTCCCATTCACATCAATGGGAGTGGCGGGAAGCTGCACCTGGTGGTGGACGGACCCCGGGAAACCCGGGGTCCTCCAGCCACAACTCTCACCGCCTCCGTTCTCCTTGTAGGTGCTGATCCTAGCGATATGCCCCCATTGTCTAAGATGGAATAACCCCTTTAACCTATATGCAGTGAGCTCCCTCTAGTGGTGGCTGCAGTAGGCACTATTTTATCAATGAACTGGATTGTTGTGTGAAGAGAAGCAGGAGATTTGAAGCTGTGGATCAGAAAACTCTTATTATAAATCTGGACCTAGTTTTAAATAAAATTAAATTATAGGTACACTTTACTATCCCAGACCACCACCATTTACCCTTCACTATCCGGTACCATCAAGAATATTATATAAAATTATTTGTTAACCAGTAAATCACCCTAGACCACCAAAGATTTTAGATACTAAACCAATAGCTACCCTAGAGCACAAGAGATCTTAAAGGCTATGTACGCCTTCAGAGGCAACTTTTTTTATGATTGCATGTTACTCATTTTTGGCTAAAAATAATATTTTCCATTGGCCTTTATTAACCACTTCCCATCTGGGCCCTTTGCCCCCTTCCTGACCAGGCCAAATTTTGCAAAACTGACATATCTCACTTTATGTGGTAATAACTTTGGAACGCCTTTATTTATCCAAGTCATTCAGAGATTGTTTTCTCGTGACACATTGTACTTCATGATAGTCATAAATTTGAGTCAAAATATTTCACCTTTATTTATGAAAAAATCCCAAATTTACCCAAAAATTTGAAAAATTCGCAATTTTCTAAATTTCAATTTCTCTGCTTTTAAAACAGAAAGTGATACCTCATAAAATATTTATTATTTAACATTCCCCATATGTCTACTTTATGTTGGCATCATTTTGGAAATGTCATTTTATTTTTTTAGGACGTTAGAAGGCTTAGAAGTTTAGAAGGAATTCTTCAAATTTTTAAGAAAATTGCCAAAATCCACTTTATAAGGACCAGTTCAGGTCTGAAGTCACTTTGTGGGGCCTACATAGTGGATACCCCCATAAATGACCCCATTGTAGAAACTACACCCCTCAAGGTATTCAAAACCGATTTTACAAACTTTGTTAACCCTTTAGGCGTTCCACAAGAATTAAAGGAAAATGGAGATCAAATTTTAAAATTTCACTTTTTTGGCAGATTTTCCATTTTAATCAATTTTTTTCTTTAACACATCGATGGTTAACAGCCAAACAAAACTCAATATTTATTACCCAGATTCTGCGGTTTACAGAAACACCCCACATGTGGTCATAAACTGCTGTATGGGCACACGGCAGGGCGCAGAAGAAAAGGAACTCCACATGGTTTTTAGATGCCATGTCCCATTTGAAGCCCCCTGATGCACCCTTACAGTAGAAACTCCCAAGAAGTGACCCCATTTTGGAAACTAGGGGATAAGGTGCCAGTTTTATTAGTACTATTTTTGGGTACATATGATTTTTTGATCATTCATTATAACACTTTATGGGGCAAGGTGACCAAAAAATTGGTTGTTTTAGCACAGTTTCTATTTATTTATTTTTACAGCGTTCACCTGAGGGGTTCAGTCAAGTGACATTTTTATAGAGCAGATTGTTACGGACGTGGCGATACCTAATATGTATACTTTTTCTCATTTATTAAAGTTTTACACAATAATAGCATTTTTGAAACCAAAAAATTATGTTTTAATGTGTCCATGTTCTGAGAGCTATAGTTTTTTTATTTTTTGAGAGATTTTCTTATGTAGGGGCTCATTTTTTGCGGGATGAGGTGACGGTTTTATTGGTACTATTTTGTGGGACATACGCATTTTTGATCACTTGGTGTTGCACCTTTTGTGATGCAAGGTGACAAAAATTGCTTGTTTTGACACAGTTTTTATTTTTTTATTTTTACGGTGTTCACCCGAGGGGTTAGGTCATCTGATATTTTTATAGAGCTGGTTTTTACGGACGCGGCAATACCTAATATGTATACTTTTTTTATTTGTTTCACTTTAACACAATAATAGCATTTTTGAAACCAAAAAAATGATGTTTTAGTGTCTCCATGTTCTAAGAGCTATAGTTTTTTTATTTTTTAAGAGATTTTCTTATGTAGGGGCTCATTTTTTGCGGGATGAGGTGACGGTTTTATTGGTACTATTTTGTGGGACATACGCGTTTTTGATCACTTGGTGTTGCACCTTTTGTGATGCAAGGTGACAAAAATTGCTTGTTTTGACAGTTTATTTTTGTTTTTTTTTACGGTGTTCACCCGAGGGGTTAGGTCATGTGATACTTTTATAGAGCTGGTTTTTACGGACGCGGCGATACCTAATATGTCTATTTTATTTTAATTTTTCTATTTTTAATTTTTTTTTTTTATTCCTTACTTGGGAACTTTTTTTTTTTTACATGTGAAACTTTATTTTATTTTATTTTTTCAACCCTTTATTTTTTTTATTTATTTTTTTTACACTTTTCGTCCCCCATAAGGTCATACAAGACCTCTGGGGGACATTTACTTCACTTTTGATTTTTTTTTTCACAGTTGATTTCTCCTGTAACTGGGGCTGACATAGTAGCCCCAGTTACAGAAGAAATGCACCCCTATAGAGGCTGTACAGCAGCAATCCTGCGCTGTACAGCCTCACAGCAGGGCTGATCGAGGTCTCTGAGAGACCTCGCACAGCTCCTGCACACTCCGGTCACGGCGGTCACATGACCGCCGGGCCGGAACAGGAAGCGCACAGCGCTTCCTGCTCTGCATACACAGCGCTCGGTGAGCGCTGTGTCTGCAGCGATCGTGGAGGCAGGGACACCTGGGCACTGTCCCTGCCTCCTCTCTGGGTTGCCCTGCTGTCACTGACAGCGGGCAACCCGATCAGCAGCTGCACGATTAGCGTGCAGCTGCTATTTCTGACAGGACGTTTTAAAACGTGCTGTCAGAAATAGACGTCCACCCATAGGACGTTTATATCCTATGGGCGGACGTGAGGTGGTTAAAAATATTGAGCTGTTCTGTCACAAAGGGTTAACTGTTTTCCAAGCTGTGTGACTGGTACTTTCACTTTGTGCCGTTCATCTAATAAACCTTATCTCTAAACTACTGAGAGGTCATAGACACTTATTTAAAGAGGACCTTTCACCTATTATGACACTGTGAACTAACTATACAGACATGGAGAGCGGCACCCGGGGATCTCACTGCACTTACTATTATCCCTGGGCGCCGCTCCGTTCTCCTGCTATGTCCTCCGGTATCTCCGCTCACTAAGTTATAGTAGGCGGAGATTCCAGTCACTAAGTTATGGTAGGCGGAGTCTGCCCTTGTTCTGCTCTAGCGCTGGCCAATCGCAGGTTGTTTTCTCCCAGGCTGTGAGCTCTGCAATGCGATTGGCCAGCGCTACAGAAGAACAAGGGCAGACTCCGCCTACCATAACTTAGGGAACGGAGATACCGGAGGACATAGCGGGAGAAAGGAGCGGCGCCCGGGGATAATAGTAAGTGCAGTGAGATCCCCGGGCGCGCTCTCCATGTCTGTATAGTTAGTTCATAGTGTAATAATCGGTGAAAGGTCCTCTTTAAGCCAGTAAGATCAGTAAGATAAGAACTGAGCTGTAATGAGTGTTTATAATGTCAAAGAGCAGAGATAAGGAGCCCGTCTGCTCCTGGTCTGATGGAAAAGACAGAAAATCCAAAGGGTAGCACAGAGCATCTAAGCTCTCTACAGAAAAAAAGGACGCCATAATTTTAATAAAAACCAATCTAAAAAAATATTTTTACCTAAAAATGAGTACAATGCAATAATAAAAAAAAAATTGCCCCGAAAGGTGTACATAGCCTTTAAGTTAACCCTATCACCACCCTAGACCACCAGATATGATGCAAAAGTATCTATCTTATGGCATGTCATGGACACATCATAAGATAGCATTGGCAGGGTCCAGGCCAGTGGAACTTTTTTGGGCACCGTGCCTCTTTAGCTAATATGCTACGTTGTCGGGTTCTCTGTTGACTTCAGAAGAGCTTTCATGCGGTCAAGCTGAAGTAACTGAAGGGCCCGCTAAAATAATAAAGTGGAGATGGCCATTTTGTGGGCTAAACCATTGCTAATAAGAATACCGTCTATAACGTTAACAAAGTTAGAGTTCATGCACACAGCCGTTGTCCGGCCGTATTGCGGCCCGCATACGGCGGGTCCGCAATACACGGGCACTGGCTGTGTGCATCACGTATCGCGGACCCATTCACTTGAATGGGTCTGTAATCCGGGAGATGCAGAACGGAGGCACAGATCGGAAGCCCACGGAAGCACTACGGAGTGCTTCCGTGGGTTTACTGTATGTGCCTTCGCACCGCAAAAAAGTTGTGCATGCACTACTTTTTTGCGGTGCGGACCGTCGGATGTGGATCGCGGACCCCATTTAAGTGAATGGGCCCGTGTTCCGTATGCAGCTGTCCCACGGTCGGTGCCCGTGCATTGCGAACAGCAATTTGTTGTCCGAAACATGGGCTCGGCCAGCGCACGGTCGTGTGCATGAGCCCTTTAATAAGACCTAGTGACATCACTGGTGACTTTTGTACCAAACCTCAGTGACGTCACTCGTTCTTCATGTATTATACTAGAGCGTGTAGGTACCAGGTGTGCCCCGTTCCTCACGATGCACGCCCTGTTGTAAAATCTATGTCTATGTCACAGTGAACTTACCGATTTTTGCTTCTGTTTAGCTACTAGCGGCATGAAAAGGAAACAGAGAACAACAAAGCATGCATGTTATTGACGTTTGGAGAGACAGAGACGTTAAACAGGACTTGAAATGTGGCGCAGAGCAGCTGCACAGATGAGGTGTGTCCGGCCGGAGCTGGCGGTTACCTTCTTAAAAAAAGGCATTCGTTTCTCTTTCATATGGGGTGATGTTAGACTGTTTACACTGGGTTTAGGGGATCGATGATTTGCTGGAATTTCGATCTCTTCAGCCTCTAAGCCAGTGGCATCTAAGTCTATGGCTATATACAGACAAATCATGTACAGTTATCAGGTGGAGAAGAAGAACAATGCAGTCACACATCATCATCTGAAAAGGAAGGTGCAAATCAGGGCACACAAACAAAAGACAATTAAAGCACAAAAAATATAGGAGTCCAATATTGATTTACTATCCTTAAAGGGAACCTGTCACCTCCAAAAACCATCCCAAGCCGCCAGCAGTACCCGACAGTAGCCAGCAGCGCGTTTCCGACGATAATTTTCTTCCTGAAGTCCGATGCGGCTAAAGCTCAGAAAACGTTCTTTTATCCCCTGGCGGCTTCTCTAGTCATGCTTGAAGTCAAGGGGGCAGCGGCCTCCTTGCTTCAAGTCACGGTAACCACGCCCCCTTCCCTGCCCCTTCGCTGTGTCTGACAGCGCTTATGCAGAGAGTTCCGCAAAGCCAGCTGAACTGCCGGCTGTCAGTCACAGCGAAGGGGCAGGGAAGGGGGCGTGGTTACCGTCACTTGAAGCAAGGAGGCCGCTGCCCCCTTGACTTCAAGCATGACTAGAGAAGCGCGACGGGCAGGGGATAAAAGAGCGTTTTCTGAGCTTTAGCCACATCGGACTTCAGGAAGAAAATTATCGTCGGAAACACGCTGCTGGCTACTGTCAGGTACTGCTGGCGGCTTGGGATGGTTTTTGGAGGTGACAGGTCCCCTTTAAGGTAGGCCATCAACCCTTAGGACCACCACTGATCAGCAGAATGAAGGTGCTGGGGCGTTCCAAGACTTGGCAGATGGGATGGACTGTGCCTGATACTGAAGCTCTATCCAATTCATGTGAGCACCAGACACAGCCACACGGCAACGTTCTTGTGTTCATTCTGCTGATTGCCGAGATCCAGGTGGTTCAGTCTAAAAGATAAGCCATTGATGAGAGAGCAAAACACAATTAAAGGGAATGTGTCACCAGATATTTTTTTTTCCGGCTAGTTAAAAGCAGATAGCAAAATATCTCCTTTTCTGATTGCAGATTTATTTTTTCTATTTCCTGAACATGGTTGTGGGGGTGGTCATCTTGTCTGAGCCGTCCTTAACAGCATTCAGAAAGCATTTAAAGGATTGTTTTATGGCAGCCCCATGGGCCATAGACACAATGGCCAGGAGAGGACCTCATTGACTTCTATGGTAGAGTCTTCTAGGCCTGCTGTGTGACCTGTGCAGAGGTCATTGTACAAGGAAAGAATAGATAAGCTTTGACAATCACCTATTGTGAATCGAAGATCCAGTGTTATCCATACACAGAGGTGATATATGTCATTCTGATCCTGCCTGTGAGGATAAGGAGATAACTGCAGTAAAGTGATTTGACACCTAAGTCCTAATGACCAGTGTAAAAACTGCAGGATTTTATGTTTTTTATTTAAATATAAATACTACAAAATTAAAAATAAAATAAAAAATGATTTAAAAATGCATTTAACCAAAAAATTGGATTTAAACAATAGGTCATTTTCTGATGAGACATTCCCTTTAACTCAGATATTGACTTACTATCTTTAAGGCGGCTATACACATTAGTCTAAAGTTGATTAAAATGGACGATTTCAATAAAAACATACATTCACCAGTTAAAACTTAAAGGGGTTGTCTGGGTTGAACCTGACATATCCCCTTTTTCCCCCACTCAGCCCCTCTGACATTTTATGCTCTGATGCTCTCCCTTGCCTTGCGTGATTCAGCCAAGGGCTTTTTCTGTAGATCCAGGCTCTCCATGGGTAAGCTTCCGCCTAGCAGTTAGCCCGGTGATGTCACCGGCACTAATGGGCGGGCTTTAGCTCTGCCCTAAAAACAGCTAGGGCAGCACTAAAGCCCGCCCTTCAGTGCCAGTGATGTCACTGGAAACATTGCTAGGTGGAAGCCTCCGCCTAGCAGTGTAAAAATATAAACAAACAGCCCTTAACCTGTGCGATTCAGCGCAGGTCAAGGGAGAGCATTGGAGCATGAAATACCCCGATGCTCGTGTCAGAGGGGCTGAGTGGGGGAAGAAGGGGATAAGTCCGAATTAAGCTCTGAACCCGGACATCCTCTTTAACAATGAACAGTTGGCAAAGGCCGAGTTCACAATTCAGTTATTTCCATCAGTTAGGCCCCATTCACACGGGCGTTGCGGGAACATGTGCGGGTGCATTGCGGGAAAATGCACGATTTTTCCGCGCGAGTGCAAAACATTGTAATGCGTTTTGCACTCGCGTGAGAAAAATCGCGCGAGTTTGGTACCCAAACCCGAACTTCTTCACAGAAGATCGGGGTTGTGTAGATTGTATGGTTATAAGGCAAAATAATAGCATTCTGAATACAGAATGCATAGTACAATAGCGCTGGAGGGGTTAAAAAAATAAATAATAATAATTGAACTCACCTTAGTCCAGTTGATCGCGCAGCCCGGCTTCTCTTCTGTCTCCTTTGCTGAACAGGACCTGTGGTGACGTCACTCCGGTCATCACATGGTCCATCACATGATCCATCACCATGGTAAAAGACCATGTGATGACCGGAGTGACGTCACCACAGGTCCTGTTCAGCAAAGGAGACAGAAGAGATGCCGGCAGCGCGATCAACTGGACTAAGGTGAGTTCAATTATTATTATTATTTTTTTAACCCCTCCAGCGCTATTTTACTATGCATTCTGTATTCAGAATGCTATTATTTTCCCGTATAACCATGTTATAAGGGAAAATAATAATGATCGGGTCTCCATCCCGATCATCTCCTAGCAACCGTGCGTGAAAATCTTGCTTGCGGATGCTTGCGATTTTCACGCAACCCCATTCACTTCTATGGGACCTGCGTTGCGTGAAAAACGCACAAAGATGAGCATGCTGCGATTTTCACGCAACGCACAAGTGATGCGTGAAAATCACCGCTCATGTGAACAGCCCCATAGAATTGAATGGGTCGGTATTCAGTGCGGGTGCAATGCGTTCAGCTCACGCATCGCATCCGCGCGGAATACTCGCCCGTGTGAAAGGGGCCTTATTGTGAGCAAAAACCAGTAGTGAAGCCTTCTCAGAAATAAAGTATAATGGAAAGATTTCCTCCTGTTCTCTGTTTTTGACCCGCACTTGGTTTTGGCTCAAATAACTGATGGAAATAACTGACCAAACTACTGAGGTGTGAACTTGGCTTTTGCCAACTGGTGACAGACCATTATCGTTTGAAAAGAAATCGACCACGTTTGATATGTACGCCGTAAAGAAAGAATGAACATTTCAGAAAGATCTTTCATCCATCGCCCAGTTTCATTGAACGTTAAAAAACTATAACGGCCAATATGGACTAAAATGTGTATGGCCGTGTCTGCGAAACGAATGTTCACCAGATTACAGTTTTTTCTTGTTCAATAGTTTTTATTGAGTTTTTCATTTCAAACGTTTAAAGAAAGTACATTACAGTGTTACAGTGTCAAGCAGAATACCATTATAAGCAGGTAATCAGATTAGATTACTGTTTTTTTAACTGCTGTTCAGCCATCACCATCTGTGTATAGGCAGTTTTAGAATCGGCCACCAGTGTTTGATTGGTAGTGGTCAACCTACATGACCACCACCGATCAGCAGAATGAAGGGGCTGCTGAACACCAGCACAGGCGTTTCCTAAACTGGCCATACCCGATACTGCATCTCAGTCCAATTTATTTTAAAGGGACTAAGCAGGGGCAAAGCTATAGGGTGTGCAGAGGTAGCATTCGCTACTGGGCCCAGGAGCTTGAGGGAGCCCAAAGACCCTTGTGGTGGATAGGAAGACACACCGGCATTATAGAACGTGCATACTCGTCAAGTTACACCTCTGGCTGGAGGGAAGAGGTTAGGTCGAAATTTGGCATGGGGGGAGGGGATGGGGTTCTGTTTCAATTTTTGCCTCAGGCAGCACGAAGGCATGATGGCTATGTGCTTCCCTGCCCCTGGCCACAAAGCAGTGCGGGAAGGGGGGCCCAAGCTCCAAGCTGAACTCTTGCACCAGGGCCCATGAGCCTTTAGCTACGCCCCTGGGACTATGCCAGACATAGCTGCATGACATTGTGTTTCTGTTCATTCCATTGTATAGCAGCTGTGCCTGGTATAGCAGTCCAGACCCATTTACTTGAATGGGACTGAGATGGTCCTACGCCACCTGACCGATGAACGCGACATACCTGGCCTTGGAAGAGGCCATGGCGCTCATGGATTCTTCAAACAGCTGATTGGTGGGGTGCCTGGAGTTTAACCCCAGCCACTATTATATTGATGACCTATCCTGAGCATAGGTCATCAATATCGGAATCTCGGAAAACCCCTTTAACTTGATTTCGGGGGATACTCATTCTCATTGAAAAGACACGTTAGGTATATGAAGACTCACTTTCAGGCAATGACCCATGGGAAAAAGTATGCGAATTGGCTCATGTCAGCCAAACCACAGATACTCCAAAAGGAAGAGCCAAAAAGTAGAGCAACCCATCTGTAGATGGGTAATTTTGGTTGAGCCTCTGGTTGGCTGACATGAGTTACAGTATATAATAAGTAATGCCTGTCATAAGGGGACAACAAAGACCTAAGGGTACTTTCACACTAGCGTTCGAGAATCCGGCAGTTCCGTTGCTGGATCCGGATATTATTTGTTTCTGATCCGGATGCGGATCCGTCTGACAAATGCATTGCAATACCGGATCCGTCTCTCCGGTGTCATCCGGAAAAAGGAATCCGGTATTTATCTTTTTCACAGATTTAAAGGGCTGCGCATGCGCAGACCGGGAAACTGGATCCTTGGTACCGGATCTGGCATTAATGCATTTCAATGGAAATTAATGCCGGATCCTGCAATCCGACAAGTGTTCCGGAAATTTGGCCGGAGAAAATACCATACCGTAAAAGGGACTGAACTGAAGACATCCTGATGCATACTGAACGGATTGCTTTCCATTCAAAATGCATTGGGACAAAACTGAAGCGTTTTTTTCCCCTGTGACGGAACTCAATACGGGAAAACCTTAACGCTAGTGTGAAAGTAGCCTAAGTCAGTGATGACTAACCTCCGGCACTCCAGATGTGGTGAAACTACCAATCCCAGCGTGTTCCATTCATTTCTATGGAGTTCTAAGAACAGCCAAGCAAGTGTACATCTTGGGAGTTGTAGTTTTACCACAGCTGGAGTGCCGGAGGTTAGCCATCACAGACCTAAGTAATTTCCCTGTTATGATGTCTGTAGATAATGGCTGATCAAAAATGTAAATGTGTCTGCCAAACGGTGCAAAGTAGTGGCTTTTCATCTATTTCAATACATCCACATTTTAAAGGAAAAAGTATCATCTTTGCCTGTGTTTCCTTAATGTGAATGTATGGAATAAGAAACATCACTAGTAACGTCAAGGTCCAGGCCCAAGATCAGACAAGTCCAGCCACTGGTGATGATTCCAACTTACCAGATGATGGTGGAGTTGATCTTCTTGAGCTAGGTACCACATCTCCCAAACTGGTAGAAGAATTCCCCCCGGTTTTACTACGACACAAAAACAGATAGAATGATGTCACTTCCTGCTATCTGTATTTATCCGTCTACACGTCTTCCAGAGACAAATGAAACGGCAAAAATCGAATATTTGTCAATTCCCCTCCCCCACCTCCATAAAATAAGAAGTGCCCAATGCTCTTCAAGTGATGAAGTTGTGCCCCCTGCAGAGCAGAGTTTGATTCCTGCCAGATCACTTTGTGCTTTTGCAGACTCTTAAGATGTGAATGAAACATAAGAAACTGTCTGGCATGGTAAATCAAATATCAAAGAAGCCAAAAATAATCTGATCCTAATAGGGGTCTCTGAACTTCCCCAAAGCGCAAAGCCATTTATTTATGGGAAAAGAGAGCACTTTATAAAAATATTATTTACTTAGTGATCCAAAATGCGCAGTAAAAAAAATGTCAGTTGCGCCAAGAAAAAAAGAAAAAATATACACAGATCCAAGTAAAGCAACGCTAATAAATGTAATACGTGGTTACATGACCTGGCAAATAAATAAATCTGACATCTGTCTATCCATTCACATTGTGCCATTCCTCCATTATTCCATCTGATAATGTATGATGCTGTATCCCTACACAACTGATTGGACAGTGACACGTAGGATAGTAATGCCCAGGAGGAACCCCAAGTACCAAAGGGAAGCTTACATACCTGCTTCCTGGCGCTGGCTCCCCGTTCCTTCTCCTCCAGGCCTTTGATGCTCCTCTGGGCTCCCTCCATCCAGTTTGATATCACCGCAGCCAATCACTGGCTGTGGTGGAGCCCAGATCTCCTTACTTTGTGACAAATGGTAACATGATGCAAGGTGATCCAGTCTCCGTCGCACAGCCAGTGATGTCAAACTGGATATTTACATTGAAGGATCCCAGTGGAGCATCGAGGGCCTGGAGAAGAAGCAGGCACCCGTGGCACCAGGAAGCAGGTAAGTTGTCTTCTCTTTACAGGTCCAGTAAAATGGGGTGGTTTTCTAACCTCCCCTCGATTCTCCATTCCATAAATTACATTTATTATCCATCCACAAGATTGGTGATACATGCATAATTGCTGTGGGTCCAACCACTGGGACCCCCACTGACCACAAGAACAAAGGTCCCTGGTCCCCTGTGTGAATCAAGCCATAATGCGTATGTATGACCACGGCTCCATTCATCGTCTATGGGACAGCTGAGATCAGTGCTCGCCGATCTCCAGCCGTCCTAATGGAAGTGAATGAATCGGTGGTCACACATGTTCACTATGTCTCCATTCATATAGGGGACACCAGGTCCTTCGCTGGAGGGGGACTCAGTGTTCGGACTCCCAGCGATCATAAACTCTGTGGATAGGTAAAATGAAGTTTATGGGAAAACTCAGACAATAAGGTGTTCCCAATGTCTCCAGAACCATACAAGCCACCACCTTGTATGATGCAACACATTCATCTTTGGAGGTAAAGGAGTCGCGAGTCACACAAAAAGGGCCCATGATCTCCCTCCATTCCTGGAACCACATTGTGGCCACCATGGCTGTATACCATGCCATCATTTGATACAGGGTCTATTAAGTCATTAGCAGTTAGGCAGGGGGGCAAGGAAATTCAAGCAATACGTCATATCATAATTAAAGGACATGAAACATGGCTGAGATCTCCAAGATCATCTATAGGGGAATGAAGAATTACATGGCACACATAGACATCAGTAAATGTTCATGTAAAGTACGGAGGTCAACAGTCCTTGGGTGGATGAGTAGATGAGTCGACAGCAGGGAAAACAAGTCATTGGTCTCCAAACAGTAGGGGGAAACCTATTGTTTCTCAGTGGTGCATGACCCAAAACATTTTGTATTTACCTTGTGTAGAATTTTCCCTGTTTTGCCTTTTGTTCATGCTGAAACCTCATGTTCTCGAGCTTTACTGGACTTGGGATAAATCCTATTTCACAGCCTTCTTTTACCAACCGACCTATCCACCAGTCATTGTTAAATTTCTGGGGGGGAACATGAAAAATATCAGATTTTTCCAAAATATTGAAAATTATTTTATTCATGACATATTCACAAATACAATTCCAGACAGAGGAAAACGATAGGAGGTGCCGCTGTACCCGAGCATTGGTGTCTGAGGAGGCCCAAAAGCCACCCTGCCATATGTACATTAATATGACACCAGTAATGTAGGTGCCACATGGTAGGGGCAGGGACCTGGTACAGATTGTTAATTGAGGCCCAAAAGTTTGTTCTCTTCTTATAAAGTGATAGAATATTGGTTGGATATGCCATTATTTTATGATCCAAACTCTGGGACCTCAACTTATCATTACAATGAAGAGACTGCAGCTCTGATCCAGGACCTTCACAGTCTTCACCTTCTCTATAGAACCTGGCCACCTGTTGAACAGAGGAACAGCAGTGTGGCTCCATTCAAGCCAAAATCCCTTGAAGAGCACATTTTTAAACGGGGGTGTCCAAATGTTGCGCAAAAGGCTGCATATTGCACCATGTCCTTTCCCAGCTAAGCCACTCCATTTTCAGTTACGCCATATCCCTCAGTGTATGAGGCACAGAGGATAATTTTTTTTTGGCTTACTTGTTTCAGAAATATTTCTAAAGTGAGATGCAACAAATTGCGAAAAAATAGGTGCCAAATTTTAGAGAAAATTACACCAAAATGCAGGTAGAGCCACAATAAAAAATGTGGGCTGTAGTGTTTACACAGAAAAGGAAAAATACAAGCAAAAAACACAGCCTACGTCACTAGTGGTATAACTCATAGATAAAAACTGCCATCCCGAAGCCGGCAATCATTACTGTAATGAATAGAAACTCAATATAATATTTCAATCACATAAGAGAATATTCCACAAAGCCAGACATCTGCAGATATTAGTATTTCATTACAGCCTTACCTCTTTGACATGCAAAAAATCTTTAGCCTCAAATGAAACAGCCATTCCTGGAACTGGAACCTCGTCATCGTGAGCTGCGCTGTAGCCAACATTCGTCCGTACGGCAAATGCAACTGGTTTGGTCTACAAATAACAAGTAGATACAGAGACATTCATTACAGTGGATGCCTTAATTGATAAAACCTATAAGACGGGAATTAAAAAACATGAGCAAAACTTTAGACGTCTGAGACCCAATGGCTATAGAGGGTTCAGGTATCAGTCGTATGGTTCCTTTGTGCCTGAGGGGTCCAAAGGACCTTCTACCATGAGAAACCATCAGTATTATAAATGGTACATGGTAGATGGGAATCCTGTTACAGAACTTCAAGAACTTCAAGTTATGTCTTTGTTAAACCTATTGTATAATTAATTCAATTACCATCATTTTATGGAGGGGACCCAACATCAACAGAGATTACTTTGTACATTTTTGGCACTACTTTGGTTAAATTAACATGGTGGCTCAGTAGTTGGCACTGTTGCATTGTAGCTAAGGAATCTTGGCTTAAAAATCCAACCACATCATTTTTAGGTTTTTCCCATGCTTGTGTGAGTTTTCTGCAAGTACCCCAGTTTTCACCCCAACTCCACTGTGCCCCCCCCCCCCCCACACTGCTGTTCCTCCAGCTGTGCTTGGTCTGGTATGTCCTCTATCCTGTTCCTAGTCTACGGTGCCCAAGGGCTGCCCTGTCGGTATTGCAGTCAGGGCTCCCGGGCTCAGACACTTTTATTAATATTAACTTCAGGGAATACTAATCAGGATGTTTGGCCCTTCCCTTGGATGTGGGTTTGGCCTTTTCTCTCAGGTCTTTGGTGGTAACTAAACCCCAAATCTTCTGTGTAGTTATCAGGAGACTTACCATAATGCTATAGACCTGGTCTGTTAGAGAGATTGAATTTTGATCTGTGCCAAAAAAAAAAGCTACTAAGCAGTATGAGGGTAAGTTTTTTGGGCGTGGGTTTCCGTGCAAAGAATCGGGCTGAATCTGTTGTGAATTGTTTTCAATGGAGCTCATGCGGCTGAGGATTTTTGCTGCGCAGTTTTCCAGACGGCACCAAGAATGTACAGATCCATTCTTGGTGTGGTTACCACATGGACCCCTCACCTAGCCGCAGCGGAAGCATGCTCACAGTTTAGCTCCATTCAATGGAGCTAAACCGAGAGAGGGGGAAAAACCATACAAAACCTCATTTGTTTCTGCCATGGGATACTATCACAGAGAAAATCCTCCTTCTGAACATATCCTTGCTGTTTTCATCACACACACGTAATATTAAATACATAGTATATTACTGAAATGAAGAAAAAAACATTTACACCATTCTTATGTTTGCACTGTTTACTGATCACCATATTGTACTGGGGTACCAAATACTGTGTTGTGATATTTAATAGTAAGTATTAAGGGATGAGCGAATAGACTTTGCATGAAACATCTGAAGTCGATTTGCGTAATACTTAGTTTGAATACTGTACGGAGCGAGGGCTCCGTACAGTATTGCGATGTATGAGCCGAAGTTTTTACTTTGCGAAGTCTCGCAAGACTTCGGGTAATAACTTCAGAAATTAAAAACCTTTTACCGAACTCAGGTTCGGTTCCAAGGTACCACTTGGCTCATAGGAGCCAATACATTCTAATACTGTACGGAGTGCTAGCTCCGTACAGTATTCTAGCAAAGTTTTATGCGAATCGACTTTGGATGTTTCATCTCAAGTCGATTCGCTCATCCCTAGTAAGTATGTTACAAAAAATATTGGAGGAAAAACCATTCCAATAAATGTGATTTTGTAAGTAACAATAACTTTGCAGAAAAAATGTAGGTTTTATCATAAACGAAAAATTCTGGAAATTAAAGCTACATTTTTCTGCTATAACCTTTATTAAAGAACTACTTCACAGGTATTCACTAGGAATTGAACCCCAGACCAAGCCTAAAGGGGTTATCCAACCCCTATAATGCCCCCCAAAATGCCAGGGCCCCTCATACTGGTCATACTTACCCTGCTCCCCAACACCCGTGTTGCTTCTGATGCCCGCACAGCCGCCGCTGCATCTCCCCGTCAAGCGGATCAAAACATCTGGTGATGGGAAGGGGTGTTCAGCCACAAGCAGGCTGCGACGGGTACGAGCCTCTCTAGCATCGCGGGTGACACTAGGGAGGCTCATTCCCATCGCGGCTTTCTATTGGCTGCCCCCCTTCCCGTTGCCAGATGTTTTCTGCGACGGGGAGATGCAGCAGCAGCCGCGCAGGCATCAGAAGGGATGCAGGTACCGGTGAGTGGGGTAAGTATGACCAGTATGAGGGGCCCGGGCATATTGGGGGACACTATAGGGGTTGGATAACCCCTTTAACCATTGCACTATATGATCACATATGTATGAAGGCAGTATTTTCTGTAGCCAAAAAGCAGTAACGGTCATACCATTTTCTAGCTTTTTAAGCATAAAAAAATGATGTTGTCATAAACAGAAGGGCTATAGTCTAGTGGTAAGTATACTGCCTACCATACAAAACTGGGGTTCAATTCACAGTAGAGGTCTGTTCTGTGGAATAGCTTTAAAGGGCTTCTGTCACCCCACTAAACAGTTTTTTTTTTTTTTTGGTTACTTAGAATGCCTATAATGCGATTTTTGCATACATACTGTAATTAATCATTTCTGTTCAGCAGATTTTGTTAAAAACGTAGTTTTAAAATATACAAATTACCTTGCAAATTAACTTGCTGGTAGCAGCCGCATCCTCCTATCCTAAAGACGCCCCCTCCGCATGCTGATTGACAGGGCCAGCGGACGGGATCGTCCTCTGGCTGGTCCTGTCTGCTATCAAGATCTCGTGCCTGCGCCGTAACGGTATTCAGTCGGCGCAGGCGCACTGAGAGGAGGACGCTCGCTCGGCCGCTCCTTCCTCAATGCACCTGCGCCGGGTGTAGATGTGACGTCATCTGCGCAGGCGCATTGAGGATGGAGCGGCCAAGCGAGCGTCCGCCTCTCAGTGCACCTGCGCCGACTGAATACCGTTACGGCGCAGGCACGAGATCTTGATAGCAGACAGGACCAGCCAGAGGACGATCCCGTCCGCTGGCCCTGTCAATCAGCATGCGGAGGGGGCGTCTTTAGGATAGGAGGATGCGGCTGCTACCAGCAAGTAGCCGCCCTACTTGCTGGTAGCAAGGTAATTTGCATATTTTAAAACTACGTTTTTAACAAAATCTGCTGAACAGAAATGATTAATTACAGTATGTAGGGATGTCCCGATACCATTTTTTTAAGACTGAGTACGAGTACCGATACTTTTATTTAAGTACTCACCGATACCAATTACCGATACTAATTTTAGCCACAAGGAGCCGTTATATTGTATGGGGGCAGCCACAAGGAGACATTATACTGTATGGGGGCAGCCACAAGGACACGTTATACTGTATGGGGGCAGCCACAAGGAGACATTATACTGTATGGGGGCGGCCACAAGGAGACGTTATACTGTATGGGGCCAGCCACAAGGAGACGTTATACTGTGTGGGGGCAGCCACAAGGAGACGTTATACTGTATGGGGGCAGCCACAAGGAGACGTTATACTGTGTGGGGGCAGCCACAAGGAGACGTTATACTGTATGTGGGCAGCCACAAGGAGACGTTATACTGTATGTGGGCAGCCAGAAGGAGACGTTATGCTGTATGGGGGCAGCCACAAGGAGACGTTATACTGTATGGGGCCAGCCACAAGGAGACGTTATACTGTATGGGGGCAGCCACAAGGAGACGTTATACTGTATGGGGCCAGCCACAAGGAGACGTTATACTGTATAGGGGCCAGCCACAAGGAGACGTTACACTGTATGGGACGGCCACAAGGAGACGTTATACTGTATGGGGGCAGCCACAAGGAGACGTTATACTGTGTGGGGGCAGCCACAAGGAGACGTTATACTGTGTGGGGGCAGCCACAAGGAGACGTTATACTGTGTGGGGGCAGCCACAAGGAGACGTTATACTGTATGTGGGCAGCCACAAGGAGACGTTATACTGTATGGGGGCAGCCACAAGGAGACGTTATACTGTATGGGGGCCACAAGGAGATGTTATACTGTATGGGGGCAGCCACAAGGAGACGTTACACTGTATGGGACGGCCACAAGGAGACGTTACACTGTATGGGACGGCCACAAGGAGACATTATACTGTATGGGGGCAGCCACAAGGAGACGTTATACTGTATGGGACGGCCACAAGGAGACGCTACTGTATGGAGTCAGGACAACAATTTTTGAAGCCCCTCCTCAGTATAATAGTCTTGTGGCCATCATACAGTAATGTATATTTCTTCTTGCCCTAATGCCTGCTTTTAGAGATCAATGTGCAGCTTGCAGGAAGGGAAGGACCAGGGCCATAGAAGACAGACACTATCACCTTTAGAGGGACTCGCTCCTGGCAAACACAGCTCTGCTGCAGTGAATGCAGTGGAGCAGACTGATGTAATTACAATGTATAGTTATTGCAGGCACTCAGAGAATCGTCTGAGAGTTTATTAGTTAAAAGAATCGAATGAGTCAGAGACTGTGTCACCGAGTCCCTGCCAGACTTCCTGCTCTGCTACATGCACCCTGTACACACACAGCTCCACTACATGCTATGCTAATAATGCCCCTTCCCCCCGGACGGACTTACAGGGAGCCGCAGAGCAGGAAGCCTGGCACGGACTCGGTGACACGGTCTGTGACTCATTGGATTCTTTTAACTAATAAATTGTCAGACGATTCTCTGAGTCCCTGCACTGTGAGTCAGTGCTGGTTGCCTCTGATTGGTTGGAGGGGCGGGGCGGAGCTAGCTTCCACTGTAGGCTCCTATTACACAGTGCCTGCTGCTGCCTCTGAAGCTGTTAGCTGTGCGAGGTGCAGGGGCAGGCCGTGGACAATCGGTATCGGGACATCCCTAACAGTATGTATGCAAAAATCGCATTATAGGCATTCTAAGTAACCAAAAAATAAATAAAACAGTTTAGTGGGGTGACAGAAGCCCTTTAATTAAATAGCAACCTGGTCGGGAACATGTGGCTGTAACTAATCTCTGAAATTGCTCACCTACATGATTTCAATCATATTCACTTATAACCGTGTAAGAGGCAGCCCTGAATCAAACAGCAGCATTTCCAGCACTTATATCTATGCAGACTGTCATGTTTCCCTCCAGCCACCAGAGGCCACTGTGACTAAACAGGAACCTGAGTTGTGCTGGCCAGAGGCTAAGAAAGGGTTAAGAAGTTTTTCCCGGGCTGTTCCAGAAGTTGCTGAGATAACAGAGAGAGATGGACTGCTGAGAGATAACAGTAAAAGACTGTAGCAGCACGAGGCTATATTAGCTGAGATTTTCCTGACAGTTGTGGAGCTGCACACAGAGGACTTCACTGTGTGTTCCAGAAGAAGGGGGACCGTGTGTAGAGACCAGCCGGATCCTTTATGCCAGAGGTGGAGAGCTGCATCTGTTGTGACCAGAGAGAAAGACAGACAAGCAAGCAACCGGACCTGGATCCAGACTGCATCTTATTGGATCCAAAAGAATCTGCAGAACTGTGAGTGGCACCGGTGCTTTTCTGTGATAGGTTATAGAGTCAGGGACTTAGTCAGTGCGCTGTAGAAGCGTCCCCTGGGTAGCAGGGCTAGATAGGGAATAAGTGTTGAGAGTAGCCTGCAAGCTGTTTGCTGTTTAGCTTATTCTGTGTCTATGCAAAATCTCATTACCACTGTTGTTGTTTTATGTTCACCTGTTCATACCATTCCTGTAATTGACCCATTGTGCCTCTGGTGCGGTGGTACTGTATTGTTACTCAGGCTTTCCAGCAGTTTTCATTTTGCTCCTTAATAAAGCCGGCTTTTGCTTCAGTCTCCTTGTCCGCTGTACTGTACTTGAATCCTGCCGTGTGGTCTCTCCCTCCTCTGACCTATCCTGAAGGCGAGGATATACGGTAACTAAAAGTCACCATCACTAGGACGCCAGGTTATTTAACTAATATAGGGAAAATAACCATCTTACTGAATCATATGAGCTCAGTTAAGCTGCTAGGTGTGTGAAAACTTGATGACTGTTTCTAATAACAGCAGAATTATAAATGTAGCTCTGGAGCAGTGGCGATCCAAACCACCACGTAATTGCGAGAGAGCATCACAATCACGGTGGGAACAGTATTGTACAGGGGGGACTGGGAACTTAGTGGCCCTGGAAAAAAACAAAAAATGGCCTCATGTTTTAGGCGGGTCCAAATTGACAGAAGGCAGGACAAAAGAGGTAGGTGGGGTCAGCAATACTGTAGAGCAGAACAAAATATTGCTTCAGCAGAACGAAATACCACAGTGCAGCACAAAATACTGTTCCAACAGAACGAAATACCACAGTGCAGCACAAAATACTGTCCCAACAGAACGAAATACCACAATGCAGCACAAAATACTGTCCCAACAGAACGAAATACCTCAGTGCAGCACAAAATACTGCCCCAGCAGAACCAAATACCACAGTGCAGCACAAAATACTGTCCCAACAGAATGAAATATTAAAGTGCAGCACAATATACTGCCTCAGCAGAACCAAATACCACAGTGCAGCACAAAATACTGTCGCTTTCGCGCCACAGTATGAAACTGTATCATCGTCCTGAGGATGGCAATACTGTTGAATTCAGGAGGGGACCTGCTTCCAACCAGCCAGGTGCATAAGTACCTGAAGCTCCTAGCTTTAATTAAGGCTAAGAGCACGAGATCATTATGTGCTTGGCCGGCGGCCAAGAGGAGGGCTTGAGAGGCCCTCTGGATACAGGCCCCCCGGGAAAGTTCTCTGGGGAAGGAGTTGGATAGAAAATTTGGCCAGTGGTGGGGTTGGGTCACCATTTTAATTTTTACCTCAGGCAGCAGAAAAGCTACAATCGACTCCAGCCAGAACTTTCAATTGTGTCTGCACCCTAAGGACCCCGGTACAGAAAGGGAACTGCTGCCGGAAATAGCGATTCCTGGCTGGTTGTCCTGATTAGCGCCCCCAGACATAACTTTGCTTTGGCCCCCAGAAAATGCTAAGTCCTCCCATGGCTGTGTTATCAGGTGTCTGTCAACACACACCTTACCGTTAATGTAGATTACGGGGACATTCATCAAGACTGCTATGCCAAGTGATTGGATGCCTGTGTCTTTTGGAGAGCTATGCCACCCTCCCACCCCCCATTTAAAAAAAAGTAGTGTGAAAAGTAGGTCTGTTTCGGCCATTAGATCACTTTTATCTTTAAATGTAGCACAAAATTTAACAGCCAGGTGCTGTCACGGCTGTATGTGAGCAACAAGAGCATACACAGTTAATAGAGCTACTGACCGGACCCAAACTAGGGAGGATAAAGGGTGACCCCTGTCAGACCCTCAAAGCTCTCCCTATGCTGCTAAAGCACATGCCCGGATCCAAATGGTGGAACGGGGCATGCCCACGTACCTAAGACTGATGACCACTGTAACCCCTACAATAGTGGAAGGGGCACGGCCACCAGTGCCCTGCTCAGTATATGGAGGGAACCGTGGCCGCCTCAGATCCAGTCAGAAAATAAACAGGTACACAACAATGTCTGCACACTTAGCTGAAGGGGCTGCAGCCGCAGAGAAGACGGATCCAAAGACAGCTGGCAATATCCGGAGTGCTTGCTGCAGCAGAACACAGGTCCAGTGAAATGATAGCTAACAAGTGAAGATACTCAAGCAAGAGCTACAACTCAAATGAGAACTATAATCCACAGCCTAGAAAGGAGGAGGGGTGATTTAAAGGCAGGGAAATCAAACGCAGGAGGAACAGCTGGGAGGACTCCTCCAAGCTCTAGTAGTGACATCATCACAGGGGTGGAGAAACAGAGCTGTGAGAACGTCTCAAAACTCTGGTAGTGACAGGTGCACAGTACGACAGATAACCCCCTGAAGTAATCATTAAAAAGGCCCAGCCACATTGCACATGCGCCAAATTCTAAAACTTGTGCGCCTTGTTCAAAAATATGGAGCAGCATGAGAACTCAAAGACAGACTTTAAATAACACAAACAAAACCACAGCTGATAAATATCCCCCCTATACCTATAAAAGCTTTTAATGTACAAAAAGTATAAAAAGTAAAGTACAAAAACTGGTTGAATGTGAAGTTATAATCATAATCTAAAGTGTACTAACCCTTAAAGAGCATCTGTCAGCAGTTTTGTACCTATGAAACTAGCTAACCTGTTACATGTGCACTTGGCAGCTGAAGACATCCGTGTTGGTCCCATGTTCATATGTGCCCGCATTGCTGAGAAAAGTTTTAATATATGCAAATGAGCCTCTAGGAGCAACGGGGGCGTTGTCATTACACCTAGAGGCTCAGCTCTCTCTGCAACTGGCACGCCTTCTGCACTTTGACAGGGCCCAAGCACTGAAAAACATCATCACACCTGGCGCTGTCAATCAAATTGCAGAGGGCACGGCAGTTGCAGAGAGAGCAGAGCCTCTAGGTGTAACGGCAACGCCCCCATTGCTCCTAGAGGCTCATTTGCATATATTAAAACATCATGTTTCTCAGCAATGTGGGCACATGTGAACATGGGATCAACACAGATGCCTTCAGCTGCCAAGTGCACATGGAACAGGTCAGCCAGTGTCATAGGTACAAATGTATTGATAGATGTCCTTTAATATCTAGTACTAGTAAATGAAACCTCCTCGAAAAATTCCTAAAATATCATAAAACCTCCCTATAATTTGTTTCCTTTGACTTTAAGTCTCATGGAAGGTTTTTCAATAAACACTTTTCCGAAAAGACATAACTCTTCAGTCTGCGAAAGTCTACTCGCTCTGAATTTTCTGGCAACAAGTGTCAGAAATAGAAACCGATGTCTTCTAAATTTAGGCTGGAGGTTTCTGAGAGAATTCGGGTCACTAAGGGTTTGCAAAGTACATTTACATAATAGAAAAAAAAGTTCTGTGTATATAACGATCACTATAACGAAGAACATCCATTAGGAGTCTCAGCGCTTGTGGAGAGCACATAAAGGAGCACAGTCGAGAAGCTGAATAGGAGACCATTCTTAATAGGCGGATTAAGTCCACGATCAGCCCTACCAAATTAGGAAATGCTGAACTCTCCGCTAGTGTGGAGAAGAGAGGAATCTGCAATAGAAAAGTCATGCGAGGAGCAGAGGGGCACAATGTAATGTCGTGTAAACATGAATGGAACGGCAACATAACTAATGCTGATGGAGAAATTCTACAACTATGCTACACATCTGCTCTATAAAAGCAATACCAGTACAGGCAACAGTATCGTCTTTTCTTAAAGGGGTTGTGCCCAAAAAATATTCTACATTTTTCAAACCAGCACCAGGATCTGAATATTTTTTTGCAATTGTGTGTAAATAGAATATTTTTTTTATAGCCAGTGAGCTATTCAATAAAAATGTATCTGTACAGCGCCACCTGCTGTTTGTTCTTTTCCATATTTCTTGTCCTGCTCACTGAGATGGTCGAACGTGCTCAGTTTAAATGTTCAACTGCCACCAACTGTATGTTCTATTAGAAGCTGTAGCAGGTATAACCCTAAGTTCACACCTGAGCGTTTTACAGAGCGTTTTACAGCGCGTTCCTACGCGCTGTAAAACGCTCAACAAGGAGAAACCAATGCTTCCCTATGGGAATGGTTCTCACCTGGGCGTTTTACAGCGCGTACGATCGCGCTGTAAAACGCCCGATGCTCAAAAAAGTTCTTGAGCTTCTTTGGGGCGTTTTGTCGCGCGTTCCCGTACATAGACTTTCGGGAACGCGCGACAATGGGCGTTCGCTTGTCTCTGTATGCGCGATTGTAAACGCCCGTACAATCGCGCATACAGAGCGCTCCTTTCAGAACGCTCAGGTGTGAACCCAGGGTACAGAGAGAGCTGCAGCAAAAAGGACACGCCCAATGAGCTGCCCGGCTGAAGATAATCTAGCAGAGCCCTTGGAGCAATGAATGTGGAGATCTCTGGACCCATGTGAAGTACAGGGCTGGTTAGAAAGGTATTGTCATGTACTATATGATGTCTGATTTTCATTTTGTGTCACCTCTTCCTGAAATGTCCGTTTTCGCAACTTCTGAAAACTCTGGAGCATCTATTTTTATGACTCTACTTTGGGCCATTCCTTTATTATTCCTACAAGAAGGTATGAATGAATTGCCAGCAGTCTGAAATGAAGGTCCAGAAGGGTGTTACCAGTTGGGGGCATGTCCCTGCACAGTCTGACACTGGCAGCACTGACAGTATAGTGTGCACGGGCATGCTCCCAACTGGTAACACTCAGCTAGACACTCACTGCATATTGCTAGTAGTTCATTCATACCTTCTAGCAGGAATAATGAAGGAATGGCACAGAATAGAGGCTCCAGAATTATTACATGGGGAATGCAAGTCGTTACTAAAGCAGACATGTCAGGAGAGGGGACGGGTCCAATTTAAAGGGGTTGTACACCATTTATTTGTATCTACATTAGCATGAAATAGGGGACTAAAAAGGGTACCAGTCACAAAAAATGCAAGGTGTGTAGGTGCAGGTCCCACCTCTGGGACCTGCACCTACAACGAGAACGAAGCAGGTAGATCTGTGGCTGGAGGACCCTGGATTTCCCGAGGTCCGTCCACCACCAAGCGCTGCTCCCATGGAAGTGAATGGGGGGGCACACCGTACTCGCGGCCCCTGCTCCCATTCATTTCTATGGGGCAGATGGAAATAGCCGAGCCAGTGCTCTGCTATTTTCGGCGGCCCCATAGAAATGAAAAGAGGGCGGCTGCGCCCGTCGCTGGTTGTTTTGATCCACATGAGTGGGAGATGCAGGGATCCGGAGCGATGTGTGTGTCGGGGAGCAGGTAAGTATAATGTATACAAGGGGCCCTTTTAAATTCCCTACATCTACCTCTGCGAATGGACATTCATCAAAACTGGACACTTTTGGGGAAAATTTGTGTAAACCTCACCCCTTTTGAGCATGGTTTGTGGGATTGTCCTGGCAAATTCAGGACTGTTGGCATGTATGGGGCAGGTAACAGATGTTGCCCCTTTGTCCCTCTTGTCTACCTAATACATAAAGCTCAGTCCTTTAATCTGACCTTCAGGAGCTACGAGTGGACAATCCAAGTCAGAATGATAAAGGAATTACAAATATCGCCAAAGAAGAAAATAATATTCTGCTAATACAATCAGCAAAAGAACGACTGAGTGATTCACTGTCTTCACAGGACCGACCGTTCCTTCCTATAGGAACAATTAATACTTTTTATCACTGAACGCAAATTACTCATTATGACCGGCAGACAACACACGTAATACAAGGTCGTAGACTCTGACGTTCCCGGCAGTGATTTCATGGAGATCCACTCTTATGAATAAAAATGAGGCCTAGCTCTGATACCGTTCCTTACTGGTTTCATCACATACTTAATGCATATGGTCCACCGAATAGTGTGCAAAGTCAAGTATGCCAAAGAATGTGCCCACATGTAAACCACTGGGTGTCAATGCCAAGGTACAGGCAGGGGGATGGGAGGTGTGCAGTTCTTTTTTGCTTTGGCTCCGTAGGGTGGGGTCCTAGTGGCTCCAAGGAGTGAAGATTAGGGTGCATCACATCACCGTTTAGCTTTCTGTTCTTCTGATCCATCTCTCTTTCTCTCTCTTCTTCTGACTGATCAGAAGAACGGAAAGCTAAACGGTGATGTGAACCCACCCTAACCTGGGCCTGGTGCATAAGACTCAAAGACCACAGTGCCACATAGGAACATAGGAGTACTGTAAAGGGGGAATACAGAAGTGGTTCAAGTTTCATAGTAATTGCATAACATCAATTTAGAAGCGAAACATTGGACAATTCTGATAAATTATTTTCCCTTACGTTGTACATAGATCATACATTGAACACTGTTGTGTTCTGGAGTGAACTTGTACAAAAACTGGCCCAAGGAGCAGCATCAGGGAACCATAGAAAGATTTAAATAGTACATATTCTAAGCAATTTCTCAAAGGGGTTATCCAATCAGGACAAACCCTGTCCATGGACATCATACACTGCGTGCAGAATTATTAGGCAAATGAGTATTTTGACCACATCATCCTCTTTATGCATGTTGTCTTATTCCAAGCTGTATAGGCTTGAAAGCCTACTACCAATTAAGCATATTAGGTGATGTGCATCTCTGTAATGAGAAGGGGTGTGGTCTAATGACATCAACACCCTATATCAGGTGTGCATAATTATTAGGCAACTTCCTTTCCTTTGGCAAAATGGGTCAAAAGAAGGACTTGACAGGCTCAGAAAAGTCAAAAATAGTGAGATATCTTGCAGAGGGATGCAGCACTCTTAAAATTGCAAAGCTTCTGAAGCGTGATCATCGAACAATCAAGCGTTTCATTCAAAATAGTCAACAGGGTCGCAAGAAGCGTGTGGAAAAACCAAGGCGCAAAATAACTGCCCATGAACTGAGAAAAGTCAAGCGTGCAGCTGCCAAGATGCCACTTGCCACCAGTTTGGCCATATTTCAGAGCTGCAACATCACTGGAGTGCCCAAAAGCACAAGGTGTGCAATACTCAGAGACATGGCCAAGGTAAGAAAGGCTGAAAGACGACCACCACTGAACAAGACACACAAGCTGAAACGTCAAGACTGGGCCAAGAAATATCTCAAGACTGATTTTTCTAAGGTTTTATGGACTGATGAAATGAGAGTGAGTCTTGATGGGCCAGATGGATGGGCCCGTGGCTGGATTGGTAAAGGGCAGAGAGCTCCAGTCCGACTCAGACGCCAGCAAGGTGGAGGTGGAGTACTGGTTTGGGCTGGTATCATCAAAGATGAGCTTGTGGGGCCTTTTCGGGTTGAGGATGGAGTCAAGCTCAACTCCCAGTCCTACTGCCAGTTTCTGGAAGACACCTTCTTCAAGCAGTGGTACAGGAAGAAGTCTGCATCCTTCAAGAAAAACATGATTTTCATGCAGGACAATGCTCCATCACACGCGTCCAAGTACTCCACAGCGTGGCTGGCAAGAAAGGGTATAAAAGAAGAAAATCTAATGACATGGCCTCCTTGTTCACCTGATCTGAACCCCATTGAGAACCTGTGGTCCATCATCAAATGTGAAATTTACAAGGAGGGAAAACAGCACACCTCTCTGAACAGTGTCTGGGAGGCTGTGGTTGCTGCTGCACGCAATGTTGATGGTGAACAGATCAAAACACTGACAGAATCCATGGATGGCAGGCTTTTGAGTGTCCTTGCAAAGAAAGGTGGCTATATTGGTCACTGATTTGTTTTTGTTTTGTTTTTGAATGTCAGAAATGTATATTTGTGAATGTTGAGATGTTATATTGGTTTCACTGGTAAAAATAAATAATTGAAATGAGTATATATTTGTTTTTTGTTAAGTTGCCTAATAATTATGCACAGTAATAGTCACCTGCACACACAGATATCCCCCTAAAATAGCTAAAACTAAAAACAAACTAAAAACTACTTCCAAAAATATTCAGCTTTGATATTAATGAGTTTTTTGGGTTCATTGAGAACATGGTTGTTGTTCAATAATAAAATTAATCCTCAAAAATACAACTTGCCTAATAATTCTGCACTCCCTGTAGAGGTGCACTCCCAGCTCAGGACCTCATCTATGAGCCAGAGCAGAGGACGGCTAACAGGTCGACTCAAGTCCCCCATGAATGGCCGTTCATTTGAATAGACGCGTGCCATACTACATTTCCCCTGTAGAGGGCCCTGCTGGGGGAATAAGAAGACATGTGTCAAGCTAACCTGGCAAAATCAGCTGTTTTAGGGTCCATTCAGATGAACGTAAGTGCTCTGTGTAAGTGCTGCCAGCCGTATGCACTCAGTTTGCGGACCCAATGACCTGAATTGGTCCACGAATGATCCACAAGATATGGAAGCATGCCCTATCTTTTGCGGAACTGAGGCACGGATTGGAAGCCCACGGGGCTTTCAGGGCCGTGCCTCCGTACCACAAAAGATAGGACATGTCCTATCTTTTGCAGCATCTTGCGGATTGCGGACCTGTTCAAGTCAATGGGTCCTGTTCCACATAAGGAGTGCACACAGCTGGTGCAATTTGCGGTCTGCAGCACGGACATGGAGCATTTACGTTCGTCTGAATGGACCCTAAAGCAGATGATTTTGTCAGGTTAGGTTCTCATTTAGAATTTTTCGCTTCTAAATTTATATTATACATTATTATGCAATTACTATGAAACTTCATCCACCTCTGTATTGCCTACATTACAGTACTCCTATGTACTCCATTGCCTAGTATTACAGTACTCCTATGTACTCCATTGCCTAGTATTACAGTACTCCTATGTACTCCATTGCCTAGTATTACAGTACGCCTATGTACTCCATTGCCTAGTATTACAGTACGCCTATGTTCCTACGTGGCACTGTGTTCTTTGGGCGTTATGCACCAGGCCCAGGTTAGACTGCAACCTCCTTAGAGCCACCAGGACCCCACCCTACGGAGCCAAAGCAAAAAAATAAAATAAAAATTGGACACCTCCCATCCCCGTACCTTGGCTCTGACACCCAGTGGTTTACATGTGGACACATGCTCCGGCATACTGCACTACTCAGTGGACTATATGCATAAAGTATGTGATCAAACCAGTAAGGAACGTTATCAGAGCTAAGATGGTATCTGTATATTGTGGACCTGCCGTTTGCGGGTCACAATATGGGCACGGAGCCCTTACGGTTGTCTGAATAGATCCATATTGGGATCTGGACCTGCAGTGGCAGTTTTCAGGTTTGAACCTGATTCCGCATCTCCTGGACCAAACTGACTGCATCATACAATGGGTTCCTCTCTAATAGCGGGTTCATTGTACTGTGCTCACATGATTATGTGAGCACAGTACAATAGATACGCAATCAGATAGGAAATAACTGACTACCAAGGGTGGGCACTACACAAGGGTCAATTGGGCCACGTTTGTTCTCCACCTCCTTTGGAACATGGTCATTGTATTTTATATTGCATTTTAGTGTGAATTTTCATGTTATTTATGTTATCTCCTGTGTACCAGGCCTGTAGGGGTGTAGTTCCTCCTCCTAGACAGTAGAGGGGGCTAGGGAACCCCCTAGTATAAATAGCCAGGTCCAGACCAGAGAGCGGCAGTCAGAGTTGAGTTGAGTGTTCAGAAGCCAAGTTGGCACCTTAGCCAGAGAGTAGCTGAGGAGCAGCCTCTGACATGCAGCTAGATAGCCCAGGCTTCTAGCTTGCCACCAGGAGAAGAGGTTACCTTCTGAGAAACCTTAAGTTCCTAGAAGAGTACAGAGCAGAGCCATTATTCCAGCCAGACAGAGCTGAAGGGCAGCAGGATATATTCAAAGCAAGGAGTCATATACGAGAGGAAGTTTTCCGTAACCAATGATAAAGCCAGCAATAGGGCATACAGGCCTTGGAATAAAGACAGACAGGATTCTGAGGAAAAGTGCAGCCTGATCTGTAAGTGTTTTAACCCTCTGAGTATCTTGCAAGAACATTGTACCTGCCAATTGATGTAAAGTCTGCATGTGATTACTTCTTACATATGGAACTCTGACCAAAGACTGTAAAGAGTTAACTGTTTCAGTAAAAGGAAGTTTTGGTTCACTGCAACTTGTGTTCCTCACTTATTACTACCATAAATCGGTGTGCCACCGTTACCGGCACTGGCGTCATGAACTTAAAGGGATCTTGCCACCGGCACATTAAACCTGCAACACCCAGGGCACCTCACCTACCATCGGCCTGGTCCCTATACACAGAGAGTGCCCCAGAGGACCCCTGTGCTAGCCCCTCCATTACTGCTGTATGCCTGCCCAGGGTCTTCTATAAACTGTGAGTAACCAAGAGCAACCCTCGTTTTGCCTATTAACCGTGACCTCACCATCGCTCACCCTGCAGGACTGGCGTACTGCATATGAATCACTATGATGTAGTCAGTTCAGGTCGAGGGAGCCGTGGTCAGTCCAGGAGATGCGTCCGACACACACGGGCCAAGTTTTCCCGAACCAAGCACAGTTGTGTGAATCAGGCTTAAATTGGTTCTCTCTTATGAGACATCCCCTTTAAAGTTTGGTGCTATTGCACGCTAGTTAGATTTTTAGACAATCCCTTTAAGTAGGTTACATACATAAACGGAGACTTCTTATTGTATTACCCCCTGAACACTGCATGAATCGTTATGTAAGAACTCAGCGTCTGTAATATGAAAGTTTGGGAAAGCTGCCCTCTTTTAGCGAGTTCATAATCCTTTGTTATCTAGGTATATAGTAAACTCCAGCTCTGAAAATAGCATTTACGTCAGCGACTGTGGAAAGATTATTCATCTCGCATATTTCAAAGTAAGAAACCTTTGGACTCAGACTTGTGAGAGCGCACAGCTTGCTACGTTTTTTTCTCTTCTCGGCTCTTATTAAACCAATAGTTCAAAAACCTCTTCATGATACAACAGTCTAAAAAAAAAAATACCAAAGCAAAAATAGACCTAGAAAAATTTCTCTGGAGCATTGATGATGCACTGCTCATATAAAAAAAAGGGTTATTATCTCTGCACTAAAAAAAAAACGACTAATAAGAAACTGTTTCCAGGCAGCTCATAATGTAATACCGTCTTTTACTGCCTCTGTCCATAACAGTCCATAACTGCCTCTGTCCATAACAGTAAGTCTTTATTGTAACTCTCAGTTTCTGCCTAGTTTTTCTCGGGGCCTTCTCCCAGTGTGGAGAAGGCCCCGAGAAAAACTAGGCAGAAACTGAGAGTTACAATAAAGAACATTTCCCCATAAAATAAAAACATTGGCGGTCATTTATTATCTGATTTACGCCAGTTTTTGGTGTAATTAGGCCGCGGATTTTGTCGCAAATGTGTTTTGAGACCAAGGCTACTTTCACACTAGCGTTTTCCATTCCGCTATTAAGATCCTTCATAGGATATCAATAGCGGAAGAAAACGCTTCCGTTTTGTCCCCATTCATTGTCAATGGGGACAAAACCTAACCGAACGAAGCGGAGAGCACCAAAATGCATTACGTTCCGTTTGGTTGCGTCCCCATCGCGGATAGAATAACGTTGCAAGCAGGGTTTTTCTGTCCACGATGTGGTGCAGAGCAAGACGGATCCGTCCTGACACACAATGTAAGTCAATGGGGACGGATTTGTTTTCTCGGACACAATAGAAAACTGATCCGTCCCCCATTGACTTTTAATAGTGTTTATGACGGATGCGTCATGGCTATATGAGACATAATACAAGCGGATCCGTTCATGACGGATGCATGCGGTTGTATTATTGTAACGGAAGCGTTTATTTGCAGATCCATGACGGTAGTGTGAAATTAGCCTAAATCTGTGACCTTACCCCTGCAAAAGCGGTGGAAAAAGGGGGCGTGGTGAAGGCTGGGAAGAGGGCGGATCGGCCGGCCCATCTTATTCATCGTTTTCCAAGCCAGTCTATGGTGTGGAAAATGGCCTTAAAGCTGGCGTACTTTAAAGCATGTAGCACGGCCGGCAGGAGCAAGAGCCAAAGTTATGTAGAAGCCTGCGCCTCTACATGACTTTGGCGCATCCACCGGCAGGACAGAGGGATTAAGACCGGCGTATAATTCTCCAGTCTTAATAAATGTTCCCCGTTGTCTTCAAATATAAGTCTTTGAATTTTCATCTTATGAAAAAAGGAATGTATCTGAAAAGAAAAGAAAATGTCTGCATTTGCAGTACCTCCGACATGAGGCTACCTGCAATTGTTTTCTGCATTGTTATTTCATGTTACTGTATGTATTTTCACATGTTTTCACCGCGAGGTAATAATTGCCAATGGCTTGGCAGGAACAGGGCTAACCTCCCTGTTCTTCCACTATTGATAGGAGTGGGCTGGCCCTGCTTCCTGCCAGGAGGACGAGTTCCAGTCCAAAGAGGGAAGCTAATGTCAGAGCTCCTACTCCTAGGAACCATGTCTAATTCTCCTGTAAGACCAACACTCCAGAGAAATCATCAGTATTCAGAACACAGTTTTAAGAAAGCACCAGTGTGCCAAGACAGCAGGGTGATAATCGAAATTACAGCTTTACAGACACTGCTGCAGGTGAGGGACTACAGGTTGTACACCCATCACCTAGAATAACCACTAGGCCAGAGTAACATCAAGCCTGTATCATGGTGGACATCTATATCCTCAAGTGCCTGCAAGTGCCATTAAATTGACACACAACCGGCTACCATACCTGTCTCACACACACTATAGTTTATGGGACCATGAAAACCACAGAAACAACCCAGATGGCATCAGATAGTTATGTATATATCAAAAGCATGGCGCATTTTAGCACATCTCGGATGCTGGGTGCCATATCTTAGTCTGCATATCATGTTAATGCCTAGATGTGCTAGTCTGCCATACTTTTGATATATACATTTGTATTGACATGTTTTTTTTTCTAGTGGCTTGCACTTTATTATTGTAACATTTGTATGCCGCTCATACCTTTCACACATATTTTGGCACCCTTAACATTGGTATATGACTTTTATTATGTGTCACTAATGTAAGTTAGATATCAATTAAGATGCATTTGCATTTTCTTTATGTGCCAATGGAGGGATTTTGGGTGATAAATCTGGAGCTCCTTTAAGACTCGTTCATACGGTGGGTTTTACCACAGTCCTTTCTGCCTCCCATACAACTTAATTGGAGGCAGCGCAGAGGGTCGCGGAGCTGCGGCCACACCAAGAATGGATATGTACCTTCTCAGTGTGTCCTCGGCTATAAACCACCATGCCACAATCCTCAATGAAATGAATGGCAGGCAAAAAGGACGTGGCTACCGGCAGGTTTTTGGTGAAATTTCGGCGCAGTCAAAATTACTCTGTAAAACCCGCAGTGAGAACGTCCCTTTAGGGTACGGCCAGGTTACTGCCTGCAGTTTTGGAATCCAAAACCAGGAGTGAATAAAAAAAAAAGAGCAGACGTTGTATCTGTCCTTTATAGTTTCTCTCCTTTTATGATCCACTCCTGATTTTGTCTTACAAACCCGCATGCGGGAACCTGTCTGTGTGTCTAGTCTAAGATTATACTACCTATTAGTTGTCTTGCTTTGCATCAGAATTGTGTGCCAAAATTCTGGTGCAGTTCTGTACTATAAGACATGTCAGCCATATTTATGGCACATTTGCAATAAAAATTCTTCCCCTATAGTATGTGTTTGAGTAGAAAGCGTTCTCTTGGTCACCACAAGCCCAAACCAAGGACAGTAGTATTAAGGTATAAGGTCATGTGTATCATGTGTAGTCACACCTGGGCCCTGGAGCTCGGGCAGGTCCAAAAGATACCTCTTCCCAATACAAAGAGATCAGTGTAATTGATTTGTGATAGCTGAAGGACCTGTTTCAGATTTTGTATTGGAACTCTTTGGGTTGTGCCTCTGAGACAAGACAGCAGTTATTGATATGTTTTTGCAGTTTTCATTAGACCCGAGATATGAGTGTGATAGGTGACATAGATATTGACGCCATTCTCCACACTCGGGACATTCTTCATAAAGTCTATAATTCCATTATCACCAGGGGCTGATGTACTGTACTGAAGGCACCTTATTAACTGCAGATGTTCCCATGTCTAATCCCCATGAATCACCTAAGCTGATCTCTCCATTTGGCAGGTAGGTAAAGGCAGCACACCTTTAGGAACCTCTATAAGCTAAGAAAGAGAACCAGGCGAAAGGTTAGCGATCCAGAGTAACAAACAGAAAACTAGCTAGCGAGGCAGCAATACCGATCACAGGCAACTATGGCCAGTAGCTGCCTGATTAAATAGCCCACCCTTAGGAATAATAATTATAATCTTTATTTATACAGTGCCACCATATTCCGCAGCACTTTGCAATTCAGAGGGCTCATGTACAAAGCAAAAGACATCACAATGTTACTGGCTAATATACAACTGAAACACTAGGAGTGAGGGCCCTACTCGCAAGAGCTTCTAATCTCCAAAGAAGTGGGGGTGACTCAGAAGGTAGCTGATTGTTATATGTTATAAGTAGTCCAGCCATTTTTGTACTGAAAGGAGTGGTGTAGGACAATCTGAGTGGGCCAGTGCTTTCGGTGTAGGACTGTCAGAAGATCAAGTTCAGGCCTGAGTAGTTGGGAGTGGGGATTACTAGGGAAAGAGTCAGTTTATGAAGCTTGATAAGACTGCTTGAAAATATGTGTTTTTAAGGCACGTTTGAAGATAGAAAAGTTGGGAATTGGCCTGATATTCCGGGCAGAATATTCCAGAGGGTACCTGCAGCTCGAGAAAAGTCTTGAATACGGGAGTGAGAAGGAGTGAGAATTATGGAGGATTTTAATCTTAGATCACTGGCAGAACGGACATCACAAGTAGGGTGGTAGACGGAAATGATGGAGGAGATATATGGAGGTGTAGCACTGTGGAGAGCTTTTGGGGTGAGGGTGAGACGTTTGAACTGTATTCTGTGGGCAACCAGTGAAGTGGGTGGCACAGGTTAGTAGCATCAATATAGTTGGTGGACAGATTGATGAGCCTGGCTGCAGCATTTAGGACAGATTGAAGGGGGAGAGTTTAGTTAGAGGAAGACCAATTAGTAATGAATTACAGTAGTCAAGATGAGAATGAATCAAAGCAACAACTGTAAGAAAAAGGTGTACACTGTAAGAAAAAGGTGTATTCTGGAGATGTTCTTGAGGTGGAGATGACAAGAGCGTGCATGTGATTGGATATGGGGAACAAAGGAAAGATCACAGTCAAACATGACCCCGAGACAGGAGCCCAGGAGTTATGATAGTACTGCAAAACAAAATTGAAATCATGATATCAAGTTTACGTGGGTTAATATATCGGAGAAAGACAAGAAGTTCAGTTTTCGAGAGGTTCAGTTTTAGATACAGAGAGGACATGTTAGAGACAGCTGCCAGACAATCACTGGTATTTTGGAGTAAAGAAGGCGTCATGTCAAGGGATGTAGTGTATAGTTGGGTGTCATCAGCATAGAGATGGTACTAAACCCCAAATCTACTGGGGCTGTGTAGCGAGAGAAGAAAAGAGAACCTAGGACTGAACCCTGAGGAACCTCATCATCAAGAGGAGCCAGCGAATGATACACTAAAGGAGCAGCCAGAGAGCTAGGAAGAGAACCAGGAGAGAGCAGTGTCCTTAAGGCCAACTGAGTGAAGCATGGAGAGGAGGAGTTTGTGGTCTACCGTATTAAATGCTGCAGAGGGATCCAGAAGAATCAGTAGAGAATAGCCGTCATTCCTTTTTGCTGTCAGGAGATCGTTAGACACTGTAGCAAGGACAGTTTCAGTACAGTGGAGAGGGCGAAAGGCAGATTGTAACAGGTCAAGAAGAGAGTTTGCAAAAATATAGCTTATTAACTAAGAGTAGACAAGACGTTCCAGGAGTTTAGAGATGAAGGGGAGGTTAGAAACAGGTCAGTAGTTAGCAGCACAGGTCAGATCAATAGATGTTTTTTACTAGTGGATTTATAACATAATGTTTGAAAGAGGACGTAAAGCTACCAAAAAAGAGAGAGAGAGAGGTTAAATATAGTATTAAGGTGAGTGATGATAGCTGGGGAGAGGGACTGAAGAAGGTGCTAGGAAATAGGATCACTGTTGCAGGTAGTAGGTGAGAAGAAGAGAGAAGCCTGGAGACTTCTTCATCGGTTATAGGGTCAAAAAAGGAGAGAGAGGATGTGTAAGTGTGGGAGGGAGGAGGATTGAGATTGGTTGGGGGCTGGGAGATTATTTCCTGCCGGATGGTACCAATGTTGTCTCTGAAGTAAATGGCCATGTCATTAGCGCAGAGGTCAGTGATGGCTACATGAACGTTAGACCTTAGAAGGGAATGAAAAGTTTTAAAGAGTCGTTTTGGGTTATTTTAGAGTGAGGACATGAGAAAGGTGAAGTACTTCTGTTTGGCAATGTTAAGGGTCGAATTGTAGGTTTTAAGCATGCGACGCCGGCTCGAAGCCGGATTGGTTTGGCATCCTGCTCCCTGATAGGTTGACCAGCCACACTCTCAGAAGGGCTTGTTGCTGTGGCAACAAAGCAACGCCAGTGGCGCTGCCATAGTGTGGCCAGACTTGCTGCCGAAGGGCAGATGGGTTAATTTCCGTATTAGTTCCATATGTCAAAGATTTCACAGCACTAATGTTTCAATATTGCCATGGTAATAAAATATTCCCCCATAGCAGTTGATAGAATCTGAAAAATGTGCAGCCTCCATATTTTACATCTGTGTTTGATCAGCATTTGTAACGAGAACATAATGATAAAACCACAGATGAAAGAAAAAAAACAAGTAGACACAGATGTTAAAAATCAATGGGGACACAACACAAACGTGGACGTAAGAGCGGATATGTATTCGGATAACGTGTCAATGTTTGCATACTCTTTGAGAGGGAGGAGACGCTGAGTTTACACAAAGAAACTGGGTGCCAATAAGAAATGTATTACCTATATATACTGTATATATACAAAAATGCAGAAGAACTCATTTTTTTTTCAAAGGAAAAATAAATGCCATTTTTGGTAGAATCATGATACAAGTTCTGTTTTTGTTTTTACTTATTTATTAAGAAAATGAAAATATGCAAACTAATTTTGTAAAAGCAAGCGGGACCCTATGAGAACTGTAATCTAACATGGAGGCATCTTTTACCTCTAAAGAAGACCAACATAAAAAGGGAGTTCCTTACTATAAGAGCAGTGAGACTACGGAGGTCAGCCCTCTGCCAAATTAAGTATTCATGGATGATTCATTAAAATAGTGCAAAAGGGGCTTGGATTCATTTCTTAAAACAATATTACAAGTTAGGCTAATTCCACACCTGCGGTAAACCTTTTTCGGCAGAGGAACAGCCTGCCAGAGTTCACCCTATTAGGCCTCATGTATTAGGCGGTCCGCAAAAACGGACCCGCAAAAAATATGGATGACGTCCAAGTGCATTCCGTTTTTTTTGCGGAATGGAACGGCTGGCTCCTGATAGAACAGTACTATCCTTGTCCGTAATGCGAACAATAATAGGACATGTTCTATTTTTTTTTGCGGAACGAAAATACGGACATACGGAAACAGAATGCACACGGAGTAACTTCAGTTTTTTTTTTTTTTTGCGGACTCATTGAAATGAATGGTTCCCTATACGGTCCGGAAAAAAACGGACACGGAAAGAATGTACGTTCGTGTGCATGAGCCCTTAGGCTTAGCCTGATACTGTCCTTCACCGCCAGACCCCATTGACTATAATGGGATCCTGCTGGCTTCTGGCATGAATGCTTGGTTGCAGCCGGACAAAAACTCTTGCACCCGTTTTTGTCTTGGGAAAACTCGACGTTCATGCCGCAAGCTGGCCGGATCCACACCGCATTCCACTGTAGTCAATGGGGCCTGGCGGTGACGGCAATATCCAGCTATGCCGGGTAGAGTGAATTCCTCTGCTGAAACAGCCTGCCAGATAGGTTTACTGCAGATGTGGAACTAGCCTTATAGTTACTATATTTCCAGAGAAGAGTTATTGATCTATGGAGTTATTCTAATCAGATTTTGAGTCAAGATGAGAAAAATTGTCTTTTGCATCATAGGGTCTTCTCCTTATCAACACTGCATTGCAGTCTCCCAAACTAGCGAGATACCCACTGCCTGCCAAATCCAGGTGGTGAAAGAATGGAGAAATGACTGCGCATGTGGCTCACTGCATTTACTTCTGTAAAAGTTACATCTCTTTGACATTAATGAATCACGGACATGTGCTGTCCATGTTCTCCATGGAAAAAACGCAAAGACATGCCCTACTTTGGTTCATAACCGCGGAAGCTACTTTTCAGCCTAGCAGAGTATGTGGAATATGGATGACACACGGAGGGCAAAAAACCGACACACAGACCAAACACGGATCCTTCACCGCCATCTTCACAGATGCTCCACTGATCATCTTGTCGCAGATGTCATCATGGGTACTGACATGTGAAAGAGGCCTTAGGCTACTTTCACACTCGCGTTTGGTGCGGATCCGTCTTGTATCTGCACAGAAGGATCCGCACCAATAATGCAAACGCTTGTATCCGTTAATAACGGATCCGTTTGCATTATTCATTAAAAAAAAAACTGATCCGTCTTGACTTACATTGAAAGTCAATGGGGGACGGATCCGTTTTCAATTGCACCATATTGTGTCAGTGAAAAACTGATCCGTCCCCATTGACTTACATTGTAAGTCAGGACGGATCCGTTTGGCTCCGCATCGTCAGACGGTCACCAAAACGCTGCAAGCTGCGTTTTAGTAACCGCCTAAAAAATGCAACGGAGACCAAACGCAGCCAAATTGATGCATTCTGAACGGATCCTTATCCATTCAGAATGCATTGGGGCTGAACTGATCCGTTTTGGGCCGCTTGTGAGAACCCTGAAACGGATCTCACAGGCGGACCCAGAAACGGCAGTGTGAAAGTAGCCTTACTGAAACAGCTGAGCACAGCCATGAGTAGTAGGAGGCAGTCACGTGAGGTATGCTATGAAGCTGCATCCGTAGCGTCCCTTATCTTACCACAACTATTAAGGGTTCATTAAATGGTGCGGCCAATTACCCTATGAATTGGGTAATCTCATCATTCATGTGGACACAAAAATCGTTGTTTGCTGGTGTAGTAGCCCAGAGCGGGCACTACCATTCCTACAACCTGCTACTGTCTTAAATGGTTAACCAATGTGTGACACCACCATGCCTTCTGTTTCAAGGTCTGTTCATTAGGTGCTATTTAACCGTTAGGTAATGTATTTCATGCAATGTGGTTGGTTGTCCAGCAGGAGGCAGTGTATCTGGCACAGAGATCTTTAGACAGAATGGAACTTACCATTCTATTCTTACCCTTTTGGGCAGAAGTGGGTTAGTCCTGCTTCCTACCAAGGGAAAGGTTTGCAGGAAGCTGTAGTTGAGTTGAGAGTTGGAGAGAGAGAGAGAGAGAGTGAAGTAGCATGGTGTGGTGAGGGAGCGTTTTCCCCTCACTGCTGCAGGAGCTTTGGGAAAGTAGCTCAGAGAGCAGCCTACTCCTGATATATAAAAGGACTTAGTATATCTGAGAGTCAAAATTGTGTCAAAAACACCTTACTCTGCAAGACCGGTCACAGGATACCTCTTATAAGAAACAGTAACTGAAGCTGATAGGAACCAGACTGAAGCCTGAGATTAGCACAGCAGCAGAGAGATAAAGCAAAGTATTCAAGTGTACCTGCCAGCTTACCCTCAGCCAAAGAAAGATCAAGTATTGTTTGGATGATGACACAAGTTTATTGAAAATCTATTCAAGTAAAAAACTTTGAACTTTACCAAGTCTGGACTCTACTTACCCCATCAACTACAACTTCTTTGTTGCTATGTAGCCTTACCCTGGGGAGTGACAGTATCCATGTAGGAGCACCATGACACAAACTATTAAAGCCACATCACCACTCAGCATTCCTAAACACTAGGACTCCATCACCGTCAGGCTGCCGAAAAACAACAGTATGGGGATGAACGATGGCATTAGTGATTGCTCTTCCTTATACTGTGGAGGAGATCACTGCATGTAAATCCAGAGGTCTCCTCCAATGACGAGCGGACAATTGCCGGGAAGGAACGCTTCCTTCTCGACAATCTCCTGCTGTATTGTCCCGTCTAAAGGGACCTTAAGACATTGAAACAGGCAATACCCTTATTGTTTCCAACAACAAATAACTGTACCAGGCCTTTTGTAAAGATTGAACTTTACAGAATGAAAACCATTCACTGAAGCCAGCAAGGAAGCCGTGAAGATTTCAGCCCTGAAGTCTGCACCATTATGAATTCAGCTCTGGTTCACAATACATGCTATAACACAGGATCATTACAAGATTATTAATCTAGTGCATTTGCACCAATTCTATATGTAAATTGTACACTGGTCGTACACTGCTTTGGTGACCCAAAACAGTACCTCTTAAAGAGGTACTGAATGCTGGAACATTTCACGAAGCGATGAGTCTGTATTCATGGATACAAGGTTATTTTGGTTCACTTCTAAGCATTATTGAAACCTTCATTTCCCTGGATAAAGACACTTACAAAAACCCATTAGCTCTATCTATACACAGCATTTCTTGGTTCACATTGATATACATTGTATAGACACCTCTAGGTCACGTAAATGTGAATATTTGTATTCATGGTGATGGGTATTTGTTTTGAAACCTAGAAACAGATGTACTGTATCCATGATGATGAATTCCCCAAGTCTTGATGACATCATCAGTGGTTCAGTAATGTAAGGGATGGCAGCCATACTCCTGTGGACTGACGTTCTTCTATAGTAAACAGTCTGCGACCCTGCCCGGCTTGCACAGCAACATACCCACGTAATACAGTAATATAGCCACTACTTTCCTTTTATTGCGTTTATATGTTCCCTGTTGAGTCAGACAGTCACTTCGGATATGCGTCAGGACTGAATAGCTCCTGATGTCATTCTGCCTCCAACTCCATTCTTCGACTGCACTGCAGATTCCTTTTTTAATGGAAATGTCAACACATTACCAGATCCGCCACACGTGGGATCCCATTTATTTACTACGTGGTCCGCCGGATTGCTGGCGAAAGCTCCATCTGCCCTGAAGTCACTGAAGGCAGTGTGAGCATAAACAAAGGTTTTATTAACACGTCAGTGTTTTGGTCCATGAAGTGGACTTCGAGACGAATTTCAGGATAAATATGATTTTCATTTTTTTTTTTTACACCGTGTTATGTATTATCAGATGCCAAGATCATGTATGAAGGCGGCATCTGAGGGGTACAATGACGAGGAATGGCGTAATTCGTCACAAAGCAAGTTTTTTTTGTAAAGTTCGGTGAAATAGCCGAATCAAATTTTCCAATACTTCGCTCATCACTAATCGTGAGCCAAAACCAGAACTGGAGGCTACACAGGCATAAGGTATAAAGGAAAGATCTGTGCCTGTTCTGTGTTTTAGAGCCGCACCTGGTTTTGGATCAAAATCACTGATGGAGATCACTGACTGAACACTGACATGTGAATAAGACCTAAGTGAGTGTTAATTTTTTATCTAAGGCTGTGGGAGGCCTAAAATAACTGATCACATATTAATTAAAACATTTAGACAGACTGCAAAGTATAGGTACAATGGCTAATAGTGATCACAGAAAGGGTTGGGCTAGCCCACCAAAGTACCAAAGGTTCCTCAGGTGGGCCCAGGCTCTGACACTATGGTGACAATGGTCCAGCAGAAGACAAACCGAATTGGATCTGACTTTGAAGCCAATCACTGATCATGAGGGTCAAAGCTACAAACAACCCATTAGATCTTATTTTTAACATCTTCTGTTTGTGGAACGTTAGCAACAAAGATGTTCCATATACACTGAATAAAAATATAAATGCAACACTTTCGGTTTTGCTCCCATTTTGGATGAGCTGAACTCAAAGATCTGAAACATTTTCTACATACACAAAAGGCCCATTACTCTCAAATATTGTTCAAAAATCTGTCTTTTAGTGAGCACTTCACCTTTGCCGAGATAATCCATCTCACCTCACAGGTGTGGCATATCAAGGTGTTGATTAGACAGCATGAATATTGCACAGGTGTGCCTTAGACTGCCCACAATAAAAGGCCACTCTGAAATGTGCACAGTTTTGCCTGTGCAAAAACCGAAAGTGTTGCGTTTATATTTTTGTTCAGTGTCGATGGAGAGGGTACCCTCAAAGTCATCTCCAGTGGTGGGCCCAAGGAAGGAAAGTGTGAGTCTAAATATCATATTGTATATACCAAGGTAGCCATACCATATGTGACTTGTGTAAAATGAAGAGAAGTCGGAATGGAAAAGTGCCTATGAGAACTGGAAGGAGAGAATATCCATTGGCATTATGTGGCTGGGTGTTTATTATGGCCACTTTCATGTCAATGAATATCTGTTAAAGGGGTTGGCTCAACTCAGACAGTGATGGCATATCGCAATGATATACCATCAATGTCAGATAGGTGCGGGTCCCACTCCTATCTCCAGAATGGAGGCCTCAAAGTTAATGGAGAGCATGCACGGCCACCCTCCGTTCACCACTATGGAAATTCCCGATAATAGTCGCTCCCTCGTCTATTTTCGTAACTTCCATAGCCATAAATGGAGAGCGCCTAGGGGCAACTGTTCAGATACGACTAGCTCTGCACCCCCTTTCCATCACCGCTGCTCGCTACATCGGTATTGCCACAGCCACACTACTGGTGATATATAAGGCAGGAAGCCTAATGGCTTTATTCACAGTGCTTTTTTTTTGTCTGAGTGACTTTATTATTTAACCCCCCCCTATGAATAATATAATGCTGCAAGGCCTGAAGTCTACAGAAGACCTATTCCGGTCACTTTACACTTTGCAGGCATCTGATGTGGCTTTCGGCATACAGGGTGAACGAGCCTGAATTCACACAAGTCCTTTTTTTTTTTTGTCATTTAATATTCAAGAATTTGGACTGAAGTGCAGCCGCCTATGAAATAACACCTTGATACGAATGGGGAATGGCACCAATCACAAGTGTACATTTACTTATTCATAGGAACGTCTCAACACTAAGCTGCCCCTGTCAGTCTAGATTCAGATCAAGAGACAGTAGACGGCAGAGCCAGAAATAGCCCTGGTGACGCACGAGCAGCGTTCACTCCAAAACAGGCCTCTCCTTTTATCCGGTTCTGCCGTCGTACGTTAATATTCATCAGTTTTCTTTTTACTTGAAAGCAAAGGTAGAGAATAAAAGGTGTCATGTTAAAAATACACGGGTTACGTTGTAAACTTGAGGAACAGTCCTCCAGAAACACAACATTGGTGCGTGTGCCTCATCAGTGTCTTCGATACTCCTCACCGTCAGCGAGAAGAAAGTGACTTTACAGCTGCTTTCTTTACGTTCCCACATGTATTTCTACTATTTGTCCCATTGATGGCATGTTGCTGAGGATGGTCATTGAGATCTGAGTGATGGATACCACACCGATCCATCAACTGTGGTTCCTGGCGGAGAGGTGCCCGCTCATTTGGTCCTTTCCATATCTCCCAATCATTGTAATGAAGAATGACTGTAGGACTATGCCTCATGCACATGACCGTATCTGTTTTGCCGTCCGCAAAACACGTATAATGTCCATTTGACGTCCTTGTTGCATCATTTTTTTATTTTTTTTTGCTACTGGGTGCGTGGTTGGCATTTTGTGGCCAAGAATAGGACATGTTCTATCTTTTTGCGGCACAGACCCACAGATGGGGATAGTACACAAATGACATGCATAGAAATGAATGGGTCCATGAGCAATCCGCAAAAAAATGTGGATCGGACGTGGATACAAAATACGGTTGTGTGTATGAGACCTAACTCTCTATTGCAGATGCGTGCTTATGCGCGCTCCCAACCAACACAGAAGCGGGCACCTTTTTCTATAGTGTGCAAGCATGACCACCGCTGATGGATTGCAGGTTGGTCATAACCCCTGGAAACGAGCAGTGTATAATCAGATGGAAAAATGAATCCAGCCAGCAAAGGAAGCAATATGGACAACCACAATACATTAGTAAGTGCCTTGTATTAACTTTCTCTACATAATAAATGCCATTTGCTGACGTCAGACAACCCCTTTAAGCTTAGCAGAGTCTGGGCAGTTGATGGACTCATACTTGCCAACTCTTTCCGGAAAAAAAGAAGTGTCATCAGACTCAGCACCAACAACACACATTGAGGGAGCAGCATGGTCTCATGAAAAGGGGTGTTACCTATCGTAAAAATGGGTGTGGTCTGTGAAAAAGGGGTGTGTCAAAGCCCACAAAAAACATGTTGCCACTCTTGGACCTCCAGAGCTGCCATGTCATAAAAGTTGGCAGTTATGGATATAACTGCCATATGCCATGACTGTCTACTATGGCCAAATTACACTGAAGACCTATCTATGATCAGGACAAAGGGGCTGTGGTGCAGACGAGAGCTTTGTGGCCCCTCAACTGCAGAATACAGCACAGAGACATCCATAGAAGCGTGGTTGTACCTACATTGCAGCTAAACCGGGCTCACACCAATGCATTTGAAAGAACCGAGTTGCAGTACAAAGCCACATTTGTATGGGCATTTTTTTTTATTAGCCAAGGTCTCTGCAGAAAACAATAATCAGTTGTTTCCAAGCACAGAATAAAGCAGCTCTCTCTGCTCGAATTGAGCAGGAAGTCACAGCAGCATCCGAATCTGCTGCCAATTAATTATGTAATAAACTAAGCCTTCTCTATCTTTATGTTTGTACGTCTGTGAAGATTCTCATTCATCCAGGTCACGGTTTATCAACACTGGTATGTCACAGTGACTGGACTTGTTTTATTTTCTCTTGAAGATGTTTCACTAATCATCTGACCATCTTTCTCAATTAAAATTGTCTTGTACAAGAAATCTCTGGCATTAAATACTAGTGACTCAGGCTTCAGTCTGCATAATCTGTTTATTATAATCAACACGAGGTCAAGGACCTCATGGAGCTAAGATGTTGATTTCGATTTGCATGACTGAAGCTATTAGGTGTGATTAAACAGCCTCAGGAGAGGTGTTAGAACAGCACTGTAATGTCACGGTGGGGAGTGGGGGGAAACCCCCCACCGTATAATGGGAACTGTTACTAGGCCAGACAACAATGAAGGGAGCAGGCCACAACCTACAGCCGCCCTAATCCTCACCCTGATCTCCTGACCGCATGAGCACACCCTGAAGGCGGGAGGGCTCATGCACTGGAACCTGTATCCTGCTGACCCTGACGGTCCCTGGCATAGGGGTCAGGAATAGGAGAAAACCGGTTCCTCAGGGACTCAGACGAACCGGAGTCTCCAGCTGCCTAGTAACAGGTGGAAGGGAAATGACCATATGCAGCATCTGGATCGGCAAGTAAGAACACTGGAAAACGCACTTACCTGCTGCTGCCACCACGACTGGAACCCAAGCATAAGTACAGGTGCCCACACACCAAACAGGACACCATACAGACAACACACACACACACAGGTATCCAGCACTCCTGATACTGCCTGGACCCCATGCCGCAAGGAGCACGGCAGCCCCAGGCAGCACTGCATACAGACTAATGGTTAACCCCTCCGGGAAACCAGCCCCCTCATGGAGGTATCAACATACCGCGTGACATATAGCATACATGCAGGGACCAACACCAACAAAAGCCCAGACATGTAACAACCAACAAAACGCTTAACTCACCCAGAACATAAACCCACACCACACATAAAAGTAAGGGTAAAGGTACTTAAGGGAGGACAATTTATGTTCCATAAGGTGGCCCTCAAGGACTGGGTTGGAACACCCAGGCAAGGAGCAAAGCTCCAACACCAAGCAAGGCTGTAGTACAACTGCACCCAGCCAGAAAGCCACAGGTACATATCAAGCTTGCGGCCACACCCAGGAAAAACCTTAATCCCCACTAGCCAGAAGATTAACCCCTTGCTCACCAAACAGCAGGGAGGCACACCTTAAAGGGGAAGTGCACGTGCAAACCACAAACTACACGTTGCCCCTGGCAACCAGTCTGCACGGCAACCGCGTCACGGTCAAACACCAATATGACCGTGACATGTAAGCAGCAGACAATAGATTCTGCACCTCTTCACCTCTGTTCAAGCTTGGTTTCTCCAATACTGTTCAGTACTACAGATTTGCTCTTTACAAATCAGGTTGAGAGGAAAACTAATAAAAAATCTAACCCAAGAGGCATGACTCGAAAACCATGGGCATCAATGTAAAACCTATGCTAGGGCACCCGAACCACCAAATCCCATCATTAATAGTACTGCTCTCTCTACTGATGTGGCAGAAGGATCATTTGGCTTCCAGGACTTGAATGTGACTGTGTGCCCCACAGATAGGCCCCTGTACCTACAGTACCACTAACTCTGAAGGTTGTTCAGTTAAATTTTCATCAATATAATGACCTAATAACATCTTCTTTGTGGAGTGATATCCTCCCAAAGCTCATAAGTTAAGGTTTTATAAAGGTTAACCAAGAGGCAATTCAAAAATAATGTACAGTAGATCGGGAGAGGCTGTTCTTTGTAGGCCATATTCAAGTTACGCTCGTACATGTTTAGTTTAGTTTCTGATGCTGGAACTCATGTCTACAAAGAACACAGGACATGCTTGCTTGGCTCTATGGAAGATCCTAAAAACATGACCTGATGGAGTTAGGGTTAGTCCTTGAGGACTGGATCTCAGGAACACTGCTCTCAGCTGGATTTAGAGATGGACTAAGGTAATAACATATTTCCAGTTATAGGTGATTCTTTCACAGGTTTTACAGTAGCAAGTAACCATGGATAAGTTGGATGGCAAGAACCCTGGCACCTGGTCAACAGAAGGGAAACTTTCATAAAAAAATTTAATCACATATCAGCAACCTACGGTATGTGACTATTTATATATATTTTTTTTAATAAACAGGTGGATGGTTTTCTGTATATAATTTTTTGAAGTCACTCCATGTATGCTACTTCCTGTCCTGGTTCATTAACTTCCTCTTTGTTTGGACTTTTAGCACAGCTCTCTTGTTTAAAGGGGTTTTCCGGGATTTTGATACTGATGACCAGGAAATTCACTGATGAATCAGGCACAATGCCCTGTAGGACTAGCTTAGCTGACTGTAATGAAGCTTCTAACTTAGTGATCCGTTGCTTCATTCTGGAGAAACACATATGCAAATGAGCAGTTAAGTGCACCAAGGGCGGGTCCAAGACAATCTATGCACCCTTGTTCTACCTGCTTTCTATGCAACCCCTTCTCCTTCTTGATTGACTGGGTAGGCGAGAAGCCTCTACCTGGTTTAATGGTGAATTTCCCGGTGAGAGATTCCCTTTAAGCCCCATCCCCTTAAGTAAGCCACACACCCTTAGCTGCTTCCCAGCCAAAAAAGGAACAGATAAGTAGACTCTGGGGGAAATTTATCATTACCTTATACCTTGTTTCTGGCAACAACAAAAAATAGCAAAACACACCATTGCAACTAAATTTAGTGGCAATTGGCATATTTATGCTATCCTCACCGGTTTCTGGAAAGGGGCGTGATGAGGGAAGGTTTGTGGGTGGGCCGTCTCGATGATGATAATTGAAATTTATGGCAGCCATGAGCTGGCGTAGGTTTCAATCAGGCCAGTGGACTGCTGGAGGATGCATTAAATGTGTGCCTCGTCTTAAATTAAATGCATCCTACGGCGGCATAGGGCCCCTCAAGATGGGTATAGCACACTCAGGGCTTGATAAATCAGGGCCTTTTTTTTTTTAAGAATATGGACAAAATTCCTGCAGACAGACAAACACCATGAACAAGTTTATCTCCTGTTACTTCTATCATTAATTTTGAGCAGGGGCAGAACTTAAAGTGGCCCTGGAAAAAAAAACTAAAAGTGGCCCCAAGTTGTAGGTGAGTCCAAATTGACAGAAGGCGGGCAACACAAGACACAAATAGCCAGGGACAACACAAGTAAGCAGGACCAGAAATACCATCGTGCAGCACCAATAAACCAAATACCCCAATGCAGCACAAAATACTGTCCTACCATCATACTGAGGATACAGTTGAATTCAGGGGGCCCCTGCTGCTGCTGGCCAGGGGCATAAGTACCTGATGCTCCTAGCATTAATGCTGAGAGAATCACGATCATTATGTACCCAGCCTGCGACTGTGAAGAGTCTCAGGCGACCCCCTGGGCATTTGCCCACAGGGAAATTTCCCTGTAGCGTCTATGGCCTGTCTGCCCCTGATTTTGAAGTTTTGTCTCACCCATAGTGACTGTCCCAAAAATTTGCCTCTTGACAAAAACAAAACAAACAAAAAACAGAATAGTCCAAAATTTCAGGTTCTCAAGTAAGTTTTGATATATTGATATAATCTTAACCCTTGAACACCATGTTCTTTAGTTTTGTTTAAATAGATCCAAAAATCTGGTAGTTAAAGGGGTTGTCCGGTTTCCAATATTGATGATTTATACTCAGGACAGGTCATCAATCTCAGATAGGCGTGGATCTGACTCCAGGCACCCCTGCCAATCAGCTATATGAAGAGACTGCTGTGCTGCCTTCTCTTCACTGTTTACCTGCTCGTCGTCGGCACCGAGGCTCCTCTGTCCCGTTTTCTTGAATGGGAAGGAGCAGTTGTAGTTCAACTCTGTCCCATTCAAGTGAATGGGACGCAGGAGCTGTAATTGCACCTGCTCGCCGCAGCAATGTCGACGGTGAGCGGGTAAACAATGAAGAGAATGCAGCGCCTGTATAATGGATAAATACAAAATTTGAGGTTTTTGAAATGTGGAAATAAAAAAAATATATATATTGCCTAGTCTTTAGTAGCAAAATAGGCTTCATTTTATGGGGTTAAAAAGCAATGATGTCTATTAATAAATCTTTGTCTTGATGCACCAACCACTAGAGGGAGCTTAGGAGCTTACTGCATACACAGAACTCAACGATAATAAAACAGTATGCAATTAGCTCCACAGCTCCCTCTATTGGTGGCTACAGGTAGCCAGAATTTTATCAATTAAATAGCACTGGTCACCTCTTCTGACATGTTTGTTTCATTCCTTAATTATTCCTTCTCTAAGTTTGCAATGAAGATCCAGCTGGGTGTTACCAGTTGTGAGGGGGGCGGGGGTGTCCCTGTACAGTCTGACACTGGCATCATTGACTTGATATTGTCAGACTATGCAGGGACACCCTCCCCCCTCCAACTGGTAGCACCCATCCTGACCTTCACTGCAAACAGCTAGCAATTTATAAATGTTTCAAGTTCTAGGTGGAATAATAAATGGTACAACACACCGTATACATGCTCCAGGATTATTATTACATTGGAGAGGTTATAGGTCCTCTTTAACCAGCGTCGAACTAGGGTGCCTAGGGCCCACCAGTAAAATTTATTTCGGGAGCCCACTGTACAGATACATTGAAATATTATCTGCTCACACCGCAGCAAGATGCTACCAGATGATTGGATACAGGGGTCACTGCAGCGACTTTGAGAAGGTAGGTCCTGGGGAGAAGAGGACACTGGTGGCTTTCCTCTATAACTAGAAGTCATCATAGCTCTGATCGTGTCTATAATAATAAACTGGGGAGTTTCTTTAATAATCTATCAAGTTTTTTTTATATGAACTTCGGCTGGTTGAGGTGCTGAACATTGAATACATGTATATAGTGCAGTAAGTCTACTGTGTTATGTGCCACATGAGCAGGGGGTGGCAGACTAGGGGCCCACCGGGGGATTCACCTGTACCCCTGTGGTCAGACTAGGGGCCCACCTTGCTCAGGGGCCCACCGGGGGATTCACCTGTACCCCTGTGGTCAGACTAGGGGCCCACTGGGGGATTCACCTGTACCCCTGTGGTCAGACTAGGGGCCCACTGGGGGATTCACCTGTACCCCTGTGGTCAGACTAGGGGCCCACCTTGCTCAGGGGCCCACCGGGGGATTCACCTGTACCCCTGTGGGCAAGTCTAAGCCTGTCTTTAACCCTGCGTCTAGGGAGGACCCATTTTAGAGTCCTGTATAAGGAAAATAGACCTCCAAGTGCTAAAAAGACATATTAAGAAATTAATCAGCATGGAAAGCAGAACCTAAAAATGACATGGTGCTGAAAGACAGACATTAATTTTAATGTTACTTTTTAATAAAGAAATGGCTCAGGAACCCAGGAGGGTTAAATGAAACGCAACAAGGACTATAAAAATTATGTAAAAATGAATGTATGTCAAATCTGGGTTCAGCCCTTACGTCTCCTATATAGATTTTATTTTTACTGTTACAATTAACCTTCTATAAACTATGGCCACTTCTGTTTAAATAGTGCGGCGCAATATACCTCTGACGGACAGAATGAAACTTCCACAACACTTTTTTGGCACTTTTTCTCTCTCTCAATTGAGATTGCTATATTAGCTATTTTGGCTTTTGGATTTTTATATGCCTCTCAAGATTGTACTTATTGTAATCTTTACACTTTCCTCTGAGAGTATTTGTACCTTTGTTTTATATACTTTTAATAATTTTAATAAAGAATTAAATAATAACAATTTTGTATAGTATGCGTGCTGTTCTCATCTAGAATTCATATTATTGCATTTAGTGTCATAGTGTTATCCACTATACTTAGTTCGCTTTGCTGCCATCTACTGGTCATTGTTATATTTGGTTTACTTAAGTTATCTATGATTGTACTTCATTATGTCAATCATCGTGTAACTCCTGCTCCTCTATGATCTCACATCCTGTGTCCTGCAGTATTTTCCTGTTTGCCAGACCTGCATAACAGAGCTGGACAGATTATTTTCCTTTGACCTCTATAATAATTTCTCAAGGTACATTCAATAAATTACCTAAAGCCATAATCCATGGCATCTCCCTCACTGGAATTCTATATTCAACTGGTGTTGCTAAGGAAATGATTAAATCTTCCATTGCTTGTACAAGAGATTGCCACTCACACTCATGTGAGACTTCTCTCACATACATCGGTGGCAGAATAGTATCTATATTTAGATTGCCAGTGATGTGTGTTTATTTATGGGGCACATTGTTATAGGAGGGTTTGCTGATGCTTGGATGACATCAGCCTACTTGAAGTGGCATGACATTGAGTGCTGAGTATATACTGATAAGGAAGGGTGACGCTATTGAATGTCTCCGATTCTGTTTGCTGCTCTTTCCCTGTATCTAAATTCCCAACCCATGACAGATTAGCTTGTTGATTCGCCTCCTTCCTAGCAGCCAACACCTGCAGCTCATGTTCTGCTATCCAGTCGCCCCTCACAGCTATCCTTAAAAGCTGGACATTGTAGGCCATGACCCACTCCCCCTAGGCCATGCCCCTGACTGCCAGCAAAAGAGCGTGAAAAAACGTATGGGAAGACCCTGAGGTGAGCTGTTCAAGGCCGAAAGTGCTTCTCTCCCCCTCAGTCGGCCACATAGTGACATGTCCACCAGCTCTAGTCAGTTTGTGGCTGCAGCTCACGCACAGATAGCACAATGCCACTGGCTGAGTGTGATGCCACAGAAAAGGAGGACATTCGTCCGGACGGAGAAAAACAGACTGTCCGGCCTAAAACCGGACGTCTGGCAACCCTAGTGTGATCTCATCATGCCTGCTGGGGAGAGCAGGACGTGCTACAATCATTAGGGGAATGCCTAGGTGAGTATTTACATTATTATTATTTTTTATTAACAGCATAGAGGGGGCACTACTGAAAGGGGGGCATAACTACTGTGAAACGTGCTAAATGTTGGCATAACTACTGTGTGGGGGCATAATGCTGGCATAACTACAGTGAAGGGGCCTAATGTTGGTATAAGTAATGTGAGCATAATTACTGAAAGGGGCCCATTGTGGGCATACCTACTGTGAAGGGGACACAATATTGGCATAACTGCCGTGAAAGGGGAACAATGTGGGCATAACTACTCTGAAGGGGACACAATGTGGGCATAACTACTGGGAAGGGACAAAATGTGGGCATAACTGCTGTGAGGGGCACAATGTGGGCATAACTACTGGGAAGGGCACAATGTGGGCATAACTACTGGGAAGGGACACAATGTGGGCATAACTACCGTGAAGGGGGCACAATGTGGCCATAACTACTATGAAGGGGGCACAGTGTGGGCATAACTACTGTGAGGAGGCACAATGTGGGCATAACTACTGTGAAAGGGGCACAATGTGGGTATAACTACTGTGAAGGGGGCATAATGTGGCTATAACTACTGTGAAAGGGGCATAATGTGGGTATTACTACTGTGAAAGGGGCACCATGTGGGTATAAGTGTGTGGGGCATATGTGGGCATAACTACTGTGAGGGGGCACAATGTGGGTATAAGTGTGTGGGGGAACACAGGGGGAATAATTACCATGTTAAAGCACTAAGGGGACTGGACGGGATTGGGAGTGTATAGATAGGTATTGGGTGGTAGTACTCAAAAATTAGCTGTGGCGCTATGCTATTGTCCCTCCCAGTACCTCTGCCTCAGTGTTTACTTGAGTTCATTTTACCTGCTTTGGGGAGTTTAACCATCTTGAACAGCGCAGAGAATATGACATACTGTGCTGTCGATGGCTGGAGCCAGGGCGTGCAGGAGCAGCCATTGCAGCCTAAAGGCCCCTCTGCCCCACGAGAAGCCAGCAGTGCTATACATGGCACATGTCTGGTAAGAAGCCCTCTTGCAGATTTTGCATTGGAGCCCAGGAGCCTCTCATTTCTGAGCCCGGACATGCACCAGCTGCAGACATTCAGATAATATACCACAGCATAACATTCACATTGGAGAATTGTCTTGTACATATGAGCAGAACCCAGAGAGCCTCCTCCAGTCTGTGCGTAGACCGTCCTCGTCCTCCAGACTGCATGACAACAGCGGAAGGCTGCACGCCCCCTGTCACATGCAGCTCCGATGACATCATTAATCTCCGTGTATCATTCACCTCCCCTGTCACAGGCCATCATTTTACCCTCTCTCATTTTCTAGGTTATCTCCTCCAACTCTGGATTTCAGACACTGGTGATGGAGGGAAGGGAAATATTCAATGACATGTTCTTATCAAAACCTTCACGCTGCAGCTCATACACTTCTATAATAAAGGACGGCATTACTAGCCTTCACCTATTATTATACGGTCCATTTTGCCATTTAAAGGGGTCGTCTCTCACTTCAGCAAGTGGCATTTATCATGTGGAGAAAGTAAATACAAGCCACTTACTAATGTATTGTTATTGTCCATATTGCCTCCTTTGCTGGCTGGATCCATTTCTCCATCACATTATACACTGCTTACCACCACCCTTGCAATCCATCAGCAGTGGTTGTGCTGGCACACTATAGGAAAAAAGCTCCAGCCTCAGTAGTTGCCGGGGTGCATGCACAGCAGGTCCTGTCCCGACCACTGATGGCCGCAACCCCCGGAAACGAGCAGTGTATAACGCGATGGAAAAATGAATCCAGCCAGCAAAGGGGGCAATATGGATAATCACAATACATTAGTAAGTATCTTGTATTAACTTTATCTACATGATTCAGAAGTGAGAGAACCCCTTTAAATGTTAAAGGGGTTATCCAAGACTATAAAATGCTTCTCCATATGCCGAGGCCCTCACAATGAATATACTTACCTGGCTCCCCGCGCCGCTCCTGGTCCCCGCACCGCCGTTGCTGCTTCTCCCTGTGCTTGGATGAAAACATCCGGTGTCGGGGGGAAGCAGCCAATGGCAAGTGGTGACTGGGATGAGCCGTCCTACCATCCCCCGCGATGCTAGGGAGGCTCATCCCTGTCACCGCCTGCCATTGGCTGCTTCCCCCCGACACCGGATGTTTTAATCCGCGCACGAGGAGAAGCAGCAGCGGCGGTGCGCGGACCAGGGAGACAGGTAAGTAGATTCAGTGAGAGGGGCCCGGGCATATGGGGGAGCATTTTATAGTCTTGGATAACCCCTTTAAGTACCATTATCAGTAAATTCCTGTGCAGTCAATATAATGGGGGGGCCTAATAACACCCCCAAAGTGGGCTCCCTTCAAGTCGTACCTACAGTCTGATTTCTCTCAGGTCTCTGTGGATATTAATAGTACAACCCTCCCTTCTTCCCATCTGACGGTAAAATACAGTAATCCTGACAGAAATAACTGGTTTGTGAAAATAACTTCCGCTCCAGCGACTATTAACAGGGAGCGCGATACATCTGCAATCCACGAAGGGCTCCGCGGATACCCAAGAACGCGCCCCTCCATACGGCAGACGGAGTGAGACATCTCTGTGCCAAGCTCCGGCAGCTGCCCGGCCGAGGCAGGAAATGTTCTGTGACAATCACCACCTTCATCTGAAATGACGGAGTAATTAGTAAATGGCTCTTTCGAGAAACGGTGACACTGATTCCACAAATAGAACCAGCTGCGCGGCGCAGTATTCGGCTTGCCGTGTATCCATCCGGGAGAAATAGAAATGCGGCGCCAGAGTCCCATAGCAACAAGGAAGGCGTCGGGGTATAACACAAAAAAACTAATCTTAACACCGCAACATGTTACATCAGGCGGTTCTCAGATGGCGGGCGTATTATATCACCTTATAACAGCACTGAGTAATCAAACTTAGTCATATCAGACCGTGGCCGTGAGGAACTTAGTCATGAACGTCATCATTGTACAGACTATTTCACCCTTAAAGGCTATGGACACCTTCGGGGACATATTTTTATGATTGCATTTTACTCGTTTTTGGCTACAAATCATTTTTCCAATTGTTCTTTTTTGAAAATGTTGTTGTTTCTGAGATACAGGGGTTAAAAAAAAAATCAGTCTGTTTGATTCTTTGAATCCCGTCATCTGACGGCTCATGTGTAGCTCTTGTCTCTGATCTCCTGACCTCATAAACACTTATTTGAGCTATATTCTTATCAGTTTGATTAGAATTGAGCTCTATAAGGAGTGATTTATGAGGTCAGGAGATGAAAGATAAGAGCTACACACGAGCCTTCAGATGACGGGATTCAAAAAAATCTAACTGTGATAGCTTGCAAACAAACCGCAAACTAGATAATGGCAAGGGCAACGTAGAAACGCCACTTGCGCCTAAATAAAAATAAAAATTGCTAATTGCAATGTATGGAGGGCTCACCCTTTCTTCCCCTGGAGTCCACCCTGGACTTATGGGGGCTCCTGTCTGGTGGTAGCTGGGGTGTCATTGATGTTAGGTTGATGAATAGCAGGGTGCAAGGCAGGCGTAGGGGACCGGCGGGTGGATGGTGGAGTCAAGGACCAGGCACTTTGGTTGTAATAATAAAATAACTGAGAAGATGATGCAGTGTGCTGTAAACAAAAGGATCCCCCTAACAGAGGCTATAGTAGCCTATGGGTGGGGGATGCCTCGGAGAGCTTCTGTGACAGTTTAACCCCTTCCAATGAGCAGCACGGCTGGAGCTCAGCCTCATCCCCTGAGACTCTGTTGCTTATGGGGGAAGGGGTTAAATTCTGAAAAAGAATTCAGTGAGAAGGGAAAGTAGCAAATCCACTAAAGAGCTGCATAGCGGGACTGGGTGGGGGACGCATCCCAATGTCTTCCTATACAGTGGGATACATTTGAGTCTTCCATCAGAGGTATGCGTTTTTACAGAAGGCTAAGAACGTGGTCTGAACCCAGCCTAACGTCCTGCTCAGCAAAAGACTCCAAACCAGGGGGGTGGAGCCAGCCCACCACCTTGGCACCTGCACTAAAGAGCTGCCAGTGAACTACGGTACTTGATGTCTATACACAACCATCTGGGATACACAGTGCACAAGAAAAAGAATACTTTAACAATTTATATACTTTGGCAGTAAATCACATTAACGCTTTAGCAGTTATCCTCTGGGTCACTGCACATTAAAGGGAATTTGTCACCTGGTTTTATCGTTTTAAGCTGTCACCATTGCCATGTTCAATAAAATACCTTATTCCCTGCAGTGGTCTTCTTTCTTCATTTCGTGTTGTCATTTTGATTAAAAAAAAGCTCTTTTTCTGTTATGCAAATGAACCTCCAAGGTGCCCAGAGGGGCATTTTTTTTTTTTTTTATCCCTTGAGCCCAGTAACGCCCCCCTGCAGCGCCCAGCCCGCTTTAATTTGAAGCCCAAGCACGCCTCCTGATCCAGAAATATTCTCCCACAGCCGAGGCAAACGGCGCCGCCCCCCCCCTCCGCTACGTCATCTTTAACCAGCCAGACACGCCCCGTTATTCTTCATGTCTGCCGCCGGAAATCTGGCGCAGGCGCAGTGCCGCCGAGTGCCTGCGCGATCATAAAGCTCCTGAGGCAACAGCGCTCAAATTACGTCCCTGGGCTCGGCGCACGGCCAGTGACACTTTTGAGGCTGTTGTCCTCAGGAGCTTTATGATCGCCCAGGCAGTCGGCGGCACTGCGCCTGCACCAGATTTCCGGCGGCAGACATGAAGAATAACGGGGCGTATCTGGAAGGTTAAAGATGACGCAGCGGAGGGGGTGGAATAGGGCCTCCTGCGGCCTGACTAATTTACTGTAATTTGGGCACTATACTTGTTTTTGTATTCCTTTTAAGGTAAGTTATATATTGGTCCCCTGAAGAACCCGACAGGGTGAAAGACGTCAGGACAGTGTAGGGTCATTTAGGGCAACAGGGGCACCCACCATCAGGGTGTTATTATGTTGATAGGGGTAGAAAGGGCCACTATAGGGATAGCTTCCCTTGCCCCTACCCTACTAGTCACATTATTTAGGACCTTACACAAACTAAAACTTTGTTTGCAATTACCTATGGGCCCTCTGTTTTTTGTCATTTGTCTTTGGTCATCTCATCTCATATTGATCTTTTTGATATGTTTATCTAATTAAAATCTAAGTTTTATATTCCGTGCTTTGGGTGATCTGGTCATGTGATGGACACACGGGAGCGCGGCTCGTTACAATTACAATACAGTGTAGCCTGTGTGTCCATCACATGACCAGATCAAACTTTCATCGACTGGAACTAATCTGTGGAAATGTCTATTGAATGACAGCGGAGAAATTAATACAGAAACTATATCGGAAAACTGAATAATTTCCATTATACAAAGAAAAACATTTATTTGCTGAAACCAGAATGCCCCTTTAATTATGGATTTGGGTGATTTTTCTGAATCCTAGGCAACCTTTTTTTTTATTAGGAATTTATAATCTATCCACAGGGCATATGTTTTACCCCAGACCTGGGGGTACTACCATTGTAAATAGTGATCTATATATATAAAAAAGGACGTATATATGTGTATATCCATTTCAACGAAACTTGGTATACACATCCCTTGCTACCTGGAAAGAAATCGTGTGGGGGTCTCAGCTCTCTAGGATGTACTGTTCCTGAGATATTCCCAAAAAATTACCTGCATTATCCAATACAAGCCTGCAAGTCTTTCTCTTCATTTCCCAACTGCCATACACACGGTCACATGTCCCTTATCAGCCAATAGAAGCTCGCAGGCCCTTAGTTTCCACATACACACAGTTTTACTCCAGGTTTCCATAACAACCCAGTCAACCCAAGTCACACGACACATAGGGCACAACTGCACTGCTACATGCATCCATCTTGGATGGATTTTTTTGCGACAGTCGTGTCACAGTCGCAACATGTTGCATGTCGCAGTGCGACACCATAGCCTATACTTATAAAAATTGTTGAGACAAAATGTTGCACAACACATGTTGTCATGTGGCCCTAGCCTTAAAGGGGTAGGGCCCTGTGAAGGTCACTGTTAAAGGGGCGGGCACCGTGTAGGTCACTGTTAAAAGGTCACTCTTAAAGGGGCAGGCACTGTGGAGGTCACTGTTAAAGGGGCGGGCAGTGTGGAGGTCACTGTTAAAGGGGCGGGCAGTGTGGAGGTCACTTAAAGGGGCGGGCACTGTGGAGGTCACAGTTAAAGGGGCAGGCACTGTGGAGGTCACTGTTAAAGGGGCGGGCACTGTGGAGGTCACTGTTAAAGGGACAGACACTGTGGAGGTCACTGAGAAAGGGATGGACACTGTGGAGGTCACTGTTAAAGGGACGGGCACTGGGGAGGTCACTGTTAAAGGGGCAGGCCACTGTGGAGGTCACTGTTAAAGGGGTGGGAACTGTGGAGGTCACTGTTAAAGAGGTGGGCACTGTAGAGGTCACTGTTAAAGGGGCGGGCACTGTGGAGGTCACTGTTAAAGGGGCAGGCACTGTGGAGATCACTGTTAAAGGGGCAGGCACTGTGGAGGTCATCTGTAAAGGGGGGGCACTGTGGAGGTCATTGTTAAAGGGGCGTGCACTGTGGTGGTCACTTTTAAAGGGGTGGACACTGTGGAGGTTACTGTTAAAGGGGTGGACACTGTGGAGGTCACTTAAAGAGGCGGACACTGTGGAGGTCACTGTTAAAGGGGCAGGGACTGTGGAGGTCACTGTTAAAGGAGCGGGCACTGTGGAGGTCACTGTTAAAGGGGCGGGCTGCTGTGAAGGTCGAAGTCAAGGGCATGGGCTGCTGTGGAGGTCCCATTTTAAGAAGGCTGGGCACTGTGGGGGGGGGTCAGTGTTAAGGGGTGGCAGGCTGTGGTGTTCACTGTTATAGTGGATACTGTCGATATCTTTTAACGACGCACACAAACATTAAGTGAAATAGATTTAATATACCCATGTGAAGCCGGGTCCTTCTGCTAGTTGTATTATATAACGATATGTATATTGTATGTTATGGCCGTTATTACCAGTTAAAGGGGTATTCTGCTTGGTAGAAATGATCCCCTATCCCCTGCAGAACCTCTGAAATTAACGGAGTGGACATGCGTGCGGCCGCTCCTTTCACTTTTATGTACTGTACTTGGCTATCTCCAGAACTCCTTTAGAAATAAAAGGAGCTGCCATGCTCCATTCAAATTCTAACAACCAGAATACCCCTTCAAGGATGTGGATAGCAAAAGGTTGGCTAGGAACAGGGCTAAGTATCCTGTTGCTCCCCTCTTGTTAGGAGTAGGCTGGTCCTGCTTCCTGCCAGGAGGTGGAGTTTCAGAGCAACCTAAGAGAGGAGAGGAAGCACACCCCTGAGCTCCTGCTCCTAAAAAGGGTCTTCCAGAAAGATCAAAGCTATACAGTGTCAAGTAAATCTTTGAGAAGACAGACAGCAGAGTAAACCGCTACAACCAGCATTTGAAGACACTGCTTTAAGGTGAGGGACTACGGCTAAGACACCCATCACCCAGGATATTACTAGGCCAGTACAACACAAGTGCTAAATCACAGCCAACCAACCTGCCTCCATCATCCTTACTGGTGCGAGAGAACTTCACTTGGAAAATGCTGCTAATGAATGTATCTGAAGTTACATTTTACACTTAGTAAAAGAGAATAAAATATCCGTTTATTTTTGGCCTTCAAAATTGCATTTCCATCCCCAGGGAGCAACGGTCTGAGGGAGTACACCATGACCCACCACGTCATCAGGGCCACTACCACTCCAACCCTCTACACTGGCTCCTAAGGCGATCACAGCACATAAATGTCTGATAGATGTGAGTGCCACCTCTGGGACTCTCACACCCATCCTCCCAGCTGCCGCGTCCAGGCGTGGAATGAATGTCTGAGGCTCTCTCTGTTCACTTCAATAGGAGTTATGTAAACAGATGAGGGATCTAAGGTGAGAACACCCCTCTAAAAGCAACCATCTATACAGTTAGAAGGTCACAGGGCCGCACTGATAATTGCTATGGCAGCAGATGGTTTCCAGGCGCTGTACAGGGTATGGCGGTAGATGCCACCTCATGACGGTAGGCTCTCCGCCCTGCCGTGCCCCTCAGTCAGCATCTGTGTTCGTTTTGCAGAATGTCTCTGCTACCTAAAGTGAAGACATTTCAGGCACAGACAGGGGAAATAAAAAAGGCCTTGGCTTTGATGTGATTTCTTGAGCTTCTACTGTGACAGCCATGCCAGAGGTAATAAATATTCTATAAAGTCTGTCCGCGTACTGCAGCCGGGATCTCCAAGCTCCATTCCCATAGCAACACTGAGCTAGATTTACTGGTATAGGAATAAATATACTGGCGCCGCCACAATGTCTTCATATTTCCAGATCCAGGCCCTTACCAGCTGCCTCCAGATACCACTTATCGGACCACCTTCTACTAGCCGATACCTAGGAATCGTACCTAGGAAGGGACCAGCGCTCTAGGCCGCGGCCTGCACCGACTGTCCATGATGTTTCCAGAACGCTCCTTGGGGCCCAATAGAAGGAACATTTATTAGACCGTCGACAAGACTGGCAATTCTTCTAGAATGGGATGGTAGACCTCAAAGTGTCATTGGGCCAATCTCAACCAATGCAAAAACATATCAGGCCGTCCTCATGCTGTGTGTGTCTGGAGATAGGACCTCATTGATCTTTCAGCGACACCCATTCGTGTGCCTTTTTTTTGGACTCTATGGAATAGCATAGTAGACTACCGTATTCTATACAGAGGCATGCCTTAAAAAATGTATATTGTAGGATATCGATTTGATTCTAGCACCCTTCAAGTGACATCCAGCATGCCAATGTGTGGCTGAACGCACGTTCTGTCGACAGCTGTTCCTTCTGATGCCCCCCATACACAGGCATACTTGGCTGAGATCAGCATGTGTTCTTAATGGAGAGGGGGGGGGGGGAGGGTGTAAGCTGCTACCAGATACCTCTGATGGTGTTCTATATCCCTTGAAAAGATTGGTCATGTTGAAGTCCAACTGCCTGATCCTTCATCCAATATCTGAAGGGTCACCCTCATACAAATTAGATAGGCGGCCAGTCCCGCTGAAATCAAGCGCTTGGCCAGCTATATTCTGTGTCATTACGTGTCAGAAAGGGGTCAGTCCATGACGTAACCATCAGACAATAACTATGCATTCATCATAGTAAAAATCCCTTTGATTCAAATGGGAAACTCCTGGTCAATTTTTGCTTAAAAGGATTTTCCAAGATTTTAATACTGATGACCTATCCCCCGGGTAGGTCATCAGTATCTCATTGGTGGAGGTCTGACCCCTGGGACTCCCGCGGATCAGCTGTTTGAGAAGGCACCGGTGCTCCTGTGAGTGCCGTGGCCTTCTCTCTGCTCACTAAGCACAGCGCCGTACATTGTATAGTGGCCGTACTTGGTATTGCAGCTCAGCCCCATTCACTTCTATAGGGCTGAGCTGCTCCTAGGCCATGTGACCAATGAATGTGACGTCACTGGCCTAGAAAAATTCTGCGAGAAGGCAGTGGCGCTCACAGGAGCATCGGTGCCTTCTCAAACAGTTGATCACCGGGGGTCCTGGGTGTCGGACCACCACCGATACAGATACTAATGACCTATCCAGAGAATAGGTCATCAGTATCAAAGTCTCAGAAAACACCTTTAAAGGAAATGTGTCGAAAATTTTTACCTGCCAGTTAAAACACATCTCCTTTTTTCTAATCTGTTTTTATTTTCTGATTGCAGGTTTTTTTTTATTTTAATTCCTGAACATGATGATGGGGGCGGCCATCTTGCCTGAGCTGTTCTTAACAGCATTTAGAAAGCATAAAAAAAATTTGCTTTACGGCAGCCACATGGGCCATAGACACAATGGTCAGGAGGGGACCTCAGTGACTTCTATGGGAGAGTTTTCTAGACATGCTCTGTGACCTGTGCAGAGGTCATTGTACAGGGAGGGGAGTAGATAAGATGTGACAATTATCTATACACAGAGGTGATATCATTAAAGGCAGGTTTAGATGACAGATAAGCAGATAACTGCAGTAAAGTGATCTGTACAGACCAAGAAGTGGCGCTTATTATAAGGCTTAGTGGCCAGTGTGAAAATGGTAAGATTTATGTTTTTTGTTTAAATATAGGTAGTGACATGGGAAATTAAAAATAACATCATTAAAAATTCTTTAAAGGGCTTCTGTCACCCCCCTACAGTCATTTTTCATTTTTTGGCTACTTAAAATCCTTATACTGCGATTTATCAATCTATAATGTTCTTACTAATTTTCGTTCTGTAGTTTCTTAAAAAAACAGACTTTTATAATATGTAAATTACCTCTCTACCAGCAAGTAGGGCGGCTACTTGCTGGTAGCAGCCGCTTCCTCCTATCATAATGATGCCCCCTCCTCATGTTGATTGACAGGGCCAGCGAGCGCTCTCGTCCTCTGGCAGGCCCTGTCTGCGTTTTAAATCTCGCACCTGCGCCGTACCGGTCTTCATTCGGCGCAGGCGCACTGATAAGAGGACGCTCGCTCGGCCGCTCCTTCCTCAGTGTGCCTGCGCCGGGTGTAGATGTGACGTCATCGGCGCAGGCGCATTGAGGAAGGAGCGGCCGAGCGAGCGCCCTCCTCTCAGTGCGCCTGCGCCGACTGAAGACCGGTACGGCGCAGGTGCGAGATTTAAAACGCAGACAGGGCCTGCCAGAGGACGAGAGCGCTCGCTGGCCCTGTCAATCAACATGAGGAGGGGGCGTCTTTATGAAAGGAGGATGCGGCTGCTACCAGCAAGTAACCGCCCTACTTGCTGGAAAAGGGGTAATTTACATATTATAAAAGTCCGTTTTTTGAAGAAACTACTGAACGAAAAAGAGTAAGAGCATTATATATTGATAAATCGCAGTATAAGGATTTTAAGTAGCCAAAAAATAAAAAATGACTGTAGGGGGGTGACAGAAGCCCTTTAAATATATGTTAAACATAAAAACGTGATTTAAGCAATAGGTCATTTTCTGATGACACATTCCCGTTAAAGTACTCGTTCTCTGCAATGCGGTTCCTGTCCTGCTGCCGCTGCTTGTTTGCAGGCAGCGGCGGTGTCGCGCCAGTATATGGCACATGAGTGCTGCAGCCAATCACTCCCCTCAGTGGTCTACTACTAACAGCGAATGGCTGCAGCGGTTAAGCAATTCTTGGGCTCATCTTGGATTTTTTATTATCTCAAATAACAGCTTTAATTCTAGTGATCAAGAAAACTTTTAACCATTTTTAAAAAAAAATACATTTTCAGAACAGATTTTTTTTGGTCACCACAAATCACAATCAGATCGGTAAAATGTTCTCCCCATCTGTAATTATAACTACAAGATCCGACCACCAGCGCGATATATCGGGGTTAACTGCAATCGCAATGGAATTATTTGATTCCGAGAGAGGTTAGGCTTTCTATGGCTATTTGCCACCACCAGAAAATGTCTAAAAATTGCACATGTTGTGATAAGAAGCGTCCATACACAGAAAAGGAAAGTCGCCCGAACTCGCCAAATTCGGCAGACTATCTAATGTGTATGTAATCCACCGACGGCAGATGTTAGGAAAAAGTTCCAGGCACACTGGCTTTTTTAGTGTCAAATTCTTTGTTCCCACAGGGGCTACGCCGCTGGAAGAGGTGTCTGGCATCGACCTAAACCTCTTTTCCCCAAGCTGAGTGTGCATGTAAATGGGGGACACGGGAGAAAGAGCTGCCTGCCCAAATGAGCATCTGGCCGAGAGCTCTCTAAGGCTACCTTCACATCTGCATTTTTAAATCCGGCAGGCTAGATACTGCCGTAAAAACGGGATCCGTCCGGTTTCTGGCATGAGGGTCAGGTTTCAGACGAATAAAAACCAGTGCATGTACCAATTTCTGTCTAGTCAACACCTGGCAGGATCTCCATCGGATCCCATTGTAGTCAAAAAGGCGTGTAGGGGCAGGGTGTTCCTCTGCCACAGGGATCTGCAACCTTTGGCACTCCTGCCGTTGTGAAACTACAACTCCCAGCATACATACTTTTACTCGACTGTTCTTGTAACTCCCATATAAGCGAAAGGAGGATTCTGGGAGTTGTAGTTTAAAAACGCAGATGCGAAAGTAGCTCAAGGTGTATGGCCTAAATAAGACTTTACTCACCCAACGTCCCCCATTTAAAGGACATCTGTCAGCAGGTTTGTACCTATGACACTGGCTGACCTGTTCCATGTGCACTTGGCAGCTGAAGACATCTGGTTGGTCCCATGTCCATATGTGCCCGCATTGCTGAGAAAAGCGATGTTTTAATATATGCAAATCAGTCTCTAGAGGCTTAGCTCTTTCTGCAACTACTGCGCCCTCTCCACTTTGATTGACAGGGCCAGGCCAAACATGATCACACCTGGTCCTGTCAATCAGAGTGGAATAGGCGCAGCAGTAGCAGAGAGAGAAGAGCCTCAAAGTGTAACGGCAACGCCCCCGTTGCTCCTAGAGGCTCATTTGCATATATTAAAACTTTGTTTTTCTCATATGAACATGGGACCAGTACAGACGCCTTCAGCTGCCAAGCGCACGTGTAACAGGTCAGCCAGTGTCATAGGTACAAAACTGCTGACAGATGCCCTTTAATGGGTCGCAGGAGGAGACGGCTTTTTAGGTATGATCATACATATGGATGCTATTTGAATTTGTGTGGGCCACAATAGGATATACATGTGAAACGAGCATATGCACTTTGCCCTTTATTTCGGTCCTAACATAACATGCATGTATATCTAGGTAGATCAGTTGTCCAGCAATATGTTTCCACTTAGCCATGAGCCTGTATTCCCTGCTAGGGCACTGTTCGCCTTGTATGTGTTTGTATCACCAACCATTTTAATATTGTGATTTTAATTGTCATGAAATAATAAAGATATATTTTCGTTATTTTCTACTCGGACTTGCTTTCATTGGTGTGACAGATGCCCTTTAAGTCAATGGAGTCTGTCAGGTGATGTTGGTGACGGATCCATCACAGCTTGAGTTCCGTTCCCTGCTCCTATGATGATACAGAGATGTGAACAGTGTCTAATACATGCTATGTAAAATAAAGGACTGGGGGGCGAGCCAATAGCAAGCACCAGAAGCATCACAGACAAATAGAGGCTATGGGTAGGTGGAGACATTGAAAGCACCTCCAACTTTTTAAGAACATTAATGTTGAATTTTCTCTTAAGATGTCACCTAGACCCCATTATCATTGCTTCCAGGTAAAGTTACAAAGCGACCCGTTCCCTCCCGGTGCTTTATTCTGCCATCATGTCAGCCGGCTATTATGTTCCAGTTCTGTAATGCACCGGCAGACGTGCTGATAACAATATGTCAGATGCTGTACCTTGGCTTTCTCCAGCTGTGCCTGGGCCTGACGCTCTGCCTCTCTCCGCACGGCCTCCCTGTCTTCTTCCAGAGAGACATCAGAATCAGATGGACGGCTGGTATAGGAGTCCGCCGAACCCTGCAGAGAAGAAGAGAAATATTATAATAGTTGTGCAGCGATGATGACGGCCAGTCTTGTGTAGACCACCATTGTGAGCTTAATAATACGGAAGAAGCATTGGAGCGGCTTGTTGGGTTCCCTCATTAGACGAGCTGTTTTGACTATTGATCATCAAGCGTGTAATCTCGCCGAAGAGAGATCTCTATTCTCCCTGTCACCCGGCTCATTCGGGAATCTGATTTCTGGTCAAAACAGACGAGGAACACATGCTATTAAGCAAACAGTTAAAGAGGCAAGCAGTCAACAAATGTGTTGCGTTGGCTGAGAAGCTCATCTATGTCAGTCAGTGCCTACCAAGGCTTTCATCTGTCCCCCCCCCCCCCCCATACACAGTTCAGTACACTTTATTAAAGGATTTGTCTATATTAGACACCTCTCTCATGATTACGGGTCATGGTCTGATTTTTCTGTGGAACCAGTGACCATTGGGTGCCCAATGGCCATCCATTGACTTCTATAGCTAAGGTTCTCCAGTCCAGAGTTGCTATGGCTTTGGGCTATGGCTAACTAGGACTGCTCTTGGGCAGAGGACCCTCCTTCGTTAGTATGCCCTAACAGAGTAGACACCCCTTTTAAATACGATATATTTGCATGGGCTCGATACTATCTATCAGCATTCCAACCTAGTGATTATTTCCAAAGCACCATCATATGCCACGGGGCTGTACGAGGGCAACACAGAAAAGTCGGAGAGATGTCCTGGACATTGAGATGTTCTGCAGCTTACAAACGTGTCGTGCAATTATTAGGGTCAATCATTCACATGTAAATATCATATCAGTACGAGAACGTAGGCAGAGGACCTTCTCTATAAAAGCCACCTAAGATATCTTAAGTCAAACCTCTTCCTACAGATCATTAACCATTTCAAGTTGCCTATATTGCCATCAACCATCACCCGCCTTCCATCATATAATTCCATACAATATTACCAGACACGAGATCACCCTGCTCCAGACATCGGTGGTTATCTAATATACTACAGAGCTATATATAGCAGCCGGTCGTAATAGCCACATCACCACTTCTCCTCCAGGTAGATTAATATAGAAGGAGCTTACACAAACATCAGGGTTCTTCAGTCGTCCTCCTTTGGTTCTTTTTAAGAGTCTAATCCAGGAGGCCTTCATTAGCCAGACCGGTTAATTATTGTGCCCGGTGGAGGCACCCCGTGCAGATCCTTCCCAAACAAGTGCACGGATTATCCTGAAGATCAGCACTGCCTTCCCTATCCATCTTTCCTTTGTAAGCTCCAGGAACGACCACACACACACAGGGCAACTTCAGCAGAAGTAAAGGGTTAGAGGTCGTGCTTCCTTCTCATTCCAATCACAGGTGTTCATTCATTCATTAAGGAACCCATTTAAAAGAAGAAGAAGAAGAAGAAGAAGAAGAACAAGTCCAAATATGTCTCCTTGTCATCATGGTTGAGAAGATGCTGAACAGAAGGCATCCCTGCTGCCCGTGCCAGGTGACTGCTAAGCACAGAGAAGGAGTCTACATTGCTCCCAGAGAATGGAAGCCTTGCAGAAATGAAATCCTGGGCAAAATGTATTCAGTGACATTTGCAAGTGCAAAGTTCAATCAATCTCTTTAGGGATCTGGTTGGGGGACGGAGTCTCGCCTCTCTGAGCATGCTCGGTATCCTGTCCTTACGCAGTTGCTCACATCACACAGGGCTGCTAGTCTTTGTCAGATTGCTTTTCTGCATCTCAAGGGTACACAGCCTGAAAATAGCAAGAAGCTGCTGGCAGGACGGAGCAGCTGATCATCTGCATCACACGGAATAGACCTGTACTTGCCGTGTGCACAGAGACATAGACACAGGCTGTGAACGCTACAGGGGGCTGCGTCATCTATAGTGGGCTTAATATAGATTCAGGGACCGGTGAAGGCTCCGAACTTTCTTTTATGGTGCAATTGTTTCATTTTTAGCCTGACGGACAAAACATTTATCTATTTATTATTTTCATATCTATCTATTTATTTCTCTAATATCTATATTTCATTCATTCTATCTATAATATTTATCTATTAATCTATCTTCTATCTATCTATAATATTTATCCATATTTCATTATATCTATTTCTCTAATATCTATCTATCTGTCATCTATTATCTATCTATCTCATATCTATCTATCTATCTATCTATCTATCTGTCATCTAATTATCTATCTATCTATCTCTTATCTATCTATCATCTATCTAATATCCATCCATCCATCCATCTAATATCCATCTATCTATCTATCTATCTATCTATCTATCTATCTATCTATCTATCTATCTAATATCCATCTATCTATCTATCTATCTATCTATCTATCTATCTATCACATTTAGTACTTAGTATAATACAATGTAACAATGTTAGTTATATTAACCTTAGGGTGCATTCACACAACTGTAATTCTGGGTCCACAATTTTGCGGAACGGGTGCAGATCCATTCATTTCATTTCCGCAAAGAAATATACTGTAGAGCATGCCCTATTCTTGTCTACAATTGCGGACAAGAGCAGGCATTCTCTATATAGTGCAAAATGGTGAAAGCACCCGGCCGGTATCCATGTTTTGCAGTCGTGTGAATGCGCCCTAAGTCAGATTGATACATCTATGACCAGCTTTAGGTTGGGGTCACACGTTGTGAATGCACCATGGCCAAGGAGCACCCACGATACGGTTGGATCTGCTCTGGCCTAGACTGGTTCTCAAACTGCTATTTAGCTGCAGACCATTCACAGTGAAGCTGCATTTCCACCTACAGTCGGTCTGAGGGCCGGTACACTGGGACGGTTTTGGCCACATCATGGGTGCTCCTTGGTCCTGAGGCACCCGCAATGTTTGGACTTAGCCTTGGACACATACTGTACTTTACAATGTGTTGAGCATATTCACTAAAAGTACAAATACGCCGAATAAGAGCCAAAAACACCATCTCAGATGTCACGGCACACAATTCATTTTTACTTGAGCGCAAAAAGCTAAGTCATGGAAACCAAATATCGGCATGTGTGATAGGGAGGAAGCTTTATATCAGCGCTTCCTTTAAGAACACAGTAAAAGACCCCCATACACTTGTCGCCACCGCCAAATGTCTCAAGACAAGCACCTGCATCCTCGTTCTGGAATATGGCCAATAGCTGGGAAATCAATCAAATGACCTCTAAACCCCCTGTGCGCTCCCCTGACATTAAATGCACAGCACTCATTCGCCTCTGCTGCACCGATTAGCAATGGAGATGAAACCGGCCAATGTGAGCCAGCTGTCAAATACTAAGAGAAAGCCATAGTAATGCCTCACTGCCGCGTCCATAGGCCAGCAATATATCAGTAAGTAATGTGAAATATGGTAAGGTCAGAGCTCAGTGCCATAGAGTGATCTCCTCGTGAGATAATTTACCTATGGTACGCTAAAGACACTAAATACAGTAACATTCCTTTCATTTGGATCATATAGCACGTGTGTCTACCACAATGTGGACATTCACAAGGCTGACCCATGATAGTAAGATTAACATTTTATTTCAGGCTGTTTTCTCGAAGATACTCTGACCAAAATCTGATGCAGACAATCCCTTCTCTAAAGATAGATGATCACCGGGGGCCCGGCTCCTGGAGACCTCGGCATTTAGCCAGAAAGGCTGACCATGTACTAAATGAATGATCCAGGTCTGCCCGAGTGCAGGCCAACCTTAGCAGTTCCTCTCTCTGGCTCATACAGGGGTCTCTACGACATCCATCTATGGGGACACTTCTTACTGGCACATTATTGGGGGGCACTATGGGGGCACTTCTTACTGGCATATTATTGGAGATCATCTACTGAGGGCACAAAGAAGGAGTACTTTATAAGGGGGGCTCTGTATAGGGGCATTTTATACTGGGACACATTATGGGGGGTACTATGGGAAAGGCGGGAGAGGAGCACTATGGGGGCATCTACAGGGGGCACTAAGAAGGGGTATTTTATACTGGCAAATTATGGAGGACACTGAGGGCATCTACTGGGGCACTATGTAGGGGCATTTTATACTGGTATATTATAGGGGGCACTATGAGGAAGGGGGGAGAGGAGCACTATGGGGGCATTTACTGGGGGCACTATATAGGGGTATTTTATACTGGCACATTATGGGGGCACTATGAGGAAGGGGGGAGAGGAGCACTATGGGGGCATCTACAGGGGGCACTAAGAAGGGGTATTTTATACTGGCAAATTATGGGGGACACTGAGGGCATCTACTGGGGCACTATATAGGGGCATTTTATACTGGTATATTATGGGGGGCACTATGAGGAAGGGGGAGAGGAGTACTATGGGGGAATTTACTGGGGGCACTATATAGGGGTATTTTATACTGGCACATTATGGGGGCACGATGGGGAAGGGGGAGAGGAGCACTGTGGGGGTATTGACTGGGGCATTATATTGGGGTATTTTATACTGGCACACATTATAGGTGCACTATGGGGACATTAAAAGGGGGTATTTTTACATTGGCACACATTAGGGGGCATTTTTTTACTATCAAATTTTAAGGAGAATTATTACTACTGGGGGGCATTATGATGGGCTTGATTACTACTGGGGGACTATAGGGAACATGATTACTAGTATGGGCACTATGGGAACGATAATACTTCTGGGGCACAGTGGGGACATGTTGGGGGCACTGTAGGAGCACTATTACTACCATGTGTGCGCTAGCAGAGAATTATTACTATTGGTGGGACATTGGGGAGCACCCTGGCACAGTATCAGCTTAGCACAGTTATAGTTGGCAGACGTTATGTTTACACTATTAGTATCAGGGACACTATTTGCTGGGCGCAGTTATTTTAGGGCACTGTGTGCCAATAATTATTGAAGGGCACTATCTGTATGGTACTAGTATTATCAGGGGGGTTATCTGTTTCTGCAGTATAGTATTGGGGAGCACACTGGCACAGTATTGGGGGTGGTAGGATGATTTGTCCAGAAGATGGGAGGATGATGGAAAAGTAGTAAACTAAGATTTTGTTTGCCAAACTTCAGACGAGAAATGGCTGAAAAATGGTGGTCTGGTCTGAAGGTCTGAAAGGAGATGATGAGGAAAGAGAACGTCTACATCAGAGGAGATACAGTAAAGACCAAAAGTTTGGACACACCTTCTCATTCAAAGAGTTTTCTTTATTTTCATGACTATGAAAATTGTAGATTCACACTGAAGGCATCAAAACTATGAATTAACACATGTGGAATTATATACATAACAAACAAGTGTGAAACAACTGAAAATATGTCATATTCTAGGTTCTTCAAAGTAGCCACCTTTTGCTTTGATTACTGCTTTGCACACTCTTGGCATTCTCTTGATGAGCTTCAAGAGGTAGTCCCCTGAAATGGTCTTCACTTCACAGGTGTGCCCTGTCAGGTTTAATAATTGGGATTTCTTGCCTTATAAATGGGGTTGGGACCATCAGTTGCGTTGAGGAGAAGTCAGGTGGATACACAGCTGATAGTCCTACTGAATAGACTGTTAGAATTTGTATTATGGCAAGAAAAAAGCAGCTAAGTAAAGAAAAACGAGTGGCCATCATTACTTTAACCCCTTAAGGACACAGCCTTTTTACACCTTAGGACCAGGCCATTTTTTGCAAATCTGACCAGAGTCCCTTTAAGTGCTGATAACTTTAAAACGCTTTGACTTATCCAGGCCGTTCTGAGATTGTTTTTTCGTCACATATTGTACTTCATGACACTGGTAAAATGAAGTCAAAAAAATTTTTTTTTTTGCACCAAAAAATACCTATTTTAACAAAAATTTGGAAAAATTTGCAAATTTCAAAGTATCAGTTTCTCTACTTCTGTAATACATAGTAATACCCCCAAAAATTGTGATGACTTTACATTCCCCATATGTCTACTTCATGTTTGAATTGTTTTGGGAATGATATTTTATTTTTTGGGGATGTTATAAGGCTTAGAAGTTTGGAAGCAAATCTTGAAATTTTTCAGAAATTTACAAAAACTACATTTTTAGGGACCAGTTCAGGTCTCAAGTCACTTTGCGAGGCTTACATAATAGAAACCACCCAAAAATGACCCCATCTAAGAAACTACACCCCTCAAGGTATTCAAAACTGATTTTGCATACGTTGTTAACCCTTTAGGTGTTGCACAAGAGTTATTGGCAAATGGGGAGGAAATTTGAGAATTTCATTTTTTTGTCTAATTTTTCATTTTAACCCATTTTTTCCACTAACAAATCAAGGGTTAACAGCCAAACAAGACTGTATCTTTATTGCCCTGACTCTGCCGTTTACAGAAATACCCAATATGTGACCGTAAACTACTGTACGGCCACACAGCGGGGCGTAGAGGGAAAGGTGCGCCGTATGGTTTTTGGAAGGCTGATTTTTATGGACTGGTTTTTTGACACCATGTTCCATTTGAAGCCCCCTGATGCACCCCTAGAGTAGAAACTCCCTAAAAGTGACCCCATCTAAGAAACTACACCCCTCAAGGTATTCAAAACTGATTTTACATACATCGTTAACCCTTTAGGTGTTGCACAAGAGTTATTGGCAAATGGCGATGAAATTTGAGAATTTCATTTTTTTGCCTAATTTTCCATTTTAACCCATTTTTTCCATAACAAAGCAAGGGTTAACAGCCAAACAAGACTGTATCTTTATTGCCCTGACTCTGCTGTTTACAGAAACACCCCATATGTGGCCGTAAACTACTGTACGGCCACACAGCGGGGCGTAGAGTGAAAGGTGCGCCATTTGGTTTTTGGAGGGCTGATTTTGCTGGACTGTTTTTTTACACCATGTCCCATTTGAAGCCCCCCTGATGCACCCCTAGAGCAGAAACTCCATAAAAGTGACCCCATCTAAGAAACTACACCCCTCAAGGTATTCAAAACTGATTTTACAAACTTTGTTAACCCTTTAGGTGTTGCACAAGATTTAATGGAAAATAGAGATACAATTTTAAAATTTCACTTTTTTGGCAGATTTTCCATTTTAATATTTTTTTTCCAGTTACAAAGCAAGGGTTAACAGCCAAACAAAACTCATTATTTATGGCCCTGATTCTGTAGTTTACAGAAACACCCCATATGTGGTCGTAAACTGCTGTACGGGCACACGGCAGGGCGCAGAAGGAAAGGAATGCCATACGGTTTTTGGAAGGCAGATTTTGCTGGACAGTTTTTTTTTTACACCATGTCCCATTTGAAGCCCCCCTGATGCACCCCTAGAGTAGAAACTCCAAAAAAGTGACCCCATTTTGGAAACTACGGGATAGGGTGGCAGTTTTGTTGGTACTAGTTTAGGGTACATATGATTTTTGGTTGCTCTATATTACACTTTTTGTGCGGCAAGGTAACAAGAAATAGATTTTTTGGCACGTTTTTATTTTTTGTTATTTACAACATTCATCTGACAGGTTAGATCATGTGGTAATTTTATAGAGCAGGTTGTCACGGACGCGGCGATACCTAATATGTATACAATCTTTTTTATTTATGTAAGTTTTACACAATGATTTCATTTTTAAAACAAAAAAAATGTTTTAGTGTCTCCATAGTCTAAGAGCCATAGTTTTTTCAGTTTTTGGGTGATTATCTTAAGTAGGGTCTCATTTTTTGCGGGATGAAATGACGGTTTGATTGGCATCTATTTTGGGGTGCATATGACTTTTTGATTGCTTGCTATTACACTTTTTGTGACGTAAGATGACAAAAAATGGCTTTTTTTACACCGTTTTTATTTTAATTTTTTTACGGTGGTCATCTGAGGGGTTAGATCATGTGATATTTTTATAGAGCCGGTCGATACGGACGCGGCGATACCTAATATGTATACTTTTTTTTATTTATGTAAGTTTTACACAATGATTTCATTTTTGAAACAAAAAAAATCCTGTTTTAGTGTTTCCATAGTCTAAGAGCCATAGTTTTTTCAGTTTTTGGGCGATTATCTTGGGTAGGGTATGATTTTTGCGGGATGAGATGACGGTTTGATTGGTACTATTTTGGCGTACATGCGACTTTTTTGATCACTTTTATTACCTTTTTTGGGAAGTAAGGTGGGCAAAATTTCAATTTCATCATAGTTTTTTATTTTTTATTTTTATGGCGTTCACCGTTCGGGTAAAGTAACATAACCGTTTTATAGATCAGGTCGTTACGGACGCGGCGATACCAAACATGTGTAGGGAATTTTATTTTTTTCATTTTTAATCAGTGATAAATGTGTTTTTTGATTTTTACTTTTTTTTCACTTTTTTTAACTTTTTTTTTGACCCAGACCCACTTGGTTCTTGAAGATCCAGTGGGTCTGATGTCTGTATAATACAGTACAGTACAATATATATTGTACTGTACTGTATTTTACTTACACTGAACAGATCTATGCTTTCAGCACAGATCTGTTCAGCACCATGGACAGCAGGACGCCTGAGAGGCGTCCTGTTGCCATGGGAACCTTCCCCGTCTGCTCAGAACTGCGCAGACGGGGAAGGGTAAGCACAGGGCTGAGGGGGGCTCTCTGGGGGCTCTCTCCCTCTCCCATCGGGGGGCTGCAAAGGCACAGCAGCCCCCCGATGGGAGAGGGAGGGAGCTCCCTGCGCTGTTAACCTTTTCCATACAGCGGTCCGTACGGACCGCTGTATGGAAAGGGTTAACGGCTGACATCGCATCGCAGATGTCAGCCGTTTATACCAGGGTGCCAGCAATGTGCTGGCACCCTGGTATACCCACTAGAAGCCAACGATTATACCAGGGGAGGCGGGCGGGGGATCGCGATCCCGCCTGCCGCACCGCCCGCCTCCCGCACCGCCCGCACCGCCCGCAACCCTCCCCCTGCACCTCCCACCGGGCTAAAATCACTCGGGGGGTGCAGGGGGAGGGATACAGATCTATTTTAGGAATACTAAAGTTTCTGATCCCCGCGGTCAGGGACCGCAGGGATCAGAAACTGCAGAAATCGCAGCAAACCGCAGGTCTGAATTGACCTGCGGTTTGCCGCGATCGCCGACATGGGGGGGTCACGGGACCCCCCCGCGCATTTAGCCTAGGTGCCTGCTCGATGATTTGAGCAGGCACCGGGTTCCGATCACTGCCGGCCGGGCGGCAGTGATCGGAACAACACATGACGTACCGGTACGTCATGTGTCCTTAAGTACCAGGACATCATGACGTACCGGTACGTCATGTGTCCTTAAGAGGTTAAGAAATGAAGGTCAGTCAGTCAGCCGAAAAATTGGGAAAACTTTGAAAGTAAGGGCTATTTGACCATGAAGGAGAGTGATGGGGTGCTGCGCCAGATGACCTGGCCTCCACAGTCACCGGACCTGAACCCAATCGAGATGGTTTGGGGTGAGCTGGACCGCAGAGTGAAGGCAAAAGGGCCAACAAGTGCTAGGCATCTCTGGGAACTCCTTCAAGACTGTTGGAAGACCATTTCAGGGGACTACCTCTTGAAGCTCATCAAGAGAATGCCAAGAGTGTGCAAAGCAGAAATCAAAGCAAAAGGTGGCTACTTTGAAGAACCTAGAATATGACATATTTTCAGTTGTTTCACACTTGTTTGTTATGAATATATTTCCACATGTGTTAATTCATAGTTTTGATGCCTTCATAGTCATGAAAATAAAGAAAACTCTTTGAATGAGAAGGTGTGTCCAAACTTTTGGTCTGTACTGTATGTGGCACTGTATTACCCTGTATGTTTTGTAGTGATATACGTAATGTTAGGAGGGAAGTGGTGAGGTTGAGAATTTGGTATGGGTGAAAGGCGCTGTTTCAATTTTTTCACCTCAGGCAGCAGAAAGGCTAGGTGCATCCCTGTTCACATGGAGGTGATTTTCCTGGTCATATGACCTTCCATCAACAGCCATCTTATGGACAAGACCTCTGTGTGGACAGCACAAAAGACTTAGCAAACAATGGGGCACACCTAATGAAATATAGAAAATGGTGCAGAATATCAACAAAGGTTATATTAGTAAGTGCCATATAAGCATCTTACAAACACACAGGTCAAAAGTAGCCAGAAAGTGGCCAACCCCTTTAATTTTAAGGCTGTCTTGGCAACGCGTTTCAGAGTCGTACAGGCCCTTTGTCATACAGAAAACAACACTATTTATTTGCCTGATAAAGCGGCTGGTGTGGCCCCTAAATGCATTGACAGGATAACATGAAATTAAAGGGGTTGGCCACTATATAAGTACTTTACACAACATTGTTGGAGGCAGGGTAAAAATGAGTTTCCAAATATACTTTATTTAAAAAAATCTTTTTATAGTAAGCCATGCCCCCTCAGCCCCGCTCTGCTCACAGACAGTTCGTCCATGGCTGCACGCGACATGGAGGAGCTTTAGAGAAAGCTCGTCAATGCCTTTATTGTAACTGCACATGCGCTGAGCAGCGCGTGCCCAGTCTGCCCCTGCCACTTGCACGCTCCCTGTTCCGTCTATGACAGGAATCCGCTGCTTGTTCTGTCAGTACAAACAGCTTATTCCTCTGAAGAATTCAGAGCGGGGAGCCTAGTAAGAGCCCGTCTGATGTCCTCTTTACAATGAGGGCGGTTCCCGGCGATCTCTCTGATTGGCTTGTCTGTACAGACTAGTCCATCACAGGATCCTAATGCCGGCTAAAAGGTTCTGATCCCCACAGTCCGTGACTGTGGGGATCAGAACCTTCTAAAATGTATGTATATATATACCCCCCCATGGGCTCCAGCCCTCATTGTGCCCCCCTAATTCCAGGATGGGCGGCGGAAACGCTGCTGATCCCCCTTCCGCCCCCCCCGATCTGTTTGAGGATGGCCCAGCGGTTAGCAGAGTGTCAGCTATAATATACAGCTCACACTCTGCTTGTAACTGCCGACATCGGTGTTGGCACCGATGTCGGCCGTTTAACCCCTTCCATGCTGCGGTCCATAGGGACCGCAGTATGGAAGGGGTTAAGAGATGGAGGGAGCTACCTTCCTCTCCCCTCGGGCTGCTGCTGTGCTGTGGCAGAGGCCCGATGGGTTAACAGAGGGAGCTCCCTCCCTCCCCCATCAGGAGCTACTCTGCTGTGACAGTGTCCCGATGGTTACCATGGCAAATGGACGCCATCACAGTCATCCGGCTTGCCTTGGTGTAGCTGATCAGGCTCCTGCTAAATGATCAGGCTTACTGTGAGTGATAATGCACTGCAGAACACTATACAGTGTACTGCAGTGTATTGTTAACCATCAAACCCACTGGATCTTCAAGAACCAAGTGGGTCTGGGTCAAAAAAAGGTAAAAAAAAAAAAAAAGGTAAAAAAAGTTACAATTTTTTTTTCTCCCTCTTATAGCTTACTGTATATAAAATAAAAATTTTAAAAAGTGTCCTTTTCCCAAAATAAAGTAAAAAAAAAAATTGGCAAAAAAATAAAAGTTGACATATTAAGTATTTTTTGGGAGATTGTCTTAGGTAGGAGCTCATTTTTTGCAGGATGAGGTGACAGTTAGATTGGTATGATTTTGGTGGGCATACGCCTTTTTGATTGCTTGGTGTTGCACTTTTAGTGATGTAAGGTGACAAAAAATAGTTTTTTTTGCAGAGTTTTTTATTTTTTTATTTAACGTTGTTCAATTTAGGGGTTAGGTCATGTGATATTTTTATAGAGCCAGTCGATATGACTGGCTCTATAAAAATATCACATGACCTAACCCCTAAATTGAACAACGTTAAATAAAAAATAAAAAACTCTGCAAAAAAAACTATTTTTTGTCACCTTACATCACTAAAAGTGCAACACCAAGCAATCAAAAAGGCGTATGCCCACCAAAATCATACCAATCTAACTGTCACCTCATCCTGCAAAAAATGAGCTCCTACCTAAGACAATCTCCCAAAAAATAAACAAACTATGGCTCTCAGACTATGGAGACACTAAAACATAATTTATTTTGTTTCAAAAATGCTTTTATTGTGTTAAATGTACAAAAAAATAAAAAAAGTAGACATATTAGGTATCATCGCGTCTGTAACAACCTGCTCTATAAAAATACCACATGACCTAACCTCTCAGGTGAACACCGTAAAAACTATAAAATATAAACGATAAATTTTCAAAGCTATTTTTTGTCACCTTCATCACAAAAAGTGTCATAGCAAGCGATCAAAAAGTCATATGCACCCCAAAATAGTGCCAATCAAACCATCATCTCATCCCACAATAATGATACCCTCCCTAAGACAATCGTCAAAAATAAAAATAAAAAATATGTCTCTCAGACTATGGAGACACTAAAACTATTTATTTTTTGTTTCAAAAATCATATTGTTGTGTAAAACTTAAATAAATAAATAAAAGTATCCATATTAGGTATTTCCACATCCGTAACGACCTGCCCTCAGGTGAACACAGTCAAAAAAATAAAATAAAAACTGTGCAAAAAACAAAAATTTTTTTGTCACCTTACATCACTAAAAGTGCAACACCAAGCGATTAAAAAGGCGTATTACGCCCAAAATAGCACCAATCTAACCGTCACCTCATCCCACAAAAAATGAGCCCCTACCTAAGACAATCGCCCAAAAAATAAAAAAAACTATAGCTCTCAGAATATGGAGACACTAAAACATGATTTATTTTGTTTCAAAAATGCTGTTATTGTGTAAACTTAAATAAATAAAAAAAGTTGACATATTAGGTATCGCCATGTCCGTAAGAACCTGCTGTATAAAAATATCACATGACCTAACCCCTCAGGTGTTATGCTGGACTTTAAGTGGTAAAAAGGGGTAGTGTGGCCTATATTTTATTTTTGAAAAGGCTCAAAATGCTGCAAACTACTCACTCCAGCGTTCCCTCACCGCTCCTATTCCAATGATTCCCAGATCAAACCCAGAGGAAACAATTGCTAAGTCAATCAGTGGCTGAAGCGGTTCACCATTTTGGCCAGTGATTGGCTGAATGGTCATTTCCTGCGTGTCGAGAGGGACAAGAAAGTAGAGACCAGCGGGGGACCTGGGAAGTGTCATAATGGGGCATTACTGTTTTGTTTTTTTAAATTTCAGGAGTCTGAGCCTGTTTTCAAAAATAATTTCACCCAAACAACTCTTTAATCCAAGGCCAGTGTCAACAAAAGGCAAACCTGGGCAGATGCCACCATGGCCATGTGAATAAATATGATCTTTGCCTGGAATGGCGAGAGTAGCATAGACAGGTCGTCCACTGTGAGTCTATAAAGCGAGGGTCCACCTTAAAGGCTATGTGCACCTTTGGGGGCAAATTTCTTTTATTATTGCATTGTATTCATTTTAGATGACCGGTACAAAGTGAAAGTACCATTCACACAGCTAGAAAAACAGCTAACCCTTTGTGACAGAACAGCTCAATATTTTTAATAAAGGCCAACTGAAAAAAGTTTTTTTAGCCAAAAATGGGTATCATGCAATCATAAAAAAGTTGCCTCCGAAGGTGTACATAGCCTGTAAATCCGCCATATCGGGCAGTCACTGTCCTGTATGTCTCTGCAGTGGAGGTGACTACCAGGCTAAAAGAATAGTACGTACTGTACCATTTAGGCCAGGTACGACACTGACCATTATATATCACCATAAAGTAAAAAGGTTTTGATCTTTATTATTGTCTAATGGGCCCTAACACTGCCAATCATAAATAATATCTCCAGAAACAGATCACATTTTCTGCTTGCTGTCGTCTCCAGCTGTACCAAAATTTAGATTAAATATGACTCTTGGCAACATCAGACATTACTGCTGCCAAATATTTTTTTTCTTCTTTATTCGGTCAGCTCATTTTTTCAGTCCCTTGCTGACAGATCTGGTCTCCTAAGTGCACAATAGTTTCATTTGTCCAATATATTTTTATTATTCTCGACATGACTTTAATTTCCCTAAAACCCTCTTATAAAGACATCATTACAGACATATTCTATAACTTGGAGATGGCTTAAGAAATGTCACTTTCCCCAAAAGTTTGAAAGTGAAAAGTACTAGAAGCTCCTTGAGGAAACTTGACAAACAAGAGCAATAAATAGTTGAATAATTTATTTTGATTCAATGGATAGTGAAGTTTGAATGCCCATCTAATGTGTATCCGGTTCAGTAGTGTGTATACCTTCTTTTCAAGGTAGATGTTGAGGGAAAGAAGGCTTGGCCATGTTGGATTTCCCAAGAGATAGCTGTTAGCCAACAGCTGCCCTTGTCAAAACTCTAGTCATCAGCCAGGTATAGACCAGGAACATGTCCAGTACCCCAGAACAGGGTACTTGCAAATTGTTCTCGATTTGATGTTATGTAACCTGTTCATGCCTTGTTTCATGCTTTGTATGTATTTCAAAAAAAAGTCTGTAGGTGGCACTGTTTAGCAGAGGGAATTAGCTTCCCCCTCTGAGGGAGGAGCTTTCTAGTCAGGATTGCATCAGCCACTTCAGTTTTAGCTCTGCCTGCCATTCAGAGCAGATGCCAGTTTAGCTCCAGGAGAAACATCATTCCTGTTGAGAGAACAATCCCTTAGGGAAATCTGGAGAAGATATCCATAGACTCTCCAGGATCACAAAGCCATGTGTGCTAGCAAGGTATTCGCTGTTTTTGGCCGATGTTGAGACTTTGCTGCTTGTTGTAGGATTAACAGTTAGCACCCTTCACACATATAACAGTTTGGCCAACCATTTTATAATCTGCATCCTTCAGACCGGAAATTGCAGAGCTAATTGTGAGACCTTTTGCATGTAGATGGTTTGTAGTCTCTTGTGCCTACGACACTTTCTTGTAATGTGTTTGGATGGTTTGTAGTCTGGGACCCAACCACATTTTTTTGAGTTTTGCAGGCCTGTAATCATATTGGAAAGCTATTAAGAAGAGACTGCACTGTGACTTGCCTTGGAACTGTGCCTTGATATCATTGGATGTACTAAAATTCCCATGCTGCACTTTAGTAAAGAGAGACTTGTTTATTTTATTTTACTACGCATAATACAGCAAATTCATTTTACTTCGAATTTTTCTTTAGGACAGATGCTATATTTTGAATATAGCAATTACGGCGGAAGACAAAAAGAAGGGAGAGGCGCTCATAGGGTGGTGGGTAAAGATAATGTGGTTTGGTGAAATGGATGGGGTGTGCTCACCTTTTGGTGTTGTGCGGGTTGGAGCACAACGTCCGTGAAGGTAGGTGCACAGAGAGAGAGAGGGGGGGGGGGGGGGGGGGTCGGTGCTGCCAATACCCGTTCGGTCCCTTAGGATGGAGTTGCCAAGGACTCCTAGGGACTGTGAAGGAAGAGGTTGCTGGTTTGTGTGTGCTTGCACACAGTAGGGTATTTCTTTGGCGCACAAAATACGACCTCAGTTGACACTTTTGGTGAAATAGCTGTTTTATTGTTCATTTTGAATATATATTTTGAATATAGCCAGTAATGCAAAGGTGCAAACCAGTACCTCTACAGATTTGGGTTCACCCCACTCAAAACAGACGACGATACAGTATACTCTAGATTTGAAAGAAAAAAAAGCATATTTTCAAAGCACAGGGAAAGGGTAAGGTCCCTTTCACACGAGCGAGTTTTCCGCGCGGGTGCAATGCGTGACGTGAACGCATAGCACCCGCACTGAATCCTGACCCATTCATTTAAATGGGGCTGTGTACATGAGCGTTGTTTTTCACGCATCAGTTCTGCGTTGCGTGAAAAACGCAGCATGTTCTATGTTCAGCATTTTTCACGCAGCCCTAGCACTATAGAAGTGAAGTGTAGCGGCTGCGGATGCGATGCGTTTTTCACTGATGGTTGCTAAGAGATGTTGTTTGTAAACCTTCAGTTTTTTATCACGAGTGTGAAGAACGCATCAAAGCATTGCATCCGCGCGGAAAAAACTGAACAACTGAACGCAATCGCAGACAAAACTGACTGAACTTGCTTGCAAAGTGGTTCGCATTTTCCTGAACGCATCTGGACCTAATCCGTCACGCTCGTGTGAAAAAGGCCTAAGGCCCCTTTCACACGGGTGTTGCGGATTGGGGCCGGATGCGTTCAGGGAAAATGGTGCGATTTTGACAGTAAAACAAGTCAGTTTTCACTGCGATTGCGTTCCATGTTTGAGTTTTTTCCGCGCGGGTGCAAAACATTGTAATGCGTTTTGCACGCGTGTGAGAAAAATCGGCATGTTTGGTACCCAGACCTGAACCCGGACTTCTTCACAGAAGTTCGGGTTTTGGTTAGGTGTTGTGTAGATTTTATTATTTTCCCTTATAACATGGTTATAAGGGAAAATAATAGCATTCTGAATACAGAAGGGGGGTTAAAAAAATAAAATAATAATTTAACTCACCTTAGGCCTCTTTCACACAGGCGTAGCGGGAAAATGTGCGGGTGCATTGCGGGAACACCCGCGATTTTTCCGTGCGAGTGAAAAACATTGTAATGCGTTTTGCACTCGCGTGAGAAAAATCACGCGTGTTTGGTACCCAAACCCGAACTTCTTCACAGAAGTTCGGGCTTGGGATCGGTGTTCTGTAGATTGTATTATTTCCCCTTATAACATAGTTATAAGGGAAAATAATAGCATTCTGAATAAGGAATGCTTAGTAAAACATCGCTGGAGGGGTTAAAAAAATAAAATAAAATTATTTAACATGATCCATCACCATGGTAAAAGATCATGTGATGGATCATGTGATGACCGGAGTGACGTCACCACAGGTCCTTGACCTATAATGAATGCTCACCACAGGTCCTGTTCAGTAAAGGAGACAGAAGGAGATGCCAGGCATCGCGATCAAGTGGACTAAGGTGAGTTAAATAATTTTTTAATTTTTTTTAACCCCTCCAGTGCTAGTTTACTATGCATTCTGTATTCAGAATGCTATTATTTTCCCTTATAACCATTTTATAAGGGAAAATAATAATGATCGGGTCTCCATCCCGATCGTCTCCTAGCAACCGTGCGTGAAAATCGCACCGCATCCGCACTTGCTTGCGATTTTCACGCAACCCCATTCACTTCTATGGGGCCTGCGTTGCGTGAAAAACGCTGAATATAGAGCATGCTGCGATTTTCACGCAACGCACAAGTGATGCGTGAAAATCACCGCTCATGTGAACAGCCCCATAGAAATGAATGGGTCGGTATTCAGTGCGGGTGCAATGCATTCAACTCACGCATCGCATCCGCGCGGAATACTCGCCCGTGTGAAAGAGGCCTTAATCCACTTGATCGCGCAGCGCGGCTTCTCTTCTGTTTTCTTCTTTGAGGAATAGGACTTTTGATGACGTCACTGCGCTCATCACATGGTCCATCACATGATCTTTTTTACCATGGTGATGGACCATGTGATGAGCGCAGTGACGTCATCAAAGGTCCTTTTCTTGTGCACAGCAAAGAAAAAAGACAGAAGAGAAGCCGGGCTGCGCGATCAAGTGGATTAAGGTGAGTTACATTTTTTTTTAATTTTTTTTTAACCCCTCCAGCCCTATTATAACCATGTTATAAGGGAAAATAATAATGATCGGGTCCCCATCCCGATCGTCTCCCAGCAACCGTGCGTGAAAATCGCACCGCATCCGCACTTGCTTGCGGATGCTTGCGATTTTCACGCAGCCCCATTCACTTCTATGTGGCCTGCATTACGTGAAAAACGCATAAGATAGAACATGCTGCTATTTTCACGCAATGCACAAGTGATGCGTGAAAATCACCGCTCGTGTGCACAGCCCCATAGAAATGAATGTGTCCGGATTCAGTGCGGGTGCAATGCGTTCACGTCACTCATTGCACACGCGTGGAAAACTTGCTCGTGTGAAAGGGGCCTAAGTGTACTAGTAAAAAAATGCATAATAATATTAAATGGGTTTTCCAACCCTTTACAAGTGATGGTGTATCTTCAGGGTAGGTCATCACTATCTAATTGGCGGGGGTCCAAAGCCCCTGGAGCTTGTGCTGAAACTATAGTGGACAGAGTTGGTTTCTGCTGCACTGCCCCCATTCACATCAATGGGAACAGTACTGCAGTAACCAACTCCGCCCACTACACAATGGATGTTACTTTTGGCGCTAACTTTCGGGAAAACAGTGCTGCAAAACAGTTGAACAGCTGGGGTGCCAGGTGTCAAATCCCCACCAGTGAGATATGGATGGCCTATTCTGAGAATAGGTCCTCAAAAGTAAAGGAGTGGACAACCCCTTTAATTCTTACATGCAAGACTTGCAAGTAATTCAGAATACCTGATAATCTGGCATCCATCCTGTCCTATTAATGCATGATTGAAGGCATATTACTGCTTCGCGTCAAGTATATTTTTATTACTGTATCTCATATAGCTATGTATGCAATACACTGAATAGGTCTAATATAAGTCACAGCTTTAAGGCCAGTAACGGGTTATATGGTACACTACATGACTACCCAGCGGACACACTATAGTCAAGTGTAAATCAACTCTATAGCCGAGCATGCTGCTGTGAAGTATAATGAAGCTGTATCAGTATCGCCTCCTGTACTGTCACAGCAACCTGAGGTTTAATTAGTACCAGAGCTGCTGTGAAATCAATCCCGCCGCTGCACAAATTCATTCATAAATTCCATATGCAAGACATAATTGGATAGAGCCACTATGATTATAATGGATAACTGTGTCATTGGATGAAATCTCCTGCATACCTCTGCTATCTATAGAATAATATAGGAACGACCACATATAGTAAAATGATAGAGGAAGATGATGACTACCATATAGCACCAGTTAGTATATATACTGCAAGATTGGACTTCGATTTGCTCAACACTATTCTTCAATATTATTTCTGATAGGGAGCTGAAAATGATGACCATAACACCTTCAGCTTCCTTTTCTATCCTGCAATTGGCTAGGCAGGGAGACAGAGGACTGTACAGCAAAGAACAGCAGCATAGTCGTTGCTATCCTCAGAGCGAGTACTTTACCACAACTCTGTCACGGCGGACGTGCACTCAGTATAAAAGATAACACACCAACCAGGCTCTGGACGAGAGAGAGGGGAAGGGTCACCTCCTAGTCTCTCCCTGACCTCTTTCCCTTCACTGCTCAGCCCACAGGCAGACCTTGAAGGTAGGTTTGCTGTGTCCTCCAGCCTGGACTGACAAAACCCTGAACTCCCTGAGATGGTGAAGTGGGGAGAGAGGAGCAGCCTGCTCGCACCGAACCTGGATGGGAAAGATGACACAAACAACCAAACTAGAAATGACACTTATCTTCTGAGAGCAGGAACTCACAGCCAACCTTCCCTCCAAACTTCCCAGACTAAAATGATCAGTATAATCCGCTCAGAGCACTTAGCTGGAGGCCATTTAAACTAATGACTCCACCCAGTGCACCTGATGAGAGCGGGATCCAGCACGGCACCAAAACAAATACTAAACTCGTGCTGCTATCCTGGCCGACCTCCGCACATCGTCAGAGTGGGGCATGACAAACTCTGAGTGCTCATTAAAGGGGTTGTCCAGCTTTTTCTAAGTGATAGCCTATCTTGAAGATAGCCTCATTACTGAAGTCAATGGGAGCTTCTAGCAGCAAAGCTACAGCTGAACAGTAGATCGGTGGAGGCGTCACGTGTCAGACCCCTGGGGATCCGCTAATGATGGCCTTTCCTGAGGATAGGCTAGTAACCGAAGTGTAGCGGAAGCAGAACCTCTGCGCTTGTGCCGCTACTCAGAGCAGTGGCTCAGGTGAGACATTGTCAGGGCTGACCAAGATGTCCGGCCCTGGCAATCAAGCAGCGGGGGGTTGCGACATCAGCTTCGGGGACAATCCATCGAAGGTGCATACCTCTGCTTAAAGGGCCTATCCCACGATTAATGTAAAAACGAAAATCCAATAGAAAGAGATAACAGCCTCTTTCTAATAAAGCTAGAACCAGCCCTGTACCTCACATGGATCTAGAGATCGCCCCATTCATTGCTCCAATTGCTCTTCTAGATTTTTTTCAATATGGCAGCTTAGGGAGCGTGCACCTTTTCAGGGGGCGTGTTCCTTCTACTGCAGCTGGTGGCAGTTGAAAAAATGGAATTGAGCATTCTCAGTGAGCACGGCATATAAATTAGAAAAAAGCCAACAGAAGGGGGCGCTATACAGATATATTTCAGTGAATTATTATTATTATTATTTATTTCATAACTCTTTGGCTATGCTAAATTTTCAATTACATGCAATTAAAAAAGCATTCTGCTCCAGGCGCTGATTTGAAAAATGTAGAATATTTTTCTTCATACAACCCCTTTAATGAGAGGAACCTCTACGCCGGACCCATCCAAAAAGTTTATTATGGGGAAATCCTTTCTTCCACTGTGTACGCAATATAGTCATTAATAACACCCTAGGCATAAAATTTTACGAACTTCTGAAACACATACTGCACATATATATATATATAGATTTTTTTTTTTACAAACCCAGCAATTAAAGAGACCCTTCGGATAAAAAACAAACTACAAACATTTTACGGTCCTGCCCTGTTGGAGGATAGCTCGTGGCTTCCCAAGTCATGAATCATACATAATTGTTTATGTGGACTGCTAGCACGAGTCCTTTCCTTCAATTGAAAACATATGGCTTCCCGACAGAATATGTTCAGAAATAATCAGCTAATGAAACGCGGCCTGACGACGCGGGAGGGCTGCGCGGTTCTCGTTTAATGGACACTGACATTTTATGTCCCTCGCTTCCTACTAAGATGTCAACATATAGGATCCCAGTGCGTTATCTGGACCCGAACTGAAATTCCTTACCATGCTCTGTAAATACTCAGATGTCATGGATTCTCTCCAAGCAAGGAAAGCAGAAGTGACATTTTAACCATGGAATTATTCAGAGTGAAACTCCACCTCTAACAGTTTCTGCACAGTCCACAGATGGAGAATCTAGCATCCATATCATCCATATTTGCTATATTGTTCAGATCTTACTTATTTTTCTTTTCTTTTATTCTGCGCAACAAAAGAAAAACTCTGCCGTTGCCTGGAAACCATCAACAAGCTGCTGCTGACTGATGTAATTGTGACTGTTTCCCTTATTATTTACATTAATTTGTACATGATTTTATTATTGGATATCATTATGACTTTTGTTTCGTAACAAACCAGCTCAGCTCATTAACGGGGTTCTGCCACAAAAAAAAAAAAATTCTACATTTTTCAAGCCAGCACCTGGATCTAAATACTTTTGTAATTGCATATAATTTAAAATTTTACATAACCAATGAGCTATTCAATAAAATGTATCTGTATAGCGCCACCTGCTGTTTGTTCTTTTCTCTATTTCTGCGGTGAGGTGGTCGCACGCGCTCAGTTTAAATCTTCGACTGTCAACCATCTGTGTCATCTGTTAGAAGTTGTGGCAATTACTGTAGCAGAAAGGACATACCCCCTGAGAAATTACACGCCTCCTGAGCCTCCAGCCTGAAATCTAGCAGAACAATTGGAGCAATGAATGTGGAGATCTCTGGATCCATCTGAGGTAAGGGCTGGTTCTAGCTTGGTTAGAAAGAGGACGTCATGTTCTATATAATGTCTGATTTTCATGTTTCACCTCAATCATAGCATAAACCCTTTAAGGCCAGGTTCACATGAGCATGTTCAGTCTGCGAAACACGCTTTGTATGATGGCGGTATTTCCCAGACCGAACACTGCTCCATTGACCGGAACTCACAGCATCCTTATTTCTTATGACGATATGAGTTCCTGCCTGATGGTGGGTGTACTGTGCTGTACTCACATGATACCGTCTGTACAGTAAAGTAGATCCGCAGTCAGACAGGAACCCACAGCATCATAAGTAACAAAGATGATGTTGAAAAGTGTAAAAGGTGCACCCTTCCTATACCTGCACGGCTCAGGGAGCGTCCAAACTGTGAGTACAACGACTCCCATCTTCCACACACACCCCTGCGGCTTACTGCAGGCACCTTATCTCTGCTTGCTCTATATGCAAGGACATTTACCGTATTTTTCGCTTTATAAGACGCACTTTTCCCCCCCCAAAAGTGGTGGGAAAAGGCAGTTCGTCTTATAAAGTGGATACTTCGCTGGCCGCTATGCTGCACAGCGTGGCCAGCGAAGTATCAGTGTGGGGGGAGGAGGAGGGGACACTCATTGCGGGGCCCGGTGCAGTGACTCTAGTCTACTCTAATACACCGGGCCCCGCAACTGTTAAGTACATTCAATCCGATCCATATCTTAATGTATACCGCACTGTTCTGTACTTACTGTAGTACTGTATGTATAGCATTACGACGGCGCAGACAGGCCGCTCCCTCGGTCAGGTGCCGCCTGCCCCGCCTTAACAGCTGCGGGGCCCTGTGTATTAGAGTAGAATCACTGCACTGGGCCCCGCCATGAGTGTCTCCGCCTCCTCCCTCCACACTGATGCATCTGATGGGGGATCTGTAGATGACACTTATGGGGATCTGTGGATGAAATAAGTGTCATCCACAAAGCCCCATAAGTGTCATCCACAGATCCCCCATCAGTGTAATCCACAGATCCCCCATGAGTGTAATCCACAGATCCCCCATCATTGTAATCCACAGATCCCCCATAACAGTGCATCATCCACAGATCCCCCATAACAGTGCATCATCCACAGATCCCCCATAACAGTGCATCATCCACAGATCCCCCATAACAGTGCATCATCCACAGATCCCCCATAACAGTGCATCATCCACAGATCCCCCATAACAGTGCATCATCCACAGATCCCCCCATAACAGTGCGTCATCCACAGATCCCCCATAACAGTGCGGCATCCACAGACCACCATTAGTTCAAAACCTACCAAAAGCACACCTTTTGGTTCAAAATATTTTTTTCTTATTTTCCTCCTCAAAAACCTAGGTGCGTCTTATCATCAGATGCGTCTTATAAAGCGAAAAATATGGTATATAATACATTTATGGTGGCAAATGTCAACCCCTCCCCCAATGTTCTTTCAGTAAATATACTGACTAAGGACTCTTGCACACGAACGTTGTGTGCCCGTGGCCGTATTGCTGCCCGCATACGGCGAGTCCGCAATACACAGGCACCGGCCTGTGTGCACTCCGCATCACGGATGTGGACCCATTCACTTGAATGGGTCAGCAATCACGAAGATGCGGAATGGAAGCACTACGCGAGGTACATACAATGCAAGAAAATCAGATTTTTTTTTCCCTACAGTTTTGCAACAGAAATGCAAAATTCTGCTGGGAATTTGTGGCCATATTAGCAAGGGACTTTTTCTGTTTCTGTGTCTCAACATCCCAATAGTGTTAATTCTTACACGTTACTGGGCGTCTTAGGTTTTATTCAGGCTGTGGCACAGGATATCGGTTTGGGGGCTAATGGAGGTCTGGTTAAACAAGGACGGCTTTAAGATCACTTACAGGAAAACAAACTTATTGATCTCCTTCCTCCCAAGTAACAAAGGTCATCATATCATAACATGCCGCCTACATCAACACTTTCCCATCCGAAACGAGAGAGGGGCTTCATAATGTCTCCTTCACTTCCTTGTGTTGTCCTCTTCTGTCTAATTGTGAGAAGTTCTAATCAGCCACTCACTCCAGGGTAGCTCTTCACCATTACATCCACCACCCATGGGTTTTCACCCGGTTTTAGGCCTCATACACACAGCACACATTAGCAGGTGGAGTCCTGATGGCTCCATACTACAGGGCACTCGGCACTCTACATGCCACCACATGGTGCCTCTGTATGGCACCGTATTACAGAGACGTTTTTCCCTTCAAGCAAAGCTAAAGATGGAAAAGAACTCCGTGATAAGGCATCAGACAAAATAAACTGCTATGGGTACCTTTATGTTCCCGGTCTCTAAATCTGTAATGGGACCTCTCCTTTATAATACTAATATCTGCTAATGTGGGAGAGTGGCGCCCTGAGCCGGTACTTATGGAGTCATTTATCAAACTGGTGTAAAGTCGAACTTGCTCAGTTGTCCATAGCAACCAATCAGATTCCACCTTTCATTTTCCAAAGGAGCTGTGAAAAATAAAAGATGGAATCTGATTGGTCGCTATGGGCAACTAGGCCAGTTCTACTGTACACCAGTTTGATAAATGACTCCATAAGTACCGGCTCAGGGCGCCACTCTCCCACATTAGCAGATATTAGTATTATAAAGGAGAGGTCCCATTACAGATTTAGAGACCGGGAACATACAGGGGTAAAATATTGATGACCTAGCCTCAGGATAGTTTGAAGTTTGCAAATTAAGGTATAAGTTTATTGTATGACATGACATCACAGTTCACCGCTCCACTCTGCAACAAGATGCGGTCACATGATGCCCTGCATTATTTCCCTTTGCCACGTCATGTACGTCGCTACGTGACTCCCGATATCCTCCCTCCCGTTTGGTATCCGCTGGATAGGTCAACAGTCTTTGAGCGGTGGGGGGTTCCAACACCCGGGACCTCCACCGACCAGCTGTTTGAGAAGGAAGTGATGTCACGTTCATCGATTACATGACCTAGGTGTAGCTCAGCCCCGTAGAAGTAAATAGGGCTGAGCTGCGATACTAAGCACAGCCGCTATACAATGTACGGTGCTGTGCTTGGTGAGCAAGGAGAAGGCCGCAGCACTCACAGGAGGATAGGTGATCAGTAAGAAAGTCTAGGAAAAACACTTTTACACCGTCACACAGCCTATGTTTCCAAGACCTGAGTATGAGGCCTCTTGCAAACGAACGGCAGGTCCGAAATACACGGGCACCAGCCCGTGTGCTCTCCGCATCACGGATGCGGACCCATTCACTTGAATGGGTCCGCAATTACGGAGTTGTGGAACGGAAGCATGGATCGAAAAACCCACGGAAGCACTACGGAGTGCTTCCGTGGTGTTTCTGTCCGTGCCTCCGCACCGCAGAAAAATAGAACTTGCTCACGTTGAATGGGTCTCGATCCGTCCCGGCCTCTGCACGGACGTTGCCCGTGCATTGGAGACTGAAAATTGCGGTCCCCAATGCACGGAACGGATGCACAACGTTCGTGTGCAAGAGGCCTGATGGTGTGAATTAACCCTTAGGCCTCCTTCACGCATAAATTTGGTTTGGGATTTTTGTTAGCCAAAAGGCTGCTTTTTTTATGTTACATGGATTTTTCATGGTGTTTTTATGGCGTTTTTGTTGCATTTCTGTGGCGTTATTCGCAAATAGTGTGTCTTAGTACATCTTTTTTTCTGTGGCTTATTTTGCACGCTTTGTGTTTTTAAACAGGAATGTATGTTCCCCCCTCTGATATCATTTCTTTTGTAGATCTCTATGAAAAGATAGCCATAGTAGGAAAAGAAAGTCACAAAAACACAACATACATATTTCAAGCAGGGGCAAAAAAAACAATGGATGTCTGCTGTTCAAAAATACCAGCGCAAACCAATCTTCCCTTTCTTGTCACGCCCATTTCCTCATAGATTGTAAGCTCTTGCGAGCAGGGCCCTCACTCCTAGTGCTTCAATTGTATATTAGCCTGTAATGCTGTGAGGTTGGGAAGCTCTGCGGAATATGGTGGCGCTATACAGATGAAGATTATTATTATTATTTCCAGCGAATGAACCAAAAAACACCATAGTCAGAGCTGGCAGGCTTAACATCTGGTGGCGGCATAAAAAAAATATATAATAATAAAAATGCATCAAAAATCACTGGAGAAAACAATATGAAATAGGAATACTTTTTTTGTTGCCCATAGCAACCAATCACAGCAAAGCTTACAATTCGAATTGTGCTGTTGTGAACTGAAAGCTGCACTGTGATTGGTTGCGAGGGGCATCAAAGACAGTTTACCTTTTAGACAGTTTCATAAGGCCTCATGCACACGAACGTAGCAGGTCCGTGCCTGTATTGCGGCCCGCAAGCTCAAACGCAAATTCACTTGAATGGGTCTGAAATCTGGAAGATACGGTGCGGCACGGAACAGAGGCATGGATCGGAAGCCCATGGAAGCACTACGGAGCGCATGCACTACTTTTTTGCGGTGCGGACTCTGGGAATGCGGATTGCGGACCCCATTCAAGTGAATGGGTCTGCATCCGCAGACGGCGGGCAAACGGCTGGTGCCCGTACATTGCCGACTGCAATGGCTGGCACACATGTCGTGTGCATCAGGCCTAACTGTGCCCCTAAGTGGGCAACCAGCCCAAAAAATAACTGCCATTCTTGCCCATAGCGACCAGCCACTGCACAGCTTTCATTTCGCATTCTGCTCTTCAGAAAATGAAAGCTGCGCTGTGATTGGTTGTTACGGGCAGCAATCCAATTTATAAATCCACCACATTACTAGGGAAGCACTTACTAATTACGGCTACATGCACACGACCGTTGTGTGTTTTGCGGTCTGCAAATTGCGGATTCGCAAAACACGGATGGCGTCCGTGTGCGTTCCGCAATTTGTGGAACGGCACGGACAGCCTTTAATACAACTGCCTATTCTTGTCCGCAAAGCGCGGACAAGAATAGGACATGTTATTTTTTTTTTTTTGCGAGGCCACAGAACGGAGCAATGGATGCGGACAGCACACGGAGTGCTGTCCGCATCTTTTGCGGCCCCATTGAAGTGAATGGGTCTGCATCCGAGCCGCCAAAACTGCAGCTCGGATGCGGACCGAAACAATGGCCGTGTGCATGAGGCCTAATAGTGATAGAAAACAACCTCCACTGGAGTTCTCTTATAATACCCAGGGCATTTTAAAGGGGGTCTTGGGGAGAAATATCTGCTCATGTGCTAGGGTATGTTCACACATGGCAAAAAAAAGCACATACATAATTGGCAACTGTCCCAAATTTGGCATGAAATTTTGTGCTGTCCCGGGCCGAGAACAGGTGGGGCTACCACAAACCCCACCCATAATTGGGTGTTCCCATGGGTGGAGCTTACATGCCTCGATTTTACCAATTGAAACGTTGGTAAGTATGCACATATGAAGGTACCGCTAGCATTTGTCTGTGAAATATTTTCGTCAGTTGGTGCTATAAGAAGATATGGTCAAGGGAAGACTATGCCCGTTTTGGACTGGGGTTCCTGGGGCCCACCAGAGGAAATTATTCTTGAGGCCCAGCCCCTATAGCATGAATAAAGTTCAATGGGTTTTGAATCATACAAAAAGACCTTTGAGGAAAGTGATCGGCTCCAAAGGCAACCAAATGGGTTTTCTTTCTCCTGGATCCTTACGTTCCATTATGGTATCAGAACCTGGGCCCACTGGAGGATCCTCTGGATCTCTGGAGGGCCAGTCCGACACACGACTAGGTGCCCCCCAGGTCCACAATTCAGAGCAATGACATCAAGGAACCAGACAAAATCACCTCACAGGCCAATCTCTCCTACAAGGTGCTGCATGAAAACAAGCAATACCAACCACTGATGGCCAGTTCGCAGTGTTCGCCAGCGAACACATGCGGGCTGCCTTCTTGACTCACAAGTCCGGCGATGCACAGGTAAGCCCTTACCTGTGCCGGGAGCTGGTCTGAAACAAATGCGGTCACCGGGAGCAGGCAGTTCCGAGAACAGCCCGGTGAAGGCCCCCGGCGACTGCCTGCTCCCGGTGACTGCATTTGATTTCAGACCGTCTCGCGGCACAGGCACAGGTAAGGGCTTGCCTGTGCATCGCCGGACTTGTGAGTCAAGATGCCAGCCTGCATGTGTTCGCCGGCGAACACTGCGAACTGGCCATCACTGGTACCAACCCTTCCACGGGTGGCATCCTTGATGTTCATACATGAAATACGGACCCAATTTATAGAGGTAAATTGGAGCACTACATGTATTCAGTTACCTTACCTTCATTTACATAAATCAGGATACAACCCCTGTACAGTAGACAGACGCGGGGTTGTCGGGGCATGCTGACTGCTCCGCCACAGCTTCATTAGGCAACTGCATGAATAGCAATTCCCCAATATAACGTATCTTGAATTATACATTTAAAGGGCATCTATCAGCAGATTTGTACCTATGACACCGGCTGACCTGTTACATGTGCACTTGGGAGCTGAAGGCATCTGTGTTGGTCCCATGTTCATATGTGCTCGCATTGCCTTCAGCTGCCAAGCGCACGTGCAACAGGTCAGCCAATTTCATAGGTACAAATCTGCCGACAGATGCCCTTTAAGAAGCAGGAGCATATAAATCATTTGGAATTTACGTACTAGCTAAGGCACTCGCTCGGCTAAAGTAAGCTTCTAACAGATACCCTTTGCGCAATTGTTATTTATGCAATAGTCTAATATATTACTTAGGTGACAACATGCAGGCACCGTCGTACTGTCTGGGCGCCTCTCCATTCCACTTCGATAATAATCAGAAAAGCAAAAAAAAAAACTCAACACACCAACTACAAATGCACAAAAATGCAAAGGATTGTGGGCACTAAATGCAATTTTTTTTCCAGCAGTAAAAAATAAATAAGTAAAATAAAAATAAACAACCCAAAAAAAAAAAAACAATAACTACACTCCTCCACCAAAAAACATTAGAGTAGTCACCCAGCTTTCCCGCAGACTTTGCCTGGGCCTAAACCTGCGCTATTGTGAAACAAATGCACATTGCACTCCCCCCTCCCTGCTTCCATCTGTGCAAGTGTCAGTCTCGACTGCAGTCCTGGAATTCCATTCGGGAATCACTGTTTTGACGCTGTCGTGCAAAGCATCTAAACAAAAAAATGGGGGAAAATAAAATAAAAAAAATAAAAAAAATAAAAAAAATAAAAGAAGGAGAGGATAAAATGAAAGTGCTCTTACCTCATCAGATTCCTCGCTGCCATAGAGGTACATTGCCGTAGTCCCCCTAGCCAATAAACTAGGAAGTCAGCACTTCCATGAGGCGACAGACAAAGAGTTTTTGTTGTGGTACAGCTGGAATACGGAGATGTCTCTTTCCCACGCTCAGAGCTCTCTCCCAATATATACTGGTTATATATATATATATTGTACGTCTGGAGGGCAATGTCAGGCTGCAGTCAGCACAGTGCAACAGGCTGCGGAGGGCTCAGGGAAGCATTGCCTGGGAAGTGCATATCCGTTACTGAGGGATGGGAGGATTTACTTTAGGAAAATAGTGCAGGGTTCTGGTAAATGAAGGTGGTCACATGTTCTAGGGGGGACCAGTTCATTGGCTGCTCATGGACTGCTGGAACTTTCACAGACTACTTGGAAGTCTTCCTCTCTTTTTTTTTTTTTTCCAGAGTGATGATAAACTCCAGTAACTAGGAACTACATGGATACCTTATTAGCAGCGAAGCTACCAGAGGGGGGTCACCAGACGAAATGTAACTCCCCAGAGTGGCATTACCACTTCTGCACCCTGCAACAGTTTTTATTGGTTAACCTCATGTCATCTAATGCATTCATTCCAAGTCCTTCACAATGTGCATTCCTATTTCTATGTAACTGTTATATTCAAATGTAATGTGCCTGGTTCACCAGCAGGTGGCAGCAAACACGGCAGAGCTTTAGTTAGCTAGAATGGAACCTTCCATTCCATTCTACCCCCCCCCCCCTTTTCCCCACTGTGGAGGAGTGGGCGAGTCCCACTTTCTGTAGGAAGGGTGGGGACTAGTTAGAGTCAGTTCCAGCTTACCCCCAGCTAGGGGAACGGTGTGCAGAGGCCACGTCTCTGCTGGACGTGTCTACTCCAGACAGAGCACCCTAAGCTCTGCTGGCCATGGAGGCGAAAGCTTAAAGGGGTTATCCAAGTTATATTTATTGATGACCTATCCTCAGGATAGGTCATCAATATCAGATCGGCGGGGGTCCGATACCCGGCACCCCCTCCGATCAGCTGTTTGAAGAGAAGGCATGTGCGGTGTCAGCGCTGCCTCCTCTTCACTGTTTACCTTCTAGCCGTTGCATCTGCAGTGGTGAGCAGGTGTAATTACACCCAAGCCGTCCCATTCATTTCAATAGGAAGGCTTGGGTGTAATTACACCTGCTCACCACTGCAGATGCAACGGCTAGAAGGTAAACAGTGAAGAGGAGGCAGCGCTGACACCGCACATGCCTTCTCTTCAAACAGCTGATCGGAGGGGGTGCCGGGTGTCGGACCCCCGCCGATCTGATATTGATGACCTATCCTGAGGATAGGTCATCAATAAATATAACTTGGATAACCCCTTTAAAGCCTCAGAAACCAGGAGTTTCTGGCCTGGCATAACTTAAGAGTTAAGACTACAAAGAGAAGTGCAGCATACAAGAAGAAGCAAAGTTATTCAGCCAGCCTGTCAGTACTGCAGAGCCAGAGAGCAACAGATGTAGCAGAGTTGAGTTTGCCTGCCAGAGTTTTAATGCCAAAGCCTGCTGGGACCAAGAAAAGTTGTAAGATTGTGTCTGATGAAAGTTTATCAAAGTAAAGCTGCTATTCAACTTCATCACAAGGTCTGGATTCAATTATTTCTTCACTTTCCTCAACTATTCCCCCCTGTTTGTCTGCTTCAGGGTCCAGCCGTATCCAGGTAGGAGCACCGTGACACTCACTTACAATAGAAGGGAAATTTTAGCCACCCTATACCACTCGGCCATTGTTACCCCTGGGTACCACCACCAATTACAAAACGGGCCCTGGCCGTTTCCGCTGCGTTGCAGATATATTAGGGAATCATACTAGATGCAGCATACCGAAAAGAAGTAATAGAAAATAAGTTTCCCTCAATCCCATAAAGAAAATATAGAGCCAGACCCACATGGGAAGGGCTCATCCACACGGCCGTTGTTCAGCTGTTCCGTGCATTGGGGGCTGGAATTTGCGGTCTCCAATGCACCGGCACCATCCGCGAGGCTGCCGTGATGGATCCAGACCCATTGAACTTGAATGGGTCTGTGATCTGTCCGCATCGCAAAAAAATAGAACATGTTCTATTTTTTCTGGTGCGGAGGCAACCCCACAGAAGCACTACGGAGTGATCCGTTCCGCACCAATTGGATTGCGGACCCATTCAAGTGAATGGGTCCGCAGACGTGATGTGGGGTGCACACGACCGGTGTGCATGAGCCCGAACAGTTGAATCCCCTGACAGGCCCCTCGGCAAGGATGGGCCCCCGGCATCCCATCCCTTGCACAAGTGGCACATGGCACTGTAGACTGACGGCGCTATATATGAATAGCATACCTCCCAACTTTTTGGACGGTCAAAGAGGGACACTTATGGTTCATTGTGTGAAATATACATTTTTCCTTCATATCTATACAGTTCAGTAAAAAAAAATTTACATAATAGTGCAAAAATTATCTGAATATAGAAATTTCTAACAATCCCAATTACATCAAATAATAAAATAACATACAAGGCGAGCTCTAATATACAGAGAGGACCAGACAAGCACTTTCTGGATCAATATTGTAAATGCAGAATTGAAATCTATACCTCAGACCAAAAAGAGGGACATTTAAGGAGCAAAGCGGGACAGAGGAACTTGGGTGAAAAGTAGGGACTGTCCCTCCAAAAAAGAGGGACGCTTGGGAGTTCTGGAATAGGCAGGCAGCCTTCAGCACCTCAACCTGCCTATGTTTCCATATAAGAAAATCCGACAGGACAGCCAGTATCTTCTTTCCCTAAGGACCCGCCTTCTCGAAGTTGCTGCAGGAACCCAATAATCAATCATCTTGAGTGTCTTTAGGGCCCTTTCACACTTGCGTTATTGTCTTCCGGCATAGAGTTCCGTCGTCGGGGCTCTATGCCGGAAGAATCCTGATCAGGATTATCCTAATGCATTCTGAATGGAGAGAAATCCGTTCAGGATGCATCAGGATGTCTTCAGTTCCGGAACGGAACGTTTTTTGGCCGGAGAAAATACCGCAGCATGCTGCGCTTTTTGCTCCGGCCAAAAATCCGGAACACTTGCCGCAAGGCCGGATCCGGAATTAATGCCCATTGAAAGGCATTGATCCGGATCCGGCCTTAAGCTAAACGTCGTTTCGGCGCATTGCCGCATCCGACATTTAGCTTTTTCAGAGTGGTTACCATGGCTGCCGGGACGCTAAAGTCCTGACAGCCATGGTAAGTGTAGTGGGGAGCAGGGGAGCAGTGTACTTACCGTCCGTGCGGCTCCCCGGGCGCTCCAGAGTGACGTCAGGGCGCCCCAAGCTCATGGATCATGTGATCACATGGATCACGTCATCCATGCGCATGGGGCGCTCTGACGTCATTCTGGAGCGCCCGGGGAGCCGCACGGACTGTAAGTATACCGCTCCCCCGCTCCCCACTACTACTATGGCAACCAGGACTTTAATAGCGTCCTGGGTGCCATAGTAACGCTGAACGCATTTGGAATCCGTCTTCAAATGCTTTCAGTACACTTGCGTTTTTCCGGATCCGGAGTGTAATTCCGGCAAGTGGAGTACACGCCGGATCCGGACAACGCAAGTGTGAAAGAGGCCTAAACCAGACAAAGTGGACAAGCACAACTAAAGTCATACAGGGTGCTGCCTACCTCCCCAATCAAGGATGAACAAAAAATGGAAAAACAGGGATAGAGGTATGAAATGGGGGCACTCCTTAATACTTAGCGAATTAATGTATGTTTTATTATGCATTAATGTCTGCTCAAATTCATGTTTTTGCATAATAAAAATACATTCATTTGCTAAGTATTGAGGAGTGCTTCTGTTTTGTACCTCCGATCTTGAGCGTCTTGCTGCCGCCTGCCGTTGTGTAAGATAGTATTCGCAGGTAGCCAGACACGGGGCCCCCAGAATGACACTACAGCCAATTATAGCTGTCTATAGTTTGTCTATGGAGGTGATGGTACAGACAGTCAAAAAATAGTCTCTCTGTGTAATCCCCTGCAAATCACTATCCCGCCTAAAAGACAGCATTCTCAATGATCGCACATTTCAAGTAATCATGGGAACAAACACCAGCTCCAAAATGAAGCTAAAGAACGGACTACCACGAGGGTCAGTTGTAACGGGGTTCCAAAGGTGCACTCGGTCTCCCATTAGCCGCAGACCTGCTGCTTAGCTTCTGGAGCGAGGATCTGTGTTTGACCTCGTTCCCAGGGCGGCTTTGCTAGCTGGGAGGTCCCCTGCTCCTAAGTCTGCCTTGAGTGCCGAGCTGATCACTCGGTGCTCGACTGGTTGGTCTGTCGGTCATGTGACGCTGGCCACGTCACATGACTCTCACTCCCCACTATAAATACAGGCAGCCTGCTGGCCACAGGTTGCCTGTTAATTTAGGTTCCACCTGTGATTTTGTGTTTCCTGGCGTACTTACCTCCTGCTGAATTCCTGACGATCCTCTGCCTGCTCCTTGTGTACTTTGCTGCTCTCCTGGTATTCTGACCCCGGCCTCCTCCTGACGATCCTCTGCTGACTCCTTTGGTACTTCACGTCTCTCCTGGTATTTATGACCCCGGCTTCTCCTGACTATTCTCTGCTTGCTACATTTGTACTTTGTAGCGTTCCTGGTATTGACTCGGTCCGTTCACGTTCTGTTGTTTGTCTGTCTGTCATCCCTGCACTTAGTTCAAGCTAGGGATTGCCGTCCAGTTGTCCCCTGTCATTAGGACTCGCGAGGCAAGTAGGCAAGGCCAGGGGTAAGGGTGGAGCGCAGTGGTCACTTCCCTTCCCCCTGTGTGTGTGTGTACGCGACCGTTACATCAGCGCTTGCACCATTGCTCTTTAGCCTGTACATCGCGGCTATACCTCAAACTAGATCGAGGAAGTTTGGATACGCCAACAAGTGGGTACTGGCAACAAGAAGCACATCAATGGAAACGACTGAAGAAATCCAAACAGCCGACCTAAAAGTGCTTTTAAAAAATGGAGACTCCAACCAAATGCCACTAAAACGGAGGTAACCTGTTTCCACCTTAATAATAAATTAGCTAACAGAGAACTTAATATACAATTTGAAAACACCTCTCTAAAGCACAACCAAACACCTAAATACCTAGGTGTAACCCTAAATAGAACCCTGTCCTACAAGGAACACCTAACAAAAACAGCTGAGAAGCTAAAAACAAGAAACAATATCATCCAAAAGCTGTGAGGAACAACCTGGGGAGCATCGGCCTCCACTCTGCGCTCCTCCTCAGGGTCTTGTATTCTCTGCTGCTGAATACTGCGCCCCAGTACAAAAAATAGACACCCAACTGAACAACACTATGCACATGATATCAGGGACTGGCAAATCAACCCCCGCGTACTGGCTGCCAAAATTTCACCTGAGGAGAAAAAATGCTCTAAAGAGAGAATATAAAAAGATAATGGACAACAGAAACCTGCCGGTACACATGGACATAGAAGATTGTGGCAGACTCCAATCCCGTAAACCACCTACCAAAACAGCAAAAATGATCACGGAGGAAGGGTACAACCTCACCAATGCATGGATCCAAGTACATAACATGCATCACAACAACATGCCCATGCCATGCATTACTCAAACTCCGCCGGGTTTTCGACCTGCCACGCAAAACATGGTCCACGCTAAACAGGATCAGAAGCGAGCATGGGAGGTACGCATACCTCCTACACAAATGGGGCAAACAAACATCCCCACTCTGTGATTGCGGAAATAACTAGACTATAAAACACATCATAGAAGAATGTCCGACAGGGTTCTACGATGGCAGCCCAGAAGATTTCCTGATGGCAACCACTGAAGCGATTGAATATATAGACAAATTGGATGTTCGTCTATAAACGGACAAAGCCTGCTCTGTCCCACCCTGCCACACCTACATATTCACTCTGCTTCATTATTGTTATCTCACTTTGCTAAGTGTTGAGTTTATGCATGTGTATATGCCCATGGATGCGCTTAGGGCTCTTTCACACTTGCGGCAGGACGGATCCGACATGCTGTTCACAATGTCGGATCCGTCCTGCCGCTATTTCGCCGTGCCGCCGGACCGCCGCTCCGTCCACCATTGACTATAATGGGGACGGGGGCGGAGCTCCGGGGCAGCACGGCGCATGTCCGACTTTTTAGTCCGGCGGCTTTCGCCGTGCACTGCCATGCTGCGCCGGAGATCCATCCCCGTCCCCATTATAGTCAATGGTGGACAGAGCGGCGGTCCGGCGGCACGGCGAAATAGCGGCAGGACGGATCCGACATTGTGAACAGCATGCCGCAAGTGTGAAAGAGCCCTTATGCATTTTTATGTGTTGCTATTTTAGTGTCTATGCCATACGATAAATAAATAGGGAATTTTCTTGCAGCAGGAGCATCTTTGTAAATTACCGTACATTAGGGATTCCCTAAAATTCTAACAAGAATACCCACAACTTTTACAATCACAAAATACACAATATTTTGAGCTCTACTTAATTATGCCCCAACCTGCCTAGAAGTGCCCCTTTTATGCAAATCTGAATGCAGCACTCCTCCTTGGGCTTCCATTCTATAAATTGAGCTATACCTTAAAGGGGTTGTCTTGCCTAGGAGCCCAAAAAGAAAAAAATTGTATTTGCTGTCCACAGTCCCACCGCTCCAGCGCCACGACTCCCTTCCCTTCACGACCCTGTTGGACCGCTGGCTTGGTCCTGTGACTGCTGTATCCAATCACTGACCTTAGTGGTCTCATGTGCTAGGAATTCATGTCACTGGACAGGTGATTGGCCAGACGGCTTCTAGGTCGGTCAACCCCTTTAAGGGGTCTTCCACTTGGAACAATCCCTTTTTGTTAAGAGGGTCCTCAATATTCAAGTGACCACTAATATGACTTTTTACTGACATAAACATAGGGGGTTTTAGCTAAACAGCTGGCTTATATTAATTACTACATGTACCTAAAATGGTGCATTAAAAAATAGAACTTGTCCTGCAAAAAATAAGACCTCATACAAGTACATTGATGAAAAAAATCATAGCTATTGGAATGCGATTTAAAAAAAAATGTCCGTGGTCACTAAGGGGTTAAGCTGATTGATCCAGATTGTCCTAGTGATAGAAAGTGTTCAATTCTCCTACAGCACCACTGCAAGGGGAAACTAAGCATTACACCGATGTCATCAAAATCATTAGACATACACATAAATCACAGGGAGTCATAGCAAAACCCAAATTTAGAGGTCTAATAAATGTACTTTTTTATTTAACAAAGTTAATGGGGGTCATTTATCAAACTGGTGTAAAGTAGAACTGGCTTAGTTGCCCATGGAAACCAATCAGATTCCTCCTTTCATTTTGGACAGCTACTTTGGAAAATGAAAGGAGGAATCTGATTGGTTGCTATGGGAAACTAAACTAGTTGTACTTTATACCAGTTTGATCTGTGCCGATTTAAAAAAAAAATTGATAACTGTATATATATATATATATATATATATATATATATATATATATATACAGTGTGACACAGTGAGAGGTCTGGGAAAACAGGTATTTTCCTCCCAGCATGTGCTGCTGGCCTGATTTACAGCCAGGCGAGGTCAAATACCGGACCGGATTTTAAATGCTGTTCCGAGTTTTGGCAGCACATGGCTGTCCTTAAATAGGCAGCTGTGCTCAGAAGCCATGTCGCTGTGTTGGGATCTGGGAGCCTTGTGTCTGGAAGAAGGCTTGCTACCTGTTTGGCGCATGGTGTGAATTACCACCAACACCGCAAGGTGACTTTTTTTGCTTGAATATGACTGTTTATTTTGTCATTGCCTAAAGTGTAAATAAAATACTGAACTGTTTGATCCAAAGAACTTGTTGTTGCCTCTATACTGCGTCCGCTAATCATGTCTACCACAGCGAAACCCCATAATAGCAACCATTGAACTCAATGGGAGTAGTAAACATATGTATTCAGTGAGCTCACCCTAGTGGCCGCTGCAAGTAAACACTCTGACTGTGAGCCACATAGCAATCACCTGGTCTGTTTCTGTGGTAGGTATGTCACTAGTGGTGTTTTAGTCCTCGGGAAAACTGGCCATATACAAGGAAATTTCATGGTGGACAACGTCGAAGTGGGCTCCCCAAGCCCTTCTTATGGCCATCATCCAGGTACACAATGATCTGTCGGTCTCAGTGTTAAATAGGAGTACTTATGTATCTGGCTGGTGGCCATAGGTGCCCTTCTGGATTTACCTGTATAGCCCTTTTTCCAGATGGTAATACAGTTGAATACTGCAGAGGGGCATGGGTGCCCATGGCACCTTGCTATGATGTTTACCCTCATGGACCACAGGCCACTAAATGAGGCAGTGCACAAATGGCACAGAGACGCAGGCACAGGCTGGAGGAGCCGATCACAGGTGGCAGTATGGAACAGAACTCTGATTTATTTTTTCTTTAATCAGTCTCTTGGGAGCATGACCACAGAGGTCATTATTAGGGGCACTATATGGCATTTTTAATACTGGGGGCACTAAATAGGGTATTACTGGGGGCACATTTGGGGCATTATTACTGAGACCACAATAGAGGGAATTAATATTGTTGGAGGCACTATATGGGGCATTATTATTACTGGGGGTATTATAGGGGCATTATTTTTCCTGGGGGGCACTAAAGGAGACATTATTACCACTTGGGGCACTATTACTACTGGGGCCACTGTAGTGGGGCAATATTACTACTGCGGTCATTATAGGGAGCATTATTAAAAAATGGGGCATTATTTTGCAGTATACTGTATTAGTTGAAGGTATTGGAGAGGGACACAATATTGCCTGCAGGCAGGATCACACTGTTGGGATACCAGGATGGGGAGTTTGTGTTGAGAAGGAGGGAAAGATGATAGAAAAGTAGGAAATCTAAGATGTCTGTTTGGCAGAGATGTGACTAAAATAAGTTATCATGGCAGTCTGGGCCGGGTGGAGAAGATGAGTTAAGAGAACGTCTACATCAGAGGAAGCATCACTGGATGTAATAGGGATGCGACTAAAAGAAGTTATCATGGCCGTCTCATGTCTTCTTGGGCAGTATTTTGTGCTGCACTGTGGTATTTGGTTCTGTGCTGTTTGAGAAGGCACTGGTGCTCCTGTGAGCGCTGCGGTCTTCTCTGTACTCACCAAGCAGATTGCCGTACATTGTATAGTGGCTGTGCTCGGTATCGCACTCAGCCCCATTCACTTCTATGGGGCTGAGCTGCTCCTAGGCCACGTGACCAATGAACGTGACATCACTGGCTTAGGAAAAGCTGGAGAAGGCCGCGGCACTCATAGGAGCGCCACTGCCTTCTCGAACAGCTGATCGGCAGGGGGGCCGGGTGTCGGATCCTCACTAATCAGATACTGATGACCTATCCTGAGGAGCCTCCCTAGTTTTGAGATCAGCTGGTTTAATTTAACAAGGAAAAGGTGATAAGCTGCCACCGAACATCCTTGTGTCACTTATCTCTCAGGCAATGAAGGAGCAGATGCTGATCTTTGATGGTTGGGCTGTCCCACATCCATTAGAGCCGATCCTGCCAAAATTAGCAGAATCAAAGGATTGTGCAAGGCTGGAAAAAAAGTCTGCTGTAATTTCAGTAAACATCTTACATGTGATAGTGACAAGGGAGAAGTTTTGATAGGTGGGCTCTGGGTGCTGAATTCTGTGCCCCTTCAACTGAGATCGACTGTCCTCTAAAGTTAAAGATGATAGACTTCAATCTGTTAAGCTTCAGTTTCCGAGACAGCTGATCACAGCCGAAGAAGTACAACACTAAACTGAGCACTTCTGCCCTTTTATTTCATACAGCATTGGATTGAAGTTCCTTGACCCCTCCCCCTTTCAATTTTTGTTATGATTGCACATTTAGGACTTATCATGAAAGGGTGTATTAGGATTTCTGGTGGCTGTTGGTTCCAAGGTAAGCTACAAATTATCTTCTGCTAGACTGTATGGCCCCTGTTTTATAAGGGGTCCATTTTTGTGTCAGAGCTTTGGACCACCAGAGGATCCTCTTGTTCTCTGATGGGCCAGTCAAACCCTGATTTTGAAAGATTGGTGGGATCTCATTGCTTGGACATTACTGCTATGAAAATGCTCATAATAACTGGCACTCATGGGCGCTACCCTGGCCCAGGTGAGGATCAACATTTCACCATCTCCTATTTTTGACCCGTGTCTTGTCTATGAGGAGCACACTCTAGTTGGTGGGAGAAATTTGTTATGAGACACTTTTGTGGACTACTTTATCTGAGGGACATCCACAGGGTCTCCAGTAGGGTTTATATTTGAGGATCACAATTTTCAGGGGGATAGCTTCACTGATGGTCTAGATTCTATTTTAAACTTTATATTTGAGTTGGATATGGACATCCCCTCCTTCTCCGCACTTTTAGGCACTAAATTGTGACAACTTAAAGGCTATGGATACCTTTGAGGACATTTTTTATTATTGCATTGTACTCATTTTGACCTAAAAATAATTTTTTCAATTGGTCTTTATATAAAAAAAATGGCATCCCCTTTCTCGGTACAGCCTTGAAATTCTCTAGGATCAGGCTCTGTGCTTAAACTGTTTCTCGTCAGGTAGCTCAGCTGATGGCTCCTTATCTCTGATCTTCTGACCTCATAAACACTCATTTAAAGCTCAATTCTTATTTTACTGCTAAGACTATGGCTTAAATAAGTGTTTATGAGCTGTTAGTAGTTCAGAGATAAGAGATATACATACCATGCAGATAACAGGGTTAACTCCTTATGACAAAAACTGCTATTTTTATTTTTAATAAAGACCAATTGAAAAATTATTTTTTGGCCCAAAATGAGTAAAATGCAACTCTAAAAAAAAAATTGCTCCTAAAGGTGTTCATAGCCTTTAAAGACTATTTCACATAGAGAACTGTGAAATAGTAGCCAATTTTATTGTAATCTGTTATTGGACATATTTTGCCAGATCAGTAGGATTTGTAAGTGTGTGGCTAAAGTGCTGAGGCACCACTATCGTCAAAATTAAAAAGGGCCAAAACCTATTTTTTTCCCGTTCAGTTTTAGAGAAAAATCAGGAAAAAAAAAAGAATAGACAGAGAGTTCACATGTTATCTACCCTATGGCCAATGTCCTCGCACAATAGTATATCCCTTAAGGTGTTAATATTTTTGACCTTTGACTTGTAATGATGCTCTGTCTTCCTTGTCCTTGCTGTTGGCTATAGAAACTTAATTACACTAAAACAAGTTAGGAGCTTACAGTTATTCAATTACCTCTTTCACTTAGAAGAATTTAAGGTAAAGGCAGTTGTTAGAGGACTGTCTGTTTTGTAGGCTGATTTTTATCGTTGCTAAAGGGGACATACAACAATCAGCCATAATATTTAAACCTAACGTACCTGGTATAAAGGCCCCCATTGGAAAAACCAATTGTTCCATACTCTTTATGTTCTGTACTCTAGATAAATTCTCTCTAGTTATTCTTATAGCTGTAGAACTACAAAATTTATAGATCAGAAAACATATCATGTTGGTGGTTTTTCCATCCAGACCATGTGTGGTGCAAGAACCTGTTTCCCAATTTCTAATTTGTTAGATGCACAAAGGGACAGGTTTATTAAAGGGGTTTTCTGACAGATTTTTACTGATGACCTATTCTCTGCATAGGTCCTCAGTATCTGATCGGTGGGGGTCCGACACCCGGGACTCCAGCTGATAGGTCATCAGAAAACCCCTTTGAGCCTGTAGACTACGTGAACTTAGACAGGCGGCTTAGATGTGCTTCAGATTTGGCCTGGTGGCTCAGGCTGCATGATAAATCTAGAACAGGGTTAGACAATTATGTTTAGCTTTTTACCAACTATCGGTTATCTTTGTTTGAGATGGAGTTCTATGCCAGAATTGTGGCACAAAATGTTCTATATTAGACTACATTGCTTTCCCACAAAGTCACGTTCCTTATGCGTTAGGTCACATCCACTTGTGGGGCTCAGCGTAGGTAATTTCCCTAACCTACAAACCAAATTCCATCAAATTTAGCTACATTTAGACACAATCTACGCCAAAATTAAGGTGTACTTACATTAGTGAACGTGGACTAATGTATTCTATAGGGAGACACCATTTTGGTATCCCAGGAAAATGTAACATCTACACAACATTGGAGGTATATGAGCTGAGGAGTTTCTAACATATACTGTACCTCCCCGATGGATGTCTCCAAAATAGGCCACTATATAGGCATATAGAGTATATGATGCCCATAGGCCAGGGATGGCCAACCTACGGCTCTCCAGCTGTTGTAAAACTACAACTCCCACCGTGCCCTGCTGTAGGCTGATAGCCCTGCTGTAGGCCATGTGGGGATGCTGGGAATTGTAGTTTTGCAACAGTTGGAGAGACTCAGGATGGCCATCTGTAACACCCCAGACTTGTGTTACTACACGCCTCTACCCCGCTACTTTTAAGAGCTTTTATACTGTCATCTGATGTGATTTTACTTATGTTCCCCAGAAATGTGCATAAAAACTATGTTTAATGTAATTGTTCTTGTAATTTTCCAGGTTTACCAGCAGCTGGAAGCAACATATTGGCAGAGAGGTAGTCTTAATTTTATCGCAGTTCAGAGTGGAACAATCCTGTTCTATTCTGCCCCCCTTCTGAAGAGAAGTGGACTCTTCTGTCTTCCTGCAGCAAGGGAGGGAAAAACCAGTTACAGCCAGGTATCGTTTTTACCCCTGCATAGGGAAGACAGCAAGGACCTTGTCTCGGCTGAGACTTGGTCATATTCCTAGTCTGAGCACCTTCAGCCTCAGCTGGATGAAGAAGCAGAAAATTACAGACAACCTCCATAGTTCCAGGAAGAAAGCATCCCCTGAGAATCAATCTGAGAGATAAGTCCAGAGATCTAGGAGAAGCTATTCCCTTCTCAGCTAGTCTGTCTCCCACACAGCAGAGGTCACATTCAAAGCACTCATTCCTGCCAATCCTTGCCAAAACCTGCTGGGACCAAGAGTCCAAAGCTGTATACTGCTTGGATACAAGTTATGTCAAGTAAAGAAATGTTTGAACTTCATCTAGGGGTCTGGACATCATTTGTGCTGCAAAATTCCTCTATTACTCCTACTATCACTACACTCAAATTTATTGCAAGTGAGCCAGGAGTCCAGCCGTACCCAGGTAGGAGACACCGTTGACACAATTATCACTACCCTACAGAGACATTATAGGCCATTGCTCCACTTTGGCATTCCTAATCTGGGACGTGCGTTATAACGCCTTGGAAGGGCCCTGGGATAGTACCCTGCGCACGCTGCATTTGGCGTCACGACAGATACAGAACATTAACAACCCAGTTCTGGCCACTAGACATCCCTGCCATAGGCTCACTTTAAAGGAGTTTCTGGTACTTTTATATTGATCGCCGATCCCCAGGGTAGGCCATCAGTGTTGATCCGAAACCCAACACTGCTTGAACTGGTTACTGCAGTGGTGCTCCATTTGAAGCGAATACTGCAGTAACCGGCTCTATCGACAACACAATGGATGGAGCTACGTATTTCTGACATGACATCTGGCACCGGAGCTACTGCAGAACAGCTTTTCGTCTCTCGTGTAGGGTGTCAGATCCACACTGATCTGATATTGATCAATGAAGAAAATCACAGAAAGCTTCTTTAAAAACAAAATGTAACCGGATGCTTCCCTAGAGAATAGTGAAGTCAACTACACCAGTCCAGCGGATGTTGGATATTGATACATTAGCTTCAGAAATATCCAATAACCTCTTCCAGAATCGCAACATCTTTACTCCTATATCAATGATACTGACTCCTGTATTTGCTGGTGTTTCCTATTGTTGAAGCCATGTGAGACCTGGTTACAGACGGACAAGGGATTTCTTGCCTGCTTGCTCCTTACGTGGCACCTTCATTCCCAGAATGCCCAATGCAATGACACCTACAATTCCAGTGAAAAGAAACATTGACACTTTCTGTTCCAGAATAAAGACAGATTGAGACCTTGACTCCAAAAACAATGACAATGATGCCTTTAGTTCCTGCATAATAAAACACTGAAGCCATATTTGCTTACTCAATATCATTTTCTGAAATGTTACAGGATTTAACTTTTTGTAATCCTGCCCTCATGGCACTTCCCCATGACGACTGCCAAAGTGCCTTGATTAATGCCGTCATCAGATTAATGCCCTTAAAGGTCACTGAGTTTTCACAAAACTTTTGATATGTAATAGCGACCTGTCAGAATTTTTGATCTGTGGGTTCCTGAGTGCTGAGACGACCACTGATCTCTAGAATGAGGACAGAGAAGCGCTCACATAGCACTCCATCTCCTTCATGCAGATAAAGATGCAAGATGTACTCAACATAAAGTCTATGGGCCCGTCTTGATTCCGCCTCCTTCGGTGTAGAGAGAGTGCAATATGTGAGCTCTTCCCTCTCCTCATTCTATCCATCGGTGGGGGCTCTTAGCTGAAAGCTCAGTGACCCTGTAAAGAGGATGTCTGAGATTTTGATATTGGTGGCCAATTCTCAGGTGGGGCTCTGACTTCCGGTACCCCCACTGATCGGCTGTTTGAAGAGGCTCTGGTGAGCGCCACGGCCTCTTCCAAGGCCAGCGACGTCACGTTCATCTGTTACATGGTCTATGTGTAGCACAGTTCCATTCAAGGAAGGCGCTGTGGTTGGTAAGCTGGTGCTCGCTGTAGAACCGTGGCTTCCTCAAACAGCTGAGGATAGGTCATCAATATCAAAATTTTGGAAAACACCTTTAATAGTACCAAAAGCTCGCCCCCCAAAATTACTGCCAGCAAAGTAAACAACGAACAGCAGTATTCTCCAGACAGTCCCCTAAGGGCTCATTCACACGACCGTATGCATGGCTCTTCATCCATTCTGCAATTTTGCGGAAGGGGTGCGGACCCATTCATTTCAATGGGGCCGCAAAAGATGCGGAGAGCGCGCTGTGTGCTGTCCACATCTGCAGTTCCCTTCTGCGGCCCCGCAAAAATAATAGAGCATGTCCTAATCTTAAAGTCTGTATAAAACTGAGTCTGCTTGTATAGAACCTACCATTAGCCATTTGGCTCCAGGAGAAGTGTTTGGTGGGTTCAGCATGCATGTTGGTACTTGCATCCCTGGATCCGATGAAAGCTGTAATGGCACCGGACGGGGTTACAAGCAAAATGTACTTGGCTTGCATGCTGACCTGCATTCCCTGGATTTTATGTGGCTGTCATGGCCCATGAACAGGTAGGAACAAGAGTTAGGGACCACTCATGAGACAGCCTTGACGCGGTGAGTGGCTTACTATGCTTTGGCCAAAATATAAACCAATGTCTCATCCAGCATGGAGGGCAGAGTGCTGGATGTAGTGTGCGATCACATTTGCATTTTCCATGTCCTAATCTTGTCCGCAATTGTGGACAAGAATAGGCATTTTCTATTATAGTGGCGGCCATGGGCGATCCGCAAATTGCGGAACACACAGTGGCTGGTATCCGTGTTTTGCGGACCGCAAAACACTGCGGTCGTGTGAATCTAGCCTAAGGTGTGACACTGTAGACACTGGTTGGACAGTGGCAGAGTGCGCAGGGACACATGTCATTGGACAATAATAAGATCCAGTACTCAATTCATTCATATATTTCCAGGAAGAACAGCAGAGGAATAACCCAACACAGAGGTCCATGAAAAGATGCTCCAGAGTTTGGAGAATACAAGTATTCACTAAATCAGACACGTCAGGAGATCCAAAAGCTCTTATTTAAAGGGAATCTGTCATCAGTTTTAGGCCTAGTTCACATGAACGTATGGCTTTTATAGTTTTTTGAGGTCCGTTTTTCACGGATCCGTTGTACAGTATACAGTAATTACATAGAAAAAATTGGGCTGGGCATAACATTTTCAATAGATGGTTCAGCAAAAACGGAACGGATACGGAAGACATATGGATGCATTTCCGTATGTGTTCCATTTTTTTTGCGGACCCATTGACTTGAATGGAGCCACGGAACGTGATTTGCGGGCAATAATGGGACATGTTCTATCTTTCAACAGAACGGAAAAACGGAAATACGGAATGCTTATGGAACACATTCCGTTTTTAATGCGGAACCATTGAAATGAATGGTTCCGTATACGGAACACAAAAAAACGGCCCGTACACTCGCAAAAAAAACGATCGTGTGAACTAGGCCTTATGCTGCCCTCACTTTTAAGTCCTAACAGCTCCAGCACATGCCAATGAGTCCCCATATTCATGAGCTCACGGCTCTCCCGCCCACCAGCCTCTGATTGACAGTTTTTCCCTACGAATCAGCGTCAGGTGGGCGGGGAAAGCCAGGAGCTCATGAATATGGGGACTCATTGGCCTGTGCTGGAGCTGTTCAATACAATGAAAGAAAGTGCCCCAGCATTTGGAGACCTGACACTAGTTTAGCCCTTAATTAGGACACCATTAAACAGGTGACAGATTCCCTTTAAGTGGGGGGGCCCCCATTTAAATATTTTGTACTGGGGCCCAGTAATTTCATTGACTGAATTCCCTACTGTTTTTAGAAACAAGAGAAGAAGCAGAAGCCGCGTCTGTCCACTTCTCAGATTCTAAAGAACGCTTTTCATTCAGCCTCGGCGTTCCACTGCTCGCTATATTACAACCTGTATATAATTCCCGAACAGATACTATCCATGCCCGAGGAAATAGCTCTCGAATTAAGAATGCAAGAGACATCTACGCTGCAAGCTATAATCCACAGGAGACAGTCCTGCGCTCATCTTGCATCTCAAAAGCCCCTTTTTTGTATCGCACATTCTTCATTCTATACCCTGCATTTAATTTCTAGGACTAAAGCTGGAGGTATAATGACGAGCCTTACATGGTACTTCCAGCCTCCTCTGCCAAGCAGATATATCTATGGAAAGCTATGCTGCTATTCATTGCTAAAAATATAACTACAAGGCTGTGCGCACCTTCACATCCTATTCTTTATTGTCTTAATCTCTCCAAAATGAAAAAAATACACAACTTTGCAATTGAATCTCCTGTAATTATGTTTCTACAGCTCCTATGAGGACCTATGTGTATCCATGGTAACAGACAACAATTAACCCCTGTATAGTCTAAAGGCTGTATTACACAGACGATTGTTGGGAGGGACGCCTGCTCGCTAGCAGAGTTGACCGCTGCTATTACATGCAGTAATCTCCTCCACAGCATGGGGAGGAGCCATTGCTATTCCATCGCTCGTCCCCATGCTATATAGCGGTTTGTTGGCGGCAGATCAACATTAGACACCACTATCTGATGCCTGCAATCTATAATTTGTTAACATGTCAAAAGATTTGGACTGCCTGATCATCGATGGGCAATCGGCGGCAGTATTACACTGCCAGATGATTGCGAACGCTCATTAGCGATTATCTGCTGACAAATCGGGCAGATCAATACCGGCTTAATCCTGCAGTCAGAGTTCCTTCCCTTTGTCCCTTACTTTAGGTTAAAGGGAATGTATCATCAGCAAATGACCTATTGTTTAAACCACATTTTATTTTTAACATATTTCTGTATTTTTCATGATCTTGTTCTTTCTAATTTGCCATGTCAATATTTATATTTAAATAAAAAACATAAAATCCTGCAGTTTTTTCACTGGCCACTAAGCCTAATAATAGGCGCCACTTTGTGGTCCGTACAGATCGCTTTACTGCAGTTACCTGCTTATCTGTCATTCTAAACCTGCCTGTAATGATATCACCTGTGTGTATAGATAAGGCTACTTTTTGCGGATCCGTCATGGATCTGCAAAAAAAACGCTTCCGTTACAATAATACAACCGCATGCATCCGCCATGAACGGATCCGGTTGTCTTATGTCTTATATAGCCAAGACGGATCCGTCATGAACTCCATTTAAAGTCAATGGGGGACGGATCCGTTTTCTATTGGATCCATCTCACTCCGCATCCCAGGACGGATAGAAAAACGCTGCAGCCAACATTTTGGTGTCGGCCTCCAGAGCGGAATGGTGACTGATCGGAGGCAAACTGATGCATTCTGAGCGGATCCTTTTCCATTCAGAATGCATTAGGGCAAAACTGATCCGTTTTGGACCGCTTGTGAGAGCCCTGAACGGATCTCCGAAACAGAAAGCCAAAATGGGAGTGTGAAAGTAGCCTTAGACAGGATCCTCCATTCACAATAGGTGATTGTCAAAGCGTATCTATTCTTTCCTTGTACAATGACCTCTGCACTAGGGTCTCCTCCTGACCATTGTGTCTATGGCCCATGGGGCTGCCGTACCGCAGTTTTCTTACTGCTTTCTAAATGCTGTTCAGAACAACTCAGGCAAGATGGCCGCCCCCATCATCATGTTGATAGAATAAAAATCTGTAATCAGAAAATAAAAAACTGATTTAAAAAAAGATGTGTTACTATCTTGTTTTAACTGGTAGATAAAACATTTCCGACACATTTCCTTTAAGAAGAAGAGAAGTAAAGGACAGAGAAGAAGGAGTATGACTGAAGGATCAGACTCCAGACAGCATCTGTTACCATAGGTCTTTATTGGAACTGTAGAAGAAAACTGATGAGAAATTATTTATAATTGCCTATAGGAAAGATGCTTCATTTCCCAATTTAGATGCACTTGGACAATGAAAAAAATGCTAAACTAGACTAAATATAATACTAAAAATACTAAACATACTTTACCACTTCATGGGTTATTACTAAAAGGGTTAGTGTCATTTATTCTATGCACCGTGTATTCTAAATGGCTGAATATGGGCAAGCAAATAGCTAACATCTGGCAGCCTTCTGGTATAGTTGCCAGGGTGATATGCTCGGCTGTCTGGTTAGTTTTGTCTAGATTAGAGTTCAGTCTGGCTCAGGCTTTGGACAAAGCTACAGCTCGTGAGCCTGGCAGAAGCTGATATAAAGAAAAGAGATTTTTTTTTCTCCAAGAAAAACACCATTCCTGAAGAGAAGCTGCCAGAGCAAAAGCAATTGTGCTAGGAGAACTCTTGAGAGAAAGAGAATAGACATTTGCGGACAGTTTAGGATCACAAGAGACTGTACGTGATAGCAAAGGTAATGCTAGTTTATGGCTATAGACTTTGCTGCTTGTGGAGAGGGTATATGGCCTCCTGTGCCCACCACACTTATATAACAGATTGGCTATTGGCTTGAAGATCTGCACTTCGCAGTGGGAACTGCAGTACTGATTGTGAGAGTTTTGCATGCCTATGGTCAATTGGGAAAAAGCAAGCTCTGTGAAATACCTCAGAATTGTGCCTGATATATCCTTGTACTGCATCACCCATCATCTGTGTGAAAGAGACAGTTCTCTTATTATTACTAAGCTAGGCCTCCACCATCTGTTGGCCCCTGCATCGAACCTCCTGTCTTGCACTCTGCCAAGCACCCACCACGAAGGGCAGCCCAACTAGCACTAGGCAGGAGCCCCAGAAAGTCAGGGTGTGCCCCCAGGGAAGAACGGGTGAGTCCTCCATTCACTGAATGGATCCAGGCAGCACCACAGTGAGGACTGCCACTGTGAACCACTACTATCTATGCCACCACTACCACTACCAATCTCCTCCCAGCATTCCCTGGTGGTTCGAAGCAGATCTTCTGTTGGAAGATCTGCTTCTGCCATTTTGCATCCCATCCGCACAAAGTAGGCTTCAGTTTAGTTATGTTATATGCCATTTGACCAGCCTTGGGGAATTTATCATGAAGGGAATTCTAGAAGATTTTCTTAAATCTGTATTACCATAGTTTCTGCTAAATTTCTCTGGTGAGAACCTAATTAACATAGTTAACCACACCCATTTCCCCCACCCACTTTCAAAAGTAGGGGTAAAAAAAAAAGTGGGAAATGTTTGATGTGGTAAAAGTGGAACGATAAATTCCCCACACTGGCCAACCCTAACCCAACCCAGGTAGCACCTGCAGAATGGTATGAAGATTTTGGACATATGCGCATGTGCAAAGGTATGGCTCAGTAGAACAATCAGCACTAATTTTGTCATCAGAGAGACGTTGCTTAGTCATGGCTACCATTATAAACAGAAGAAATTGTGCTAGTGTGACCCTAGCCTAGGATACCAATTTGTGCTAAAGTACAAAAAAAAATGTAACAGAACAGATCTTCTTCTACAGAGGTGTGTTTCTTTTCAACAAATACTCAAGTAATGTTCTAAGTCACCTCCTGGTGTAAGACAAAAAACTGGCCACGTAAATGACATTTCATTTACGTGGCAGTTTTCATTTAGTGGGGAGTTCCATGAGGGAACATTGTTTGAAGTGTCCATCACTACTGGTTCTGTTTATTATTATTTTGTTACAGGTTTCCATAGTAAGAGTTATATGATACAAATTATACACTGAACTAATAAAACAGTACGCAGTAAGCGCCTAAGCTCCCCCTAGTGGTGACTACAAGCAGACTGAATTTTAATATCTAACATTGCCAAGGTTCTAAACGTATCCCTTATCCTAAGGATAGGGAATAAAAGTCACTCACACCCACTTCTTACATGAACATAGGAAGGGCAACACAGAGTTCTAGAAAGGTCTAAAATTATTGTATATTTTGACACATGCACGTATTTACTTAACAGGCATGTCAACAGAATGATCCACTTTAAATTTAAGGAGGTTTTCTGGGAGTAGAATACTGATGACCTTTTCTCGGAATAGGTCATTAATACCTCGGAAAACCCTTTAAACAACAGTATTTCCAATACAAGCCAAGATGTGCCAAAAAGCCATTTGAGAATAAACCTTGGATGTTTTTGGGATTCCTGACCAGTGAAAGAAGACTGCCTGGAAAAATACACATGCTCTCTTTATAAATGAGACTAAAATTTCAATATCTGTTCTAGTATTATTTTGCAGGGACAAAGCTGGGTCCTGAGTGCCAGGGGAACAAACCACTTTCCCTTGGCCAAGGTATTTTGAAACAGGGCTAGGGCAGCGATCTGGGTGAAAGAGAGCCTAGCTACAGCAATGATTTTTGGAGGTATTTGTACAGACTGTTTGAATACTTCCCAGACTTCAGTGCCCAGTCTAAAAATGTTGCTGGAATATCTGCCCTAAACCCTGATTGTCTGAACGATCCTAGTCAGCCATTAAACTTTAATGTCTATGGCCAATTTTTATTCAAAATTTAAACTAGACTTTGTTCCAAACAAAATAACAGCTGCTAAAGTGCATTGTGCCAGGGACAAGAAGAAACTTAAAAATGTAAAATGCCCTGTTATTTCCAACAGTAAGTGGGCCTGCATCATGTGTGCAGTGTAAAAATTCAGAGTTAAAGGAGTACTCCGAGATTCTTATAGGATAGGCAGGGGCGTTGCTAGGGTCAAAAGATCCGGGGCCCAAGCCCAAATGCATATGGCCCAATTCTCTAAGTCGACCAACCGCCTGCCACCCCAGCCCCCCCTTCCCCTCTCGCAAACACTAGCACTGAAAACATTTTACTGTACTTGTGATACAGTTATACAGAAGCACATACCTGTCACATCCAGTGCCTCCCAGGAGATGTCTCCTTGGATGTAGATCTTCTCTGTCATCTTCTTCTCCATTCGGTCCGGACAACTTCGCTCAGCCGCGCCTCGTCTCTGCAGAGTGTGACACACAGACATCTTAGCTTCCTCACTTTTCTGTACCCCCAAATATTATCCTGAAAAAAAAGAGTGCCCCCCCATAGTAACAGTGCTCCTCATAGTCCCACCAATAGTAATTCCCTTCTAAAATGCCCTTATTAATAATACTGCCCTCTACAGTGCCCCCAACAGTGATAATGCTCCCCAAGAGTGCCTCCATTAATAGAAGAGCCCTCCGGTAATAAGGTCCTTACAGAGCCCCCAGTAGAAATAAGGCCCCCCTATTGTTCCCCCAGTGGTAATAAAGCTATCTACAGACCCCTCAGTAGTGATAACCCCCCCCCCCCCATAGTGCTATAAGTCCCTCCTATAGAGCCTCTAGTAGTAATAAGAACGTCTAATGTCCCCAGTATTTATAATGCCCCCTACTGTTATAATGCTCACCCTGAAATGCCCCAGTATTTATATCACCCCCTACTGTTATAATGCCCCCACAGTGCCCACAGTATGTATATTGCTTCTACTGTTATAATGCTCGCCCTGAAGCGCCCCCAGTATTTATAATGCCCCCTGCAGTGCCCCCTGTAGTTATATTCCTCAGTTTTCTGTCCTCAGAAATTATAATTCATCAGCCCCTCCAAAATACAGTCCCATGTAAATAACATCACATCATCTCTTCTTCCCCTCCAATATACAGTCCCACGTAAATAACATCACCCCCTCCCTAGCCACCTTCAACATATAGTCCCATGTAAATAACATTACCCTGCCCAAGCCACCTCCAACATGCAGTCCCATGTAAATATCATTACCCCTCAACATTCAGTCCCATGTATCTACAGACCCCTCAGTAGTAATAAGGCCCCCCCATAGTGCTCTTAGTAAAAATAATGCGGATCTATAAGTCCCTCCTATAGAGCTTCCAGTAGTAATAAGAACGTCCAATGTCCCCAGCATTTATAATGCCCCTACTGTTATAATGCTCACCCTGAAATGCCCCAGTATTTATATCACCCTCTACTGTTATAATGCCCCCACAGTGCCACCAGTATTCAATGCCCTCCCCAGCCGCCTTCAACATATAGTCCCATGTAAATAACATCACCCTGCCCCAACCACCTCCAACATGCAGTTCCATGTAAATATCATTACCCCTCAACATTCAGTCCCATGTAATTAACATCACTCCACCCCACTGTCCCATGTAAATAACTTCCCTCCCTTCATCCCTAACATACAGTCCCAGTTAAATAACTACAACTCCCAGCATTGCTCTGCATCTCACACTGAGTAATTTACCACTTCACTTACCTCTCCTCATGTAGCAGACCTCACCACAGATTCTTCCCAGGACTTCTCTTCACTGCTGAGTCCTCCTCTCCTGAACTGGTCACATGATGGTGACATCATCGCAGGTCCTTTTCAGCTACTGCGTTTAGTACTGATAACATGGACTGTGATGTCATCACAGGTCCGTCAGCTCTTGCAGGGCATTAGATTAATTTGTATTGCCATCCTGAGGAAGGGGGAACGGTGTTGAGGCGCCTATCCACATTTTTAAGAGGGACCAGCCATCCATTAAAAAACTGCCCCCCGCAGTTGGGTATTACAGAAATATTAAGAGAAAAGAATTGCATGCCTTTGGTTAATCGGGAACAATGCATTTAATATTGAAACCAAAGACTTAGATGGGGACCAACATACCTTCCACCAAGTGGGTACAACCTGTTGTGTACAATACCTGGAAATTGTGCCTGCTGTATGCACTTTGCCACCAATCATCAGTAAAAAGACTTGTTTTGCAGTAATCATTTGCTGCCATTCTCCTGCCTTGCACTTCATCACCTATTCACCAACACCAAGGGCCCCCTAAACCACCACCAGAGAGGAGCTCCCAAATCCAGGGTGTGCCCTGAGGGATAGAAAGGGTGTGCCCCACTCGACAATGCAAACTTGGCCCCAAGTTAGTACTGGAGCGAAGTTGTCATGTCAACCCTTCTCTAATAATTTAGAGGGGGTGTCTAGAACTTAAAGTGGTTGTCAAATATCTAAAATATTCTAGAGGTGGCCTTACATAGACTGGAGTCTCTCAGTGCCAACACACCTCCTCCTATCCCTGCCAAAAATGTGATGTTATATCCACATGCACATCACCGATGTCGGCCAATCAATGGCCTCGGTGGTGAGATGTGAAGGAGTGGCACATGACCACTGAGGCTCAGCAGTCAGGTGACAACATGGACAGGACAGGTTAACCCTTCAAAGTGCAACACAGTAGTCAGTTGATGGCCTTGCATAGTAGCAATAGGGGCAAAAGTCCACAAATGTCCATAGCCCAAAGTGCCCTTGCTCCATGCAACTACAAGAGATTAGTGCTACAACAACAGTTGTGCTTGTACTGAAATTTATAATGTATTTCTAATGAGAGTGCAGACACATTAATACCTGCTGTTCACACACAAAGATCTACTACCGGATTCTTACATAAATATCAGAATGTTTAACATACAATTCACTTGTTCTAGGAAATTTAAAAGAAAGAGCATCAATTACTGGAGATCTGTGAATAAAGAAAGAAAAAAATCGTCCCTGGATCCAGCAAGTGTAGCAGATCCTGAGCCATTTCTAGGTCAAAGGAGATATCTAGGATTACCATCTATCCACAGGATAGGTGATAAATGCAGGACCACTAGGAGACCTCAATGGTGGGACCACCACCAGTCACTGGAATGGGGGTTCTGAGCCTTCACTCCTCCTCATGACATGATTGAAGCGCAGAGTTTGATTGCAGCAGTGGTTGACATGCACAGTGCTGCTCCATTTTGAGTCTAAAAGACTGATGTAGACAGTCGTCTAAAAGCCTGATGGAGACAACCATGTACAGCACTTGACTGTTTCCCTCAGCCCCATGGCGATTTAAACTCCACCTTACTGCAGTTGTGCAATGAGAAAGAACAGGGGGCCTGGAAGCCTCATTCTAGTGATTGGTGGGAGTCTCAGCCATGGTCAGGCTGGCCCACCAGAGCACCACAGATTCCTCTTGTTGGCCCAGTTTCTGAAGCTATAGTGTGTTCCAAAGGTCCAGGAGAAAAATCCCACTTTGAGCTAACCACTTGCCACTAGGGTCTGTTTCTTCGATCCACTGCTTCGCTTACCCACTCCAGCACTCCCGATCCCAACGAAGCGGACCTGCCTCCCGCTCTCCTCTTCTTACTGGTGGGTCTGGCCACTAGTGTAGCTCCATTCCTCTACTCAGTCTACGGCCTGCTTGCCTGCTCAGCTGCTTGCATTCTGCGGGCAGACGTGCGTGCTCCCCTGAACTCTTAAAGGGCCTGCATGTGCACCCTAATCTTCACCAGCCAATACCACTTTGTGGTACTTAAGGCACCTTCCCCTGTGGGAAATTTTCTGAGCAATAGGTTGTCTGACCATGTACCAGTGGCATAGCGGGAAGGGGAGGGGAGGGGGGCGGTTGCCCCAGGTGCCAAATTGGAGTGGACGGCGGGGCACAGGAGCCTATGGTTTCCGTCTCCTCATAGGCTGAATGCCACTAGGCCAAAAAGCACTATTGAGAGGCATTACATGTACAGATCGCATTACTGGGTATTATTATATGTACAGATGGCACTACTGGGGTATTATATGTACAGAGGACTGGGGCGTACTTGGGGATGGTTACTAGTAGGGGCAAAAAAGGAGGCATTATTACTAAATAGGTGTGTATGCAGGAACAAGTTGTGGTCAGAAGACGTCATCATAGTGTTCTGTGCGGGACTGAGAACAAAAGGAAAGAGAACGACTCCACTGAGAGGAGACATAACCTTTAAGTCACTAAACAGAATTATTAAAGACTGGAATATGCACAGGTATGGTCATGGTGGAGCGGTATTATTTGTCCTTTATATAGTATTATTATTGGCAAAGATGGTCTTGTTATACTGCGGGGCATGGTTCTATAAAAAGGGACGTATCCATAGGTTGGAGGGCGCAATGCTCCGGCTGCTGGCAACCCACACTGCACCACTGCTGTGTATCAATTTCTGTCTGTTTCCCTGATTTGACCCTTCCCTGCCTGACCTGACTTCCACCTGATTTCTGTACTGTCCCTGAGCTGCCTGCCCTTAACACGGACTATTTATTGGATTATGTGTTCTCTGCCAGCCCTGACCGCGTCCTGTCCATGACTATGGTTCTCCCTGATCCCTAGCTGCTCCACACCCCCTTGGGTAAGCTGTCAACCAAACAGAGACTAGCAGCCTGGTGGTTTCCCTGTGGCAGATCCGTATATAGGGGTTAAAGGGTGAAGATCAGGGGACTGGCACAATCACCCTTAGGAGTAGCTCCAAGCCAAATCTCTTCGGTTGACGCAGTGGTTCCAGACCCACTGCATAAAAATATCCGAGGTTATGTAACAAGCGCTGTCCTTTTACAGTATTTAATGTTCTGTGATCTAACCTCTTCCAATTACCAAGGGTCAAAGACTAAGATTAAGAACACAAGGTCAGAATATGAATGTTAAGAATGTTCTGTAGTCAATTTTCTGTACGAGTGGAAGAGAAAGAAACCTAATTACTCATATATTATACACAAGCCAGGTATAATCTAACGTTGTGAGCACTGTACACGCAGGAATTTTGGCAGCACTCCCGGCTCGCTCTGGAATGCGCACTAATAATCATAGAACCCGAGTGAATCGACGACTATTACGGCAAGAGAGTCCTAGGGAACGTTCTCAAGAAGCAGAATCTGTAAATAAACGTCATTCGGTGACCATAGAGCCACATGGTTTATGTGTCTCACAGCGCAATCCTGTTCGTAACACACAAGACAAACACATAAGAATGGATTCCCAAAAATCAAACATAAAGGGAATAAGAGAAGACAAAAATATTTACTTCAGAGATACCAGGATTTGCTAAACATCAATTATATGGGTGACAGATGGGAAATGTAGGAAAATGTATGATTCTTAAACTCTAAGGGCCAATTTAACACTTCAGTTACTTGGTCAGATATTTCCATCATTATTAGCCAAAACCAATAGTGAAGCCTACACAGAGATAAACTATATAGTATATATCAGGGATATATAGTTTTCTATAATTTATTTCAGTGTTTTCAAATAAAATGCAGTTTATAAGCTGCACAGATTCTTAGAGAATGTCTGTGAGTCCTGCTTCCCCTTCCCACACAATGAATGACAGCTTTTCCTGTGTAAGTTTGTACGCACGGAGTCCTTTCAATCACTCTTTGTGGGTGGGAGAAGCAGGACTCACAGGCCTTTTGTATATGTGAGTGGTAGAAGCAGGGCTTACAGACCCTTTGTATGTGTGGGTGGGAGAAGCAGGGATCATAGTGTAACACCCTGCAAAGGGGCATTACCACTCTTTTCCCCCATTACTATCTTTAATGGTGCATCCTGTATCATCATGTGTGTTTACCCATAGGTCCTACCCAATGTGTAACTGTATCTGTAATTTTGTAATGAATTAAGTGCAGTGTGCCTGGTTCACCAGCAGATGGCGGCACTTCTGGCAGAGCTGTGTTAACTAGAATAGAGCCCTTCTTCCATTCTAGCCCCCGCTCTAGAAATGGAGGGGTTGAGTTAGTTAGGAGTTAGTTGAGAGCAGCCCCTGTAAGGGGTAGGCTGTGTTCCAGCCTGCACTGCTGGGCATAGGGGCCCAAGCTACAAGCCTCAGAAGCCAGGAGAAAAGGTTCCCTGGACCCAGACACAGATCAAGATAAAGATAGAGTTAGACTACTGAAGATTAGGTTGCAGCCAAAAGCAGCAAAAGGAAAAGTTCCTATTTAATCCAGCCAACATAGCAGAGTTGAAAGAGTAGATGTAGCAGAGCTGAAAGAGTACAGATGTAGCAGAGCTGAAAGAGTACAGATGTAGCAGTGCTGAGAGTGCTTGCCTGCCAGAGCTTATGTCAAAATCGGCTGATAGCCAAGATAAAGTTGGAAGATTGTTCCCTGATGCAAGTTTATGCAAAGTAAAGCTGGTAACTACTTCAATACAAGTCTAGACTCAATTCATTTTTTCACCCACTTCATCCACAACTCTTTTTGCACTGCTTTGGACTACAACGCCCGGGGTTCCGGATATCCAGGTAGGAGCAACGTGACAAGTGCAAAGTCACACCTAAAGGGACACTATAGGCAGCCCTTACACCACTCTGGCATTCCTACGCCTGGGTTCCACCATCACCTTCTACATAGAGGGACCTAGTCCCTCATTGCTGAAATGCAACTGGCGTCACAAAAAAATTACATTTATCACATGTTAAAGGGACCCCTGGCCCATTTCACCAGTAGTCCGCTGCAATAGGCCCTATATGTGGGTGGTAGAAGCAGGGCTCACAGGCCCTTCGTATATGTGGGTGGTAGAAGCAGGGCTCACAGGCCCTTTGTATGTGTGGGTAGGAGAAACAAGGCCCTTTGTAACAAATGACAGTTTGGTACAATGTATCAGCGCAGGTAAGACCAATTAATATGGAGTCCAGGGCGGGTGTGAGATTTGTGCTTCCTGTTAGGTCTAGCTAGGAGACAATTACTTGGATCGAATACATTGCCTGTGCACCTTCACTCCTTCAATTATCTCTTAAAGACTACCTGTCCTTACAAAAGAAAATCCCAATCAGTGTTTAGAAAATTGTAGATTTTTTATTGGATGCTAAGTGGACTAGCTCTTCCTAGTGTGGAGCTGGCAAGCTGTGCAGTGTTCTCTGATCAATCTAATGTGCCCTCCCTGCTGCTCCTTCTCCCCTCTCACAGCATGAGCCTCACAAACAGGCTGCCGCTTAGAGACTGCAGCATCCCCTCCCTCTCTTACTTGTATCTTTACTATGTTACTGAAGTCAAGTTTTTTTTATTAGCATTTAAAGAGCTCAGCTTCCATTTTATTAACTTCTCAGGAAAAATGAAAGCTGGTTCCGACGGGCAACAAAAACATTTATAATGTTAAGAAAGTTTTGATAAATGAGGCACAATATTCTTGAAAACGGCATGGTGGTGGACACAAATACCAGGTTCTTCTGATCTGGGCGGAAAAACCCAATATTATAATGCGAACTCATTTTGATCTTCACTATGAGGCCCCCTTTCCCACCATTGGCTGTGGGATATATACCACTAATATGACCACTTCTAGTGGTTAAAGTGGGAATGTCCTACGAGAAGATATGTGGTGTGATACAGTATATTATTAAGGTTTTGCACTGTTTTCTAATGTTTACACTGTCTTATACTATATGCATAGACTAAATCATGGGTTAATCCTGCCTCTGGGATGCTGTTTCCAGAAGCTTAAACTCTTAGGCGTGACCTCTCCTTGTCTAAGCTAATTCAGTTCATAGTGTGTTGAACCAGGGCTGAAGGAGTTACTCCCAACCCTCTCGATCAGCATTGGTGAAGTTTGATGCTCAGAGGACTCCAGTGAACCTCTGAGATTATTGAGCGGCTGAAAGAGGGAGTGCGTGATTTAGTCTGCGAAGGAATAGCCCTGGTTAGGGTTTATGGTTTCTGACCACCCTTTCCTACTCATGTAGCAGCTTGTTTTGCTGCTTTTTAGAGTATGGAACTCGCAGTTAGAAATTGCAGACAAATTGAGTGCAATGGTATGGGATTGTATCTCAGAGAAACTCTTCAGGTGACCCATGATTCACACACTTGTTGGAACTGTTCTACTAAGATTTGTGCCTCCATCATGTGGGGAAGTCTTTGTAGCTTTGCACTTCTGTGCACTTCAAGACTCTTGTTACCTTGTTCACCTGCACCTCCTTTCTGGTCACCTGTCTTTTACCCGCAACACAACACCAAGGGCACCTGCAATCAAATCCCTCTGGTTTGTTTCCATCCTGTATGTAGCACTTCCTGTTGCTGTATCCAATCAAACCCATGATGCACTTCTCCTTTCTCTGCCACACCTATAGCCCCACCCCTAACAATGCCCAGCTATTTTCTAGCTCCTCCCACTCAGGTAGATACCTAGACACTCCCCTATCACACCCCTGCCCATGGACATGACATCACAGGAAATAAGAAAGAGCTGCATGGACAAGGGCATCTGACCCTAACCAGAGCAGAAGATAGGAGCAATAAAGGTAAAATAAATATATTATGAAATTACAGATACATTCATACATGGTTATTTTTAAGGATGTTGATGCAATGGGATGGGAGTGGTAGTGGCTCTGGCAATGATAGTTGTACACGCTGATCACAGTGGTAATCCTCACACTGATACCCCCTAGGGCCATGCAATGACAGGAGGACACACCCTTTTCTTCCCTTGGGGCACACCCTGATGTTAGGGCTCTTGCCCGGTGGTAGTTGAGGTGCCCTTGGAGATAAGAGTTGGTCTGAGTGCCATTGTACGGTGGAGTCAGTAACCAGGCCAGTTGTAGTAAATTAAGAAGTCTCTTTTTACTAAATTGCAGGATAGGAGTAGTAGTACATCCAATAGTATCAAGGCACAGTTGGCAGCTCTGGTACTCCTTCTCTCTGTCTTTCTAAAGTCTCTCTCTTTCTGCAGGACCTGAGGTGCTTTTAAATGTTTCCGCAATTTCTGGTCTGAGGGATGTAGAATTAAGATACGTCTGCCAAATTATCCTAAATTGTGGAAGGGTGCGTTAGCAATGTTCCCTCTAACATCAGTAAAGTCTCTTTCTGCCATAAACTTGCACTATGCCTTGCTGTCTGACTTCAACGTACAGCCTTGTAGATTCTGGACCTTCTAATTTCCTTTCTCTCTCTGGAGTACTTTTGTAGTAGAGTCTGAGAGATGATACTTCTCTGAAAGTCAGACCTAGATCTGAAGAGCTCGTACAACATAGGTCCTATCTCTTCCTCAGCTAAGCACATACTGTACTCTCAACTGACTGACTAACCAGGGTGTGGACCTGTCACGACCATGGTTATGGTCGTGACTCTTTGGTCGCATGCAGTTGTCAGCGGTTTGTTCTATGTTGTCAACCACAGGTGAGGGCTCTGGGTTTGTTGCCTCACGTGTGGTTGCCGTTGGCAACATATGGTGTTTGGCAGTGTAGCAGCTGGAGCTGGTGGCTAGGCGGCTCGCTGTCATGTCATGCGGTTGCCTCTGGCAACGTCTGATTTTAAGTGTTCACTTTCTATGTTTGGTGTTAGGGAGTTTGTTCTGTGTACACTTCTCCTTTAAGTGACACTTACCTTGTCTGGTGATGAAAGGGTTAACTCCTTTCCTGGTGGGTGTGGCTGCTTGGGCTATTTAGCTCCTGCTGGAAGCCAGAAGTCTGAGGGGTACTCCAGCCATGCCTTATGCTGGAGTCATCCTCCTGGTCTTATACCATCTGTCCAGTGAGGGCCACCCTTGTGGTCATAAAAGTTATGCATGATGTTAAGTTGATGTTGTTATCCTTTTTATGTTTATTGCAGCTATGGATGTCCTGGTTACCTTTGTGTTTTGTGGTGTGTGCTGTGTCCTTAGTGTTTGTGTGGACAGCAGTACTGGTGCATTGGTTCCAGTCAGCGAGGCTGTGGCAGGTAGGTTTGGAACTGGTGTAGTTCACCTGCCATATCCATATGTCTGTATATGTTCCCCCTTTCTTGCAGCTTGGCCAGTGAGACTCCTGTTTGTCCGTATCTTGGAGGAACAGATAGTCTTACCCTGCTCCTAGCACAGGGTTTTCCTGAGGGATAGTAGGGACCCTAGGTTACAGAGTATGAGCCCTCCTACCATTTGGTTTGGCTCATACAGTTAGGAGTTAGGGTCAGTATTAGGGACACTTTAGGAGGTGACCAGCTCCCTGATTCTGTTGTCCTGGCCTAGCAGCTTCCCCATTATTATAACATCACTTGGCGGGGGGTTTCCCCCACTCTCCGCCGTGACAGGACCCTGGTCCATCTCCTAGCAACCTGAAGGGTTTGCATCAAGGTGTTAACCCTGACTTATCCAATCAATGTTCTTAGGTATGCAGTTACAGTCAATTAGATCATTTCACTTAGCAATACAAGATTATAAAAATTACCCTTTTGCAGTAACCCTGGGGTGCTGCAGTTGTTAGGCAGTGCATACCTAGCAACCAGACTGTCAAACATGACACAGTTAAATTGGCACTGACATGGAAGAAATGAGACAGAAGATAGAGTTGACCAGCCTCCTTCCTTTGCAGATTACAGCCTGCTGTTTATGAAGTCCTGTATGCATGCTGTGTCAGCTTTTGGACTGAGAGGAGCTACAGGAAATTTGAAGTATCTCCCTCTGAATACAAAGCCCGTCCAGTAAAACACTTACACAAGTAAATAGTAGTTTATGCAATTAAATAAAAACGGAAATAAAACAGTGGAGCAGATTTATCAGCATAATTATCCTGACACATCGCGTCCTGTTGATGGACCTGCCTTTAGTTAAAGGGGGTTCCAGAATTAGAAAAAGGGTCTTCTTTTTCCCAGAGACAGCTCCACTCATGGCCGTAGACTGTGTCTAGCATTGCAATTCATCTGTGTTATAGTGAATACTGCTGAAGAAACAAATTATGAAGGTGCCTGGGATTATGTCACGGACGTTCCTGCGACAGGTGGCAGGAGATCGGTGAGACTGGCAACACGTGGTTTAATCTGACCTGTTTTCCGTTCGGATCAAATGACATCTGTGTGGTTCTGGTGCTTGACACACCTTCTTTCCCCAGGTGTGGCTATTAGGGTCATTTAACCTTCTCTATTTATAGTTGCTTCTCCCACAATACTGTGCGGTTTATAGCTTCTGTTTGGACCTTTGGATAGATTTTGGTTGGATCTCGGCTGAGATCCTGGTGCTTCCATTGCTCCTTTGAAGTTAAGTCTTTCCTTTCCCTTTTGTATTTTGTTTGGGTTCTGTGTGTTGCATTTCCCTATTGTTTGTATTAGGCCTGTAGGTGACTCCTGTTCGTCCTTCCTTTTGGAAGAACAGGTAGTCTCGTCCCTGTCATTAGTACCAGGGTCCTATAGGGCTTTATAGGATTCTAGGTATTCCTGCGTATGAACTCACCTATCTTTGAGGTCTGTTCATACTGGTAGTCAGTCAGGATTTTGGTTAGGGTTTTCACTAGGAGCTGTCCATCTTCCTTCCCTAGTTCTCAGGCCTGATTTCCTGTTCCTCCCTTCTCTCCTATGCTCGGTGTGGTGTTTCCCTCCCACACCAAAGTGTGACAGATTAGGAAGCCATTGATAAGCATGAAGCTGCTTCTATAAAATACAACCCCTCGGGGACATTTACTAAGCATGTTGCACCCGAATTATGGTGTAAAATGCGCCAAAAAGAATGGCGTTTTGATTTGCGCCTAAAGAATTGATCACTCCAGAAATTATTAATAAATGTCAAAGTGGGCGGGGTTATCCATTTGGCGCACATTACACCTCATTTATCATCCTCTTATCGGCAGAAATGGCTCAAATTGTTGCAGACAATAAAGCCAGCTTATGTGGTGGTGTTTTGTGTAAAAACTTGCATTTATGGCGTAAAGATCGGACTTTTTGTCAAAAAGTCGCATTTATGAAAAGAAAAACCAACTCGTGGGAACAAGTGATAGGGAAGTATTAAAACAGGACAATATAAATGAGCTAGACAGCAGGGTTTTGTCAGTAAACTGACATTCAATAAAAACGGCCCGAGTCTGAGACAAAAGTCGCAAACATGTTTAAAATGTCACAAGTGCGGTCTGACAGGGGTGGCTGAAATGGCACATTTCGGTTTAAAAAAGTCGCATTTTAGTGCTATTGGTGTCAAATTGTCGCAAATTGAGAGAAATAGGCGGATAATCAAGTTTACATTTAAGAAAGTCACTTTTTTTTTTTTGCCCAAATTGCGCTATTGTTGACAAATGTGATTGAAAGAGTTCTTCAATATAAGAGGGGGGCTCTTATATTGAAGAACTCTTTCAATCACAAGTCAGTCATACCAGGAACTATATTTACTACAATTACCCATCATTTTCCATATCCAAAAGACATCAATACCAAGTAGGCAGACGTATGTGACTTTAAATTCCTATAAGAAGTGACTCGTAGTCACAATAATATACCTCAATCAGCCAAAGCAATAAATCCACCCGCCTAATATTGTGGAGGTCTCCCTTGTACCCACAGACTCCACAAGATCTTTGAAAGGGTCCCATAGTATCTTCCACCAAGACATTAGCAGCAGATCAGTAAAGGGGTTTTATCATCATAGACATTGATGACCCATCACTACGATATGCCACCAATGTCAGATAGTTTTGGATCCCAGAGGTGGGACTCACACCTATCTTCAGAACAGGCCCCAGAAAGTGAAGGAGAGTGCACCATGCCATCAATGTCAGATAGGTGTGGGTCCCACCTCTGGGATCCACAGCTATCTCCAGAACAGGCCCTGGAAAGTGAAGGAGAGCACACCATACTATCAATGTCAGATAGGTGCGGGTCCCACCTCTGGGATGCACAACCAGGGCCGGCCTTTGGGGTGTGCGGGCTGTGCGGCCGCACAGGGCGCCATAGCAACAGGGGCGCTGGGCGGCCGACAGCTCGCAATGTAATATGCGGCAGGCGAGGCTGCACTTGTGTTCTCCCTCGGGGCGCCCCCTCCATCTCCCCCTCCCCTGTCTGACCTGATTCCTCCTCCCCTGTGTCTGACCTGCCTGCTGCCCCCGCCGCTGCCAATAAGAAGAGACGGGAGGAGGAGGGGAGGGGCTGTGGCCACTGCGCCACCAATGAAGATAACTGACCTGAAATACAAATACAGGAGGCGGGTGCCGGAATCAAATAGCCGGCACCCGACCTCTGTGACAGGGAGCTGCGATCAGCTGCAGTTGAGTTAACCCTTCAGGTGCGGTACCTGAGGGGTTAACTGCCGCTGATCGCAGCTCCCTGTCACAAAGGTCGGGTGCCGGCTATTTTATTCCGGCACCCGCCTCCTGTATTTGTATAAGAAACGTTGGTGGCACAGTGCGCCCCCCCCCCCCCCCCAACACCCCAGTATAAGAAACATTGGTGGCTCAGTGGGAAGTGCCAATGAGGGTTAAAAAATAATTTCAAAAATTAACTCACCTCCTCCAGTTGATCACGCAGCTGCCGGTCTCCTGTTCTTTCTTCAGGACCTGTGGTGACGTCACTGACCTCATCACATGATCCATTACCATGGTGATGTATCATGTGATGAGCACAGTGATGTCACCACAGGTCCTTTGACAGGTCATGAAGAAAGAACAGGAGACGATCAATTGGAGGAGGTGAGTTAATAATTTTTTTATTTTTTAACCCTCATTGGCACTGCCCACTGCGCCACCAATGTTTATTATACTGGGGTGTTGGGGGGGGCGCACTGCGCCACCAATGTTTATCATACTGGGGTGATGGGGGGGGGCGCACTGCGCCACCAATGTTTATTATATTGGGGGGGCGCACTGCGCCAATGTTTATTATATTGGGGGGGCGCACTCAATGTTTATTATACTGGGGTGTTGGGGGGGGGCGCACTGCGCCACCAATGTTTATCATACTGGGGTGTTGGGGGGGCGCACTGCGCCACCAATGTTTATTATATTGGGGGGGGCGCACTGCGCACAACGACGGGTTAGGGAAATTTCACAGCAGAGTGCGCATGCGCTGGGAGCCTCACCGGCGGTTAGGGTAGGGAAAAATTATGGGCCAGTGCGCAGGCGCAGTGATCGGATGGATGTTCTCAGCTGGACACCGGCCGACACTGCGCATGCGCTGGCCCGTACGTAATTTTTCCCTTCCCTAACCGCTGGTGAGGCTCCCGGTGCATGTGCAGTGTCGGCCGGTGTCCCGCTGAGAACATCCATCCGATCACTGCGCCTGCGCACTGGCCCATAGTTTTTTCCTACCCTAACCGCCGGCGAGGCTCCTGGCGCATGCGCACTCTGCTGTGAAACTTCCCTAACCTGTCGTTGTGCGCCTGCGCGGCGCTGCACACCTCCTCACGTCATGTCCGGTGCGACCGGAAGTGACGAGGGTAGGGAATTCTCACGAAGTAGGGAAGTATAACATTACACCGGCCTTTGGGGTGTGCGGGCTGGCAACTACTTGGTTGGATAGTCAGCCAGCCTATGCCATGATGCCAGCAACAAGCAGTGTTTTTTTTTTTTTTTTTGGGGGGGGGGGGCGCCACAAGGTTAGCTCGCACAGGGCGCCTGAACACCTAAGGCCGGCCCTGTGCACAACTATCTCCAGAACAGGCCCCGGAAAGTGAAGGAGAGTGCACCATGCCATCAATGTCAGATAGGTGCGGGTCCCACCTCTGTGATCCACAACTATCTCCAGAACAGGCCCCGGACAGTGAAGGCGAGCACACCATACTATCAATGTCAGATTGGTGTGGGTCCCACCTCTGTGATCCACAACTATCTCCAGAACAGGCCCCGGACAGTGAAGGAGAGCACACCATACCATCAATGTCAGATAGATGAGGGTTCCACTTCTGGGACAAGCACCTATCTTCCAAAACACAGCTTCCAAAGTGAAGGAGAGCAGCTGTACAAGTGTGGCTTGCTCTTCATGCACTGCTATGGGACTTGTGAAAATTGCCGATCGAGTGTGCTTGGCTAATCTCGGAAGTCCCATATCGGTGAATAGAGAGCATTTGTGCAAGCACTGCTACTTTTTATCAATGTCATCACTGTCTCGGGTGGAAATACCCATTGCCATCAAACGTTCCAGATGGGAATACAATGTCGCCAATCTCCATCAATGCCATCAATGTCCTAGATGGAAATAACCCCTTAAATTTTACTGCATCCTGTACTATATTAGATCTTCTGTGGAATCGGACCAGACAAGCTAACCTTTGCTCCCCCTGTGTGTCAATGAGTCTTTTCCACCCATGATCCAGCTGCTGGTTCACTTGTAACCTACCATGGACCACATCTGATAGATACTAACCTCTACATACTAGGAACATCCCATAAGACCTGCCATGTTGGAGAAGCTGTGACCCAGCCATCCAACCATCACAATTAGGCTTTTGTCAAAGTCAGTCAGGTGCTTACGCTTGCTAAACTTTTCTGCTACCAATACATCAGCCCCAACAATTGACTGTTACTCACTAGCTTCCTAATACCTGTATATGTCCCTCTTGACAGGCGCCATGGCCATGAGATAACCAACACTTCACTTGTCAGTGGTTTTAATTAGAGATGAGCCAAGTATTGGAAAATTCGATTTGGCTGCTTCGACGAATAAAAAAAAAAAAATCGCTTTGTAATGAATTACTTTGCAAGTAGTGGGTGCAATGATAGGGAGCAGAGATTGTGCCGCACCCCATCATTGTACCCCTCAGATGCCGCGTTCATTGCTGATTGTGTCATCTGACATTAATATTACAGTGTAAAATAAAAATAAAAATAAATGAATAAATAAAATCATACTTACCCTCATCCATTGGATCGCGAAGAGCCGGCTGCCGCCATCACGACTGAATATTCAGCACGAAATCTCGTGCAGCCCATAATGACGTCACCATGTCGGCTGGCGTGGTGATGTCATATGTTACCGTGCACGGGATTTCGCACGGGATCTTCAATCAAGATGGCGGCGGCCGGCTCTTCGTGCTAAAATAACTGATGTGGTAAGTATGATTTTTTTAAAAATTTTACCGCCATTTTAGGGAAAATCGTTTCGCTACCACGAAACGTGAGGAAATTCGGCTTTGCGGCAAATTGTTACTATTGCACTGTGCGGATTCCTGGCTGCTGCTCTCTGTGCTTCAAAATGATTGTTTTGTTGTAAGGAGATTTAGGCAGATTACGTCAATCATGGATTTAACAAGAGACACAAATACCGTTCCATCTTAATATTGAAAAACAGCTGCTAGCTCCTTGTCCTCAGTCGCCAGACTCATAATGCCCATGAATCTCAGACCTAAAATATTATAAGATTTTATTGTAGCTCAATGAACTGCAATGTTTCTACTACAGATAGATGCGAAAAGTGAATGCGTCACTTTTATTTATTTGGGTTCACTCTGATACCCAGGGGACTAAAGGAGTCGGACGACCACACATTGCCCCAGTCATACATGGTCTTTGGGAGATACTCTGTTAGCATCTCTCTGCTTCAGATGCTAGAAGTGTTTCATAAATTTGCGATCCTCCTCCTGATATCCATACGTTTTAATAGGGCCTATGGACAAGGTTTGCACTGTATTCCCATTGAAGATCCCAGTGAGCATTCTGATTTCAAGCGGAGTTCTTTAATTCTTGGGCTACATTCAGACTATAGATGAGCGAATCGATTCTAAAGAATCAAGTGGTCTCATCAGTAGGACTTCTTCACCTATGAGGGGCTGTCCCGGCAGGTAAAGAAGAGCCCACCGGCCGCTAGATTGACAGGGCTGGACATTTAGCCCTTCCTGCCCCAATGCTCCAATTAGCAGAGCAAGGGCAGAAGCTCTGCTTTGGAGCAGCGACTGTACAGGCACCGCTACCTGGAATTCGATATGCTCGTCTCTAATTCAGATGGTTTGGAATACAACTCAGTGCCATACTTCCCAACTTTTTCCGGAATGTCTGGGAGGCTCGCAGAAAAAGGGGAGACCTCCAAGACTCCTGGAAATTTTTACTTGATACGATTGTTTGGAATAGAGTATGCAGTGACCCAGTGGGCCACTGCTCATAATAGAGTTTAGTATGCTTGGTTGGGTGTTATACGAATTTCCGGCTAAATCACAGGGTTAATCGCAATCCAATGACAACAGTTTCCGGGAAGAGCAAGCCCTACAATCCTGGACTTGACTTTCTCTTCAGAGAAATTATTCAGTAAAAATCTGAGGCACATGTTGACAGTGTAACCAGCATACTGTCCTGTGGATTCACAGTCAGCATTTTGGGTCCCAGAGAAGAAATCCAGGGAACCTACCAGAATCGTTGTGCAGAAAAAGAGAATTATTTAGAAGGCTAACAGGAGGGTGCATGAAAGCAGACTGTGGAGGTAACACACGTTTTATGGTTCCTGGACTCCACAGCTCTTGGATGGATAAATAAAAGTCTTCAAGCTCCAAGTCATACCAGTGTGACACATTGTGCTTCTGTCTTAGGGTCTACACCTTGCAATCGGAATTGTAGACAAGTTTTGTAAGAATTGCACCCTCCAGGTTGGATTAGAGTCTGGAAAGTGCAACTAAGAGGGACCTGGAGATAATTCCCTTGATTCATCCTGGAACCTTTTAAGGACTGTTTAAAAACTGTGCCTACATTGTATATGGAGGACTTTGGAAAACTGGTTCTTCAGTAAAGGCTTTTTATACATTGAACTACATGGTCTACCTCAAATCATCTGCTCCTATGTCTTTGCACCTCGTCATCCTAACACCAAGGGCACCCCACCTTCCAACAGGCAGGAGACCCCTACCAGGGTGCGCCCCAGGGAAATAAGTGTATCCCCTCTTCACTGTGCATGGCCTGGGGAGCATTGAAACGGGACCACCACCACCATGTGTAATACCACCATCCTCATACCACTACTACTATCGCCTTCTCTCCTGTAGCCTCCTACTTGGTCAGCTGCATGCAGTCTGCTACACTACTCCATACCTTTTTTTTTTTTTTTGCATTATACTGTTGTATACCAGCCAGATGAAAGCCAAAAGGACACTTGTCGGGCTAATATGACCTTAGGGACCTGTACATCAGCATCTTCCCTGAGTGCATGCTAAATGTAGCCAACATAGCCAAAGGCGTCATGCATACGAGCATATCCGTTTTGCGGTCCGCAAACAGGGGATCCATAAAACATGGTTGTGCTCCTTGTGCCGTCCGCATTTTTTCTGAGGACCCATTGACTATGCGGACATATTCTTTTTGCGGAACATACGGATGTGGAAAGCACACAGATGATCTGTATACATCCGTATGACCGTTCTGCAAAAGAATAGAACATGTACACAAAGTCAATGGGTCCACAAGATAATGCTGTCGCAACACGGAAGTTATCAGTATTTTGTGAATTTGCAATTTACGGATCATGTGCATGAGGCCTAAGCAGCATCCACAGTCTCCGGTATAATATGGGCCAAACAGGACATGATGACATTAGCAGAACAGATGCATCTTCCGCTTGGTAGATAAACTTCTAGAAACTAGTAATTATGTATAATACTACTACAGTGCTGGTGTGGCTGTAGTACCATTCCTACTGTCCACGGAGTTCCATCTAGTTGGTACTTCGCAGCGTCTCCTGCATACATTTCCATCCTAATTTGACAGGTCTTCAGTGAAATCAGCCATAAACACCGTCAGAAACCATTAATGCTTTGTATTTCTCTTATGCAACTGCAAGGTCATTTATGTCTGAAATGATGAGGCCAGGCAGTACGTGAAATGGAAAAAGACACAGCCATCAATCTCTTCCCTCGGACAGATCCTCTACACCGTATCTTCAGATCTTAATGTCTTTTCGCACTTTTCTAGCCATTTACATGACTTGTATCAGAGAAAACGAAATCTATTAGCAAATGTATCCCGCGTGGGACACCAAACGTGTTCTCCTGAGAATAGAAGACGCAATCTTCCAGTTAGACCTGAAAATTGCTTCCAATTGCCCACTTACTTAAAGGCAACTTGTCACATTAGAAATGCAGTGCTGTCTGCAGGCAGCATGTTATAGAGCAGGAGGAGCTGAGCAGAATGATGTATAGATTTACGCAAAAAGATTCAGTAAAACCTGTCATTTATTCATGTAAATCTCTGCTCTTTCCGTGCTTAGGAGTCCAGTGGGCGGGCCTATCAGTGATTGACATCCTTGCCTGTATGAGTTTGCATAGAGATGTCAATCACTGACAGGCCCGCCCACTGGACTCCTAAGGGCCCTTTCACACAGCTGTAGTGTTGCCATGTCCATGTTGCGACTGCAAACAGTGGGTCCGCAAAACACTGGCAGCGTTGACCCACCGTGGACCCGTTGACACCGTGGACCTGTTGACTTGAATGGGTCCGCGATCCGCAAGATATGGCAAAAGATAGGACATGTCCTATCTTTTGCGGAGCGGAGGCACGGACCCCGAAGCCCACGGAAGGGCTTCCGTGTGTTTCTGTGGGCAGTCAAAACACGGGCACGGTGGCCCTAAATACAGAGCAGATGTTTTCCCACAAAACTAAATATCAATAAAGAACCAAAAAAGAAAGCCTCAATGTACAACCGTAAATTAGGGCAAGGGATGAATAACCATATAAACCTATAGTGTTGTTAAACAAACAACAAAAGAATGCCCAAAGTATTCCAAATATATATTTTATTCAATTTTAATAAACATATCATGATTTATAAAATATTCAAGATAGCAAAAAAAGTATGAAGAGTCAGCAGGAAACCGGATGCCGCAATCCACTGGCCGGTGCCGCTGCTACCCGCCAGAAGATGGAAAACATGTCAAGTATGCCTGTAGTATGTACCAGGGTGATTCACAGCAGTATAGCCCAATTAGTGTGACTATTCTGAATAGTAATTCATATGATCATCACCCTGGTGCATAACCACCAGATGAATCTCAGCTCAACTCCGAGTGTAGTTAAAGAAAAATAATAAAACAACCGCTAGAATCTTATTATAAAGGATATAGAGGAGCTCATCGGTGGATATCAGATAGAAAGTTAGAGCATACCATGAGACATGATGGAGGGTGAAAGCAGCAGGCACGGGACAGGCTGGGAACCTCGACGCGCGTTTCGCCTCAGCTTCGTCAGGAGGTAAAGATTGGATTGCGGCATCCGGTTTCCTGCTGACTCTTCATACTTTTTTTGCTATCTTGAATATTTTACATATTAAATAATATATATTTTTGGAATACTTTGGGCATTCTTTTGTTGTTTGTTTAACAACACTATAGGTTTATATAAAACTAAATATCAGTCTGCTCAGCTCCTCCTGCTCTATAACATGCTGCCTGCAGATTTCAATGTGGCAGGTTTGCTTTAAATTGCAGCTAAGAAGTTAACTTCATAGTAACCAATTGGCGTACATGTATGGTGCTTGGTTCTTGGCCTTAATCCGCAGCACCATACATGTACAGCCTGGGATTAAAGATCCTGCAACGTAGCAGGGGCAGGTCGGTTCCCTGGCTGTCGGTGATAGGCGGGGACCTGAGAAGAAGACAGAAGTGAGCGCTAGGCAGTAAATAGAGTAAGCGACTATGCTGCTTTTCTCTGTTGGACCTGACGATCACATGATCGCTGGCTGTCTCAGGTATAGCAGAGCTGCAGGGTCTTGGCAGACCCTGATCAGCCCTGCCTGGTACAATGCACCCACAGGGGGCGGTTTTCACCTGTAACTGGGGTGAAAAATATTATTAAATACAAATAATATAATAATATTATTAATAATAAATATTATTAATATCAATATTATTAATAAATATAATAAAATTAAAAAATGTAAAAATTGTGAAAAAAATGAAAACACCTGCGCCAACCAAAACCGTTGCCAATGACACAAAATAGGGAATCCATTGTAATATTTAAAAAAGAAAAAGTTTGAAAACAATGATTTTTTTTTTTACATTTTTTGCAGCTTTCCCAAAATAAAAATTAAAAAAAAAGGCTAGATGCGACCGTATGTATTTTGCAGTCCCTAAAACACAGATCCGCAAAAATATGGGAATACAAAAATGGACAAGAATAGGACATGCTCTATAATGTGCCGAACGACTCATTTTCACAGTCCAACCAATAATAAAGTTAGGACTGTTAAACCACCACGTGCGCTAAATCACAAAAACAAATGTCTTTTCAGGCCTGGTAATAAAAGGTGGAGTCGCTATTGCGCGCCAGTCGTTATGCTGTATATCATCTATATACCTAATATCAGATATGTATTGATCCTCCTCAATTCCATACCTGTAGGAAAAGGGTTTTGGTGCACATTCTGTACCATGTCCTACCAACCTTCTGTCACATACTGTTGTGTACAATGGAGACACATTATTAATATATATTTTTCTGGTAAGATAGCGCTGTAGCTCTATAGTTATTGCACAAATAACATAAAATTATTACAAATGTTGCTCTGCTTAGATAGGGCAGTGGAGCCTTTGGGCCTCTTAGGTACCATGGCCTGGGTGTAGGTGCAACCTCTGCCCTACAATTGTGCTATTATTACTACTTCTGCAACCCCTAATAACCACCCCGCTTACCTAGATTAAAGAGAAAAACCTAAGCGCCCATGCTCTTTGCAAATGACACCATAATCCAGCACAGGCCAGATGCTTTTTGCCATTCAAAACCAGTTCCTTCCCTTGTGTCTTCCACGAATGGACCTACTGCACTTGTATTTACAAAGGCTGTGACAGCCCCTCCAGAACACAGCCGATCACTGTGTGTCCTGCTCTCGCGCCCCCAGGTCAGACAGGGAAAATATACTATTACATAAAGGCGAAGATGAATGTCTGACCACGTAACACAAGGACAGGAGTCGCTCTCATTGACTAGCTTTCCATTCTGGCCCATAGTGAGGTGGTTGTCCCAAGTACGGGAACAGGGGTGCACCACCAATGAGGCGGGGTGAGGCGATTGCCTCAGGCAGCACCAGGTAGGGGAAAGAGGGGGGCAGCAGAAGGGGGATTATCTGTTTCTGCGGTATAGTATTGGGAAGCACAGTGGGCACAGTATGTGGCGCTGTATTATCCTGTATGTTTTGTAGCGCTGGAGGGAAGGGGTTAGGCTAAGAAACTGGCATTAGTGGGTGTGGGGAGGCGCCGTTTCAGTTTTTGCCTCAGGCAGCAGAAAGGCTAGGTGCACCCCTGTACGGGAACCTTAATAATTGAAGAATTCATTTAAGGATCATCACCCGCATTAAACACTCTTAAATAAGTCTTTACAGTGCACCGGTGCCACGGCAGTAATAAGAGTTTCTATTCTCTCGGCGGTATTTCCTTGTCTAAAACACATACATAAAGTGCACAGTGCAACAACGTAGTGGATAAGAAATTCATTTAAGAAATAGCAGCAGCTTAATGGCAGTCTCGAGATACAGATCATTAGATAATGTTGACAGTTTATTAAGGTGCAATGTGCCGCGCAATATACAGCCGGTGGTGTTGAATTTTCAACAGTCTTAAAGGCTATGGACACCTTCGGAGGCAATTTTTTTTTTTAATGATTGCATGTTAGTCATTTTTGGCAAAAAATCTTTTTTTTAATTGGCCTTTATTAAAAATATTGAGCTGTTCTGTTACAAAGGGTTAACTGTTTTTCTAGCTGTGTGACTGGTACTCTCACTTTGGTCATCTAATAAACCTTACCTCTAAACTACTGAGAGGTCATAAACACTTATTTAATACACATTCTTATCAGTAAGATAAGAACTGAACCATAAGGAGTGTTTATAAAGTCAGAGAGCAGAGACAAGGAGCCCGTCAGTTCCTGGTCTGACAGAAAAGAGAGAAAACCCACAGGGTGCTACTACAGCATGTCAGATCTGTAGAGAAAAAAGGTCAACATATTTTTAATAAAATAATAACAACAAATTTAAAAATATATTTTTAGCTCAAAATGAGTACAATGCAAGAATTTTAAAAAATGTCCCCAAAGGTGTACATAGCCTTTAAACTAAAGTGCACCAGTGGAGACAAAATATGCTGCTGACTAGTATATTTGTTTTCAATGGCTGCCAATTACGTATCTCTTTACTGTAATATACAGCAAGCTCTTTCCCTCCATAAAACCGGCGGTAGAGACAGCCTCCTCTTCTTCTTCACCCCAGCGACAAAACGGCGCCTGCTTGACCGTCAGCCTTGCCTTCTATGTCGGCCTTCCTCCACACTGCAGCCTCCGCATTCTCTGCGCTCACTGCCACTGCCCACTCTGCTTGCTGAGATAATTCTGCATCAAGGTCAGGTAAGACTCTCTGGGCAGTCCCAGCCCTCCGTGCGCTCAAACACATGGGACTCTACAGTGACTAGCGAACACTCATGGTGGGGCAGCAAACATGACGCATGCCCGCTCACATGCTCCTCCCAGACCCCTTCCCAGTCGAGCACGGGAACCTTAATGTGCATGTGCCCAAATAGGACATACGGACAAGTGTTGTCTTTATGAGACAACCCCTATAAAGCTGGACTTGTCGCCACTCCTGACATGTCTGGTTTAGTAACTACTTGCATTCCCAATGTTATAACAATTCTGGAGAATCTATTCTTATGACTCTGTTGTGCCATTCCTTTATTATTCCTGCTAGAAGTTAATGAATGACAACTGCAATAAAGGTCCAGCTGGGTGTTACCAATTTTGGGGGGCTTGTCCCCGCACAGTCTGACACTGGGTGCACTGATTGGATAGAGCCAGTCTATCTAGCGACACACCCCTAACTGGTAACACCCAGCTGTACCTTTTTTTGCAGGGTTTTGGTAACTCATTCTTAAATAGTACAGGGTTGGCTGGAATTAAATAAATCTAGTGCTTATGGTAGCAACAAATTATATAATGTAACATTTCCAAGTAGATGTAGCAGGGCTGGGTGTGTAAACTGCAACATTAAATAAGATAAGATGTTGCATAATTTTACATAGGACTGCAGCTAACCATGTTTAAAGGGGTGGTCTGAGTTATATAAAAAAAAATAAAGCACTGTAAATCTGATGGTGAGCAATATATACATAAGCTAAGCAAGTTTTAGGTAAAAAAAAAAATGTATATCTACTCATTTCCCTAGTTCTGTTCTGGCCCTTTGTTTACATGCATTTGCAGAGCTGTGGGGCATGTAACAACAATCTCTGAGGTTTTCTTGATGAATATTTGTCGGTGTCAACAAAGACTGCCTTTCCCCTCCCCCCTGGTACAAAGGGAGTGAATAAAAGTGCTGCCCTGTCTGCAGTCTGACTGGTGGGATACTTATGTTGTATGATGGGGCTGCAAGTCCCAGCTGTACAATGACACTGCTGATACACACAGGATCTTCCCCCTAAGGCCCCTTTCACACGGGCGAGATTTCCGCGCAGATGCGATGCGTGAGTTGAACGCATTGCACCGGCACTGAATACCGACCCATTCATTTCTATGGGGCTGTTCGGATGAGCGGTGATTTTCACGCATCACTTATGCGTTGCGTGAAAATCGCAGGATGCTCTATATTCTGCGTTTTTCACGCAACGCAGGCCCCATAGAAGTGAATGGGGTTGCGTGAAAATCGCAAGCATCCGCAAGCAAGTGCGGATGCGGTGCGATTTTCACGCATGGTTGCTAGGTGACAGTCTATTCACTGTATTATTTTCCCTTATAACATAGTTATAAGGGAAAATAATAGCATTCTCAATACAGAATGCTTAGTAGGTGATCAATTGAGGGTTAAAAAAATAAAATAAAAATTAACTCACCTTCTCCTCTTGTTCGCGTAGCTCCGGGTCTCTTCTTTACTTCTTAAAAGATGAACTATCGGATAGGACCTGTGGTGACGTCAGATCACATGCTCCAATCACATAGTCCATCACCACGGTGATGTACCATGTGATTGGAGCATGTGATCTGACGTCACCAAAGGTCCTTTAGCCCACAGCTCATCATTAAAGAAGTAAAGAAGAGACCGGGAAGTAGGCGAACAAGAGGAGAAGGTGAGTTAATTTTTTTATTTTTTTTTAACCCTCAATTGATCACCTACTATGCATTCTGTATTCAGAATGCTATTATTTTCCCTTATAACCATGTTATAAGGGAAAATAATAACATCTACACAACACCTAACCCAAGCAAGTTCGGGTTTGGGTACCAAACATGCGTGATTTTTCTCACGCGAGTGCAAAACGCATTACAATGTTTTGCACTCGCGCGGAAAAATCGCAGGTGTTCCCGCAACGCACCCGCACATTTTCCCGCAACTCCCGTGTGAAAGAGGCCTAACTGTTCTTGTACAATGCACACAATGCACTGCAGACACTTCCACACAGCAAGCAGGAAAGTACAGAGGAGAGGACACACCCGATCTTTGTCAGTTCTGTGCCTGCAGGATGAGGAGGGAGGGAAAATCCTGTGCCCAGCATTTGTCTCCCTGCAGTTGCTCACTATCTGAGGCACAGCGTCCAGCCCTGAGTCTGTGCTGCTGATAGTAGGAGGGGTTAAACTTAGCAGAAGAATCCAGTGGGAGGTAAGACACAGGGCAGACAGTTAAAGCTCCAGCCAGCACAGCATTCACAGTGATGGTCTGTGCACAGAGGCAGACCTGCTCCTCCTGCTCCCTCAGGCTTGTGCACTGAACGTCATCAGAGCAGGGAAAGATGATGACATCACAGGTCATGTGATGCTCAGCTAACTAGGAGAACGGGACCCCTGTAGACGAAGGAAGTGAACTGAAAACCCCTTACATTCGGTTAGTTAGAAACATACAAAGAAAAAAATAACTTAGACAATCCCTTTAAGGACCTCGGGAAGGGGAATCTTGTAAGCTTAAAAGTACAATTCGTTTTTTTTACAATTCTACACATCTGTTTTGCGGTTCGCAAACAGCAGATCCACAAAACACCAGCCTTGTACGCCCCACACATTTTAAAAATACCTATTCTTGTCTACAAAATGGACAAGAATAGGAAATATTCTATCTTTTTTGCGCGGAACAAACATACAGATGCGGACAGCACGGGTTGCTAATTAGTAAGGAAAGCGCTCATTAGTACAGTAGGACTGGAGAGTGGTGAATGCAGTGCTCCCTTTGAGGGCTCTGTACTCACCGCTTCCTGGTCTACTCCAGCGGGCATGGGGGTCTTATTAACATGGGAGTCTGATCTGAGGTCTGATTAGGGGTCTTATTAAGGGCTCATGCACACGAGCGTATTTTCTTTCCGTTTCCGTTACGTTTTTTTGCGGACCATATGCGGAACCATTTATTTCATTGGTTCCTTTAAAAAACGGAAGTTACTCTGTGTGCATTGCGTTTCCGTATGTCCGTATGTCTGCTCCGCAAAAAAATAGAACATGTCCTATTATTTTCCACATTATGGACAAGGATAGGACTGTTCTATTAGGGGCCAGCTGTTCCGTTCCGCAAAATACGGAATGCGCACGGACGTCGTCCATATTTTCTGCGGATCCGTTTTTTGCCGACGGCAAAATATATACGGTTGTGTGCATGAGCCCTAACACTGTGGGTCTGAGCTGAGGTCTGATTAAAAATAGTTTTTTTGCTTATTTTCCTCCTCTAAAACCTAGGTGCGTCTTATGGGGCGCAAAATATGGTAAATAATAAAAAATAATAATAATTGGAAGATTCAGCTCTGCTACATTGTCAGCCTCAATCTTCAATATATCCTTCCATAATAATAGTCCTCCGATCTCCAAGCATCGCTGTGCTCTCTCTATAGAAGGACACGGCCGACGGCACAGTACGCAGGTTCAATACGCGATCGTGGCTCGTATTATCGCGCGGTGGGTTCACAGGTTTTCTTCATGCTGATAAAACCAGCAGTTTTTGTTTCCAGCTACTAATCTGCTGAGAAGCAATATTTACTAGCGGTAACCTGAAATCGACACTGACCTTGATGTAAAATATCAATGGCTTTTGTTTGCCTATTCTCTCGGGTTTATAACGTACACACACAGCCGGCGAGTGTTGCCTAGCAACAGTAACAGTATAACCACGAATGCACAGACAGACAAAGACGTCGTGTGCGTGCAGCGGGTGCGTAACACTACACCCACAACAATATAATCTAGTAGTCATCAATTAACCAAAAAATAAATAAACATCCGGAATTTCCAGGGATCGGGTTCCAAAACTGTTTTTTACTCCCCCCCCCCTTTTTTTTTATTTTTTTTGTAAATAACACAGAGAGGGTAGATTAGGTTACAGCGGCTGCTTCCACCATAAGCAGATGGTTGATACTGTGCGCAGACATAAGAAGAAGCAAAAGCCAGGACATAATGCACAACAGGGAAGCAGTACCTTGTAATATGTGCCCTCCCCCGAAATAGCTGTAGTGGGCCTCACCCATTCAGGATCATTAAAGGGGTTGTGCAGTGCAACGATATTGATGAACTGTCTTATAGGTCATACGTCATAGGATAGGTCCTATTGATGAACTGTCTTATAGGTCATCAGTATCAGATCGGAAGGAGTCCAACTCCTGGCAACCCTGCCGATCAGCTGTTTAAAGGGGACGTGGCACTCATGCAAAATTACCTGTGTGGTCGTCTCCTTTGCAGCGGCCGCACACACTGCAAGCAGACAAAGCGAAAGCAGCACTTGCAAGAGCGGTGTTACCCCAGCTGATCGGCGGTTGTGCCAGGGGTCAGACCGCTACCGATCTCATAGGGATGACTAGAGATGAGCGAAGTGTTGGAAAATTTGATTCGTCACGAAGCGCATTTCTTTGTAAGTAGTGGGTGCTATGACAGGGATTGGTGATTGCGCCGCTCCCCGTCATTGTACCCCTCAGATGCCGCATTCATCTCTGATCGCTACATCTGAGCAGGGCCGGTTTTAGACAAAATGCGGCCCCGGGGGCGAAATTAAAAGATGGGCCCCAAATTCTGAAGTACCGTATCAACAGTCACATTTATTCACAACGAAATCCGAGAAGTCACGGCCACGGCCCACGATTGGTTGCAGGCAGCGTCAAAATGGATGATGGCATCCAGGGATATGAGCAGAGGCTGGAGAGCACTGGAGCCGAGAGCCAGTGTCAGGAAGCAGGTAAGGCCCAGTTCACACTTCAGTTATTTGGTCAGTTATTTCCATCAGTTATTGTGAGCCCAAACCAGTAGTGAAGACTACTCAGAGATAAGGTATAAGGCAACGATTTCCTCCTGTTCTGTGTTTTTGACCTGCACCTGGTTTTGGCTCACAATAATTGATGGAAATAACTGAGGTGTGAACTCAGCCTAAGGGCTCATGCAGACGGCCGTTGCTCGTCTGCAATATGTGGGCACCGACCGTGTGCTTAACATATCATGGATGTGGACCCATTCACTTGAATGGGTCCGCAATCCAGAAGGTGCGGAACGGAGGCACGGAACCCCATGGAAGAACTATGGAGTGCTGCCGTGGGGCTTCTCTCCGTACCTCCGCACCACAAAAATATAGAACATGTTCTATTTTTTTGCGGTGCGGATGGATCATGGACCCTTTCAAGTTAAATGGGTTTGCTTCCACCTGCGGCAACTGCATGGATGGTGCCCGTGCATTGGGGACCGCAAATTGCTGCACGGAACGGCCGGTTTGTGTGCAAAAGCCAGATTTATACCAAGATTCAATTTAAAAAAATGCAATGGCTCAGTAATAAGGAATGCAAATGATACACACTGGAGCTGAGCAATCTATAGACTGCCAACAGGAGGGAGCTGGGAGGGTTGGGGAATAAAGGAATCCACTTGTTTCACTGAAGTCAAAATGCTGCCTTTCTTCCATAACTTTAGATAGATAGATAGATAGATAGATAATAGATAGATAATAGATAGATAGATAATAGATAGATAGATAGATAATAGATAGATAGATAATAGATAGATAGATAGATAGATAGATAGATAGATAGATAATAGATAGATAGATAGATAATAGATAGATAGATAATAGATAGATAGATAGATAGATATGAGATAGATAATGGATATGAGATAGATAGATAGATAGATAGATAGATAGATAGATAGATAGATAGATATTAGATATCCCCAAAAAATAAAACACAAGTGGCACAGCAGGAGCCATGTGAATGGCGCTGTGCCAGCAGCTGTGGAAGTGATCCAGCATCCAAGTAACTAGAAAAGAAAATCCCACGCTGCTCCCAAAAGTTGTTCAAAGGTCGTGTTCTTTAATCACCAATGCGACGTTTCAGTCCTCTTACCAGGACTTTTCTGACACAGTATTTTTATAATGCTTGAGAAAAGTCCTGGTAAGAGGACTGAAACGTCGCATTGGTGATTAAAGAACACGACCTTTGAACAACTTTTGGGAGCAGCGTGGAATTTTCTTTTCTAGATAGATAAATAGTAGTGTTGGGCGAGCATGCTCGGCCGAATATCGCGTGTGCTCGAGCGAGATGCTCGAGTCAGTGTATTCAAATCTAATTTAGCCTCTATTTCTGAAAAGTTTCAAATGGAAGTCAATGGGAGAACCCGAGCATTAAACCAGGCACCCCCTGCTCTGAAGAGGGGAAGGTGTCGGGACTCTAGTTCGGCTTAGGAGTCCCTGCTCTGACTCCATATATAGCTATATCCATATCTGGAGTCAGTGCTTGGGGACACCCAGTGTATTTAAGTCTAATTTAGCCTATATTTCTGAAAAGGTTTCTGGCAGGATTCAAACTCACAACCTTCTACATTACAGCCAAGAATGTTAACCACTACACTATACATGGGCAGTTATTAAAAAAAAAAAAATATATAAGACTTCTGCTGTACAGGAATACTTACTAGTAGTAAGTATTCCTATACAGCAGAAGTCTCATTTTTTATTTTTTTTTATTTTAAGTACCTGGCCATGCAGCTGGGCTGTAATGTAGAAGGTTGTGAGTTTGAATCCTGCCAGAAACTTTTCAGAAATATAGGCTAAATTAGACTTAAATACACTGGGGTGTCCCCAAGCACTGACTCCAGATATGGATATAGCTATATATGGAGTCAGAGCAGGGACTCCTAAGCCGAACTAGAGTCCCGACACCTTCCCCTCTTCAGAGCAGGGGGTGCCTGGTTTAATGCTCGGGTTCTCCCATTGACTTCCATTGTGCTCGGGTGCTTTGTAGAGCACCCGAGCATCGGGAAGTGTTCTACTCGAGCACACGAGCACTTTGGTGCTCGATCAACACTAATAGATACTGGTGAAACTCAAAAAATTCGAATATCGTACAAAAGTCCATTTATTTTAGTAAGGCCTCATGCACACGAACGTTTTTTTTCACGGTCCGCAAAAACAGGGTCCGTAGGTCCGTGATCCGTGACCGTTTTTTCGTCCGTGGGTCTTCCTTGATTTTTGGCGGATCCACGGACATAAAAAAAAAGTCATTTTGGTGTCCGCCTGGCCGTGCGGAGCCAAACGGATCCGTCCTGAATTACAATGCAAGTCAATGGGGACGGATCCGTTTGACGTTGACACAATATGGTGCCATTTCAAACGGATCCGTCCCCATTGACTTTCAATGTAAAGTCCGGAGTCCCTTTTATACCATCAGATCGGAGTTTTCTCCAATCCGATGGTATATTTTAACTTGAAGCGTCCCCATCACCATGGGAACGCCTCTATGTTAGAATATACTGTCGGATATGAGTTAGATCGTGAAACCTCATTTCCGACAGTATATTCTAACACAGAGGCGTTCCCATGGTGATGGGGACGCTTCTAGTTAGAATATACTACAAACTGTGTACATGACTGCCCCCTGCTGCCTAGCAGCATCCGATCTCTTACAGGGGGCCGTGATCAGCACAATTAACCCCTCAGGTGCCGCACCTGAAGGGGTTAATTGTACTATCATATCCCCCTGTAAGAGATCAGGGCTGCCAGGCAGCAGGGGGCAGACCCCCCCCCCCCCCCCCAGTTTGAATATCATTGGTGGCCAGTGCGGCCCCCCCCCCCCCCTTCCTCCCTTGTAATAAATCGTTGGTGGCACAGTGTGCGCCCCCCCCCCCCCTTCCTCCCTCTATTGTAATAATTCGTTGGTGGCACAGTGTGCCCCCCCCCCCCCCCCGCCTCCCCCCCCCCCCTTCCTCCCTCTATTGTAATAATTCGTTGGTGGCACAGTGTGCGCCCCCCCCCCTTCCTCCCTCTATTGTAATAAATCGTTGGTGGCAATCATTGGCCCCCCTCCCTCTATAGCATTTTCAACATTGGTGGCCAGTGTGCGGCCTCCCATCTTGCGCCCCCCCCCCCCCCCCCCGATCATTGGTGGCAGCGGGTTACTAGCAATAGTACAAGATTCATACTTACCTGGGAGCTGCGATGTTCGTGTCCGGCCGGGAGCTCCTCCTACTGGTAAGTGACGGTTCATTTAGCAATGCGCCGCACAGACCTGTCACTGTCACTTACCAGTAGGTGGAGCTCCCGGCCGGACACGAACATCGCAGCAGCAGGTAAGTATTAATCTTCTACTATTGTACTATTGCTAAGTAACCATGGCAACGAGGACTGTAGTAGCGTCCTGGTTGCCATGGTTACCGATCGGAGCCCCAGCGAATAAACTGGGACTCCGATCGGAACTCCGCTGCCACCAATGATGATGGGGGGGAGGGGGGGGGGAGATGGGAGGCTGCACACTGGCCACCAACGTTGTTAATGCTATAGATGGGGGGGGGGGCAATGGGGGGCGCACACTGTGCCACCAACGATTTATTACAAAAGAGGGAGGAAGGGGGGGGGGGCGCACACTGTGCCACCAACGAATTATTACAATAGAGGGAGGGGGGGGGGCCGCACTGGCCACCAATGATATTCAAACTGGGGAGGGGGGGGGAGGGTCTGCCCCCTGCTGCCTGGCAGCCCTGATCTCTTACAGGGGGATATGATAGTACAATTAACCCTTTCAGGTGCCGCACCTGAAGGGGTTAATTGTGCTGATCACGGCCCCCTGTAAGAGATCGGGTGCTGCCAGGCAGCAGGGGGCAGTCTTGTACACAGTTTGTAGTGTATTCTAACTAGAAGCGTCCCCATCACCATGGGAACGCTTCTGTGTTAGAATATACTGTCGGTTCTGAGTTTTCACGAAGTGAAAACTCAGCTTTGAAAAAGCTTTTATGCAGACGGATCTTCGGATCCGTCTGTATAAAAACTAAACTACGGCCACGGATCACGGACACGGATGCCAATCTTGTGTGCATCCGTGTTCTTTCACGGACCCATTGACTTGAATGGGTCCGTGAACCGTTGGCCGTGAAAAAAATAGGACAGGTCATATTTTTTTCACGGCCAGGAAACACGGATCACGGATGCGGCTGCAAAACGGTGCATTTTCCGATTTTTCCACGGACCCATTGAAAGTCAATGGGTCCGCGAAAAAAAACGGAAAACGGCACAACGGCCACGGGTGCACACAACGGTCGTGTGCATGAGGCCTAATGCAAATGAAAAGGAATTGCATTAATTCAGCTTAAAATTAGAACTTTGTGAAAAGGTTCAATATTCTAGGCTCAAAGTGTCGCACTCTAGTCAGCTAATTAATCTATACCCCCTGAGCAAAGGGGACCTCAAAATTGTGACTTTGGGGTTTCATAAGCTGTAAGCCATAATCATCCAAATTATAACAAATAAAGGCTTGAAATATCTCGCTTTGCATGTAATGAGTCTTTCTCATATGTTAGTTTCACCTTTTAAGTTGCATTACTGAAATAAATGAACTTTGCACGTTATTCAAATTTTTCGAGTTTCACCTGTAGATAGATAGATATGAGATAGATTACATTATATTTAGACAATTGTGTTCCAGGCATCAAATAGTTAAAAATAAACAGCTACAGTGTGTGTGGGGGAAGGAGGGTCCTGTGTATTCTCTGCAGGCGGCCTCCCTCCTGTACCTATCAGGTTATGTCTGCCAACAAGCAGCCCTTGTCATTTATTGCAGCACAGAGAGGAGAGAGGGGCCGGCAGCAAATATGTCAGGTCATTAGAGGGTGACATTCTGAACTTACCAGTAAACCTCAGGAGCAGAGGAGGCCATTACCTTCACAGTGCAGGGCCTCCGGTGAGAGAGAGGAAGGGGGCGGGCAGTGGCGTAGCTAGAAATGACTGGGCCCCACAGCAAATTTTTGAATGGGGCCCCCCTCCCCAAGTAATTTTTTCGCAACCCCTTCCTTTCATGCCGCCCCCATTCCTGTGGCTAGTAAAGATGGCTCTCTCAGACCAGGCCCGGCAGCTGCTCCATCCGTTTCCTACACTGTCTATACTGTCACTGTATATAATTTCATTGTGTAATACTGTTGAGGGGGCCCTGACACAATCTTTTAATCCTCCTCCTCCTGGATGGGCTCGTTTTGGGTCAGGGCCCCAAAGCAGCCGCTTCCCCTATAGCTACGCCCCTGGGGCGGAGCTAAGGTCTGCCTGACGGCTGTGGAGGCGGTGCTATGGATGCAGCACCCAGCTCCTCACTACAGCATAAGGACCCGCGGGCTACAGTGGGCGGAGACCAGCGCTCCTTGCCGTGATGTCTGTGCTCTCCTTAGGTGCGACCACCAGCTCTCTTCCATATCTGTCTGGGCAGCTCAGCAGGGGGCCAATTGGGCAATTGCCCTGTTTGCCGCCCCCCCTTCCCCCCAACGCCGACACTGCATCTGAGATTAACATTACAGTGTAAAATAAAATAAAATAAATAAAATCATACTTACCCTCATCTATTTGATCGTAAAGAGCCAGCTGCCGCCATCTTGATTGCAGATCCTGTGATGATGTCATCTGGCATGGTGATACGTCTCCGCCGATGGGGTTTCATGCGGGATCTTTAATCAAGATGTTGGCAGCAGGCCCTTCGTAATCAAAGGGATGAGGTAAGAAAGATTTTTTACATTTTTTTTTACCGCCATTCAGGGAAAATAGATTCGTTGCCAAGAAGCACGAGGAAATTCTGCTTCACGGCGAATTGAATTTTCCCTGAAATTCGGATCGAATTCCACTTTGTCAGGCTCGATTTGCTCAACACTATTCATGACCTATCTTGACAACAGATAGATATCTTTCCACTGCACGACCTCTTTAAAGGAAATGCGTCGTCAGGAAATGACCTGCTGTTCAAATCAAGTTTTTTTTTTATTAACATATTTTTAAAGAATTTTTGGTGATGTTATTTTTAATTTTAATTTAATTTTCCATGTCAATATCTATATTTAAACAAAAACCATAAAATCCTTCTAGTTTTCCGATTGGCCACTAAGCCTAATAATAATATGCGCCACTGGTCTGCACAGATCACTTTACTGCAGTTATCTGCTTATCTGCATACAGAGGTGATATCATTACAGGCAGCTACTGCTCTGGTATTCCCTCTCCCGCACACCTGAGAAACAGAACCAGAGGTGTATACTCTAGATGCCACTCGGGTCCCTGTTATGTAGGAAAGGACGGGTTCTCACTTTTTTGGGCATGTTCTTTTGCTCTGGGTTTTGGAGCAAAGCAACAACTCCCAGCATACCCAGGCAGCCTACAGCTATCAGGGCATGTTGGGAGTTGTAGTTTTGCAACAGCTGGAGGGCCGCAAGTTGGGCCGCCCTGGTCTAGAAGGTCTCTCTGCCCTATAGGAGGAAGCCAGGTTTTCTGACCAAAGCACAGGGGCTTGTTCGCACCCCCCTGGTGCCAATTCTATACGTGTCTTGTTGTGTCCGTGCAAAACTTCCAAGTGAGAACAGAACAACTTCTATCTAATGTGGCTGGATACATACAACGCCTTCTCATCCGAAATATATCACAATGTACGCAGTCAGTAACTCATATTATTGGTTGTCTGATATCTACATGAGCAATGCATTCTCTATAGGGATCATCCTGTAGGGATCATCGAAGCGGCCGTGTGAGGTTAAAGAAGAAGGGTCTGCCCCTCTTATCCATGGACCGTATCAGGTCATGCATCCCCGCCCCATTCCCCGGTATACAGCTGAGCGGCATCACTGGACACAGACTCAACGGGGGGGAATTCACTGACCTTCTTTCAATACATTTTGGAGTCAGCCCTGTGTTGTGCAAAAACTTGCAACTTTTGCACTTACGGCGCGCTCACCAGTTTTCTACAACAGTGGGCGGGACGCAGAGCGGGATTGACTTATGCAGCCCGATAAATTGAACCAAACTGGCACCAGAAAAATTGGCGTCCATTACAACTGGAATCTACACTGGCTCCGTGCTGGCGTAGATTTCATTTTCTGGCGCACAGATCTCCCAAGATCAAAACCAGACCGGTTAGAATTATCATACTAAGGCCTCATGCACACGACCGTTGTTGTGTTCCGTTCTGCAAAATGGGGTTCCGTTGTTCCGTGATCCGTGATCCGTTTCCGTTTCCGTGTGTCTTCCTTTATTTTTGGAGGATCACCAGACATGAAGGAAAGTAAAAAAAAAATCTAAGTCAAGTTTGCCATGCAAATGATAGGAAAAAAACGGACGCGGACGAGCGGATGACAATCTTGTGTGCCCTTCCGCGTTTTTTCACGGTCCCATTGACTTGAATGGGGCCGCGAACCGTTTTCCGTGAAAAAAATAGGACAGGTTAAATTTTTTTGACGGACTGGAACCACGGATCACGGAAGCGGATGACAAACGGTGCATCAGCCTTGTTTTCAACGGACCCATTGAAAGTCAATGGGTCCGCAGAAAATCACGAAAAATGGAACAATGGACACGGAATAAAACCACGGTCGTGTGCATGAGGCCTAAGCGCAGAGGAGGAAGTAGCCTTTCTCTTTCCGCTATTGAGATCCGTCATAGGAGGAAAACACTTCAGTTTTGTCCCCATTCCTTGTCAATGGGGACAAAACTGGACTGAAGGGAACGGAGTGCACAAGAATGCATTCCGTTCCGTTTCATTGCGTCCCCATTGCGGACAGAATAACGCTGCAAGCAACGTTTTTGGAGTGCGTCCTGGGATGCGGAGCAAAACGGATCCGTCATGACTCACTATGTAAGTCAATGGGGACAGATCCGTTTTCTCTGACTCAAAAGAAAACGGATCCGTCCTCCATTGACTTTTAATGTTAAAGATAATACAACCGGATCCGTTCATGACGGAAGCGTTTTTGCTGATCCATGAAGGATCCAGCAAAAACGCTGGTGTGAAAGTAGCCTAAATCATTATATATAATTACTATATTTAATTATTTTTCGTAATACATTCCACTCTGTATCTCTGATGCCTACGGTACGACCCCTACAGAGAATACTAGTAATAGGGCTAAGCTGCAATACCTTACACAGCCCATAAACAAGAGTGGTGCTGTTTCTGCTGCTCTTTTTAAAGGGGTTCTCCCATGATTAATGAAAAAAAATCAAACTCAAACATCATGTAGCACATGACAATCTCTTTCCAGCAAAGCTAGAACCAGCCCTGCACCTCACATGGATCCAGAGATCTCCCCATTCATTGCTCTGCTAGATTTATATCAAGCTGAAAGCTCAAGAGACGTGTCCTTTCTGCTGCACCTTGGGTGGAGTGACCTTTCTGCTTCTCCTTATCACAGCTCAGGAGGCAGTTGAGGGATGGAACTGAGCATGTGTGACCACTAGTGTTGAGCGAATCAAAGTCCACAAAGTGGACTTAGATCCGAATTTCAGGATAAATTCGATTCGCCGCGAAGCTGAATTTCCCCATGCTGCACCTGATATAGTGTAGAAAAAAAAAAAAACATACTTACTTGATCAATTTGCTCGCAACGGGTTGGCCGCTGCCATCTTGCTTGTGACGTATGATGTCACCACGCCAGCCCCGTGATGACGTCATCATAGGCCACGTTAGATTTCGCGCCAGATCTTCAAGCATGATGGCGGCGCCCATCGCGAGCAAATGGATCAGGTAAGTATGATTTTTTATATATTTTTTTCTATTAATTTGACACTCTGTTTTTTATATCAGATGCCGCGATCATGTATGAACGCGGCATCTGAGGGGGTAAAATGACGGGGAGCGGCGCGACGGTGGCTCCCGGTCATTGTACCCACTACTTACAAAGAAATGCTCTTTGTGATGAATGAAAGCAATTTTATTTATTTTTGTATTCGGCGAAGTAGCCGAATCGAACTGTTGAATAATTCGCTCATCTTTTAGTGACCACCTCAGCAAGGTGGACAGAGAAATTAGAAAAAGTACAAACTGCAGGTGGCGCTATACAGATGCATTCTATTGAATAGCTCACTGGCTTTACTACATTTTTAATCATACGCGGTTATAAAAGTATTCAGATCCAGGTTCTGGCTTGAAAATATTTTTTCGTAGGACAATCCCTTTAAATAAATGTTGATTTCTGTCAGGTTGAAGTAAAATAAAACAGCTCCTTGATGGACGGGAAGGAGCCTAACATTGTCCAAATGAGTTATTGATTGTGCGGGGTGTCAGTGATAGGTGTGATAACAAGGTGAGAGGAAGGGAATACTTTCTACCAGTAAATATCTCTTAACGTTTCTGGCCAGAACTGCAAATTGAAGAGACGCCGATCCAGCTTTCTCCCCAGAGCAATAATGTTTTGATGAAACACAGAATGATTTCTGAGCCAAAGATGCTTACTTGACATTACCGCCACCCCGGATGTGTGCGCGCTACCGCAGGGCCTACCGCTAGAGCTAGCACATTTTCAAGGTTTCATGCCTTTTGTAAAGAGGACCTGTCACCGCGCCTGACATGTCTGCTTCCATAGTAAATATTCAGCTTCCCCGTGAAATAACAATTCTGGAGCATCTTCTCTGATAACTCTGCGTTGCTCCTCTGTGATTGCTCCTAGAATGGGCGTTTTCAGGTTTGGGTATGTCACTGCACGCTCTCGCACTGCCCAGTCAGTGCTGCCAGTGTCCGACTGTGTAGGGACACATCTCGTTGGCAAAGGAAATGGTAGGAGGTATAACAGAGGAACAGCACAATGCAGAGTTAGGCCATAGGAAGCGCTTCGTGCGCGAAACGGTCGCCGCCGCTGCCTTTTCGTTTGGTTGCACTGTATCGTGTCTGCTCCTGACCCGTGAAAAAGTCGATCGGTGAGTGCCGCCGGAGTGTTTTTTTGTTTGTATTGTATGTCAATGCAGAGTTAGGGGCTTGTTCACACGAACGTATGGGTTCCGTCCCGTGCATTAGGGCCGCAATAATTTGCGGTCCGCGATGCACGGAGAACGTTCGTGAGGACTCCTGGACGGATCCAGACCCATTCAACTTGAATGGGTTCGCATCCCTCCGTTCCCGCAAAAAGACAGGACATGTTCTATCTCTGTGCGGAACGGAACCCCACAGAAGCACTCCGTAGTGCTTCCGTGGGTTTACGTTCCGTGCTTCCGTTCCGCATCTCCGGATTTGCGGACCCGAGGCGGAATGCACACGGAACGGTGTCAGTTCATTGCGGATCCGCATATGCGGTCCGCAATACGGCAACGTAACCCATACGTTCGTGCGAACAAGGCCTTATAAGTAAAGATCCTCTGCGAGCACGGCCACCACTGCAGGATTGAACCATAGAAACGAGCAGTGTATAATTTGATGGAAAAATGAATTAGTAAGTGCCTTGTATTTACTTTCTCCACATGGTAAATGCTATTTGCTGAAGTGAGAGGACCCCTTTAAGCTCCTGGGCCCCAGTGCGAAATCTATAACAGGGCCCCCACCCATAATGCTGGTGACTTCTTATGTGGCAGAGGGGACTTAGGGCCTTGCCATCACCAGAGCCCATGTGCAACTGCTATTTCTGTACCACCCATAGCAGTCTCTACATGGGTATGTTCACACCTACCTGACATAGATTCTGGTTTGCATCCTGAACCACACGCTAAGAGCTACAGTCAAGTAATATACTCTCGTATGTTCAGGTATGTACTGTATATTCATTACAAGTCTAGGCCATTAGTAATAATCACGTTAGAGTATTCGGAAACATGCTCTATGGCATACATTATAGCAAGTGATGAGCCAATTACTTCGATCCGAATTTCAGGATAAATTTGATTCGCTGCAAAGCCGAATTTCCTCGTGCTTTGTGGTAGCGAATAGATTTAACCTGAAATAGTGTAAAAAAAACAAACAAAAATAATAGTTACCCGATCCATTTTCTCGCGATGGGCTGGCCGGCACCATCTTGTTTAAAAATCTCGTCCCGAAATCCGCTGACCGGCGTGATGACGTCATTTCGGGCCGTGTGAGATTTCACACCAGACTTTCAAGCAAGATGGAGGCGGCCGGCCCGTTATGAGCAAACGGATCAGGTAAGTATTATTTATTAATTTTAATTATAGCAGCAGTCCTAGGAGGACAACCAGATGTACTGTTGTGGTCTTAACACCAAGATGAAATTTCTGCTCCTCTCTGACCATACCTGGAGGAGTAGACATGGGCGAAACTGATTCATTCATCACGAGTTCTACACATACGAGGGGCATTACCCTCTGCAAATGAAGCTTGATTGACAGGGATGGACATCTCGCCCTGCCCTGACAATCTTGTGCCCGCAGTGCTGCTCCGAGTAGTGGCATAACCACAGAGGCTCTGCTTCAGCTTCTGGAGAAGATACTGTGCATGTGCCGCTATTCCTCTGGGAGGCGGCGCATGAACAGTGGCTGCTCTGGAAGCAGAGCCTTTGCACTTGCACAAGATGTCCGGCCCTGTTAATTAAAAGACGGGGGGGGGGGGGGGGTAGGTTCATCTGCAGCGGGGACAGCCCCTCGCAGGTGTAGAACTCGTCATGACGAATGAATTGATTCGCTCATCATTACTCCGGAAGTCTTATCCACCCAATAAAAGGAAAGGTCACACAGAATTTTACCCACGTGTTGAGTGATACTTGTCTCATTGTGGAATAGAAAGGCCGTATGTACCATAGAGGCAGACCATACAGCTACTATTGGGCCTTCTGAGAGAAGAAATGCCGACCTATTTAGTCTCATCCCCTTTTCTACTAAGTAGTAAGATCCTATGCTGAACTACCTTTTCCAGCATTATTAACAATGGGCTCAAGGGTTAGGTGGCAAAACCCAGCATTATAATGGAAGCTCATTTTGATCTTTGATGTGGTGCTCCCTTTCTTGTATGTATAATGCCGCTGTTGAATAGGGTCACAAACGTGTGCTCTGCATTGCCATTTAAACCATATTACCGTTTTCAATTGATATGGTGTCATCACATTTTTATGGTATCTCTAAAGTACATTATTCATGGAGGAACACCAATATCAATTCTCCTGAGACATCTTCCCTTCCTTAAGATGATCATACACGTTAGACAAATTTTAGCTGAGCCCACCAAATACAGTTGGACCTTCTAACCATCTATTGCGGGCCTCCCAACTCTACCCTGATGGCATATAGGAAATAAGGTTTGGACAAGAGAGGAGTCTGGAAGATGATTTCTCCCCTTTTCCCATTCTCAACATGTCCGGCTGAGTCTGTATGTGCATGTGTATGGAGGGATTGGAAGAGTGTTCAGCTGATATCTCATGTGCACTACCATCCTTAGACCCAGGTGCTATCATCAGCAGGACTAAGACCTTGAGGTCCGGATAATCACAATAGTTTACGCCATGTTGGGAATTGACTTTTTGATTACATGGTCCTCTGGTTATCAGAGGAGCTCAGCATTTTCAATTTCTAATTTTTTATTTAGATTTAAACATTTCATGTTCAATAAGGTTTTCAGGAGAAAATCCAAATTTGTATTCTCTAAGTTACACAGTTAAAACCTCTCTAGTAATTTGGCCAAGTGTCATCTAAAACCACCTGCTGAGTTTTTGCAGGTTCTCGAGAGTAACTGATTATTACAACAATTGTTTTTTAGGCATAATTACATAATTACAAGGATAATCATAAAAATTGGTCAAGGCATTTTTGCCTTCATACTGCAACTCCCTTTTCTTGTGCCACTGGGTTCATACTAGGTTACAGACAGTAGGCTATCAGTTAATTAGTGATCATTCTAGATGACATTATCAGTTAATTAGTGATAAGACAAGTGATGGTAGGAAAAGGGAAACAGAACAAAAATGTAAAAATGGTTAAAAAAAAAAGAAAAAAAGAAAGAAATCATGTTATTTAAAGATTATTCCCATCCCACTGTAAAGATAAGCTCTCAATTGTTCCTCAAGCTTTCACAAACTTCTATTCAGCTGTTTCTTATTCAAAGTATATCAGGTTCTTCCATCTTATATTTCCAAAAGCGACAACATTAGCTCCTACAGGATTGTCATTCAGGTTTCCTGAGGTTTAAAATGTGTGTGAGGGAATATCACCGCTTAGCTTGTCAAAATTCTGATAGTTTAGAACACTGGTTTCTAAACCTTTTACCAAGGGAGAACCTATAAATCATACTCCTTTCCCAACCTCATGGAAGCCTGGTAAGGAGATATGACTCGGATATTAAATAAGCCAGCACCTCATCTGCAGACAGCTGTTTTGGACTATTCAAAGGGTCGAACATTGACTTATGGGATAGCTGCCTTACATCTGGTGGCATCAGAGGCAGAGCTTGTTAAGAGCTCATTTGCATACCCTCTTCCCAGAATTCCAGAGGAGCATGTGTGGCCTATAAGACTCCTCACGCCGATTAAGGCACTTTCTTCCCAAGGAAAGGTAGTACCCCCTAAACCCATCCCTACTGTAACAACTTTTACCACTACTGTCTACTGAGGAACCCTTGACCATGTTCTGGGGGACTTCATGGAAGTTCAGTTAAGCCTGTTTGGAAATTTTCAGTATCCAAATACAGTGACTTGCCAATCTCCTTGAATTGATATTTTCCAGCATTTTGACTTGACATCAGCAATATCTTATCTCCCTGGGTAGATATGGCCCCAAGCAAAGTTATGTCTGGGGGCTTCAGATCTTTAACCCTGTTGCAGCGCTAAGCTCCACCCTGTCATACTACTACTATGTTGACCCCTTATGTTTCCCCTCCACGCAGTTTAATGCCCCCATATGTGCTCCTCACACAATATGATGCCTACGTAGGCGACCCGAAAATTAAAACTCACCTAGCCCATGTTCCCATGACCAATGGAGCTGATCTCTGTGTAGATTTGCTCCGGTCTGTCTGGCAGCTAGGTGTGACAGCATGATGACATCACTTCCCCACATCTCCCAGCTCCAAACCACTGGTCATAGGGTGAATGATGGAGCAGGGAGCTGATGGTTTCCTCTTTCACCATTGTGTTTGTGTATCCACGACCAGAAGACACGGATGCAATTTTAAAGTGGTGCCGCTGCCAGAAGGGCCCCATGCATTCACGTGGTCTGTGTGGTGACCAAATCCGGTCCTACCTATCCTGAATAGTTTCTAGTCTACAGTCGTGGCCAAAAGTTTTGAGAATTACATAAATATTGGAAATTGGAAAAGTTGCTGCTTAAGTTTTTATAATAGCAATTTGCATATACTCCAGAATGTTATGAAGAGTGATCAGATGGATTTCATATTCCTACTTTGCCATGAAAATAAACTTAATCCCAAAAAAAACTTTCCACTGCATTTCATTGCTGTCATTAAAGGACCTGCTGAGATCATTTCAGTAATCGTCTTGTTAACTTAGGTGAGAATGTTGACAAGCACAAGGCTGGAGATCATTATGTCAGGCTGATTGGGTTAAAATGGCAGACTTGACATGTTAAAAGGAGGGTGATGCTTAAAATCATTGTTCTTCCATTGTTAACCATGGTGACCTGCAAAGAAATGCGTGCAGCCATCATTGCGTTGCATAAAAATGGCTTCACAGGCAAGGATATTGTGGCTACTAAGATTGAACCTCAAGCAACAATTTATAGGATCATCAAGAACTTCAAGGAAAGAGGTTAAATTCTTGTTAAGAAGGCTTCAGGGCGTCCAAGAAAGTCCAGCAAGCAACAGGATCGTCTCCTAAAGAGATTCAGCTGCGGGATCGGAGTGCCACCAGTGCAGAGCTTGCTCAGGAATGGCAGCAGGCAGGTGTAAGCGCATCTGCACGCACAGTGAGGCGAATACTTTTGGAAGATGGCCTGGTGTCAAGAAGGGCAGCAAAGAAGCCACTTCTCTCCAAAAAAAACATCAGGGACAGATTGATCTTCTGCAGAAAGTATGGTGAATAGACTGCTGAGGACTGGGGCAAAGTCATATTCTCCGATGAAGCCTCTTTCCGATTGTTTGGGGCATCTGGAAAAAGGCTTGTCCGGAGAAGAAAAGGGGAGCGCTACCATCAGTCCTGTGTCATGCCAACAGTAAAGCATCCTGAGACCATTCATGTGTGGGGTTGCTTCTCATCCAAGGGAGTCGGCTCACTCACAATTTTGCGCAAAAACACAGCCATGAATAAAGAATGGTACCAAAACACCCTCCAACAGAAACTTCTTCCAACAATCCAACAACAGTTTGGTGAAGAACAATGCATTTCTCAGCACGATGGAGCACCGTGCCATAAGGCAAAAGTGATAACTAAGTGGCTCGGGGACCAAAACGTTGACATTTTGGGTCCATGGCCTGGAAACTTCTTTTCCATGGCCTGGAAAGATCTTAATCCCATTGAGAACTTGTGGTCAATCCTCAAGAGGCGGGTGAACAAATAAAAACCCACTAATTCTGACAAACTCCAAGAAGTGATTATGAAAAATGGGTTGCTATCAGTCAAGAATTGGCCCAGAAGTTGATTGAGAGCATGCCCAGTCGAATTGCAGAGGTCCTGAAAAAGAAGGGCCAACACTGCAAGTACTGACTCTTTGCATAAATGTCATGTAATTGTCGATAAAAGCCTTTGAAACGTATGAAGTGCATGTAATTATATTTCACTACATCACAGAAACAACTGAAACAAAGATCTAAAAGCAGTTTAGCGGCAAACTTTGTGAAAACTAATATTTTTGTCATTATCAAAACTTTTGGCCACGACTGTAGATGGTAAATTAATGCCATTTTTTGGAAAATATAAGTACACGTGATACATCTAGAATAATTTGACTATATCTCATATTTATATTTTAAAGGGGTGTTCCCATGTAATAGAATGAAGGCATATATCAAGGGCCCCACTGATATTGAGAATGAAGGGGCCGCAGTGCTGATGAAGTAGTGCAGACCCTTCATGGTCTTCCTCTGCATAGAGGTCTCTCGGCCTACAATTCTCTGCAGAGCTGAATGTCTGGGAGCACTGCTGTCCTGGGAAAGCTTAGTGGGGATGCACAATAGAAGGTCCTGGGGGGTCAGACTCCACTTTAAAGCCTATCAAAATAATTATAGCGTATAACCCACTCAATCCACAGTCATGAGTATACACACCATACAGCATGATATACAGAGGTTGTCAATCTTTGCCTGACAACCTGGCCCAGAGATCATCCGATCCTTGTGGGTTCAGCTAATGCATTAGAAATCTTCAGCAGGAGAAACAGTGGGTGGCCAAATGTAGTATTACTTGTTGCCTATTCAAATCATTGAGCGACCATGTAATACAGGACCCTCCAAAGTCCTCCAGAGAGGAAGCCAATCAATGTTTGCTGAGGCGAATGGTGGATGGTTCAGAGAATAAAGGCACCATCTCTATGTCCATATGCTTAACTGGGGCCTGTAGACAGTGGTCATCCTAAATGTATATACACCGCATTGAATTAAGTGGGATAAAAATAGCCACAAACACACTTGGCATAGGACAACCTGCAGTTTAAAGAGATGGAAATAAAATGTTGTGGTAAAATATAGCTCCCTACAAACCCCCTAGCCATAGCCTGTATTGTAGGTGGCTCCTGAATAAATGTTAACCGGGCCTAGATTAGGAAGATAGATAGATAGATAGATAGATAGATAGATAGATAGATAGATAGATATGAGATAGAGAGATAGATAGATAGATATGAGATAGATAGATAGATAGATAGATAGATAGATAGAGAGATATAGAGAGATATAGATAGATAGATAGATATGAGATAGATAGATAAATAGATAGATATGAGATAGATAGATAGATAACATATAGATAGATAATTGATAGATAGATAGATAGATAGAAAACAGATAGATAGAAAGATAGATAGATAGATAATAGATAGATACATAATAGATAGATAGATAGATAGATAGATAGATAAATAACAGATAGATAGCCATATAAATAGAAATTAGATAGATACTAAAACAGAAAATGAGGTAGCACTCCAATGAACGGTGCATAGGGTGTTGGACCCGGTTCATTCCCCAGCAATGTTTCAGTCCAGGACAATGAGGCCTTTTTCAAGATAGATAGACAGACATATAAATAGATATGAAATAGATAGACACATATGTAAATAGATATGAGATAGATAGAAAGATAGAGAGATAGATAGATAGATAGATAGATAGATAGATAGATAGATAGATAGATAGATAAATAGATAGATAGATAAATAGATAGATAGATATATAGATTATATTATCATTTGAAAAATAAAGGATCCCTCTTCCTCTCCCTCTCTCTGCCGGCTATCACTGACCTGGGTGGCTTGGCGAAATGCAATTGGGTTAAGTGTTGAGATTTTAAGCTTTAGGCTTTCTAAATATAGACGAGGTTTTAAACCACACATTGAGTAATGATTTGACTGCAGGGCCACAGTAAAGAAACCGAACCACCCAGACCAGCAGCTCATATGGACCCTATGTACAGAACAGATCGGTATATGATAAGAGTTGATACCTGCCAGGGAATTGTGACCTAAAGATATTCTGGAAAATGTTTGAACTTTTGAAACTAATAATGTTAAAGTGCAAATGGGTTTTCTGTAATATATTTAACACCTTAATACTTTTACATACTGCAAAAATGTTTGTGACAAAGAGAGCGCTGCTGTCCTACCTGAGGAATCAATTCATGTAAAGGTAGAATTTAAAAATTCCAAACAATTCCAGCTACAATTAAGGCAATAAATTCAGCAGAAATAATAATCATTAAAATAATAATGATTCAAAGACTAGAATTGTGGTTAATATTTATGCATTTTTGTTCTTTTTCTCCTTTTTTTATTTAAAGAAATATTTCGTTTTACTCACCCAGGAGACATTTTTACTCTTGGGAGCCTTTAGCATGGCAGCATGCAGTGATAAAAAGATTACTAACAGCCCCACCAGCATGGGAAAACCAAATTCCTCTGTAGTCCAAAAAGATAAACTCTTCCTGGCTCGTCAATACCGGCATATTAAAGGGTGATCACAACAGAAAGCGAATAAAGCCATCGATCCTCTCAATATTCCATCCGTGAAAAGGTTCTCCAATTTTTCGGTTGTGTTTTTCGGCTTCACGTAAACTCAGCCCCTGAGATGCTCATGTTGAAAATTGAAAATTAAAAAATAAACAAATGTAATTCCACAAAAATAAAAAAAAAGTCAAATAAAAAAAAGCACCCCACGAAAATTAAAAATAATAATAATAAAAAAGTTGACTATGAGAAATGCAGCCTACCGTCTGCTGTGGAACAGCCGCGCTGATTACTCCCAAAGCTTTTATAAAGGCTCCGAGGCTGAAGCTTATGCGAGAGAATTAAGACATAAATACTAGATGCTGCTACCATTCAAAAGACCTTGAAAGTTGCATGGTGATAGTATCATCCCACAGGCATCTGTGCTTTCCTATGGAGATTTTTCTGTATTTTTTTTTTTAGTTTTTTTTCCCGCAACCCCCAGGACTAAATATAGTAGAAAGAAGAAGAAGAAGAATACGTCGTTCAGGATGAAATAAATAATAGATGCAAACAGGTAGAGATTACCAGGCAGGCACCCTCTGCACTATCACAGGCTCGGCGAGCACCTGTTGGTGATGTAACGCCACAATGGGATTCCAGTAACCTGACAACCAATAAGGTCGGGTTGAAATAGGTAGGAAAAACAAGTTGTAGCACAGCATAAAGGGAAAGCTGGAACCACTGATCTGTCTTCTGCGCCTGTTTAACCTCCACCCGCCCCCCCCCCCTCCTCCCCCCGCGTGTCCACCCATTACTTTTACTGTCCTGCCTGCCAATCTAGATTAGCACGGCAGATCCAGGCTAAATTTTGCAACTATCAGAAGTGATTAGTGTGCGTTGATTGAAATCGGATCATACATCTCACTCGCAGAAGCCTGTGCCGTTTAAAACGGCAGTGTAGCGTACTACATCAAATAAAAAGCTAAAAGTAATATATTGCATACAAACAGCTAGCTAAAAATAATGAAAAAAAAATAATAATATATATATATACAGTAAAATTCCGAAAAACTGGTTATCGATCGGACCTGTGGTGCTGGATTATCAAATAGTCTGGATTATTGGACAGTCATGAAAAGGTATATAATTCACTTTAGTGAGAATGGCCACAATACGACAACACAAATTGCTGTTACAATGGTGGTTTATGGCTTCCTGTGTGTGAATTACAGCCATTGTTCATTGTATCTCAGCTCAGTATTAGTACTACAAGGGTTAACATCCTCTCGCTCTGTGTGCTGCTGTGAGGCTGTTCCCAGCCTGAGCTATACAAGATCTGCTGTTTCCTCACTTCCTTGCCTGAGCAATAAGTCTCAATAGATCTGCCAGGTCTCTCTAGCTTGCTAGAGCCTGTAAAAGAGCTATAATCCATTTATCTGCCTGTGTACCTGACCTGTGCCTGTTCACCGTAGTGTCCCTGTGCCATGACCAATACATACATATTCCTATGCCAAGGCTAAGGATAGCATGGATCTATCTGAAAAGCGTAGGCCATGATGTACTGCGCTGGATGTTGTGCCTTTAATATGATCTAATAAAGGTGAAGATTGTATGGATGTGCTGCTGGATTGTTTGACATGCTGTATCTGTAGCCGAAGCAGTTTCCCAGGCAATGTCCTAGACAGGGTGTCAGATATATTGGAATTACAGAAGCTGTAAGCTTTTTTACTGTTCCTGTGCCGTGCTTTGGACTGTTCCATGGATTCACACAAACCCTGACAGCCCTGACCTCTGCCCTTTTCCTGACTACCTGTATTTGCCTGTATTGGTGAACTCTTGGTGTCAGGCATCGGTGTCTCTGACCCCTGTGAGTCAGCAGCCAATCACAATCGGGACAATTCCAAGGGATAGCAGCCTGGTGGCTCCCTTGCTGCATAGGACAGATACCTGTATAGGGGTTAACAAGGGAATACCAGGGAACCACCAGGATAACACCCTTAGGATTAGCCCTAAGTCTAAACAGTTGGTTGAAACAGTGGGTCCATAACCGTTGTCCATAACAATAGCATAACTTTATGCTGTGGTTAATAAATTTAGCAAAATTTAGCAAAATTAAAAGAAACTTACGTCACCAATCCCATCAGCTCTTCTCCATTCTCTAGCTGGTCTCTCCTTCCCAGTGCTTCTAGACACATAGAAAATGGCTGTTCAGCTAATCATGGACTGAGGCAGAAAGCTGCTGCGGTCACGAATTGGCTGAGCGGTCATGTCCTGTGCATCCAGAGGGACCAGGAAGGAGACACAACCGTTGAGGACTGGGGAAGCATTGGTTTGATAAAAAGAGGCACCATCATGTTGATACAGCGATATTTTAAAATATAATCCAACCATAAAAATTCAAGGTCCTGGTGGCCAAGGCAGTGGTACCAGACTGCACCCCAACCCCCCTCAGCATTGTGTAGTCATTGTGTAGTCAAGTTCTTATTATATATACAGTGGATATAAAAAGTCTACACAGATGTCAGGTTTCTGTGCTGTAAAAAAATGAGACAAAGATAAATAATTTCAGAACTTTTTCCACCTTTAATGTGACCTATAAACTGCACCACTCAATTGAAAAACAAACTGAAATCTTTTAGGTGGAGGGAAGAAAACAAACAAAAATAAATAATAATGTGGTTGCATAAGTGTGCACACCCTCTTATAACTGGGGATGTAGCTGTGTTCAGAATTAAGCAATCACATTCAGAATTCTGTTAAATAGGAGTCGGCATACACCGGCCATCATTTAAAGTGGCTCTGATTAACCCCAAATAAAGTTCAGCTGCTCTAGTTGGTCTTTACTGAAATTTTCTTAGTCGCATCCCACAGCAAAAGCCATGGTCCACAGAGAGCTTCCAAAGCATCAGAGGGATCTCATTGTTAAAAGGTATCAGTCAGGAGAAGGGTACAAAAGAATTTCCAAGGCATTAGATATACCATGGAACACAGTGAAGACAGTCGTCATCAAGTGGAGAAAATATGGCACAACAGTGACATTACCAAGAACTGGACGTCCCTCCAAAATTGATGAAAAGACGAGAAGAAAACTGGTCTGGGAGGCTACCAAGAGGCCTACAGCAACATTAAAGGAGCTGCAGGAGTATCTGGCAAGTCCTGGCTGTGTGGTACATGTGACAACAATCTCCCGTATTCTTCATATGTCTCGGCTATGGGGTAGAGTGGCAAGACGAAAGCCTTTTCTTACGAAGGAAAACATCCAAGCCAGGCTACATTTTGCAAAAACACATCTGAAATCTCCCAAAAGCATGCGGGAAAAGGTGTTATGGTCTGATGAAACCAAGGTTGAACTTTTTGGCCATAATTCCAAAAGATATGTTTGGCCCAAAAACAACACTGCGCATCACCAAAAGAACACCATCCCCAAAGTGAAGCATGGAGGTGGCAGCATCATGCCAAGGGGCTGTTTTTCTTCAGCTGGAACTGGGGCCTTAGTTAAGCTAGAGGGAATTATGAACAGTTCCAAATACCAGTCAATATTCGCACAAAACCTTCAGGCTTCTGCTAGAAAGCTGAACATGAAGAGGAACTTTATCTTTCAGCATGACAACGACCCAAAGCATACATCCAAATCAACCAAGGAATGGCTTCACCAGGAGAAGATTCAAGTTTTGGAATGGCCCAGTCAGAGCCCAGACCTAAATCCGATTGGAAATCTGTGGGGTGATCTGAAGAGGGCTGTGCACAGGAGATGCCCTCGCAATCTGACAGATTTGGAGTGTTTTTAGAAGAAGAGTGGGCAAATCTAGCCAAGTCAAAATGTGCCATGCTGATAGACTCATACCCAAAAAGACTGAGTGCTGTAATAAAATCAAAAGGTGCTTCAACAAAGTATTAGTTTAAGGGTGTGCACACTTATGCAACCATATTATTTTATTTTTATATTTTTTCTTCCCTCCACCTAAAAGATTTCAGTTTGTTTTTCAATTGAGTGGTACAGTTTATAGGTCACATTAAAAGGTGGAAAAAGTTCTGAAATGATTTATCTTTGTCTCATTTCTTTACATCACAGAAACCTGACATTTTAAAAGGGGTGTGTAGACTTTTTATATCCACTTTATGTATTTTTTTTAACACATGATTATCATCCTGTATCCATCATTACAATTTATATGGCCTCCTGGAGCAGTTCATTTTGATCTTGATTTGCACATACCCTTCTGCAAAAGGGATTATTTTATTCGGAGCTGAACCCTAGATGAGTCCCAAAGTTAATCTGGGACAGCTGTTGTAGCCGGCCATCAGCTGGAAATCACCCGCCATCCTTTGTTGTCATTTACGTATTAGCACATACTGTTACTGCAGGCACTGGAGGCAAAAGAAGAAATTATATATAGGACACTACACAGGGCTCTGACCTAGAGGCAAATAGAAGGACTGATCATCTATGATCTGTTATTACAGAGTTAATAATGCAGAGATGCACAGGGTAACATTCGAGCAGCCGTTGTTAGAAGAAAAAAAAAAAGGGAAGGGGCTTTTCAAAAGAGTGTGGCTTATGTAAAGTCAAATGGTTAAATATATTCATACCATCTATATTAATATCAGACCCCAGATCAGATTCACATATTAATATCAGACTCCAGACCAGGCTCCCTAAATATCTTCAGACCATCTATATAAATATCAGACGCCACATATTAATATCAAACCCCCAGACCAGGCCCCCTATATATATTTAGACCATCTATATAAATATTAGACCCCACATATTAATATCAGATCCCAGACCAAACCTGCATATTAATTTCAGACCCCCCATACCATGCTCCCTAAATATCTTCAGACCATCTATATTAATATTTGACCCCAGACCAGACCCACATATAATATCAGACCCCCAGACCAGATTCCCCAAATATATTCAGACCATCTATATTAATATCAGACCCCAGACCAGACCCACATGTAATATCAAACCCCCCCAGACCAGATTCCCTAAAAAAATTCAGACCATCTATATAAATATCAGACCCCACATATTAATATCAGACCCCCCAGACCAGATTCCCTAAATATATTCAGACCATCTATATTAATATCAGACCCCCCCCAGACCAGATTCCCTAAATATATTCAGACCATCTATATAAATATCAGACGCCACATATTAATATCAAACCCCCAGACCAGATTCCCTAAATATATTCAGACCATCTATATTAATATCAGACCCCAGACCAGGCCCCCTATATATATTTAGACCATCTATATTAATATCAGACCCTACATATTAATATCAGATCCCAGACCAAACCTGCATATTAATTTCAGACCCCCCATACCAGGCTCCCTAAATATCTTCAGACCATCTATATTAATATTAGACCCCAGACCAGACCCACATATAATATCAGACCCCCAGACCAGATTCCCCAAATATATTCAGACCATCTATATTAATATCAGACCCCAGACCAGACCCACATGTAATATCAAACCCCCCCAGACCAGATTCCCTAAAAAAATTCAGACCATCTATATAAATATCAGACCCCACATATTAATATCAGACCCCCCAGACCAGATTCCCTAAATATATTCAGACCATCTATATTAATATCAGACCCCCCCCAGACCAGATTCCCTAAATATATTCAGACCATCTATATAAATATCAGACGCCACATATTAATATCAAACCCCCAGACCAGATTCCCTAAATATATTCAGACCATCTATATTAATATCAGACCCCAGACCAGGCCCCCTATATATATTTAGACCATCTATATTAATATCAGACCCTACATATTAATATCAGATCCCAGACCAAACCTGCATATTAATTTCAGACCCCCCATACCAGGCTCCCTAAATATCTTTAGACCATCTATATTAATATTAGACCCCAGACCAGACCCACATATAATATCAGACCCCCAGACCAGATTCTCTAAATATCTTCAGACCATCTATATTAATATTAGACCCCAGACCAGACCCACATATAATACCAGACCCCCCCCAGACCAGATTCCTAAAATATATTCAGACCATCTTTATTAATATTAGACCCCAGACCAGACCTGCATATTAATATCATACCCCATGCCAGACTGCACAAAGATATCTAGACCCCAGATCTCCTATATCAAAGAGATTGTCTTTTTTTACCGGCTTAGAACAGTGTAAGGCCTTATTAACATGACCGTAGATCCGTTGATATCTATGGGTCTGCCAAAAATGCGGACACCACACAGATGTAATCTGTTTTGTGGACAAGAATAGGCATTTTGACAATGGGGCTAGCTGAAAGTGCGGCATGTACCCGGACTTTATTCGTATTTTACGGATTCGCGGTTTGCCTGTAGCTTAAAACAGTAAAATAAATCAATGGTCAACCCACCGGTCCCATCACTCCTGTTCCGACTCTTCCCAATCCACCAGCAGTCTCTACTTCCTAGTTCCTTTCCACAAACAGAAAATGACCACTCAGGATCCACAGGGGATCAGTAAAGCGAGCGTGACCTATTTTATTATTTTACACTCTGCAGGGAGTTTTTTTTATACAATGTTAATCGATTATGCATCCATTTAGTATCAGACCCCAGACCAAACTTCATAAAAATATTCAGACCCCAGATCAGACACCCGAAATATATTTATGCCCTATATTTATATCTGAACACAGATCCCAGTCCAGACCATATAGTTGCCCACCTTGCTCCTAGCCAGGAATGAAGAGGGTAAGTATACCAGTTGATATTTATTGAATCAATTGCATAAAATTGAAAACCAGATATGACCAGATGTGTGACCAGGTGAGGCAAGCTAAAAACACAAGTCACTCCCGGTAAAACTAGGCAGGTTGACCAGTCTGCTAATGCACGGCCCCTGTATGGAGGTGCATAGCATCCTTGGAGTCTGTACTGTAGAACTGTAGGCCATATTATGGGTTATTCTACATTGCCTTAAAGGGGTTTTCCCACGAAAAAAATATTCTACAGTTTTCAAGACAGCACTTAGATCTGAATACTTTTGTAATTGCATGTAATTAAAAATGTTGCATAGCCACTGAGCTATTCACTAAAATGTATCTGTATAGCGCCACCTGCTGTTTGTTATTTAACTTATTTCTTTGTCCTTGTCCCTGAGAAGCCGCACATGCTCAGTTTCATCTTTCAACTGCCTCCTGAAATGTGATAGGGAGAAAAGACACACACCCTGACCTACAGAGGAAAAGACACTCCCCTTAAATTGCCAACTTGATATATACTGTATATAGCAGAGCAAAGAATAGGGATATTTCTGGATCCATTTGAGGTACAGAGCTGGTCGCGCGTGCTCAGTTCTATCCATTAATTGCCACCAGCCCTACCTATTATTAGAAGCTCTGAGTTACAGGGGGAGAGCTACAGCAGAAAGGATAAGCCCCCTGCGCTGTGATAGGACGAGGGCTGCTGCAGAAAGAACACACCCTCTGAGCTGTCATAAGGAGAGAGCTGCAGCAGAAAGGACATACCCCCTGAGCTACCAGCTTGAAATAAATCTAACAGAGCTATGGGAGCAATGGATGGCTAAATTTCTGGATCCATGTGAGGTACAGGGATGGTTCTAGCTTTGTTAGAAAGGTATTGACGTGTACTATATGATGTCTGATTTTTATTTTTTACATTAATCATGGAATAACTCTTTTAATGCTTCCAAGGAAGTATAGCTTAATAATAAAATGTCTCTCACAACTCTTTTTTAAATGTATGTTCACGTGGACTATTAGTGGTGTGGGATAAAGATGTATCTCCATCATGATGATCTTGGGTTTCAGGGTTTTTATTTCGCCAGGACAGATAGCATGTGTGTTCTGCAGACAACTGTAAGTCACAGTAAGAAAACCACCATATTAATAGTTGTGCAGACTGTAGGAATGCTGGGAGATTTCATCTCAGAAGCCTGCAAACTGTAAAGGTGGCTCTGCACTATAATTTTTATATTTATTATTATAAGATTATGTTTACAAAGCTACTCGCCTTTTATGTAGATTAAATCTAATGTGAACCCTGACATGGTATTTAAACTGTGACACACATGGCTCCAATCAGGAGCTTCCCTTTAAACAATCACTGCCCTTTCAACAAACTGTGCATAAATAAATAGTACAAGTGAAGAACTTTGTAAAATATCTTATTATAGAAAAATGCATCTTTATCTATTTACAAGCTCCTCCGTTCCTCTGCGCCAATCATTCACTATAAATTCAATGCTACAAGCCAGAGAGAGAGAGAGAGAGAGAGAGAGAGAGAGAGAGAAATGCTGCAGCTTTTAGTAACTATTTTACAGTCTCACCCTAGTGCTGGATTCACAGCTACACTGCTCAGTACTTCTGTGTAATGCTCTCCATGCTGATCCTGCTTTTAGCAATCGACTCTCTCACTCTAATGCCGGATTCACAGGTACACTGCTCAGTACTGCTGTATAATATTTTCCTGGGTGCTCCTGCTGTTTTTATGTATGTGATAGATAGATAGATAGATAGATAGATAGATAGATAGAAGGGAACAAGATCTCCTCTGCTATGTGTGCTTCCTTTCTACAAACTGTGCATAAATCAATAGCACAATTGAAGATAAGAACTTTGCAAAATATCTGATTACAGAAAGATCCTTTTTGTCTATTTACAAGCCCCTCCTTCATCCCCACCTATTGCTCCAATCATTCAATCAAAATTCAATGCTACAATCCACCCTGAGAGAGGCAGGGATGAAGATAAGCTATGAGATCACTGATGGATAGGGATACATCTGCTTCTCATAGAAGCCTTCCAGGAGGGGAGGAGGAGAAAGGTGGAACAGCAGATTGAGAGAAAGTCATAGACAAACAGAAACGGCTGCTGCCTCTTTTAGTAAGTATTTTACTGTCTCATCCTAATGCTGGATTCACAGCTACACTGCTCAGTACTGCTGTATAATGTTCTCCATGCTGATCCTGCTTTTAGCAGTCGTTTACCTATCTCACTCAAATGCTGGATTCACAGCTACACTGCTCAGTACTGCTGTATAATGTTCTCCATGCTGATACTGCTTTTTGCAGTCGTTTAACTATCTCACTCAAATGCTGGATTCACAGCTGCACTGCTCACTACTGCTGTATAATGTCCTATATGGTGCTCCTGCTGTTTTTTTTTTTTATGTATGATAGATATATAGATAAAGGGAGCAGAATCTCCTCTCCTATGCATACTGTGTATTGGAGACATCAAGCAGAGAACCTCCACCCACTAGCTCAATGAAAACTGACAATTCGAGATACAGCCTGCAGAGGGAAACGCTAGTGACAAGTTCAGAATACAAGTCATATAATGATGGTGTTATTCCTCATGTAACACATGGAAGCCTATCCTGGAAAGTCACCTGAAATGACGGGTGCTTTAAGAAAATCCTTAGTTTACATGTGCAAGGCAAATGACTGCAGTAACCATGTGACTCATAAATATAATCATTTCAGCCACAACGTAAAAACTAATGAGGTAAGTGAAAGATTTCTTCCTGCAATTAACTTCAAAGGCAGCAACTCCAAGAATGGCACATGTACTGTAACCCGAGTAATGAGAAACAGTTGGGAACAGGCTGCAGGAAATGTCTGCACAGCAATCACATTGTCCTCTTCTTCTACCACACTAATGCCCATGGCTGTGTAACAGGCCCATGTAGTACAGATCTGTAAGAAGGCGCTCATAGACTTCTTAGGTCCAATATTTTACCTCCATATTCCTCTGATTTTAAATAAAGTTAAATTGATGCCCGTATAACAATCAGAGGGATTAAAACTGGTGACGGGTTCTGGATGTTGAGATGGGTAATGGTTATCTACACACTTTGTTTCCCTTTAGGGCTCATGCACACGACCGCATATATTTAGAAAAACATGGATCCGCAAAAATAACCTCCCAAAAAAATAAATGACATCAGTGTGATGTCCGTGTTGCATTCGTTTTTTTTTTTTTTTGCGGATCTATTGTAATAATGCCTGTCCTTGTCCATAAAACGGACAAGAATAGGATATGTTCTGTTTTTTTCCGAAGCAGACATATGGACATGGAATGCACACTGAGTCATTTTGGATTTTTTTCAAGCCCCCTTGAAATGAATGGTTCTGCATATGGACCTGTAGAAAAACGTGTGCATGAGCCCTTAGTCTGGAATTTACCTTCTCTCTCATCAGAGGTTCAGGCTGTTGCTCTGTCTATACCCCATGCTTTACACTGCAGCTCAGTTTCCTCAATTTAGCTGTTGTCTTAAAGTGCACTACATTTTGTCAGTGCCTACTTGTTGGTCTACACTGGGATTTGTACTTTTTCAGCAGTACCTCAATGCGAAATTAGGTTCCACAGCTGCAATGCTTAAAGGGACACTCCCATCAGGGAGGGGTATTTTTTTTACTCAATATTCATAGTGTTTTTGGCTGTTTGTCTTCATTTTTAATTCTCTAGTACTGCCAAAATAAAGAAATGCAAAATATTGTGTAGCAGTCAACACAAATGATTAGACCTCCTATATAGATAGGTAATCCATTGTCAATTTACTGCTGCTGTGAGAGAAAGTTGTTATCTGAGGGGTAATCCTGATAATGATAGTAGGTGTCGAATTGGAAAAAGCTCTATTGTTCTCTTGATAGGCCTGGATAAAGATGCCCAGAGAAGAGCATTTCATTAATTAGCCTACTGTGTGATGCTCTAATTGAGAGACTACAGGGGGGTTCTCTATGGTCACATTCATGGTCTGACTGGGAGAGTCAAGCAAGGCTGTTCAAACGAAGAGGAAGTTAAAGAGTCAGGAACGGAAGTAGAATGCACAGAGTGACTTAAAAAAAAATGATAACCCGGGGATAATCCACAGTTTTTTTTAAAATAAAAAATAATATGTGTTAACGTGTGATATTTTTATGGAAATGTTAGATCACTGGGGGTCCCAGTGCTAAGACCCTAACCAGTCACAGTAAGAGGGTCCCAAGTCCCTGGTAGATCTGCACTAGCACTACATCAATGACCAGAGGTTTGGTGAGCATATACTCTGCTGTCCATACCAACTGTATGGCAATTATGGAAACAAGTGCACTCGCTTGCTATGGAGTCATAATGGAAGCTATAGTGGTGTCACGGACAGACCCGAATAGTGTCTGATGGCCCCCCATTGACTTAAAATTAGGGCCTGTGCGTAGATCTGTAGATCAATGAACCGACGACGGTATACACTCACCTAAAGAATTATTAGGAACACCATACTAATACGTTGTTGGACCCCCTTTTGCCTTCAGAAATGCCTTAATTCTACGTGGCATTGATTCCACAAGGTGCTGATAGCATTCTTTAGAAATGTTGGCCCATATTGATAGGATAGCATCTTGCAGTTGATGGAGATTTGAGGGATGCACATCCAGGGCACGAAGCTCCCGTTCCACCACATCCCAAAGATGCTCTATTGGATTGAGATCTGGTGACTGTGGGGGCCATTTTAGTACAGTGAACTCATTGTCATGTTCAAGAAACCAATTTGAAATGATTCGAGCTTTGTGACATGGTGCATTATCCTGCTGGAAGTAGCCATCAGAGGATGGATACATGTTCTCATTCTGTTTACACCAAACTCTACCATTTGAATGTCTCAACAGAAATCGAGACTCATCAGACCAGGCAACATTTTTCCAGTCTTCAACAGTCCAATTTTGGTGAGCTTGTGCAAATTGTAGCCTCTTTTTCCTATTTGTAGTGGAGATGAGTGGTACCCGGTGGGGTCTTCTGCTGTTGTAGCCCATCCGCCTCAAGGTTGTGCGTGTTGTGGCTTCACAAATGCTTTGCTGCATACCTCGGTTGTAACGAGTGGTTATTTCAGTCAACGTTGCTCTTCTATCCGCTTGAATCAGTCGGCCCATTCTCCTCTGACCTCTAGCATCCACAAGGCATTTTTGCCCACAGGACTGCCGCATACTGGATGTTTTTCCCTTTTCACACCATTCTTTGTAAACCCTAGAAATGGTTGTGCGTGAAAATCCCAGTAACTGAGCAGATTGTGAAATACTCAGACCGGCCCGTCTGGCACCAACAACCAGGCCACGCTCAAAATTGCTTAAATCACCTTTCTTTCCCATTCTGACATTCAGTTTGGAGTTCAGGAGATTGTCTTGACCAGGAGCACACCCCTAAATGCATTGAAGCAACTGCCATGTGATTGGTTACATAGTAACATAGTAACATAGTACATAAGGCCGAAAAAAGACATTTGTCCATCCAGTTCGGCCTGTCATCCTACAAGTTGATCCAGAGGAAGGCAAAAAAAACCCTGTGAGGTAGAAGCCAATTTTCCTCACTTTAGGGGAATAAAAAATTCCTTCCCGACTCCAATCAGGCAATCAGAATAACTCCCTGGATCAACGACCCCTCTCTAGTAGCTATAGCCTGTTGACTAGATAATTGCATTAATGAGAAATAGAACAGGTGTTCCTAATAATTCTTTAGGTGAGTGTAAATCTAGGGTGAATTATATAACAAAACAATCATTATTTACCTTACCGATCCCCTACCGATTCTGGTTTTTTATCTCGACACACAAGAAACGGTTTGGATTGCTGACTCAGCCAATCACTGGTGGCTTTGAGCAGTCCAAGTCATCTCCTGCAAGTCAAGCCTGAGACCAGTGGCAGGGGATCGGTAAGGGGAATCACGATCATGTCCTAAGGCTACTTTCACACTAGCGTTTTTTGCGGATCCGTCATGGATCTGCAAAAACGCTTCTGTTACAATAATACAACCGCATGCATCCATCATGAACTGATCCGGTTGTATTATGTCTTCTATAGTCATGACGGATCCGTCTTGAACACCACTGAAAGTCAATGGGGGACGGATCTGTTTTCTATTGTGTCAGAGAAAACGTCTTGCTCCGCACCACATTGCGGACAGAAAAACGCTGCAGGCAGAGAATGGTGACTGAACAGAAGCAAACTGATGCATTCTGAGCAGATCCTTTTCCATTCAGAATGCATTAGGGCAAAACTGATCCGTTTTGGACCGCTTGTGGGAGCCCTGAAACAGATCTCACAAACGGAAAGCCAAAACGCCAGTGTGAAAGTAGACTAATTTCATAATATTCTATGGAGCGGCAGTCTTACGTATAGCTATGAGTACAGCGTTCATGTTATTTACCCCCCAATCTATATCCTATATACAGTATTTTCTACTAGCCAAAGTATGTGAAACGGCAGAAAATCTTTATGATCCCAGAGCAATGGTATTATAACATCAGAAGATAATATTATGCTATATTAATCTATCACTAACCTCTAGGCGATTCCTTAAACATCACTTCCCAATCCCCATAGGCCCATGCCTAGCTCAATTTGCAGAATACCAGCTCCTACAGGGTGACACCTGCTGGCCAAAGGGCAGTATAACAATAACAGAATTCTATCATGCAGACGCAGAATGCTACACATCCTAACTTGATTTGACCTCTGGATACCCAATCTTTTTATAATCACCTTATGGTATTCCGTAAGCGCCACTAATATAACTTCATAGAGAAGTACCCTTCAAGCCCTGTATCTAAACGTCAACCACTCATTTTAGTCTAATACCATGTATATCTATGGACACGTACATGCATGCTGACTGTGCAGGGAATCAGTCTGGAGCATGCACGAGCAGGTGCAGCCACATATGTCACCGGATCATGGACGGCAAAGCAAGAGCGTGACAGTGTTGTTGCTATGAGACATCAGCATCTGCAATCCAGCGAGGAGGACCCTGCAGTCTGAGGACCTGACACCCCTTCTGTCTTGTTTCACTCTATGAAAGCCACAGGTTAGTGTGATATTAGGATCCAGTGGACAGACACGGGTGGATCTGAGAAATCTTACATCGCAAGTAGTATTGGAATGTAGTGTATGTATCTGCCACATATAAATGTGTAGATGGTGGAGAGATAGATAGATAATAGATAATAGATACAGAATAGATAGATAGATAATAGATAGATAGATAGATAGATAATAGATAGATAGATAGATAGATAGATAGATACAGAATAGATAGATAGATAGATAGATAATAGATGGATAGATAGATAGATAGATAGATATATAGATACAGAATAGATAGATAACGAATAGATAGATATGGAAAAGATAGATAGATAGATAATAGATAAATAGATAATCAATTGAGTTTACATTGTCGTATTAATGTCATGTAAACGTCTGTATCCAATGACACATTTCCTAAGTTTCCATATGTACCATGGACACACAGTAATGAAGCATAATATCTAGACATGTGTATATAGTCCATATAGATATATAGGAAACTCCTGCATCACAATTCGCCGACATTTCCATCCACCATTCCCCCAAAACCCTTTCACTTACATAGGAAACCCGTACTCTCCGCCGATGTCCCAATCCACAGCACTGCATGGAGAGGAGGACGGAGGAATGCCATCAGCACTGGACTCCCATCTGGATCAGCTTCCCCTCGGAGACACGCTCCATGACTCGGAGACACATCCTTACCCGACAGTCACCAAAAACTCTCCGCTGAGCCATACATTAAAAAGCCTAGAGCCCGTGCCTGTCGCCTTCCACGTAGGACGGATCCTTGGATGCCACAGACGTGTTTACGAGGAGCATAGTGTCCTTACGGATGCAGCGGGGTAGTATTGTTACTCTGCTGTGCCGGCTTCACTCTGCAATGCATTATTCCCAATCTTTATTATCAGCAATGTCACCAATATGGTCCCCAGGAGGTAGCATTGTGGACAGGGGGGTCATATGCTGCATGTATGTATTCAGTCATTCCTTAGGACAAACACATGCACGTACAACCTGTCACCCCCGTCCCCGGACGCAGACATAGCGCAATCACTGACCATTTCCTCAGAGCCCTTCTGCTTCCTGCATTCATTGGATTAGACGAGCGCCCTCCAAACTGACTGCCTGTACTACGTGTCTCACATGAAACTGCAGGCGGCATTGCTCAGCGGCCTTATTGCTTGCCTCACTCCGCTGGTGCAGCTATATGTTCTCAGCTTGCCGGCTGTGTGCCAGCATTAACTCTCTAATAGCCAGGATGCTGATATACGTTGAAAGCAGGCAGGGGACAGCTGAAAAAAATTGGAGCTGAAAGTAACGGATGTTGGGTAACTTATTGATTAATTTGATCTGTTTTCAGCAGCCCCCTCTTTACCTTTAGGATAGACCATTAGGCACAGTGGGCAGGTGCCTATGGGTAGACCTTCCAGGAAGGGAGTCATGCTGTGTCTGCTGTGTGAGGAGGGTACTGCTGCCATCATCACAAGGAGAAGCAAGGGTGGTACTGCTATGATGTCTGGGGCAAGGGGAGGGAAAGGCACTGCTGTCACTACTGGGGGATAAGCACTGCAGTCACTACTGGGGGATAAGCACTGAGTCACTACTGGGGGAAGAGCACTGAAGTCACTACTGGGGGAAGAGCACTGCAGTCACTACTGGGGGAAGAGCACTGCAGTCACTACTGGGGGAAAAGCACTGTTGTCACTACTGTGGGAAGAGCACTGCTGTCACTACTGGGGGTAGAGCACTGCTGTCACTACTGTGGGAAAAGCACTGCTGTCACTACTGTGGGAAAAGCACTGCAGTCACTACTGGGGGAAGAGCACTGCTGTCATTACTGGGGAAAGAGCACTGCTGTCACTACTGGGGGAAGAGCACTGCTGTCACTACTGGGGGAAGAGCACTGCTGTCACTACTGGGGGAAGAGCACTGCTGTTACTACTGTGGGAAAAGCACTGTTGTCACTACTGGGGGAAGAGCACTGCTGTCACTACTGGGGGAAGAGCACTGCTGTTACTACTGTGGGAAAAGCACTGCTGTCACTACCGGGGGTGGGGGAGAGCACTGTTGTCACTACCGGGGTGGGGGGGAGAGCACTGTTGTCACTACCGGGGGTTGGGGGAGGGCACTGTTGTCACTACCGGGGGTGGGGGGAGAGCACTGTTGTCACTACCGGGGGCCGGGGGGGGGGGGGGAGAGCACTGTTGTCACTACCGGGGGTGGTGTATATGTTCTCAGCTTGCCGGCTGTGTGCCAGCATTAACTCTCTAATAGCCAGGATGCTGATCTACGTTGAAAGCAGGCAGGGGAAAGCTGAAAAAAATTGGAGCTGAAAGTAACGGATGTAGGGTAACTTATTGATTAATTTGATCTGTTTTCAGCAGCCCCCTCTTTACCTTTAGGATAGACCATTAGGCACAGTGGGCAGGTGCCTATGGGTAGACCTTCCAGGAAGGGAGTCATGCTGTGTCTGCTGTGTGAGGAGGGTACTGCTGCCATCATCACAAGGAGAAGCAAGGGTGGTACTGCTATGATGTCTGGGGCAAGGGGAGGGAAAGGCACTGCTGTCACTACTGGGGGATAAGCACTGCAGTCACTACTGGGGGATAAGCACTGAGTCACTACTGGGGGAAGAGCACTGCTGTCACTACTGGGGGAAGAGCACTGCAGTCACTACTGGGGGAAGAGCACTGCAGTCACTACTGGGGGAAAAGCACTGTTGTCACTACTGTGGGAAGAGCACTGCTGTCACTAGTGGGGGTAGAGCACTGCTGTCACTACTGTGGGAAAAGCACTGCTGTCACTACTGTGGGAAAAGCACTGCAGTCACTACTGGGGGAAGAGCACTGCTGTCATTACTGGGGAAAGAGCACTGCTGTCACTACTGGGGGAAGAGCACTGCTGTCACTACTGGGGGAAGAGCACTGCTGTCACTACTGGGGGAAGAGCACTGCTGTTACTACTGTGGGAAAAGCACTGTTGTCACTACTGGGGGAAGAGCACTGCTGTCACTACTGGGGGAAGAGCACTGCTGATACTACTGTGGGAAAAGCACTGCTGTCACTACCGGGGGTGGGGGAAAGCACTGTTGTCACTACCGGGGGGGGGGGGAGAGCACTGTTGTCACTACCAGGGGTGGGGGGAGGGCACTGTTGTCACTACCGGGGGTGGGGGGAGAGCACTGTTGTCACTACCGGGGGGGGGAGAGCACTGTTGTCACTACCGGGGGTGGGGGAGGGCACTGTTGTCACTACCGGGGGTGGGGGAAGAGCACTGCTGTCATTACCGGGAATGAAGAGCACTGCTGTCATTACCAGGGGGGAAGAGCACTGCTGTCACTACCGGGGGGGGGGGGGGGGGGAAGAGCACTGCTGTCACTACTGTGGGAAGAGCACTGCAGTCACTACTGGGGGAAGAGCACTGTTGTCACTACTGGGGGGGGGAAATCACTGCTGTCACTACTGGGGGAAGAGCACTGCTGTCACGACTGTGGGAAGAGTGCTACTGTCACGCGCACTGCTGTCACTACTGGGGGGAGGTGGGTGAGAGCATTGCTGTCTCTACTGGGTGGGGAGAGGGGGAAGAGCACTGCTGTCATTACTGGGGGAAGAGCATTGCTGTCACTTCTGGGGGTAAAGCATTGCTGTCACTTCTGGGGGAAGAGCAATGCTGTCACTACTGGGGGAAGAGAACTGCTGTCACTACTGTGGAAAAAGCACTGTTGTCACTACTGTGGGAAAGGCACTGCAGTCACTACTGGGGGAAGAGCACTGCTGTCATTACTGGGGGAAGAGCACTGCTGTCACTACTGGGGGAGGAGCACTGCTGTCATTACTGTGGGAAGAGCACTGCTGTCACTACTGGGGAAGAGCACTGCTGTCACTACTTTGGGAAAAGCACTGTTGTCACTACTGGGGGAAGAGCACTGCTGTCACTACTGGGGGAATAGCACTGCTGTCACTACTGTGGGAAAAGCACTGCTGTCACTACTGGTGGAAGAGCACTGCAGTCACTACTGGGGGGAAGAGCACTGCTGTCACTACTGGGGGGAAGAGCACTGCTGTTACTACTGTGGCAAAAGCACTGTTGTCACTACTGTGGGAAGAGCACTGTTGTCACTACTGGGGGTGGGGGAGAGCACTGTTGTCACTACCGGGGGTGGGGGAGAGCACTGTTGTCACTACCGGGGGGGGGGGGGGGGGAGCACTGTTGTCACTACCGGGGGGGGGGAGCACTGTTGTCACTACCGGGGGGGGGGGGGGGAGCACTGTTGTCACTACCGGGGGTGGGGGGAGGGCACTGTTGTCACTACCGGGGGTGGGGGGAGAGCATTGTTGTCACTGTCAGGGCGGGAAGAGCACTGCTGTCATTACCGGGGGTGAAAAGCACTGCTGTCACTAGCGGGGGGAAGAGCACTGCTGTCACTACTGGGGGTAGAGCATTGCTGTCACTTCTGGGGGTAAAGCATTGCTGTCATTTCTGGGGGAAGAGCAATGCTGTCACTACTGGGGGAAGAGAACTGCTGTCACTACTGGGGGAAGAGAACTGCTGTCACTACTGGGGGAAGAGAACTGTTGTCACTACTGGGGGAAAGACACTGCAGTCACTACTGGGGAAGAGCACTGCTGTCACTACTGGGGGAAGAGCACTGCTGTCACTACTGGGGAATGAGCACTGCTGTCACTACTGGGGGAATAGCACTGCTGTCACTACTGTGGGTAAAGCACTTCTGTCACTACTGGTGGAAGAGCACTGCAGTCACTACTGGGGGGAAGAGCACTGCTGTCACTACTGGGGAGAAGAGCACTGCTGTCACTACTGTGGGAAGAGCACTGTTGTCACTACTGGTGGAGGAGCACTGTTGTCACTACCGGGGGGGGGGGGAGGGCACTGTTGTCACTACCAGGGGTGGGGGGAGAGCACTGTTGTCACTGTCAGGGGGGAAAAGCACTGCTGTCATTACCGGGAGTGAAGAGCACTGCTGTCACTACCGGGGGGGAAGAGCACTGCTGTCACTACTGTGGGAAGAGCACTGCAGTCACTACTGGGGGAAAAGCACTGTTGTCACTACTGGGGGGGAAGATCACTGCTGTCACTACTGGTGGAAGAGCACTGCTGTCACTGCTGTGGGAAGAGTGCTACTGTCACGCGCACTGCTGTTACTACTGGGGGGGTGAGAGCATTGCTGTCACTACCGGGTGGGGGAGGGGGAAGAGCACTGCTGTCACTACCGGGGGGGGGGGGGGGGGGAAGAGCACTGCTGTCACTACTGTGGGAACAGCACTGCTGTCACTACTGGGGGAAGAGCACTGTTGTCACTACTGGGGGGGGGAAATCACTGCTGTCAATACTGGGGGAAGAGCACTGCTGTCACGACTGTGGGAAGAGTGCTACTGTCACGCGCACTGCTGTCACTACTGGGGGGAGGGGGGTGAGAGCATTGCTGTCTCTACTGCGTGGGGAGAGGGGGAAGAGCACTGCTGTCACTACTGGGGGTAGAGCATTGCTGTCACTTCTGGGGGTAAAGCATTGCTGTCACTTCTGGGGGAAGAGCAATGCTGTCACTACTGGGGGAAGAGAACTGCTGTCACTACTGTGGGAAAAGCACTGTTGTCACTACTGTGGGAAAGGCACTGCAGTCACTACTGGGGGAAGAGCACTGCTGTCATTACTGGGGGAAGAGCACTGCTGTCACTACTGGGGGAGGAGCACTGCTGTCACTACTGTGGGAAGAGCACTGCTGTCACTACTAGGGGAAGAGCACTGCTGTCACTACTGGGGGAAGAGCACTGCTGTCACTACTGGGGGAAGAGAACTGTTGTCACTACTGGGGGAAAGACACTGCAGTCACTACTGGGGAAGAGCACTGCTGTCACTACTGGGGGAAGAGCACTGCTGTCACTACTGGGGGAAGAGAACTGTTGTCACTACTGGGGGAAAGACACTGCAGTCACTACTGGGGAAGAGCACTGCTGTCACTACTGGGGGAAGAGCACTGCTGTCACTACTGGGGGAAGAGAACTGTTGTCACTACTGGGGGAAATACATTGCAGTCACTACTGGGGAAGAGCACTGCTGTCACTACTGGGGGAAGAGCACTGCTGTCACTACTGGGGGAAGAGAACTGTTGTCACTACTGGGGAAGAGCACTGCTGTCACTACTGGGGGAAGAGCACTGCTGTCACTACTGGGGGAAGAGAACTGTTGTCACTACTGGGGGAAAGACACTGCAGTCACTACTGGGGAAGAGCACTGCTGTCACTACTGGGGGAAGAGCACTGCTGTCACTACTGGGGGAAGAGCACTGCTGTCACTACTGGGGGAAGAACACTGCTGTCACTTCTGGGGGAAGAGCAATGCTGTCACTTCTGGGGGAAGAGAACTGCTGTCACTACGGGGGAAGAGAACTGCTGTCACTACTGGGGGAAGAGAACTGTTGTCACTACTGGGGGAAAGACACTGCAGTCACTACTGGGGAAGAGCACTGCTGTCACAACTGGTGGAAGAGCACTGCTGTCACTACTGGGGGAAGAGCACTGCTGTCACTACTGGGGGAAGAGCACTGCTGTCACTACTGTGGAAAAAGCACTGTTGTCACTACTGGGGAATGAGCACTGCTGTCACTACTGGGGGAATAGCACTGCTGTCACTACTGTGGGAAAAGCACTTCTGTCACTACTGGTGGAAGAGCACTGCAGTCACTACTGGGGGGAAGAGCACTGCTGTCACTACTGGGGGGAAGAGCACTGCTTTTCACTACTGTGGGAAGAGCACTGTTGTCACTACTGTTGGAAGAGCACTGTTGTCACTACCGGGGGGGGGGGGGGGGAGCACTGTTGTCACTACCGGGGGTGGGGGGAGGGCACTGTTGTCACTGTCAGGGGGGAAAAGCACTGCTGTCATTACCGGGGGTGAAGAGCACTGCTGTCACTACCGGGGGGGAAGAGCACTGCTGTCACTACTGTGGGAAGAGCACTGCAGTCACTACTGGGTGAAGAGCACTGTTGTCACTACTGGGGGGGAAGATCACTGCTGTCACTACTGGGGGAAGAGCACTGCTGTCACTGCTGTGGGAAGAGTGCTACTGTCACGCGCACTGCTGTTACTACTGGGGGGGGGGGGGGGGGGAGGGCATTGCTGTCACTACCGGGTGGGGGGAGGGGGAAGAGCACTGCTGTCACTACTGGGGGTAGAGAATTGCTGTCACTTCTGGGGGTAAAGCATTGCTGTCACTTCTGGGGGAAGAGCAATGCTGTCACTACTGGGAGAAGAGCACTGCTGTCACTACTGTGGGAAAAGCACTGTTGTCACTACTGTGGGAAAAGCACTGCAGTCACTACTGTGGGAAGAGCACTGCTGTCACTACTGGGGAAGAGCACTGCTGTCACTACTTTGGGAAAAGCACTGTTGTCACTACTGGGGGAAGAGCACTGCTGTCACTACTGGGGGAATAGCACTGCTGTCACTACTGTGGGAAAAGCACTGCTGTCACTACTGGTGGAAGAGCACTGCAGTCACTCCTGGGGGGAAGAGCACTGCTGTCACTACTGGGGGGAAGAGCACTGCTGTTACTACTGTGGCAAAAGCACTGTTGTCACTACTGTGGGAAGAGCACTGTTGTCACTACTGGGGGTGGGGGAGAGCACTGTTGTCACTACCGGGGGTGGGGGAGAGCACTGTTGTCACTACCGGGGGGGGGGAGAGCACTGTTGTCACTACCGGGGGTGGGGGGAGGGCACTGTTGTCACTACCGGGGGTGGGGGGAGAGCACTGTTGTCACTGTCAGGGCGGGAAGAGCACTGCTGTCATTACCGGGGGTGAAAAGCACTGCTGTCACTAGCGGGGGGAAGAGCACTGCTGTCACTACTGGGGGTAGAGCATTGCTGTCACTTCTGGGGGTAAAGCATTGCTGTCATTTCTGGGGGAAGAGCAATGCTGTCACTACTGGGGAAGAGCACTGCTGTCACTACTGGGGGAAGAGCACTGCTGTCACTACTGGGGAATGAGCACTGCTGTCACTACTGGGGGAATAGCACTGCTGTCACTACTGTGGGTAAAGCACTTCTGTCACTACTGGTGGAAGAGCACTGCAGTCACTACTGGGGGGAAGAGCACTGCTGTCACTACTGGAGAGAAGAGCACTGCTGTCACTACTGTGGGAAGAGCACTGTTGTCACTACTGTTGGAAGAGCACTGTTGTCACTACGGGGGGGGGGGGGAGAGCACTGTTGTCACTACCGGGGGTGGGGGGAGGGCACTGTTGTCACTACCAGGGGTGGGGGGAGAGCACTGTTGTCACTGTCAGGGGGGAAAAGCACTGCTGTCATTACCGGGAGTGAAGAGCACTGCTGTCACTACCGGGGGGGAAGAGCACTGCTGTCACTACTGTGGGAAGAGCACTGCAGTCACTACTGGGGGAAAAGCACTGTTGTCACTACTGGGGGGGAAGATCACTGCTGTCACTACTGGTGGAAGAGCACTGCTGTCACTGCTGTGGGAAGAGTGCTACTGTCACGCGCACTGCTGTTACTACTGGGGGGGTGAGAGCATTGCTGTCACTACCGGGTGGGGGAGGGGGAAGAGCACTGCTGTCACTACCGGGGGGGGGGGGGGAAGAGCACTGCTGTCACTACTGTGGGAAGAGCACTGCTGTCACTACTGGGGGAAGAGCACTGTTGTCACTACTGGGGGGGGAAATCACTGCTGTCACTACTGGGGGAAGAGTGCTACTGTCACGCGCACTGCTGTCACTACTGGGGGGAGGGGGGTGAGAGCATTGCTGTCTCTACTGCGTGGGGAGAGGGGGAAGAGCACTGCTGTCACTACTGGGGGTAGAGCATTGCTGTCACTTCTGGGGGTAAAGCATTGCTGTCACTTCTGGGGGAAGAGCAATGCTGTCACTACTGGGGGAAGAGAACTGCTGTCACTACTGTGGGAAAAGCACTGTTGTCACTACTGTGGGAAAGGCACTGCAGTCACTACTGGCGGAAGAGCACTGCTGTCATTACTGGGGGAAGAGCACTGCTGTCACTACTGGGGGAGGAGCACTGCTGTCACTACTGTGGGAAGAGCACTGCTGTCACTACTAGGGGAAGAGCACTGCTGTCACTACTGGGGGAAGAGCACTGCTGTCACTACTGGGGGAAGAGCACTGCTGTCACTACTGGGGGAAGAGAACTGTTGTCACTACTAGGGGAAAGACACTGCAGTCACTACTGGGGAAGAGCACTGCTGTCACTACTGGGGGAAGAGCAATGCTGTCACTACTGGGGGAAGAGAACTGTTGTCACTACTGGGGGAAAGACACTGCAGTCACTACTGGGGAAGAGCACTGCAGTCACTACTGGGGGAATAGCACTGCTGTCACTACTGGGGGAAGAGAACTGTTGTCACTACTGGGGGAAAGACACTGCAGTCACTACTGGGGAAGAGCACTGCTGTCACTACTGGGGGAAGAGCACTGCTGTCACTACTGGGGGAAGAACACTGCTGTCACTTCTGGGGGAAGAGCAATGCTGTCACTTCTGGGGGAAGAGAACTGCTGTCACTACTGGGGGAAGAGAACTGCTGTCACTACTGGGGGAAGAGAACTGTTGTCACTACTGGGGGAAAGACACTGCAGTCACTACTGGGGAAGAGCACTGCTGTCACTACTGGGGGAAGAGCACTGCTGTCACTACTGGGGGAAGAGCACTGCTGTCACTACTGGGGGAAGAGCACTGCTGTCACTACTGTGGAAAAAGCACTGTTGTCACTACTGGGGAATGAGCACTGCTGTCACTACTGGGGGAATAGCACTGCTGTCACTACTGTGGGAAAAGCACTTCTGTCACTACTGGTGGAAGAGCACTGCAGTCACTACTGGGGGGAAGAGCACTGCTGTCACTACTGGGGGGAAGAGCACTGCTTTTTACTACTGTGGGAAGAGCACTGTTGTCACTATGTTGGAAGAGCACTGTTGTCACTACCAGGGGGGGGGGGGAAAGAGCACTGTTGTCACTACCGGGGGTGGGGGGAGGGCACTGTTGTCACTGTCAGGGGGGAAAAGCACTGCTGTCATTACCGGGGGTGAAGAGCACTGCTGTCACTACCGGGGGGGAAGAGCACTGCTGTCACTACTGTGGGAAGAGCACTGCAGTCACTACTGGGGGAAGAGCACTGTTGTCACTACTGGGGGGGAAGATCACTGCTGTCACTACTGGGGGAAGAGCACTGCTGTCACTGCTGTGGGAAGAGTGCTACTGTCACGCGCACTGCTGTTACTACTGGGGGGGGGGGGGGGTGTGAGAGCATTGCTGTCACTACCGGGTGGGGGGAGGGGGAAGAGCACTGCTGTCACTACTGGGGGTAGAGAATTGCTGTCACTTCTGGGGGTAAAGCATTGCTGTCACTTCTGGGGGAAGAGCAATGCTGTCACTACTGGGAGAAGAGCACTGCTGTCACTACTGTGGGAAAAGCACTGTTGTCACTACTGTGGGAAAAGCACTGCAGTCACTACTGGGGGAAGAGCACTGCTGTCATTACTGGGGGAAGAGCACTGCTGTCACTACTGGGGGAAGAGCACTGCTGTCACTACTGGGGGAAGAGCACTGCTGTTACTACTGTGGGAAGAGTGCTACTGTCACGCGCACTGCTGTCACTACTGGGGGGGGGGGGGGGTGAGAGCATTGCCGTCACTACCGGGTGGGTTGAGGGGGAAGAGCACTGCTGTCACTACTGGGGGTAGAGAATTGCTGTCACTTCTGGGGGTAAAGCATTGCTGTCACTTCTGGGGGTAAAGCATTGTTGTCACTTCTGGGGGTAAAGCATTGCTGTCACTTCTGGGGGTAAAGCATTGCTGTCTCTTCTGGGGGAAGAGCAATGCTGTCACTATTTGGGGAAGAGCAATGCTGTCACTACTGGGGGAAGAGCACTGCTGTCACCACTGGGGGAAGAGCACTGCTGTCACTACTGGGGGAAAGGCACTGTTGTCATTACTGGGGGAAGGGCAATGCTGTCACTACTGGGGGAAGGGCACTGCTGTGGTGAAAGGGAAACACTTCTCATCACTGTTGGGGCCAATCTTGTTTTAATTTTGAGATTCATCAGAGACTGATGACTTTTCCTCAGGAAAGTTCATCAGTATTTGATCGGTGGGGTCTAAATTCTGGGTCCCCTGCCAATTAGTTGTTGGAAGGGGCCGTATCAAGCGTTATGTCCTCTTCTTTGGCATGTGGCGACACACCCATCGATCACAGGGCCTTTGTGCAGCTCACTCCCATTAAAGTGAATGGTATTGAGCTGTAATACCAGGAACAGCCACTATACAATGTGCAGCGCTGTGCTTGGTAAATGAAATGGCTGCAGCACTCATTCCACTTTAAGCAATTGATCTGAGAGGTTGGGGGGAGGGGTCATCGATATTTAATTACTGCAAAAACTGTAAACTTTATCTATGAATATAATTTGCATAAAAACGTGAGCTTGCAGAACTGTGAATGCTGCTCTGCAGCACAATATTGGCTGTAACTCGGGATCAGCACAAGATAAGCAATGCAATGAATTGAGATAGCTACTAAACTTTTTACGTAGATGAAGCCTATGTTTAAACTAATATGGTGTCCAAAGGTGGGAATACACAAGAAAGTTATAACAGAAGGGGGTTACTATAGACCAGTATGGCGTGTTAGCATGTTGTGGTGGGAGAACCAGGTAAATGACTTTAGTCCATATTTGCCATGCACAATAGTATTCATTGGGTACTCTGTAAATTAATTAAAGACAAAGATAAAATAATGACATCATCAGTACTGGTTCACTATATTATTTATGTCATATAAAGAGCTTTGGACATTATATGGCAGTAATACTTGATCTATGCACTCTAACATGTACCTTTCACAGCAATGCTGGAAAGCGCCAAGCTCGTGAGTAAATGTCGGTTGTACTGACATCCAGTGGCCAAAGCAAAAACTGCACAATTCCTTTTCATGTTAAAAATAAAAAAAAAAACACTCCAAATTAAAGAAGAAAAAAATGATTTTTTTTAAGGCGTACAAGTCCCCCCCCCCCCCCCCCATACAAATACACCTTTATTCTTATTGTTTTTATGTATGGTAATTTAATGTTAAAGGGGTTATCCAATGATTAATGTAAAATAATTAAAAATCAGACATCATTTAGTACATGACATTCTTTTTCTAACAAAGCTAGAACCAGCCCTACACCTCACATGGATCCAAGAATCTCCCCATTTATTGTTCCAATTGCTCTTCTAGATTTATTTTAGAGCTCAGGGAGCGAGTCCTTTCTGCTGCAGTTCTCTCCTTTGATTTGACAGGGCCAAGTGTGATTATGTTTTCACTGCCTGGCCCTGTCAATCAAAGTGCAGAGAGCGCAGCAATTGCAGAGAGAGCAGAGCCTCTAGGTGTAATGGTAACGCCCCCATTGCTCCTAGAGGCTAATTTGCATATACTAAAACATCATATTTCTCAGCAATGCGGACACATATAAACATGGGACCAACACAGAGGCCTTCAGCTGCCAAGCGCACGTGAAACAGGTCAGCCGGTGTCATAGGTACAAATCTCCTGACAGATGCCCTCTAATAATAATCCTGTCTCAGCCTTTTGCAGGAAGTTCGGTGGGTATCAGGATCTGCACCCAGCTCAGTTAGTTAGTCTAGACTGAAGTTCAGAGAGGAAGGAAGCGCTGCTCTGTGCTCTATCTTCTTAGACACAGAAAGCTTCAGAGACTAAGAGATCTCTGCAAGATACACAGAAAAAGAGGGAGATAAAGGAGACAAAAAAACTTGCATGGCTGAGCATTGGAGTCAGTCAGGTAACCTACTACTACAGCCATTCAGATTTTGCTGCAGTGAGGGACACCGTTAAGACACCCTTCACACTTGGACACATCCTGGCCAGATGTGCCATCAAGACCCTGTATCCTGCAGTGGACACTACAGCCATTATTGCCAAGGTACTGTTGCCTGCCATTCCACTAAGAGAGACTTTACCAAGATAGAGAGAAAAGAGGGCCATAACTCCTATCCTTGCCTAAATCCATACATCACTATCTGGCAGAGAATTCTACTGTGTACAGTTGGAACCTTGGAACTGAGTTTTGCTATAATTGGATGTACTACAACACCTATTTTGCACTTGAGTAAAGAGACATACCTTCTTCTATATCTGGCCTGGATTCCTAACTCCTACACCATACGCCTGTCATGGCACTCTACACGCGCTGCCTTGCACCCATCTAAACACCTAACATGAAGGGCACCCCAACTACCATCAGGTAGGAGCCCCAGAATCAGGGTGTGACCCGAGGGCAGCACTCTGCAAACCCAATAAAGTAGAATAATGACATAATTATAGAAAGTATTCTGGTGCTAATGCTACGCTTATTTTGTAAATTTGAGATTCTTGGCAAATACATTTTGTACAAAATGATTTGGGCCCGTCTGCCAAACTTAAAGGCGATCTCTGTAAGGTTACTTTCACACTTGCGTCAGAGGATTCCAGCAGGCAGTTACGTCGCCGGAACCGCTTGCCGGATCTGGAAATCCCGATGCAAACGGATGCATTTGTCAGATGTATCCGGATGCGGATCCGTCTGACAAATGCATTGAAATACCTGATCTGTCTCGCCGATGTCATCCGGAAAAACGGATCTGGTATTTTTTTTTTCACAGATTCAAACTGGATCCGTTTTAACAAAACACTTGATACTGGATCCAGCATTAATACATTTCTATGGAAATTAATGCCGGATCCGGCATTCCGGCAAGTGTTCAGGATTTTTGGCCGGAGAGAAAAATACAGCATGCTGCGGTATTTTCTCAGGCCAAAAAACGTAAGAGCGACTGAACTGATGTATCCTGAACAGATTGCTCTCCATTCAGAATGCATTAGGATAAAACCGATCAGTTCTTTTCCGGTATAGAGCTCCTAGGACGGAACTCAGTGCCGGAAAAGAAAAACACTAGTGTGAAAGTCTCCTTAGACGGGAACCTAACACTAAATATTACCTGTTATGTGCTATAATGGCCACCATAAAATTCAGGGAGTGTAGGTTCTACATGCATGCTGGTTCCCAGAGGTCGCACTACATTTTTTCAAGAAGAGTAAAAATACTCCTCTTAGCAATACTGAGGAGTACTTTTAGCCGAGGAGGAGTACAAATTTTGCGGTAATTCACATATATAATGCATAGGCCCACATAACGTTATGAGGCTGATATTTCAGCAGGGAACCATTGCTAGTCTCCCATGCAGAAATAAATGTAGACAATTTTACATTTATCCAACATCATACACTAAACATAAGACCCCTGCTGCCGTACACAGGGCCCACCTGATGCTGCCATGCACAGGGCCCACCTGACGCTGCCGTACACAACCTGACACTGCCGTACGCAGGGCCCACCTGACGCTGCCGTACACAGGGCCCACCTGACGCTACCAAACACAGCGCCCACCTGACGCTACCGTACAAAGCGCCCACCTGACGCTACCGTGCAAAGCGCCCACCTGACGCTACCGTACAAAGCGCCCACCTGACGCTGCCACGCACAGAGCCCACCTGACTCTTCTATATACATATTACATACACAGTTCTACCACATGCCCATTACACAGATAGTTTACTATATACACATTGCACACACAGCTCTGCTACATGTCCTGCTACATTACACAGATAGAACTACTGTGTGCACATTACACACAGAAAACTGTACAATAGACTGGCTACACCTCCATAGCCCTGCTTTATACACACCTTCCATACATAAAGTACCTCTGCATTCTCCACCAGCACAGTCCTACAGGGAGCCTGTGTTCCCCTAACTCCTCCCACACACATGGCTGATCACATGACTGTGACATCACCACAGGTCCTGTAACCACAATGTAGTGTTTAGTCCAGACTCTGGAGCTGCTCCTGGTGAGAGAGATGTCCGAGAGGGGCGGGGCTTCATGTGTGCCGGACCTGGCAGCTTCTAATACAGCGCTCTTGACTAGAAAAAGAACATGCGTAAAAATACGCACAAGTCTTTTTCCAGGGAGTAAAATGGCCTAAACAGGCGTCTTACTGTGCCTTTTACCATTTTTGGTGCCATAATGGTCTCCATTAAATCCAGGGAATGCAGGTACCGACATGCATACTGAGCCCACTCTGTACCTCTCCTGGTGCCAGACGGCTTTCATTGAGTGCAGTGAGAGCAGGCTACAGCTTTATACTTACACCAACCAAAATCAGCAGACAGGCAGATAGAGTGGGCTCAGTATGCATATTGGTACCTGTATTCCCTGGATTTAATGGAGGCCATTATGTCACCAAAAATGGTAAAAAGCAGAGTGGACTCAGCATGCATGTGGAACCTGCACGCCCTGAATTTTATGGAGGCCATTATGGCACATAACAGGTAGTATTTAGTGTTAGGTTCCCGTTTTACAGAGATCGCCTTGACGTTTAGCAGACGGGCCCAAATCATTTTGTACAAAATGTATTTTCCAAGAATCTCAAATTTACTAAATAAGCATAGCATTAGCATCAGAATATTTTCTATAATTATGGCATTATTGTACTTTATTTGGTTTTCTGTTGCCCCCTTTTTCTTGCATCCTCCTTTCACTGCTTGGCCCTAGGGGCAACGCTGTGATTAAAGGAGTTGTGATTGTGACAGCTAGAGCCACTACCACTCCCATCTTCCACTCCAGCTCCTCTGGGGCATGCTGCACCACCAGAGGTATCTACCGCTTTCTCCTCTCTCTCATTGTTGGACTGGGTCACCGAAGGATCCCCCGGTGGCCAAGGGCCCCAACACCATCACTGGACTGTGCATCCTTCCAACATTTTAGTTGGTAAATTCAGGCCATGTAAGCCCTGCCCCTGGTAATGCCCCACACCTACCTGGGAATGCCCATTTATGGGCGGAGCTTACATTAGCCCTGCTCGTTTTCAGCAGGGACAGCCTAAATTTGCCAGGACAAGTCTGAAAATTATGGACCATTAAGGAAACTTTCTGTACAAGTAGAAAGTCTGATTAGCTTTGATAGGCTGCACCGCTCTGCTGTCACAGCGACACACTGAACTGCAAGGCTCAATGCGTGGGGCATCAGAAGGGGGGCAGCTGCTTCTTCTCTAGGATCCCCATACCAGCTGCAGCCTGGGACTTAAGTAGAGTCAGCTGGCTGCTTTATAGTACAGTGACTGGCTCTGTGCATTAAAATCCATTTCTGGTGTACATCTTCTCGTGGTACACATATCACTTCCCTGGCTTACGGTGGTATCATACAAACCGGATTCCAAAAAAGTTGGGACACTAAACAAATTGTGAATAAAAACTGAATGCAATGATGTGGAGATGGCAAATGTCAATATTTTATTTGTAGTAGAACGTAGATGACCGATCAAACGTTTAATCCGAGTAAATGTATCATTTTAAAGGAAAAATACGTTGATTCCAATTTTCACGGTGTCAACAAATCCCAAAAAAGTTGGGACAAGTAGCAATAAGAGGCTGGAAAAAGTAAATTTGAGCATAACGAAGAGCTGGAAGACCAATTAACACTAATTAGGTCAATTGGCAACATGACTGGGTACAAAAAGAGCTTCTCAGAGTGGCAGTGTCTCTCAGAAGCCAAGATGGGTAGAGGATCACCAATTCCCACAATGTTGCGCAGAAAGATAGTGGAGCAATATCAGAAAGGTGTTACCCAGCGAAAAATTGCAAAGACTTTGCATCTATCATCATCAACTGTGCATAACATCATCCGAAGATTCAGAGAATCTGGAACAATCTCTGTGCGTAAGGGTCAAGGCCGTAAAACCATACTGGATGCCCGTGATCTCCGGGCCCTTAAACGACACTGCACCACAAACAGGAATGCTACTGTAAAGGAAATCACAGAATGGGCTCAGGAATACTTCCAGAAACCATTGTCAGTGAACACAATCCACCGTGCCATCCGCCGTTGCCAGCTGAAACTCTACAGTGCAAAGAAGAAGCCATTTCTAAGCAAGATCCACAAGCTCAGTCGTTTACACTGGGCCAGGGATCATTTAAAATGGAGTGTGGCAAAATAGAAGACTGTTCTGTGGTCAGACGAGTCACGATTCAAAGTTCTTTTTGGAATTCTGGGACGCCATGTCATCCGGACCAAAGAGGACAAGGACAACCCAAGTTGTTATCAACGCTCAGTTCAGAAGCCTGCATCTCTGATGGTATGGGGTTGCATGAGTGCATGTGGCATGGGCAGCTTGCATGTCTGGAAAGGCACCATCAATGCAGAAAAATATATTCAGGTTCTAGAACAACATATGCTCCCATCCAGACGTCATCTCTTTCAGGGAAGACCCTGCATTTTTCAACAAGATAATGCCAGACCACATTCTGCATCAATCACAACATCATGGCTGCGTAGGAGAAGGATCCGGGTACTGAAATGGCCAGTCTGCAGTCCAGATCTTTCACCTATAGAGAACATTTGGCGCATCATAAAGAGGAAGGTGCAACAAAGAAGGCCCAAGACGATTGAACAGTTAGAGGCCTGTATTAGACAAGAATGGGAGAGCATTCCTATTTCTAAACTTGAGAAACTGGTCTCCTCGGTCCCCAGACGTCTGTTGAGTGTTGTAAGAAGAAGGGGAGATGCCACACAGTGGTGAAAATGGCCTTGTCCCAACTTTTTGGGGATTTGTTGACACCATGAAATTCTGATTCAACATATTTTTCCCTTAAAATCGTACATTTTCTCAGTTTAAACTTTTGTTCCGTGATTTATGTTCTATTCTGAATAAAATATTAGAAGTTGGCACCTCCACATCATTGCATTCAGATTTTATTCACGATTTGTATAGTGTCCCAACTTTTTTGGAATCCGGTTTGTACATTATATGGTGGGATTCCTTGCTTACAGTATATGGGGACATTGGCTATGTACACCTTTGGGGGAATTTCTTGTTTATTATTGCATTGTACTCATTTCAAGCTAAAATCATTTTTGCAATTGGTCTTTATTAAAAATGTTGAGCCCCTGTCTCTGTGCTTCCTTGAGTTTCTCTAGTACCAGGCTCTGAATTATCACTCTGTTCAGTTTGTTAACTCCGTTCAGGCTCCTTATCTCTGATCTTTGATCCTGTAAACACTCATTATAGCTCAGTTTTTATCTTACTAATAAGAACGTGGTTTAAATAAGTGCTTATGACTTTTTAGTAACTTAGAGATAACGGTTATTAGGCACAAAGTGAAAGTGGAAGTCACACAGCTAGAAAAACAGTTAACCCTCAATACTTTTTATAAAGACCAATTGAAAAAAAAGCCCAAAATGAGTAAAATGCAATTATAAAGAAAAATTGCCTCCGAAGGTGTACATAGCTTTTAAGTATAGTGTAGGGCTATATGTTTTTGCATTGATGGAGGCTAGGCCCTCAGAATTAATGTCACTTCTGATACAATTTATCGTCAAAGCAAATGTATACTTGTTGTGCCGCCATCCAGTGGCCAATATTAAATATGTAACATTTTGTTATCTTTATTGTATGCTAATGAAATATAAAAAAAAATACAAAAAACAAAAACACCCATACCAAAGTCCTTTACTTTTAGGTCAAAATCCTAAACACAGCATGTAATTTTTCCCTTTAACTGCATTTAAGGGTGTTTTCCAAGACTTTAATTCTGATGACCTATCCTTAGGGTAGGTCATTAGTATCTGATCGGTGGGGGTCCAGCAGCCGAGACCCCCGTCGATCAGCCATCTGAGACAGTAGCGCCACGGCCTTCTCTCAGCTTCCCCTAGGCCAGTAAAGTCACGTTTATTGATCACATGACCTAGGCACAGCTCAGCCCCATAGAAGTGAATGGGGCTGAGCGTGATACCAAGCACAGCCGCTATACAATATACAGCGCTGTGCGTTTGTATATTTCAAATATCGTGACTGGGGAGCATGCGGAGCGTAGGAGTGTAGCAACTATTTCATAACATGCCTGACATTTCCCATTGATGCGAATGTCACGTTGTTTTCCAGGGAAAAGACCAGAGAGTAGCAAATTAGAAAATATCGGCAACCTGAATAATTATTAAGAACAGTTCCTTCACTTTAGCTAGGCATATGCAGTAGTATTTTTTATATCGCTCCCCGAGTAATCTTATCCTTCTGTACATTTTCATAAACCACTCTTCATAATTGACTACTCTGAAAATGAGTTGCAATGTGTAATTCCTAATACTGCCACTAGATGGCAGCTGCAACCAATAAATCCCTCACCTTGCTCCTAATTATTAAGGGCTCATTCAGACAAGTGTATATTTGTGGCTGCATCCGTTCCTCAATTTTGCGGAACTGATACGGACCCATTCATTTCAATGCTGTCCGCATCCGTACTTCCGTTCCTCGGACCCACAAAAACAATAAAACATGTTCTATTCTTGTCTGTTTTTACGGACAAGAATAGGCATCTCTATCATGGGGCTGGCCACTCCGTTCCGCAAATTTGCAGACTGCAAAACAGATACGGTCGTCTAAATGAGCCCTTAATACATTTTCTGACAGGTCACTAAGGCATTCCAGAAGTTTTTTTTTTAATCTCTGATAGGGCCCCACATTAAACTTTAGTATGCACCCCCAATAAGATTTTTGATGAATTTACAATTTTTTTAAAAGAAAATATATAATTAAACAAAAAAGTTGCACTCCGCCTCACCCACTTTACACAACTTTAAAGGGGTTGTTAGCAATTTTGTTTTATTTTTTTAACCCTCTCCCCCCACTTCCTGCAGTGATAATGTGGAAAATATTCCTACCGTCCAGCGCTGCGCTCCCCGGTGTAATTATGTTGCAGGCAGTTCCTGGATCACTCTTCGTACATTCGGCACGTGATCCTAGCCCGGTCACAACCTTAGGCCTCATGCACACAAACGTATTTTCTTTCTGTGTCCGTTCCGTTTTTTTTTTGCGGAACGTATACGCAACTATTTATTTCAATGGGTCCGCAAAAAAAACGGAAGTTACTCCGTGTGCATTCCGTTTCCATATGTCCTATTATTGTCCGCATTACAGACAAGGATAGTACTGCTCTATTAGGGGCCAGCTGTTCCGTTCTGCAAAATACAGAATGCACACGGACGCCATCCATATTTTTTGCGGACCGCAAAATACATACGGTCGTGTGGATGAGTCCTTACATGTACGTCGGTTGCGCTTGCACTGTCAGGCAGCCTCGGGCAATGTGAGCGATAATCAGTCCTCGAAGCTGCCTGACTGCATAGGAGCAACCTTCACACATGGTGGGTTGTAAATGGGCTAAGATCACGTGCCGAATGTGTGAAGGAAGTGGCTGCAATGCACACCGGGGAGCGCAGCGCTAGTCAAGTAGGAATATTTTTAACATTATGACTATTAAAGTGCTTAATCACATGAAAGAGGGGACCATTAAAATAAAAAATAAAAAATTGCGGCTAACCCTTACCCTTTTAATGTCAGAAAAAGGGAGAAAATTGCTTCATAAATAAAGCACTCATTCCATATTTTTTTGTGTATTTACGATCGAAAAATAATAAAATGATAAAAAAAACTCCCATTCAATGCTTTGATTCTCTTCATATAATACATGACAAACTGTCTGCCTGCAGCCACCACTAGGGGGAGCTCAGTGCATAGGGATTTGTATAGTTACCTTTGAGATCTATGGAAGTTTAAAGGGGTTATCTGGGAATTTATACTGATGACCTATCCTCAGGATAGGTCATCGATATCAGATATGCGGGGGGGTCCAACACCTGGTCCCCCTGACGATCAGCTGTTGGAAGAGGCCGAGCGCTGCAGCCTCTTCCTAGGCCAGTGACGTCACCACACATCGGTCGGTCACGTGGCCTAGTTGTAGCTCAGCCCCGTTCTAAGTCAATATGGCTGAGCTGCAGTACCAAGCACTGCCACTATACGATGTGCGGCACTGTCCTTGGAAAGCTGCCGGGAGCCTGAATCGCTCACCAGCGCTCCGGTGAGCGCAGTGGCTCCCTGAAACAGCTGATCGGCAGGGCTGCTGGGACTTTGACCTCCGCCGATGTGATAATGATGACCTATCCTGAGGTTAGGTCATCATTATAATTTCCTGGACAACCCCTTTAATGCTCTGTATCTCTTGCTAGAGTGAAAGAGTGACTACAAAGAGCGTCCCTTCCTCTGGAGGACCTGTCCTGTCCTGCTTTTCACAAACAGCCCATTGATTTGTATGCACACTGTGTAATGCATCATTTCCCCTGTGGTGGCGCTGTAGGGAAACTGAACACTTTCTGAAGGCTTTCCCAGAAGATTACAGATGATCGCAGTGGGACAGTTTTTTATTTGTTATTATCTTGTCCAGGGACTCATCTAACCACTAGGGACTATCCAGATAAGAGAACCCAAGAAGTCACAAGAACGTGTAAATGACAGGGTCAATGTAATCAGAAAACGGCGGCAGTGAACGCGATACGTCCATCAGTAACAGATCACATCACTGCTTATTTCCTGCAGGCAGCAAACAGATAAAAAAAAAACGTATCAGCCGCGACCTACTGAACCTCCCAGTCCTAAATGCGTAGAATTGATGGCTGCTTCTTTTCATTCGGACGTTGCAAGATTCTGCCAAAAACTGATTTTCTCATTGAAACACTGCGCTCCGAAGAAAGAAAACAAAACAGAAAAAAAATCCTCGGAAACTGAATTTCCTGATGGCATTTTTTTTAAATTGATTAACTGCGCAGACTTTGAAAATTGTGAATTTCATTTAGTTTGGCCCAGACCCAGCGAGTCATCTCTGGACCAAACCAAATAGACTGGAACTACTGAGATGACAAGGACGAGAGCGGAGAGCAGGAGTCGGGGAGGGGGGCGCTTCTGCCCCTCCTCCCAAAAGATAAAAGTTTTTTTTATTATAATATACTATTTTTACTACCAGCACGAGACGCTCGATTAACTCCTTCCTGGAAGGAAATTGAAATATCGCCTTTAGACATGAATACGAGCAGTGTGAAAGTTATGCAGACACACAACTATGGCGGACCCACCGCCGACGCAGGACCTTATTATGTCCGCCATCTAAAACGCCATTCTTAATATATGACTCGCTAGGTGCCTTTACTGAATACCGCCTTAGGCCCCTTTCACACGGGCGAGTATTCCGCGCGGGTGCGATGTGTGAGTTGAACGCATTGCACCCGCACTGAAACCTGACCCATTCATTTCTATGGGGCTGTGCACACGAGCGTTGATTTTCACGCATCACTTGTGCATTGCGTGAAAATCGCAGCATGCTCATCTTTGTGCGTTTTTCACGTAACGCAGGCCCAATAGAAATGAATGGGGCTGCGTGAAAATCGCAAGCATCCGCAAGCAAGTTCGGATGCGGTGCGATTTTCACGCACGGTTGCTAGGAGACGATCGGGATGGGGACCCGATCATTATTATTTTCCCTTATAACATGGTTATAAGGGAAAATAATAACATTCTGAATACAGAATGCATAGTACAATAGCGCTGGAGGGGTTAAAAAAATAGTGATGGATCATGTGACGGACCATGTGATGAGTGTAGTGATGTCATCAAAGGTCCTATTCCTCACAGAATAAGACAGAAGAGATGTGGGCTGCGCGAACAAGTGGATTAAGGCGAGTTCAAAATTTTTTTTTAACCCCTCCAGCCCTATTTTACTATGCATTCTGTATTCAGAATGCTATTATTTTCCCTTATAACCATGTTATAAGGGGAAATAATACAATCTACAGAACACCGATCCCAAACCTGAACTTCTGTGAAGAAGTTCGGGTCTGGGTACCACAGTCGGTTTTTTATCACGCGCGTGCAAAACACATTGCACCCGCGCGATAAAAACTGAACATCGGAACGCAATCGCAGTCAAAACTGACTTCAATTGTGTTCCTACTCGCGCGGGTTTTCCGCAATGCACGGGGACGCATCCGGACACGCTCGTCTGCAAGGGGCCTTATAGAGACAGCCTTCCCTAGATTCAATGATTTTAATGGACCCCACAGAGGAGGGGCCCATAGACCGGTGGCTGTTGCATGGAGCAGTAAAATGTCCGTGTGCATGAGTCCTAAGGGACTGGAAAACAACGTAAGGGTATGTTCACACACACACTGTTGTATTTGAATCGGTTACCACAGAGTAGGTAACAAGGATTGTAAAAAGTTCTGTCCCATAATTCCTTGGAAAAGCAGACCACTATCCCCCTAGAAAGTCCTGTAAGTTGCTGATTTAGGCCTTAGGCTGGGTTCACACGGGCGCTGCGGGTGACGTGCGGGAAAAGATGCGGGTGCGTTGCGGGAAAATGTGCAATTTTTCCCCGTGAGTGCAAAGCGTTTTAATGCGTTTTAATCGGCATGTTTGGTACCCAGACCCGAACCCGGACTTCTTCACAGAAGTTCGGGTTTGGGTTAGGTATTCTGTAGATTTTATTATTTTCCCTCATAACATGGTTATAAGGGAAAGTAATAGCATTCTGAATACATAATGCATAGTAAAATGTCCATTGAGGGGTTAAAAATAATAAACAAATTTAACTCACCCCATCCACTTGGTCGCGTAGCGGATCTCCTCTTCTTTCTTCAGGACCTGGCAAAAGGACCTTTGATGACGTTACTACGCTCATCACATGATCCATCACATGGTCCATCACCATGGTGATGGATAATGTGATGAGCGCAGTGACGTCACCAAAGGTCCTTTTCCTCCCAGGTCATCAAAGAAGAAGAAAGAAGAGAAGCCGGGCTTTGCGAACAAGTGGATGAGGTGAGTTTAATTTTTTTTATTTTTTTTTAACCCCTCCATCCCTAATTAACTATGCATTATGTATTCAGAATGCTATTATTTTCCCTTATAACTATGTTATAAGGGAAAATAATAATGATCGTGGTCCCCATCCCGATCGTCTCCTAGCAACCATGTGTGAAAATCGCACCGCATCCGCACTTGCTTGCGGATGCTTGCGATTTTCACGCAGCCCCATTCACTTCTATGGGGCCTGCGTTGCATGAAAAACGCACAATATAGAGCATGCTGCGATTTTCACGCAACGCACAAGTGATGCGTGAAAATCACCGCTCATGTGCACAGCCCCATAGAAATGAATGGGTCCGGATTCAGTGCGGGTGCAATACGTTCACCTCACGCATTGCACCCGCGCGGAAATCTCGCCGGTGTGAAAGAGGCCGTATTCACACATCAGTGAATCATGGACACGTGTTGTGCGCGTTCTCTGTTAACAGCAAACGTACCTATTGAATTTGAAGTGTATATTCACACATCCGTGATTTTTCCAGAGGAAAAAATCTCAGAGAAATACTTTATTTTGATCCGTACATCATGCCCCTTAGGCCCCTTTCACACGAGCGAGTTTTCCGCGCGGGTGCAATGCGTGACGTGAACGCATAGCACCCGCACTGAATCCTGACCCATTCATTTCAATGGGTCTGTGTACATGAGCGTTTTTTTTCACGCATCAGTTCTGCATTGCGTGAAAAACGCAGCATGTTCTTTATTCTGCGTTTTTTTCACGCAGCCCTGGGTCCATAGAAGTGAATGGGGCTTCAGTGAAAAACCCATTGCATCCGCTAACAAGTGCGGATGCAGTGCGTTTTTTACTGATGGTTGCTAGGGGATGTTGTTTGTAAGCCTTCCGTTTTTTATCACGCACGTGAAAAACGCATCAAAACGCATTGCACCCGTGCGGAAAAAACTGAACAACTGAACGCAATCGCAGACAAAACTGACTGAACTTGCTTGCAAAATGGTGCGAGTTACACTGAACGCATCCGGAGCCAATCCATCATTCTCGTGTGAAAGAGGGCTCACGCACATAAACATGTTTTCTTTCCGTGTCCGTAACATTTTTTTTGCGCACCGTATGCAGAACCTTTCATTTCAATGGGTCCGCAAAAAAAAAACAAAGTTACTCCATGTGCATTCCGTTTCCGTTTGTCCGTATTTCCGCTCTGCAAAAATGTTGAACATGTCCTATTATTGTCCGCATTACGGACAAGGATAGGACTGTTCTATTAGGGGCCAGCTGTTCAGTTCCGCAAAATATGGAATGCACACGAACGCCATCCGTATTTTTTGCAGACCGCAAAATACATACTGTCGTGTGCATGAGCCCCTATACTGTGGTCTATGTGGTCATTAAAAAAAAACATGGACACACAGGCATCCGTGTTTTGTCCGTGTTTCACTGATCACTGCAAGGAGATGTTCTCGAAATTCTTTTCCAGCCAAGGAACATCAGTGGAATGACACACGGAGGGCAAAAAACGGACACATGGACCAAGCACGGATCCTTCACGGCCATCTTCACGGATGAACCACTGACCATCCTGTCACAGGTGTCATCACGGACGTGTGAATGAGACCTCACTTGAGGTTTTTTCCATTGATGTTAATAAGAACGCTGCAACATAATATGGTTTCTACATATGACACCAGAACTCCATCTTCCTACAAACGGATCTTTAAAGGGACCCTTTCATCAATATTTTTTCATCATATTTTAACAGCGTATATGTAATTTTAGTATTTTTTATTTTATTTTTTTTTATTTTTTTTGTGTTTGTTTGAACTTTTAACACAGCAAACCTCTGCCCCCTCTCCTGACATGTCTGTCGTAGTCACTACTCGTATTCACCATGTAATAACAATTCTGAAGCATCTGTTCTTATGACTCTACATTGTGCCATTCCTTTATTATTCCTACTAGAACTTTATGAATGAATTGCCAGCAGTCTGTAGTAAAGGTACAGATGGGTGTTCCCAATCGGGGGGGGGGGGGGGGGGGGTTGGGTCTCTGTACAGTCTGAGACCAGCCGCACTGATTGGAATGAGTCAGACACACCCGCTAATGGTAACACCCAGCAGTACCTTTACTGCAGACTGCTGGCAATTAATTTGCTAGCAGGAAAAATACAGGAATTGCACAACATAGACACTCCAGAATTGTTACTACATGGGGGATGCAAGTCGTTACTAAAACAGAGATGTCAGGGGAGGGGACGGGTCCTCTTTAAGGGCTGTTTCACACGAGCGGATGCCGTGCGTGACATCCGCTCCGTGAATGACAGCCAAGACCCGATGCGGACAGCAGAAGCACGGAGCATTAACATGACTGATAATGCTCCGCGCCTCTCTGTGATCTCTTTACTACGAAATCACTGTGACAACTTTATCTGACTGTGATTTCGTAGTATAGAGATCACAGAGAGGCGCGGAGCATTATCAGTCATGTTAATGCTCCGTGCTTCTGCTGTCCGCATCGGGTCTTGGCTGTCATTCACGGAGCGGATGTCACGCACGGCATCCGCTCGTGTGAATCAGCCCTAACTCTCAGTAAGACCATTGCTGTGGCCAGAGAGGAAGCTGATGAGTGACTCAATTAGAGCATCACACATTACACTAATCAATGCAATTCTCTTCTGAGGACATCTTTGTCTAGGCCTATCAAGAGATCAATAGAGCTGTCATACTGTTATCCTAATTCTATACCTACTATTAAACTAGCAGATAACATCTCATCAACGCAGCAATTAACTGACAATGGGATCCCTATCTATATAGGAGTTTTATCTCTTGTAAAATTTTCTGAATATAATTATCAATGATACAATACTGAGGAAATGGAAAAGAAAAACAGCCAAAAATTCTATCAAAATTGAGTAAGAAAAAAACATTTCTAATGGACGTGTGCCTTTAAAAAGTTTCCTAAAACTATTTCTACTAAAATATACTGCAGCAGTGATATACAATTGGTCTCCTGGAGGACGTATTATACGGAGTCATGAGCGCCCCCACTGTATTCTGTGGTTTGGTACTGGACCCCCTTGTGCCTACATTTTATATGGAGGGTTTTGTGGGATGCCCCGTTACATGGGCACTCTACCCTGCACTAATGGCACATATGGAAAAGGGTTACCTTGATGGGACAACCCCTTTAAATATACAACTGTTAGAGCAGCAACCTTCGGCACTCCAGCTGCTGTGAAACTACAACTCCCTGCAGGCACACTTACACGGCTGTTTTTGTAACTTCCATAGAAGTGAAAGGAAGATTCTGGGAGTTGTAGTTTAAGAACAGCTGGAGTTCCGGAGGTTGCTGATCCCTGTGTATGAAAACGTCCATCTCTCCTTCTGGCATTGAAAACCACCTGCTGGGCATAGTAGTTCCCCAAAGTCTAGAAATAAATGCGCCCACCTTACTATTATAGCAATGTGTCTAAATTAAAGAACACATATAGAATACATAAAAATTACCTTAGCTTTTTCCGTCATGGTCCGCAGCCGCAGAACCCAGTTCTGTGTATGACGCTGATCAGGTGGAGCACGGTGATGTAAACACCATGTGGCGGCATACAGTTCTAATGTAAGTGATCTACTCCAGCGCGATACGATGAAACCCTCATTGCTATGCACAGTATCACCTTTACGCCTCCCGAGATGTGACCGTAATACAAGCACATAGAGACAGGGCATAGTAATTTATCCGTGGCCCCTCGTTAACCAGGTCACTGACTGTAGCTGGCCAGCTAAGACCTGTCCTAGGTTGCTAACAAAGCTTATATGTGTATACAGCTAGACCTGCCAATAACCTTAATACAGTACCTATGTTTGTGTGTTAAAGACAAAAGCAGAGTTATTTACAGTGACATCATCTTTGGATGTCATATAACTGTTATATATTGTGTCCACAGAAGCAGAAAAGATAATATGCCTTTAAGATTCATTATATAATGTAAGGTAAGCTCAATTACACAGCAGAAACAACAGAACGCATAGAGTTAGGGTACTTTCACACTTGCGTTGTTTGATTCCGGCAGGCAGGATCCTGATAATATAAACCTAAAAAGTCGTTACACAAACAACAATTGAATGCCCAGTATATAAAAGTATATTTTATTTCATAATAGTAAATAATACATAATAATAAAAATATACCAAATAACAAAAGAATAATGAATTTTAGAAAGTCAGTGGAAAAACTCCGGATGCCGCAGTCCCCCGGGCCTGTGTCTCTATAGCCCACCACAAGATGGATCACATGTAGGGCATGTATTGGATACACAATGTGGTGATGGGACAGAAAAGTAGGGAGTAGAAATATACATCCAATACGGTCATCTAGTCTGTAACCATCACCAAAATGTGTGGCCTGAGACGTATGGATCCTAATATGTCACAAATGTAGACATGGACAAAAAATATATAAATATATCATAAATTGCCCATGTAGGGTGCTACAAGTAAAAGAGACCCCATGAATAGGATCAACTAAAAAGCTGTAAGCAGAGGGACTCAACCTGAAGTGTAAGATGAAAAAACACAGATCACAACATACCCTGAGACATGGTGGAGGGCAGAGACAGCAGGCACAGGACAGGCAAAGGACCCCGACGCGCGTTTCGCCTCAGCTTCGTCAGGAGGTAAGTCTGAAAAATGCCTGATCAGTCAGAAAAATGCATTGCAATACCGGATCCGTTTTTCCGGTGTCATCCAGCAAAATGGATCCGGTATTTATTTTTTAACATTTTTAAAGGTCTGCGGATCCAGCATGCAGGCAAGTGTTCCGTTTTTTTGGCCGCATGCTGCGGTATTATCTCCGTCCTGAAAAGTCAAAAAGACTGAACTGAAGACATCCTGATGCATCCTGAACGGATTGCTCTCCATTCAGAATGCATTAGGATAAAACTGATCAGTTCTTTTCCGGTATAGGGCCCCTAGGACGGAACTCTATGCCGGAAAAGAAAACGTGTGAAAGTACCTAAAAGTGTTGTTGCTGGGCAGGAGTCTAGACCAATTACAGCCAGCCTCACACATAGCAGGAGTTTTGACCAATTACAGCCAGCCTCACACACAGCCTGTCTGGGAATTCCCCTGGCAGGAGCTGCTGAAATCATTATTCACCAAAGAGAGAAGCTGAACAGACATTCACTCCACTAAGAGCTGTGTTTTATGGAAGCAGAGAGGCCAAAATAGGTATTTAAAACAGTTATATAATGTTCTTACTATTAATATAGTGATTAGAACTGTATACTGAACCAGTTATATGTGTGTTTACTTACAGTTCCACCAATTGCAAACTACAAAGTTCACAATCCAAATTCAAATTCCATATTGCAATCCAAATTGCATACACCATACCAGATCATACTCTACCAATCTGCAAATAGTTACTGCTAACTGCATACTGCAAATTGCGACCAAATTCAACAAGAAGAACTATTAGTTATACCTCAGATCTCTCTCAGAGAGATCATAAAGTGCTTAAATAACTTAAAGTGAGAGTACAGATACTGAAGAGAGAAATATATCTACCATTTTATGTTGAATGACAAGATTGAACATTTGAACCACCATCTTATGCATACCGCCATTTTATGATACTTTATTAAACATGTGTTTTGTACATGGACTATCTGCTGCTGTTATATATGAAGAAAAGTTAAAGTTAATAAAGAAGTTATTTCAAGCATTTGGTGTGCTCTTTAAACCTACTGTTTCCATAGAACGGTGCTAGAGGAATTACCGAGTAACAGACAGTGTGGTTAGACTAAAAGTCAGAGATATCAAAATTCTTCTAATGCCACAGCGCAAAAAGCACTTTATCGTGCTGCGCCTGCCACACTGACGAGGGGCATCTTAATGGGCTCTGACACTAATAGTGATGCTGATCCAGTCCAAACTGAGGAATGTGTTAGCCCCTTAGAGGAGTTCGAAGATCCTGTACTTCACTGATTTATTTATTATCCAATGGATTAAAGGGGTTATCCTATGAATAATGTAAAAAATAACAAGGTGGGCTTCTAGACCCCCACCCCGTGCAGAAGTGGCACATGGCAAAGTACACTGACATATAGATAGGCTGGCTGAGATGCTAAACAGTACATTGCCTATGTTCATATAAAAACTGGGTGGTGTGGGCAGGTAGAATATGGATGTAGTTCTACAGTGGGCCCCCAAAATGAACTTTACTGGTGGACCCTAGGGACCACAGTCTGACACTGCCTCACATGGATCCAGAGATCTCCCTATTCATAGCTGCAATTGTTCTGCTAGATTTATTTCATGCTGGCAGCTCAGGGGGCGTGTCTTTTCTCAGGGGATGTGCCCTTTCTGCTGCAGCTGGTGGCAGTTTTAGGATGGAACTGAACAGCAGGTGGCGCTAAATAGATAGATTTCAGTGAATAGGTCAGTGGCTATGCAAAATTGTTAATTACATGCAATTACAAAAGTATTCAGAACCCAGTGCTGGTTTGAAAAATGTAGAATGTTTTTCATGGGGCAATCCCTTTTAATGCAGCAGATGAAAAACACTTCTGCTTACTTCCCTTCGAAATTGGGAGATGTCCAGCAGTGCCACCTGACCATTCACTTTGCATTTTGTTAATTCATAAAAATAAACTATTAACACTTCTATTTTTTTTAAAACATAAAAAAAAAAATCGTACTTTGCAGAGTTTGTTTCCACACCTGCCTAACACTTTTGCACAGTAATGTAAGTTCATGGTTTCTCACATACATCTTAAAAGTGGTCTTACAGAAAGTCTGTTACCATATTTTTTGCATTTTATTATGCATTGCATACAAAGCAAAAAAAAAGTTTGAGCAGTTTGTCTGAGCATATTACTCACTCAGTGTCTGCCCTGGATTCAGCATATCTGTACTAGACTCTTGATTTCCTCCCAAAACCAACCGTATTGTCCTGAGGTTTGGCCAGGATCACACCTAGAATTCATAGGGCTCAATAGCTAAAACTCACAATGGCCCCAATTATTATTAAATGTTTAGCTGCAAAATTCGGTGATGATTTATTCCATGATATATTTGTATAAGAAAGTTTTTTCTGACATGATACATGCACACGACCGTTGTGTGTTTTGCGGTCAACAAATTGCAGATCTGCAAAACATGGATGGCGTCCGTGTGCGTTCCGCAATTTGCGGAACGACACGGACAGCCTTTAATATAACTGCCTATTCTTGTCCACAAAGCGGACCACGGAACGGAGCAACGGCCGTGCTGTCCCCATCTTTTGCGGCCCCATTGAAGTGAATGGGTCCGCATGCGAGCTGCCAAAACTGCGGCTCGGATGCGGACCAAAGCAACGGCCGTGTGCATGAGGCCTAAATTACATAATTTTGACAGTACACAGACACCACTAGGGGGAGCTTACTTTACATACAGATTTCTCCGGTTTGTATTACACTTAATAGAGTGTGACAGCTGTAGGCAGCGTATAAAGAAATTGCTAGTCCTGTGTTGAAGCAAGGATAACCATTATAGCGTAGGACTTTGCAACAAAATAAATTTTTCAAATTAATGCATTAAGGAATTTTGTTGCTAAACCACAGGATGGACCGGATGATCTTGGGGCTTCACTTAAAGGGAACCTGTGACCTGGATTTTAGGAATAGAGCTGAGGACATGGGCTGCTAGATGGCCGCTAGCACATCCGCAATATCCAGTCCCCATAGCTCTGTGTGCTTTTATTGTGTCAAAAAAACAATTTGATAGATATGCAAATTAACCTTAGATGAGTCCTGTCCCTGAGATGAGTCCAGCGTGAAGGAGCCCAGCACCTCCCCGCATCCTCCAAATCTCCTCCTTGCTCCCCGACATCACAAAGCTAGAGCACCGTAATCTTGCGATGAGTGAGCTAGCGCATGCGCAGTGTCGGCATAGTGTTCCTTCCCTGTCCTGGCATCAGCCTCAGGGAACAAACTGTGCATGCACTAGCTTGCGCATCGCGAGATTACGGCGCTCTAGCTTTGTGACGTCGGGGAGCAAGGAGGAGATTGAGGATGCGGAGTGGTGCTGGGCTTCTTCACACTGGACTCATCTAAGGTTAATTTGCATATCTATAAAATCGTTTTTTGGACACAATAAATTCCAGCTTAGCTCCCCCTCTGTGGAGGTGTGGACTGTTCCCACATCCTGCAGCTTGGCTGGAGAAGGAAGTTAGGTCAGTGTGCCAGCCACCCCTGTTGGGGAAGGCTGTGTCATAGAGTTCAGGAGTCCCCCTGTATAGGGAAGAAAGCCAGGATCTTGTCTCGGCTGAGACATTGATCACATACCCAGACTGAGCCCTGCAGCCTCAGCTGGATGACAAGAAAGCAGACAACCTCCAGAGTTCCAGGACAAAAGAATTCCCTGAGAATATATCTGTGAGTAAAGTCCAGAGACCTAGGAGAAGCCATATTTCTCCTCAGCTAGTTTGTCCCCACAAAGCAGAAGATATAGATAGAGAAGTGCAGAAGATAAATTCCTGCCACAGTTACAGAGCTACTAAGCAGACGTCTTATCCTGCAAGCTCCAGATTTATAGTGCAGAAGATTTATTCCTGCCAACCATTTCTGAAAACCTGCTGGGACCAAAGACCAAAGCTGTATTCTGTTTGGATTCAAGTTATTCTCAGTAAAGAAAAGTTTGAACTTCATCTAAAGGTGTGGACATCAATTTATGCTGCAAAATTCCTCTACTACTCCTACTATCACTACACTTAATTTATTGCAAGTGAGCCAGGAGCCAGAAGTCCGGCTGTACCCAGGTAGGAGACAACGCTGACACCATTATCACCACCCTATAGAGACATTATAAGCCATTACACCACTCTGGCATTCCTAACCTGGGACGTGTGTTATAACACCTTGGGAGGGCCCTGTGATAGTACCCTGCGCACGCTGCAATTGGTGTCACGAACAAAACTACAAACTATTATCTCCCCATATTCTGACCCACTGTATAAGTGGCGTCAGCGCGTTCTCGTATCCTGCTCATTGCATTCTCACTACTCTTGATGAGAAAACTTCCACAAAAAGTATGTTTTTTTTCAACTCACCCAAGACCCTTCCTAGTACTCTCAGCGCATGGTCAAAACTGCTGACAGATTCCTTTAGCTAAACAGAGGTTACTCTGGCTACTAGGTTACCATCTTCAGTGCAGGAATCAATATATTAGGATCCTACCCGCTAGCTCCCTTACTAAAGGTGGTAGTCTAACAAGCGGAGCAGAATGCCATCTACTAGCACACAGCTTGCCCAGTACATGTGGAGGGTTAACAGAAAAATTTCCTAGTAGAATGATTTAGAAAAACAATTTGATTGCAAAGCCCTGCAATGTAATCACTTCTCTTGTGAAACTGGAGGTCCCCCTTAATTTGGTGTCTTATTAATATTGGGAGTCTGATCTGAGGTCTGATTAGGGGTCTTAGCTGGAGTCCAATTAATTTTGGGTGTCTCATCTGAGGTCTGTTTCGGGGTTAGATTAATATTGGCTTTCTGATATGAGGTCTTTCTGGGGTTCTGAGCAGAGGTCTAATTAACATTGGGGGTTTGAGCTGAGATCAAATTAATTTTAGGAGTCTGATCTGAGGTCTGATTAACATTGGGGGTCTGATCTGAGGTCTGATGAAAAATATATATTTTTTATTATTTTTCTCCTCTAAAACCTAGGTGGTCTTATAGGGTGAAAAATATGGTACATTGTTTCTTCCATGTGCTGTCGAGGCAGACACTGGACCATTCCTACCGTAGTTTTCATACCGAAGGAACTGCACAGTCATGGTACTGTAGAGGCTCTGGACCTTCCTGAAAAGCAGGGTGGAAAGCTACTTCTATTGGCTGCTCTGAAGGGAACAGAGGATCACTATACAGTAACTGAACAAGTGTGATCAGCAGTGCTCTGCACATTAGGTGGACCTGCACATTGCTATACACTAGGTGGCGCTGTGCTATGCAAATGTCATAACTCTTCACTGGATAATTTTTGTAGCAGCATGTAAATGGAAAACATTGTTTATGAGTGTGATTAGCTTGGGATTAGGTTGAGACTAGTTAACCTCTTTCAGCTTCTTGCTACAGTAGAAGATCGCAGGAACCTACCTTCACTGCCAGGAGTTTACTATTAACCCCTTTGTTGCACTAGACCACCAGGAATTTTACCGTAAACTCCTTCATTCCATTAGACCAAAAGGGACCTTACAATGCACCTTGTCATTGTCCTAGACCACCAGAGACTTTACTGTAACCCCCTCATTGTACTGGACCACAAGGGACCTTACTATTAACCTTATCATTGCCCTAGACCACCAAGGACTTTACCATTGACCTTTTCAGTGCACTAAACTATAAGAGACTTAACTATTAACCTGCTCATTGCCATACAGCACCAGGGACTTTTCTGTAAACCCCTTCATTACACTGGACCACTAGGGACCTCACCATTAACCTCGTCATTGCCCTAGACCACCAAGGACTTTACCATTGACCTTTTCGCTGCCCTAGACTTTACTATTAACTTGCTCATTACTTTAGAGCACCAGGGACTTTTGACTTCTTCATTGCCTCAGACCATCAGGTAATTTTCACATTCTCATGCACACGACCGTTGTGTGTTTTGCGGTCCACAAATTGCGGATCCCCAAAAAAGGGATGGCATCCATGTGCGTTCCGCAATTTGCAGAACGGGGCGGACAGCCATTAATATAACTGCCTATTCTTGTCCTCAAAACGGACAAGAATAGGACAGGTATTATTTTTGTGGCGGACCAAGGAACGGAGCAACGGATGCGGACAGCACACGGAGTGCTGTCTGCATCTTTTGCGGCCCATTGAAGTGAATGGGTCCGCATCCAAGCCGCAAATACTGCGGCTCGGATGCGGATCGAAACAGCGGTCGTGTGCATGAAGCCTTAGACTACCAGGCATTTAACCATTAACCCCTTTACTATCCTAGAAAATCAAAATTGTCACTACTGACCTCTTAAATTCTTTAACCACCAAGGACATAGCCATGAACCCAATGACTACCCTAAGCCATTGGGTGTCGAAATATTGACCTATTCAATGATCTAGACCACCATTGATGCTAACTTTCACACTTCACTGTCCTTGACCTACAAGGATGTTAACAAACCTTCGACTACTAGACCATCAATAATCTCCATCACCTTTTAGACCAACAGGGATGTCTTCATTAACCCCTTGTAAACAGTAAGGGCTCCCATAAAAAATTACTTCACCAATCTAGACCCGCTGGTATTGTCAAATTAACCTTAAAAGGTCACTGAGTTTTCAGAAAATATTTTTGATATATCATAGAGACTTAGCAAAAGTCTTGATCAGTGGGATCCCGGCTGCTCCCCCACCGATCACTAGAACGAGGAGAGAGAAGTGTTCTCCTTCCTTGCTGTAATAGAAAGTCTATGGGCCCATCTCAATTCCATCTCCTGCAGCAAGGAGAGTAAGCAGGATACACAAGCGCTTCTCTCGCCTCGTTCTAGCAATTCGTCTGTTTGACCCTGTAATGGTGGTAATACCACCTAGCTGAACTGCAGAACTGTGATGTGATCGTTGGAAGAACATACCTGGATATGCTGGAAAAACTTGCCCACTCCATGTAAGCTCCACCACCTGAGATGTAAAACATCTGCTGCGAACTGGTTAGGCAGGAGGTGGATCTACATGATATTAGGTATAAACCATTGAGGAGATAAAAGCTGCAATACCAGACTCAGCCTATGGAAAAGGGTGGAGCTGTTTCTGGAAGAAAACAGCCACGGTTTGTAAGCTCATACATTCCCTTGGTCACTTTCTTGGGCCACGCTCGTGTTCTAGCGTTATGTGACTTTTCTCATACTTGCTTACAGAGAGCTGCTGCCTTTTTATCTCTTCCGAACTTGACAAATTCTCTTATCTTGTTTTCACTGTCTGTATCCATACGGATAATAGTATCACATGCACTGAGAGAGTGGCATTAATTATTTACCGGGAGGCAGATGGCATATATATTAAATGGGGGGTAGATTGCAAATTTGGCTTGATTAATTTACGGCTCTAGCACTTTACATTCAGAGATATCACGCTGCATTAACCCAAAGAAACTCATTGTTTATTTAGTAGCCAAGGAACTAAGTGGGTCTAATCGGTGCGAAGCAAAAAAAATAAAAATCTAAAACAAGCTTGTCATTTAAAGTAATTCAGGCATAGACTGCAATGGGCACATTCACTTCGATGATGGAAGCGGAGTCCAAAGGTGTCAAAAGTGTTAAGACATCATTTGATCTGCTTGACGTTCTTTTCCGTCTTTCTTTCCATACAGAACAGCACAGTGCACTACACTATTCAATATTTTGGGGTATTCAAACATATATCCCCCAATGGAAAGTCCATTGGGGGGGATTAAAGGCAGTTGGAACCCGGCCTAAACATGGTATAAATTCAATGCACACTGACATCTGCAGATAATACAGCTGTTATGCCTGCGTTCTGTGTCTGCCGCTGCCCTGCTCCTGCCACCCTGGGCACAAACGCCATGTTGCTTAACCCTGCTCCACCGCTCCTGCCGGCGATACTCCTGGTCTTCGGGATCCTTGTTAAATTTTGCAGGCTGCAGCCTGCGTGTGTATCATAGGCACTCTCTCTTGGTCTATAGCTTGCCCCCAGCCTCTAAGCAATAGCACATGCACAGCCAAATGTGTCCCCACCCCAGCCAATAGCTGGATATCCCTTGGTACATAAGGCAGCCTCCCCAAGGTCTTTAGGTTACTAGTCTCCAGTCTTCCAAGTGAAGGCGTTATTATCTGTCCGACTATCTGTGTACTGAATTCTTGACTGACTACCAATTTTGTTCTATGTTTCCTGTCCTGACCATTGCCTGTTTACTGCTTTGCCCTACTGCCCTTGCCTTGACTTCTGACCTGTTTAACTAATACACATAAACTCTTCCTAACCTGTCCTGACCATTGGGTAGTTTCCCAACAATCAGTATCGTCTGACCTATTTAGTGCTTTTCACCAGTGTCTCTGATCCATATGGTTTAGCTGACAACTACACCAGGACTAGTCCAGGAGTTAGCAGCCTGGTTGGTTCCCCTGCAGTGCAGATCCCTCTACAGGGGTTAACGGGTGAACACCAAGGGACTGACAGGACAATGCTCTGGGTTTAGCCCAAAGTCATACTGGTTATATGGCACAGTGGGCTCATATCCACTGTGCCTGGTACAACAGTAAGGTGTTTGTTTCTGTGACTTTTGCTATAACTCTCCTCAAAATGAATAGTAAAAAAACTCAGAAATGTTATTTTAGCAGCTGACATAATACCCATGAGAACTTGGCTGAATAAAGCTGAAACTTCGAACACACAGTTAAACCTTGCCTGACCTATGACATTTCTTCCTACAAGTTAAATACATCCCATTAGAACTGCAGTGATTACAAGAAGAGTCCAAATAAAAACTGGAGTTTATTTGTAGGGTTAAAGTTGCCTACATGGCAACAGCTAATGCGCTTCAAGCTCTTAAACATAGCATGCTTTGATGTTATGGTTCTGAACATTTGTAGCTCGAAACGCATTGGAATAGTTTCATGTATGCGACTTTATGCATGTGAAATTTAACTCCCGTTTTATTTGGATGTCACACAGTGCGAGACTTCTCTTGTGATCTCTGGTAACGATGACCCAACTTTTCCTTTGTCCCGGATAAGGTTTGAGTTGGTTGAGTTTAATGGAGCTTTCTGGGACTTAAAGGGGTATTCCCATCTGGGGCATAGTACTGGGATATACCATCAAAGTCAGATAGGTGTGGGTCCCACCTCTGGAACCCACTCATATCTCCAGACTAGGGCACCCGAGATGAAGAGAGAGCAGTAGTGCATGTGCAGCCACCTCTGGGACCCACTCCTATCTCCAGAACTGGGCCCGTGAAGTGAATGTAGAGTTGCTGTGCATGCACAGCCGGCCATCCTTTATTCGCCATCATAGGTGCTCCAAAAATAGCCGAGTTCTGGCTTGGCTATTTCTGGCAGTGCGAGTGTGCACTCAACTTTGTCACTACCAATCAGATATTGCGAGCATTAAATATGGACTAAGCCCTCACTCTGATATGATAAAATCCGAGACTCTCAGTCAATACATTTGGATCAAAACACATCTCTGCTTGCCTACCCACGCCAAGGTGGTCTCGGTCAGGCAAGTCCTACTCTAAACCTATCTATGCTGTTGGGCATCTATATTCAGGAGAGCAGACTTTGCACATAGTGTACTGCTCCTAGTCACCTCTATGTGCATCCAGCAACCGATGAAAGGAGGAGCACGCACAGCTATATGTACCACCTAATTAAGGGGCCCCTCCTATCAAACAGGCAGCTTTGATTAGGTGGTACATATAGCTGTACATATAGCTGTACGTGCTCCTCCAATTTGATTGAAATGCTTAAAAGGAAACCAATCAGTTTCTGAGCTATAGTCCAAGCCATATCAGTGCATCTATAGTACTGTCGACATCAGTGGGCATAGTACTGCAATGATACCCATGTGGATAATCCATAAAATATAATCCATAGTCTCAGTCATAACATGCTCTGTGACTACTTATGTCAATCAAGTTAAAATGATATAGAAGAGAGTATGTCAGCATTGAAAGCATGCCCACCAATTAGGTGGGCTTGCCCCTGTTACAGCGGCAATTTTGCAGTGTGTGGTTGTACTAAAGTAGTCGTGTAATGTGATTGGCTCTATTGCAAGAGAACAGTAGGGCTTAAAGTTCCTGCAGGGGGCGGCAGAACAGGAAGTCTATGTGGTGCATCTTCAACCAATAGCTGCAGAGCAGGAAGTGATGTCAAAGAAGGGGCGGCATCATTTTGGGAACTGTACAGCCCCATAACTTACAGCTGTAGTTAGAATTCACTGCGGTTTTCAGGACTTGTAGTCTACAGAGCACCTAAAAAAGTTTCATCTGGTGGACTAGAGTGATAAAATTACTGACTCATACTGTTGAATTTATAGTCTGTCGAGTTAGGACAGAACGACTCCTTTGCCTTGATAATTTGGCAGTCTAGTGGAGGCGTCTTGTCAAAAACTTCAGTGTTATGCCCATAGAAAAGAGCTTTTAAGCAGTAAAGCTGCAGCGTTCGGGTATTGTCAGGCACAGATATGATGCCATGCTGGCTGAAAGGTAACAAGCGACTTGCAGCCTTTAGAAATGAAGAATAAAATAATGGTAATAATTACGATCTTGAGAAAAATACAGTTAAACAATATCATTTGAGAGAGTCTATAAAAGGTAGCGTGGAGATGTGAAGGTGGTAACAAAGGCGGGTGTGCAGATGAACAGCTCTGCTCCGAACAACACCTGCAAGAAAAGATTCCTATAAAACTGTGTTCTAAAAAATAGGTGAAATTTTCCCTTAAAGGGGTTAAACAATCAGGTAAAAAAAATGGAGCATTGTTAGTGTCTTAATAATGCATGTAAGTTACTAATTACCGTGAGCTTTTCATTTAGGCTGCAAACTCGGTTCTTTCCTGCGGTGACCGCAATATTCCAGCATTTCATGCTTCAGCATGACACCTATCACGTGATGTCCCCTCCCGATTACCCATCCCTCTGGATAGGTCATCAATGTCACATTGGTGGGGATGTGCCAATCATCACCCCTGCCTACTGCCTGTGTCGCGCTGCTGCAGCTCAGCTCCTATTCAAGTGAATGGCAGCTAAGCTGCAGTATGATGAAGCCAAAAACTATACTGTGGATTGAGCCATCTGGTCATTGCATAGCTTTTGGCGTCAGTGGCTACCCAAAACAGCCGATCAGTGGGGATGCTGATTATTGGACCCTCGAAATCTGATACTGAAGACCTGTAGATTGATCATCAATGTATAGGTACTGTAAAATCCTTTAATGACTATGGACATCTTTAGGGCAATTGTTTTTTATTACATTGGCTATATTATACAGGGCTGTGTTAGTTGCTAAGGAAAAATTTTGGAATCTGACTTCTCTATTTTCCCCCTCACTGACTCGTGAGCTCTTGACTCCTCCATAAATGACAAATAATTAGTAAAAACACATTTACTGTAATGGTAATATAAGTCTTTTCCTCACCATCATACAAACATGTGGCTGCTTAGGCTAGCTACACGCTAGCGTTTACCGATCCGGAAGGTTGTTCCAGCTGGACACTGCCGAAATGCCATTAGGCCCCTTTAAATAATTTTGGTCCGGCGGTGATCTGCCTACAATCCGGCAAATATGCAGAGAAACAGCTAGACAAATACCGCTGCGCGCAGCGCTTTTTGTCCTGACGATTCCCGACATTCTAGGAAGGCTGTGTCGGCAGTGTGAAACAGGCCTTAGATCCAACATAAAATATATTTATTAGAAATAACTTTTGAACAAACAGCTTTCTAAATTCCTGTAAATATGCAAAACTCTAATCAGATGTCTGCGATGCTGTAATCTCCACCAAATTTTTCCCAATCCAGTTCTGGAAATTTTACTCCATTTGTCATCTGCAGCGTCCATGTATTCTCCTACATTGCAAGCTGCTCAGTACTATTTAGTGTGAAATCATTTTAATGACCCTTCACATACAGTACCTCGAACTTTATCACTGGTGCCAATATGTGTCTTCACTAGCTCCTCCCAGTAATCTATCAACCCGGTCCACGATTTGTCGAACTCGTTTGACGATCCTGGTCTTTGTGACACATTGCCCTATGTGTACCTCTAATGATCGAGTCTCCCACTACCAGTACCTGTCTGGCCTGCCCTGCACTCCTGGTCCTCTCCTTGCTGGCGCCAACATCCCCCTGGGTGGCAGAGGAAGAATCTTGCTGTAGCAGTGCAAGCCCTAAATTAAAATGCCCCTCATCTGCCAACTAAGCAGACTTGTTGGAGTTTGTCAGATTAGGGCTAGCTTCCGTGACATTCTTCCCTCTACCCTGCCTTCCAACTGATATCCAGCAAGCTACCTCACTGTTCTGCAACACCTTACCTTGCACCCCCACATCTACCCCAGCGAGTGTCTGCTCAGTGAGCAGAAACTCTTTTCCATATTGTCAAGGCATCACAGTGTTGCAATTCGCTCACTTAGATCCAGGATCTAGGCTTTCAAACATGCAATTTACTCACATCTTACCCCTCAATATTCACCCTCAAATGGCTGTTCAAGGACGGCATACATTGCACAAGGTGTGCACTGGACTGCATTGTCAGTCAAGGAGCACATATTTGCTAACGGGGATTACAGCAGAAACAAAAAGCACAATAAATTATACAATGCAATGAAAAAGATAAACAAGTGGATAAATTCAGTTCCCTCCTAAAGTCCCTGAATCTAAAGTCACTTAATGAAGTCACACACTTAAGACAAAACACACTTGCAAACTCCCACACTCTGTTTTTCAGTCTGCTTATGACGTTGCTTTTCTCCACTCATATGAAAACAGTCTACAGATTCTAGTCCTCCATGAGTGAGTGTGATTAAGGTGATAGAAAAGCCCTGCAAATTACCTTAACCTTTCCCGTCATGTCCCGCGGACCTACATGTGTATGGGTATCTTAACAGGTTATTTGAGAATCTCCCCATAATAAACAAACCCAAATGGAGTTATCTTCTCCTGGACCTTTGGGGCCTATTACTATGCCTGAGCCCATCTTCTAGTACTCTGGTAGGCCACAATAAAGAGGTTGTCCTAGCTGACACATTGGTGGTATATTGCTAAGATATGCCACCATTGTCTGATAGGTGTGGGTCCCACCTCTGGGACCACACTAAACTCTAGAAAGGAGCCTGCAAAGTGAAGGAGAGTGGACTTTGCATGTGTGGCTGCCCTCCATTTATTTCTATGGGACTGACAAAAATAGCCGCCATCCCATTAAAGTGAACATAGCGGTAGCCGCTCTTGCGTGAAACACTTCCCATTCATTTCCCATTCAGTGTGCTCTGCTATTTTCTGAAGTCCCACAGAAATGAATGGGAAGCGCTTTACGCAAGACCGGCTACTAGTGTTGAGCGCGAATATTCGAATTGCGAAATTTTTTCTCGAATATCGCAATTTCGAGATTTCGCGAATATTTAGAATATCGTTCTATATATTCGCGAAATAGAATATTCGTTTTTTTTCTTTTTTTTTTTTATTATATTTTTTTCTTTCCCACTTCCCTAAAGTTGTTCTTACCTGTCCTTTGGATTCCTGGCTTCCTGGCTGCTCCAGTCAGTGGCGCTTTCAACTTACTGCTATATTCCATATTAGCTAAATTACAATCTAATCTATATGTGTATTTTACGAAATTTCGCAATAGTCGCAATTGCGATGCGAGTAATATAACACGAAATATTCGCATGAAGATTTCAACTTAGCACTGCTATACTCCATATTCTAGCCTAATATGGAATATAGCTGTGCTAAGTTGAAATCTTCATGCGAATATTTCGTGTTATATTAGTCGCATCGCAATTTAATATAACGCATCGAGTAATATAACACAAAATATTCGCATGAAGATTTCAACTTAGCACTGCTATACTCCATATTCTAGCCTAATATGGAATATAGCTGTGCTAAGTTAGCACTGCTATATTCCATATTAGGCTAGAATATGGAGTGTAGCTGTGCTAAGTTGAAATCTTCATGCGAATATTTCGTGTTATATTAGTCGCATCGCAATTTCGACTTTTTCAAATGTTCTTAATATTGCTCTAACTTCGTCTTTTAGAAATTTCGTAATATTGCTCTAACTTCGTCTCTTAGAATATTACGAATATTCTAAAAGACGAAGTTAGAGCAATATTACGAAATTTCGTAAAATACACATATAGATTGTAATTTAGCTAATATAGTGCTATAATCCCTTTTTTTTCCTGTAATTTTTTTTGCCTCTTCTGAACTTAAGTTTTGTAAAATATGTACACTATTAAAAATTATTACTATAGCAGTATATTAGCTTAAATACAATCTATGTGTATTTTACGAAATTTCGTAATATTGCTCTAACTTCATCTTTTAGAATATTACGAATATTCTAAAAGACGAAGTTAGAGCAATATTAAGAACATTTGCAAAAGTCGAAATTGCGATGCGAGTAATATAACACGAAATAGTCGCATGAAGATTTCAATTTAGCACAGCTATATTCCATATTAGGCTAGAATATGGAATATAGCAGTGCTAAGTTTAAATCTTCATGCGACTATTTCGTGTTATTTTACTCGCATCGCAATTTCGACTTTTGCAAATGTTCTTAATATTGCTCTAACTTCGTCTTTTAGAATATTCGTAATATTCTAAGAGACGAAGTTAGAGCAATATTACGAAATTTCGTAAAATACACATATTAGCCTAGCCATAGTCATTAGCATAGGAACGTTGCCTTATACTATCAAGATAAATTTTCGCAATATGCGAAAAATAATTTCGCGATAATTGGAATAATTGCGAATATTCGATTTCGACGAATATAACACGAATATTCATGCGAATATTCGCGAAATATCGCGAAACCGAATATGGCACCTCCCGCTCATCACTACCGGCTACCACTCCGTTCACTTCTATGGGCTGGTGGATATTTTCGTCAGTCCCATAGAAATGAATGGAGGGCAACAGGGCATGTGTTGTCCGGTCTCCTTCACTTTGTGGGATCCGTTCTGGATATCGGTGCTAGTCCTAGAGGTGGGACCCACACCATCTCTTACGGAGAGTCCATGAGATCTTCCGCTTTTTCTAGAAGCCTTCAGAAGAGTTGCCAAGTTTGGTTAAAAGAATTAGATAAACATAGCTGATTCCTTCCGAAAACAGCACCACACTTTACAACAGGTTGTGTATAGTACTTCAGATCGGCCCCATTCACGTCAATGGAGCTGAACAGCAATACCAAACACATCCCATGGACAGCTATGGTGTCAATCCTAGAAGAAAAAGCAGCACCAGCCTTGTTTATCTGATCCTGGACAACCCCTTTAATGCTGCTCCGTGGTGGAATTTCACTTTAAATAAGACTTTAAGTTAAACTTTTGGCCAGGCCGGGCCATATTTCACAAATCATAATTCAATGGGTCACATAAAAAGAAACATTGCACCATAAGATAAGGACACACTTCTGGGAAGAATGATGGATTTGCTTCATCATGTACTTAAATGGCATAAGAACGAAGAAGAGAAAAACAAAATCTCCCAAGCGGTTTTATATAATCTCTGTCATAATGAAGTCAGACCGGTAATAATGAGAAAATCACAGGAAGGACCGAAACCATTCCAGGATGAACGGGAAATAATTGCTTTTATTCTGATTAACAGTCTTTTATTCATGCTGGGTCCAGCTTATCGCTGCTGTGCAAACTTTGCCTGAAAATCTGTTTTCAGGTTTCGAAACTAACAAAAGCCTTTGTGGATGAGAGAAACAGTGGAGCGGCGCGATCTATTCTAATACCAGTTCAGCACCGTAATGAGAATTTTGCCGTGCATGCATATACCGATGCCGGGTCCCAGCTGCCGACGGACCCCCTTTCTCTTCCATCTGCTATAGTTTCTACTGTCTATTGCTGTAATCAGGGAATACATCAAATATCGATCAAATTTTGCTGTCCTGAGAGCAGGATATGGTAGACAGAGATAGGAAGAGCCCTGTGATGTGTTAGGAGCAAATTTTTACTCAGGGTTTCTGCGTAAAAAAGAATTGTAAATCCTGACAGTGAGAGTCCTGACCACTCAGAATGATTCACCTATCTGCCTGAATGTGTGTCATGTCCCAAGGTTTATTAAAAAGACGGATTTTGACTCATGGGAAGCCACTTCCACAAGGTGGCACTAGCTGGATGGTTCTCTTTCGGTGGGAGATGCCTCTTTTGCATATTATTTTCCCGTGGACCATTTCCAATAAGTGGCAATACAGGACTGGAGATCCAGCACCCTGCCTAAGCTGCATGATACACACTCTCCCCCGCAGCACCACTACGCTGCCCCACAGGGGATCCTCCATGATCTTTGCCTTCCCTCCTTGTGACTCTGTGACCAAGTTCTGGAAGTTGACCGAAACGTCAGAGAAAATAGTCACATATACAAAAAGGCATTATTGTCTTAATGTGCCAATTTATTTGGAGGGTATACTACAGTAATAAAAGATATTTTACTTGCATCAAATTTTGAGTGTGCAGTGGTATTTCAACATTCACAATTGGACTTTGGATGATATTCATTCCACCTTTGCACCTCACCACCATTGGACACCGAGTGCAGCCCAATAACATTACTCTAAGCTGCATCCAAAGCATTGCACTCAGCCAACCAGAATCTGTGCTGAGGGTGCAAGCGCCCTGAAACAGCTATCTATGAATGGATACTTTCCTTGGCATGTCCCAAGGCTTGTTAACAATTTGGACTTGGACTCATAGGAAGCCACTTTCCATAAGGTGGTGCTAGTGAAATGGTTCTCTTTCCTTGGGAGATACCTCTTTGCAAACACAGAAGAGTGTCAATTATCCTGTGTGGTCAATGGGACTCTCACTGTCCTCCTAGGAGTCCTATGAAGATCAAAGGCCCTTTTACATTGCATGACTTTGCGACAATTATTGGGAACAAGTAACCATAGAAATGCTTGTTCTAAATAATTGTCTTGTGTACCAAGCAGACGATCAGCCGATGAACAAAGGCTCGTTCATCGGCTTATAGGCATCTTTCATCAGGATGAAAGATGCCCGATTATCGGCCTCACATTTCCCTGTATGATCATAGATGTATTTTTATTATTATTTATTATTAAAGCGCCATTCATTCCATAGCACTGTACATATGATAAGGGGTATACATACATAATACAGACAATTGCACTAAGCATGAACAAGACAAGTTACAAACTGGTACAGAAGGAGAGAGGGCCCTGCCCGCGAGGGCTTACAATCAACATGGTATGGGAGAAGGACACAGTAGGTGCGGGAGAAGTTGGTCATGGCGGTATAGAGGCAGCAGGGTCACTGGTTGTAGGCTTGTCTGAAGAGGTGGGTTTTTAGGTTTATTTTGAAGGATTCCACTGTAGGTGAGAGTCTGATATGTTGGGGTAGCGAGTTCCAGAGTATGGGGGATGCACGGGAGAAATCTTGGAGGTGATTGTGGGAAGAGGTGATAAGAGGAGAGGAGATAAGGAGGTCTTGTGAGGATCGGAGAGTGCGTGTGGGGATGTATTGGGAAAGTAGCTCAGAGATGTAGGGAGGGGACAGGTTGTGGACGGCCTTGTATGTATTTGTTATTTGAAGTGAATTCGCTGGGCAATGGGGAGCCAGTGAAGGGATTGGCAGAGGGGAGAGACAGAGAAGTAACAGGGTGAGAGGTGGATTAGTCGGGCAGCAGAGTTAAGGATAGATTGGAGGGATGCAAGAGTGCTAGATGGAAGGCCACAGAGGAGGAGGTTGCAGTAGTCTAAGCCGGAGATGATGAGGGCATGTACAAGCATTTTCGCAGACTCAAAGTTGAGGAAAGCGCGGATGTGGGAGATGTTTTTGAGTTGGAGGCGGCAGGTGGCGGAAAGGGCTTGGATGTGCGGTCGGAAGGAGAGGACAGAATCCAAGGTCACTCCAAGGCAGCGGACTTGGTTGACCGGGGAGAGTGTGCAATGTATCACCCATAATGAATTGAACAGAATGAGGGCGGGACAACTGCTGTAGCAATTAGTCCTACTGCACAGGGTTTGTATCAGCCTATGTTATCAAGCCGCTGCCAACAAGTGCCAATTGAGGTGTTCCCATCCATACTCTGTCTAGTACTGAGAAATCCTGTTCTGAATCATATAAACTTATATGACAGAGCTCAGCTCCTCTGTTACATGCTCCCATCAGATAAGGCTACAAAAATGTCCTGACAGCTTCATTTTCAAGGGGTTGTCCCATCAGTGTGTTTAGTATTAAATCAAAATTAGTTGTAATACCAGGAACAGCCCAAGAAGAGTTTTCTTATCCTGAACAAACCCTTTAAATTGGCTCGGTTGGCTCTTTAAAATCCAAGCCACCAAAGGGTTAACACTGTACAATGTATATCGCTTTACCTACCCTCGAAATCACTGCAGCCTGAGAGCAGGAGGCCGCTCTCGCCCTATCCCTGGGTTTCTATAACAAACCTGTGTTATGCCAGTGCTACAAAATGTTATTTTAAGGTTTATTTGAGCTGTGCTTAGCCACCAGCATAATATTTAGACGAAGACAGCTTTTTCTCTGCAAGACTCAATGATCCCCAAATTACTCTGCGCTTCTCTCAATGGACGCAGGAAGAAGCCATTGGTGGTCATTTACTAACCGCAGTTTGGCTAAAAGAAAAGTTGCAAGACCACTTTTTGCTACATTTTTAAAGCCAGTGCAACATAACGCATCGTTTTCATGCCTCCTTCGACACTGAGGAGCGGTAGGGGCTGTGCGGGCGCAGGACCAGGGCCATGAGCTCCAGCAAATTCACAATCGTTTGTGTTAGGAAACTGGCGTAAAGGACTTGGACAGTAATGGACCCTTAAAAAAACAGGGCCCTTTAGGTCCTATAGACACGGAGGGTGAGCCCTCAGAATCCTTTCCTCTGGTGTGCCCAAGGGACTTCAGTCTGACGCCGATCTAGCCGTTACGGACTGCCGGAGGAGGTGCCACATTTACGAAGAGGCCATAAATTAGGCGCATCCTCCAACAGCAGCACAGGGGGAATTGGCGTCAAACTCCGGTCTTTGATAAATGACTCCCATTGAGTCTGGATCGAAACTTGTAACAATGTAGCAATTACTTTCCGCTTGCATCTCTTATTTAGCGGTTGCAGCTTTCTCGAATTCTATTCAACCACAAAGTAAACAATTTAGATTCTAAATAAACTTGTGGCTCTCCGAGCCGCGGCTGAGAACATTTATTGGCGTCTTATACAATGTCATCTACTTGTAGCTGAAAAGAAACAATTGTGAAAAGTCCTGACCTGTCTCCAAGCAGTTAGCACATCCGCTCCAGCATGAAGCTTTAACCTGTTTACATTAACATGTATTCCCGGCACTGGAATCCCGTCCAGAGCGCTGGGCTCCTGTTTAAAGTGTGAGCTGTCTCTTGTTATTTACACTGGCACATGACCCACTTACCTCTTTGCAAAGCCTGAAAGTGGTGGGGTATGTCGAATCGTATAAATAATAAGAGCCGGGTGCAGCTCGGCCCCAGAGTACTGTTACTGTATGGGACTGCTCTACGTATAAACGCCCACTGTGCCATATGGGCACTCCTTTATGAACAGCGTGGCGCAGCGCTGCTTCCTATTCAGACGAACGATCGTCATTAAGCAATATTTGCAATTTATATGGGATAAACATCATAATAACAAAAATGGCACTCGAACAGAAGGGAACTCAGACAGAGGATCTTTATACCGGAATTAAACTGATCCGTTTTGATTTTGCACATCAGGATGCATCCGTTCTGTTAGGATGCGGTTGTGTGAAGTCAAAACAGAAAAAAACAATCCGTCACTAAATACATTGAAAGTCAATGGGTGACAGATCCATTTTTGACGCTCCTAAAAAAAAATTATCTTTCACCATTGACTTACATCGTTTTTGGTGACAGATCAGTTTTTTCCCGTTTTTATGACCGGTTTTATGTCCGGTCACAAAAGGGAATGCTGCCGGAACGGAAGACATCCTGATGCATCCTGAACTGGTCTCTTTCCATTCAGAATGCATGAGGACTAAACGGAAACGTTTTTTTCCGGTATAGAGATCCTCTGCCGGGTCTCAATGCTGGAGAACAACAACGCAAATGTGAAAGTATCCAAAGACATAGGGTGATCGAAAGTATCCAAAGACATAGGGTGATCGAAAGTAGCCAAAGACATAGGGTGACATAGGCTTTTATTTGCATCACCCAGTTCTAATGATGAGTCCAGACAGAGGCAATGGGAGGTCTCCTCTTCTGGTCCCAAAAACAGCCACAGCCTTGCTGGATCTAGCCGGAGCTCTCCTGCTATCCTAGGCTGGTTGTATTAGAGTGCCAGGCTATTGGCACTTTAGGCTACTTTCACAATCGTGTTTTGGGCGTATCCGTCATGGATCTGCAAAAACGGATCCGTTACAATAATACAACCGCAAGCATCCGTTTGTATTATTTGTAACATAGCCACGATGGATCCGTCATGAACTCTATTGAAAGTCAATGTTAGACGGATCTGTTTTCTATTGTGCCAGGTTGTGTCCGAGAAAACGGATTCGTCCCCATTGACTTACAGTTTGGCTCAGTTTCGTCAAGCGGACAGCAAAATGCTGCAGGCAGCCTCCAGAGCGGAATGGAGACTGAACGGAGGTAAACTGATGCATTCTGAGCGGATCCTTTTCCTTTCAGAATGCATTAGGGCAAAACTGAACGGTTTTGGACCGCTTGTGAGAGCCCTGAAACGGATCTCAGAAACGGAAAGCCAAAACGCCAGTGTGAAAGTAGCAGTCGATGATGTCAGACTTAGTGTTCCGTCCAACCACCCTTGGGCCCTGCAGGCATTTTTGTTTTCATTTATTTATTTATTTATTAATTTTTGGTGATACAAGTTTTATTTTAATGGCAACATTTAAAGGGAACCTGTCACCAGGATTTTGGGTATAGAGCTGAGGACATGGGTTGCTAGATGGTCGCTAGCACATCCGCAATACCCAGTCCCCATAGCTCTGTGTGCTTTTATTGTGTAAAAAAAAACTGATTTGATCCATATGCAAATTAACCGGAGATGAGTCAGAGCTTGAAAATATGACTTCTCTGGTCACACAAGTAAGATATGCATAAAAGGCGGGAAGTACAAAAATGCATAATACTTATTGAATTCGTCTGCAAATGAAATTAAAAGTGTAATTTATATGTTTAGGGTAACACAATGAACATTTAGAAATGCTCAGTGAGGGTAGCATAGTAGAGGTGACAGGTTCCCTTTAAAGGGAACCTGTCATGTGGATATTTGATTATAATCTAACTAATTATATACAACCATTAACTACTAAAAAGTGCCTTAGATGTATTCACTTACTGGTGTGACAGATGGTTACCTCATAATATACACACAAAGATGCCACATGCTAATGAGCTGATTTGAGTCCGGCGTGATGTCATTGAGTCCAGCGTATATTTAATTCAGAGCTATAGCCACTCCCCTGCCCACCTGCTGCTGATTCCTATGGAAACAAACTGTCACTCAGCAGCAGGTGGGCGGGGAGAGTCAGGAGCTCATGAATATTCATGACTCATCATTATCAGCTGGAGCTTTTCAATACAAGATGTTGGCAGATTGACTGGGTCAATTAAAGAAAGTGACCCAGCATTGTGCTAAGAGAATCAGTCACTTATTTATGTTGCCCTTAGTTAGGACCCCATAAAACTGGTGACAGGTTCCCTTTAATTTACCATATGTCCGATAAAATCAGGAAAAAATTATTCAATGGGCGAAATGGGAAAACAAAACCTTGCAATTTTGCTATTGTTTTGCGGTTTTGTTTTTATGCCATTCAGTGTGTGCTAGCACTGACATGTTATTGTTATTCTGCAAGTCAGTATAATTACACTGCGTGCAGAATTATTAGGCAAATGAGTATTTTGACCACATCATCCTCTTTATGCATGTTGTCTTACTCCAAGCTGTATAGGCTCGAAAGCCTACTACCAATTAAGCATATTAGGTGATGTGCATCTCTGTAATGAGAAGGGGTGTGGTCTAATGACATCAACACCCTATATTAGGTGTGCATAATTATTAGGCAACTTCCTTTCCTTTGGCAAAATGGGTCAAAAGAAGGACTTGATAGGCTCAAAAAAGTCAAAAATAGTGAGATATCTTGCAGAGGGATGCAGCACTCTTAAAATTGCAAAGCTTCTGAAGCGTGATCATCAAACAATCAAGCGTTTCATTCAAAATAGTCAACAGGGTCGCAAGAAGCGTGTGGAAAAACCAAGGCGCAAAATAACTGCCCATGAACTGAGAAAAGTCAAGCGTGCAGCTGCCAAGATGCCACTTGCCACCAGTTTGGCCATATTTCAGAGCTGCAACATCACTGGAGTGCCCAAAAGCACAAGGTGTGCAATACTCAGAGACATGGCCAAGGTAAGAAAGGCTGAAAGACGACCACCACTGAACAAGACACACAAGCTGAAATGTCAAGACTGGGCCAAGAAATATCTCAAGACTGATTTTTCTAAGGTTTTATGGACTGATGAAATGAGAGTGAGTCTTGATGGGCCAGATGGATGGGCCCGTGGCTGGATTGGTAAAGGGCAGAGAGCTCCAGTCCGACTCAGACGCCAGCAAGGTGGAGGTGGAGTACTGGTTTGGGCTGGAATCATCAAAGAAGAGCTTGTGGGGCCTTTTCGGGTTGAGGATGGAGTCAAGCTCAACTCCCAGTCCTACTGCCAGTTTCTGGAAGACACCTTCTTCAAGCAGTGGTACAGGAAGAAGTCTGCATCCTTCAAGAAAGCATGATTTTCATGCAGGACAATGCTCCATCACACGCGTCCAAGTACTCCACAGCGTGGCTGGCAAGAAAGGGTATAAAATAAGAAAATCTAATGACATGGCCTCCTTGTTCACCTGATCTGAACCCCATTGAGAACCTGTGGTCCATCATCAAATGTGAGATTTACAAGGAGGGAAAACAGTACACCTCTCTGAACAGTGTCTGGGAGGCTGTGGTTGCTGCTGCACGCAATGTTGATGGTGAACAGATCAAAGCACTGACAGAATCCATGGATGGCAGGCTTTTGAGTGTCCTTGCAAAGAAAGGTGGCTATATTTGTCACTGATTTGTTTTTGTTTTGTTTTTGAATGTCAGAAATGTATATTTGTGAATGTTGAGATGTTATATTGGTTTCACTGGTAAAAATAAATAATTGAAATGGGTATATATTTGTTTTTTGTTAAGTTGCCTAATAATTATGCACAGTAATAGTCACCTGCACACACAGATATCCCCATAAAATAGCTAAAACTAAAAACAAACTAAAAACTACTTCCAAAAATATTCAGCATTGATATTAATGAGTTTTTTGGGTTCATTGAGAACATGGTTGTTGTTCAATAATAAAATTAATCCTCAAAAATACAACTTGCCTAATAATTCTGCACTCCCTGTACACTGATGCCAAATTTATCTAGTTTTCCTTATGCTTTACTTTACTTTTATATATTTTTTTTGTTTGCTTTAAAATGTTTATTGATAACAAAAGAAGCAGATGAGAATACAGAGACCTTGACCCCACAAGAGGGTTCAATCGTCACATAGTACAATAAATGTCTACAGTTACAATAAAATACCTTTAACGAAAATGTGAGAATAAAACTCACAATAAAGGGAATACTTTTATAGTTTTAAAAACATTTTTTTTGCATTTTTCTTACTTTCTTACACTTGAACAGGGACTTGAACATGTGATCATTTGATCACATACACCATAGGCCACAATAATTTTATATTGCAGTCTAGGAGGATTGTTATCTTTCTTTTTAAGCTCTGCCACTGGCAGGGCATAATGAGAAGATTACAATGGCACGGTGGGAGCATTCACAATGCTGTTATGACGAGTGATTGGTACTTTTAGTCCCCTCCCCCTTCTGACTAACCAGTCAGATGCTTCTGTAACTCTTGATCATTGCACATGATGGGTTAAAGGGGTTATGCCAGGATTAAGGTAAAAAATGAAACACATATCATATAGTACATGACAATCTTTTTCTAAAAAGCTAGAACCAGCCCTGTACCTCACAAGGATCCTAAGATCTCCCCATGCATTGCTCCAATAGCTCTGCTAGATTTATTTCAAGCTGAAAACTCAGGGGGTATGTCCTTTCTGCTGCATCTCACTCTATATCACAGCTTGGCATGTGCCCTTTCTCATGGTATATGGTTTCTGCTGCAGCTCTTTCCCTATCACAGCTCAGGGTGTGTGTTGTTTTTGCTGCAGCTCTCTCCTTATCACAGCTCAGGGTGTGTGTTGTTTTTGCTGCAGCTCTCTCCTTATCACAGCTCAGGGTGTGTGTTGTTTTTGCTGCAGCTCTCTCCTTATCACAGCTCAGGGGGTGTGTTGTTTTTGCTGCAGCTCTCTCCCTATCACAGCTCAGGGGGTGTTTTCTCTCTGATGCAGCTATCTCACTGTAATTGTTACACTACACAGATAAGGCTGGTGGCAGTTGAAGGAACTGAAGCATGTGCGACCACCTTAACGAGGAGGACAGAGAAATAAGGAAAAGAACAAAGAGCAGGTGGTGCTACACAGATAGATTTTTTTTGAATAACACAGTGGCTGCTGGTATAAATTTTTAATTACATGCAATTACAAAATTATTCAGATCCAGGTGCTGGTTTATGGAGAATAATTTTCATGGGACAACCATTTTACATGTCCATGATTAGAGTTATCGCCAATCATGGACCTGCTGGCTATGGCACCTGTTCAGCTCCTATTTAAACTCCTGACATTTGCCATTTATTTTCATTCATTTCATTTGGCTCAGAATAGCTTAAATAAATGAACTGTCTCCTCTGTTCCATTTTACCCCTAAGAAAAATACTTTACAATGTCAGCTGCAGTATAAGGAATATCTTTTGAGATTTAGGAGAGATGGATGGCGACATCAGAGGTAGTATGAATGCTCACTTGCCTCTTTACATTAGCATACAGCACTTGTACAGTACCCCAGAAGATCTACTGCAAAAGGTTAATTACTATTGACAGAGTTAATGCAATATTTATTGAGTAACATGTTGTGATTTATGTACATGCACGTAATGGCATTGTATGGACAACACGTGGTTAACAACTTGGAAAATTGTGTAAGGTTGCACAGAGATGGACTAGGTCCGCCCCCTAGTTAGTGTTGAGGGAGTCTAGTCTGGAGGTCTGTTCTACCTCTTGCACAGCTAGGCCCAAGTTCCAAGAACTTTAAAGAGGTTGTGCAACTTTTTTGGGGGGGGGAGTTGTTTGACAACCCCAACCTCTTGGCCAAACCTGAGAAGGGAAGTCTACTTACTTGCTTCCTGGCGTTGCTTCCGATCCTTCTCTCCCCGGCCTTGGCTGCTCCCTCTAAGTAAACTTCTATTCTGACGTCACTGCAGCCAATTACAGGCCGCAGCAGTGGCCTGCTCCTCAGCGCTGGAGAGAGAAGGAGTTGGGAGCCAGCGCTAGGAAGCAGGTAAGTACACTTCCGTTTACAGGTCTACCCTCCCCTCCCAAATTTGCACAACTCCTTTAATCTGTGACCCTACAACTGGCCAGAGAGCAGTCATACTACCAAAATACTCCTCAGAGAGACCAGACATCTGAGAAGGTCTAGAACCTATAAGGCCATGCATTAGGCTCATTTATGGCAGAAAGGCTTTGCTGCTGTGGAACAGAAAATTGGTAAGGCATCCCCCATACTTTTAATTAGCCACCAGTATCTCAGTTCTGTACCCCTCAGTGCAGAAGGATTTTACCAGAACCTTATTGCATGCTTATGGTTCTGCTGTGAGACTGCAAAGAATCTTTAGAGGGAGGGATTACTACCACCATCGTTGTTGTTGTTGTCCATATGCTGCTATTGAGGAAATATTGCATTGAATATTGACATACTGTGAAACTCTGTCTTTTGCTGCTATTTGTACTACAATCCCTATCATCAACTTAGTAAAGAGAGACTTTATTTATTGCAACTAACGGGTCTAATTTATTGTCTTGATCATTTACCGATCCTGCCTTGCACCCACCAAATCATTCAACATCAAGTGCACCTCAATCAACACCAGGCAGCAGGGTGTGCTCATTAATTGTTTAAAGAGCAAGTGTCAGCAGCCTCAAACCTATTAATCCAGGCATGGTGCCTGGTAGGGATGATCCCTACGATTATAAGGATATCTGTGTTGTGAAAACTGGTTGCGACATTCCGCAAATGAAGGATACAGTTTGCCGAGGGGGCACTTTTCAGGGTTTGCTTCATCCAAGAAGCAACCCCCTATGAGGAAAGTGTCCAGCACTCTACATGTAATTCTGATATGAATGCTCACCAGTGGTGGGGCTCAGGTGTCACCATGACTCTCGAAAAAAAGAGCTTAAGAAGCCTTGTTCTACTAGTTCTAATATAAACCAAAAGAGGAAATACTGTACCTCAGTTCTCCATTAGACAGCCCTTGTCTTCTGGGTATAATTGATGCATAGGCTTTATATAGTAGTACTGCAGCAAATGAATGTGGTGTCCTATGTTCTGCACGTTCCTGATGACTCCCAGGAATCATAAATATTGAAAAGTATGAAAGCTCTAATTATATCTTACTATCCAGAATCTGGTATGTTTCATCACAAAAGATATTTTTTTGCAGATTGCTCAGGTCTTAATGTTCTGCAGATTTTACATGTTTCTGGCTAAAATGTTGCATATAAAATTTTATTGGGTTAAAGGGATTTTCCAGGTATTTAATACTGATGACATATTTTCAAGATAGGCCATCAAAATCTGATTGTGGGGGTTCAACACCTTGTACCCGCACCGATCAGCTGTTTGAAGAGGCTGCAACACTCCAGTAAGAATCTCCAGATTCTTCCTAGGCCAGTGACGTCACATTCATGGGTCATATCGCCTAGGCGGAGCTCTGTCCTATTCAAGTGAATGTGCCTGCACTGCAATACCAAGCACAACCACTATGGATAGCGCTATGCTTTGCAAGCTGCCAGAAGGCTGTGGTGCTCACCGCCGCAGCCTCTTCAAACAGCTGATCGGCAGGGGTGCCAGGTGTGGGAACCCCACCAATCACATGCTAATGAACTATTCAGAGGATTATTCTGGGTATTCTGAAGCAGAATAAGATTGCTCCACAAATACCAGAGAATTACTGGGTAGGCCCAGGCTCTGTGACAAAAATGGGCACCAAAGACAATCCCATTTGGCGTTAAATCATTGCCACTCGGGTCTCTCTTATTTGATGATTTTCAGATAGCCTTGACCAGAAGTGGCTTGGTCCTCTGACCGCTGCAGCCAATCACTGGCCTCAGTGGTCACGTGACAGAATGGCACATCATTGCTAGCAACGTTCTAGTGATGTGCCGATCTAGCAAATGTGACCGTTGAGGACAGTGATTTTCTGCAGCGGTAACAGGACCAAGCCACTCCTATTCCAGCCAGGACAACAAGTGGCCAGGAAAGGGGCAGGGGAACAGAAACAGCAGAACTGCAGACAGTTTTTTTAACGGGGGAACACCTTCCGCTCCTAGGCCGGACAACCCCTTTAACCACAGACTCCCTGCTGTGCTGTCTATACAGGAACTCAAAATTCTGTTATGAAGGCTGGGAGTGATCTAAAATGAAAAAATAAGCCTTACTCACCTGTTCAATCGAGCATTGTTCCCAGTGGTCTTTGTTTTCAGCCCTGAAACACTATCATAGGGCCCCAAGACAAGACTTAGTATGCCACCCCATGTTAATAAATGGAGCCATTTTTTTATTTTTTTTAAAAGTTCCCCACTTTTCACGGCTTCTATGTTGGAAAAAGTGGAATAGATGCTTAATAAATATGGCTCTCCATTTGAACACCATGGGGGTCATTTACTAAGCTGAAATACACATGAATTAGGCGTATTTCAGGCGCAGGTGGCAGTGCAAGAGTTAGTTGCGCTGTTATCCGCCACTTTACCCCGCTCACACCAGTTCTAAAATTGTCGGCATGGAAGGCCACCATTTTCTATACCTGTTTTAGGCGTAGAAAATGATCTAAATGTAAGACAACTAGGAAGCTGTCTTACATTTAGAACTGGCGCTGGATACACCAAAGTTATGGAAAGGCCGGCGCCTCTTTATAACTCTGACGGATCCACCACCAGCTATGGGGCTAAAATGCCGGTCTTAAGAAATGTGCCCCTCTGTTTTCTCAATACATTTACACCAGATAATTGGCATAAATACACTGATAAATCAGCTCCATGTCTGCAGCTTCCCTCATGCAGTGTATTATAAAACCGTCTGCTGGCAGCCACCACTAGGGGGAGCTCAGTACACAGGAATTTACACAGTTACTATTGAATGCAGTGGAAGCTGTAACAATCTCCTTGTGCTGAGCTCCTCCTAGTAGTGGCTGGATATAAATACCATATTTTTTTCATGATGAAAACAGAAGAAGGAGTTCCTCCTCCTCGGGCCCCATAGAAGTAGCGTGGTCTGCCTTCATTACAGCTAGTGATAACTGGCTTCAGTGATCACGCAAAGTGGTCAATGACATCAATGGAAACGAAGACTGCTTGGACCACTGAAACAGTATGCAATTAGGCAGGTAAGTAAGGCTAACTTCTTGTTTGATTTTACGTAGAACTTTCCTAATTAAAAAAAAAAAAAAAAAGATCTTCTACATAGTTACATATAATTACTGAAACCAAAATCATGGACATAAGACATTCCCTTTAAGGCAACCTATCAAGAATGAAATACTAGCTCTGTCTAAAATGTAGAATCCAAAAAAACAGAGCAGTGGAACCCCTCTAAACGTATTTGTACGCACTAATGGGTATGGATTAAGTGACTTATCCCACCAGTCAGACGTTTGCATTATAGGAGTAGGACCACTGTTCTACCTAAAGGTCAAAAACAGTGCTGCATTTTTATTCAATTCTATACTCTCCCGTTATAATGTCCCGTTAAGCGTGTGTGACGGGTGAGCCTGAGAACATTGCTTGTCTTTTGCATTTTCTCACTGATAAACTCTCTCTGTAACGTAAAATAGTCACTTCAAGCTATCAGGCAAGACATCCACCATTGCTCACTGTCTGCAACTAGTTTCGCAATACCCTGGAAGAGCATCCCAGCCATCCTAAAAAGGCAGAAACATTTTGCTTCGAACATGTTACGCACTTTGATTTGCTGTAATTTAACTTGTCAAGGTAGAATCCATCTGAACTTCTCGATAAAGATAGTGATCACTTTAATGGCTTGTTATTGTGGTTTATACTTTCATGAAACAGATAAGGACAGGATGACTCAGAAGCAATGACATAAGAGCTTTTACACTTGTAGTGAACAGAGAAGTGGAAGTGCACATACTATGGAAAAAGCTAATTGTACTGTAAATCACAGCAGCTCGAAAGTCAGTTGGACCTGCCGATTTGGGCTTGACTAGTTTGTGTGTATGGGGGTCTCCAGACTCTAACCCATACGTCCCAACCATCCCGGATCTGGCGGGACAGTCCCGGATTTCATTGGCTGTTCCACGATCCCGGTAGGGGGAGGTATGTTCCGCTTTCTGGCAGTTGTCCCTACTTCCATAGGAGCCAGAGACAGCTTCCTGTAATGATGAAGCAAGAGCAGTGCATCGGCTCCCTCTTCCATCATTCCTCCCCCCTGTCGGCACTCTACACTTCTGGTCTGGGCAGGGAGTGGGCGCAGCTGGGAGCTCCGTGTATCCTGCTGCTGCTGCTGGGGAACGAGGTGAGTGTGTTGAGTTTATTTTTTTTTATTTTTTTACTGCCTGTGAAGGGGGCACTTTACTGGACATGTTACTGTGAGGGGGCACAGCAAGGCATATTACTGTCAGAGGGCACATATATGGGAATAACTACTGTGAGGGGGCACAACTTGGATATATTACTGTGAGGGGGCACATAACTGGGCATAACTACTGTGAGGGGGCACATAACTGGGCATAACTACTGTGAGGGGGCACATAACTGGACATAACTACTGTGAGGGGGCACATAACTGGGCATAGGTACTGTGAGGGGGCACATATCTGGTCATAACTACTATGAGGGGGCACAAAGCTGGCTATAACTACTGTGAGGGGGCACATATCTGGGGATATTCCTGTGAGAGGGCATATATATGGGCAGAATAACTGTGAGGGGGCACCTATCTGGCCATAACTACTGTGAGGGGGCACCTATCTGGCCATAACTACTGTGACGGGGCTCTGATCTGGCCATAATTACTGAGAGGGGCATAATGCTGGCATAACTACTGTGTGGTGGCTTAAAAGGGGAATAATTACTATGTGGGGGCATTTAGGGGACTGGGTGAGATTAGGTGTTTAGTTATGTTTTGGCCGGAGTTAGAGGCATGCGGAAAAAATTTGCCGCCGAGCGCTTTGCACATATTGTCCCTATTCCTTCTTTTCAAATGTTGGGAGGTATGCTCTAACCTGATAGATAATGGAAGGATTTGTCCTCAGGGAGATAAGCCAGAGGCGACTGGCAGAGGTTTATGGCGGGTTTACACACCCCAATAGTGTGATCCTGTCTTTCGTACAGGCACCTTCAAGTGGCATTACCACTCCTACACCCTGCTTCTATCTTTGTATGCTAATATAATTTCATCTATAAATTTATTCCAAGTCCTCCACATTGTGCATTTCCTATTTCTATGCAACTGTATATGTTAAAATGAAATGTGCCTGGTTCACCAGCAGGTGGCAGAGCTACATGTACATAGAATGGAGCTTTCCATTCCATTCTAACATCCCCCTTCTGTGGTGTGGTGGGCGTGTCCCACTTGCTGCAGGGAGGGTGGAGTTCTAGTTAGAGTCAGTTCAGCTTACCCCCTCCTGGGGGTTAGGTGTGCAGCAGGTGCATTTCCCTGTTGGACGTGCTATGCCCAAGCCAGCTAGAGCACCTTCAGCTCTGCTGGATATGGAGGCCACAGCTTGAAGCCTCTGAAGCCAGGAGTAAAGTTCCCTGGACCAGTCTAGAGTCCGACTACAGTGAGAAGTTGCAGCACCCAGATAAAGCGAAATTATACAGCTACCCTGTCAGCAAAGCAGTCAGAGAGCAACAGGTGTAACAGAGAGGAGTTTGCCTGCCACAGTTAATGCTAACGCCTGCTGGAACCAAGATAAAGTCTGTAAACTGTTTGGAGAAACGTTTATTCAAGTAAAGCTGTTTTAAACTTCGTCACAAGGTCTGGACTCAAGTTATTTTTTCAAATTCCTCAATTATTTCCCCTATTTTCTGCTTTTGGAGGGCAACGCCTGGGGTCCAGCGTATCCAGGTAGGAGCACCATGACAAGTGCACAAAACATAAAGGGACATTGTAGGCTACCTAACACCACTCTGGAATTCCTACACCTGGGTACCATCTACTACATCACTAAAAGGCGCCCTGTGCCCTTGTTTCTTCACTGCAACTGGCGTCACGAAAAACATATACTTTGAGGGACCCTTTGCTGTGCGCCCGACGACTGCAATCATTTCTGGACAGCAGATCATGCTGTCTAAACTGCGATCTGCTGCCTGGAAACCAGTGGCGTGATTAGAAATTACTGGGCCCCACAGCAAATTTTTGAACGGACCCCCTTCCCCCAAAACGTATTCGCAACCCCCTCCTCCGGTGCAACCCCCACTCCTGTGGCTAGTCAAGATCGCTCTCTCAGACGAGACCCGGCAGCCCCTCCATCCATTTCCTACAGTGTCACTGTATATAATGTCATTGTGTAACTGTTGCAAATTGTTGTGGGGCCTCTGACAATAAAATCTTTTAGTCTTCATCCTGGGTGTGCCCCTTCTGATTTCAGGCCCCAAAGCAGCCGCTTCCCCTATAGCTACACCGCCTGCTGGAAACAGTGCAGCTGTATGAAGATGGGTGATCCCTCATTCTCATACTGTACAGGTGATCACTGCATGTACTGTATGGTCACTGCAGCACTTCACCTCCACTGAACGAGCAGCCGACTGTCGGGAAGGAAAACTTTGATAATCGGCTGCTGACGTGTAAATCCACCACTGCTCTCCCCTCCCCCCCTCCTCAAAATACATGCATGCTATGCCAAGCCAAGCATGCAGGTATACGGGGGAATGGAGAGAAATAGCTGTTGACAGAATGACAGCTATTGAAGGTGTATGGACACCTTAAAGGGGTTCTCGGGGAATTAAGAAAATAAAAATACAAAAATATTACTTTATTATAAATATATTCCCAAATATCATTCATAAGTTATAATGGCTCGTTTTGTCTGGGGACCAATCATTAGGAGAAATATAATGGACACCGTCCTATTAGTACACACTGAACCTGTCCTAATCACACAGGAGGACAAGTTACTTCACAACACTGAGCTAAAGAGCTGCCTCATCCTCCTCTCTGCTCGTCAGGGATTATGATCCTGAATACAGCTGATAAGATCTTCAGCTGAATCTCTGTAGGAATGGAGTTACGGTAAGATCTGTTACACCAAAGGATGATGCACAATGACCCGAAAGGGGTCGTGCAGTGGCTTCAATTGTTTGCCTAGCCTAAGGATAGGTCATCAATATCCTATCAGGGTCTGATTCTAAGGATAGGTCATCAATATAAAACCCCTGCACAATTTTTTAAATTATGTTCTACAAAAAGTAGTGCCCGTATTGGCGCCACCTGGTGGTGAAAGCCATTTTCCAGGCCATATAGTCATTTCTCAGAACTCCGCCAATCAAGTCACTGGATACTCTGACATCACTAAATCCCAGGGCGATTTCATGTTTTTACAATCTCGGTATTGCTTCAAAGCACAAAATGTCGACATTTCCCCAGACACATTGTAATCTCAGAGCAACGATTTCCATCACGGCCAGATGCCCATTAACGGGATCTATGATTGCTAATGGAATGTAATTGCCGGTAAATCTCCATTTGTGAGATATTCTGCGGCCCGCCCTAAACATTACACTTCTCTGTTTTGAGTAAAATTCAGGAAATAGGAGACATTAGACCTTTTTGTAAATGTAGGATATTGTCTGCTCTTCTCACAGCACTAATTGCAAAGACTGGAAGCATTCTGCAGGGTAGACAGTGTGCCTGCCCTTCCTGCCTGTCCGTATGCATCCGAAATCAACCTCTCCCCCTTTTACTTGCTTTGTCACTCATCCAAGTCTCTTGACTATCCTCTCATGTCTACCTTCTAGTATAACAGCCGATATTGCCTACTTCCCCCATTTCTGTCTCCACTAAGTATGGACACGCTGAAGAGATTTCAAATCTAGCTCATAGAAGCTCCTGTTAGTGAAATGGCACAGTGAGAGAGGGGACATTTATTAAAGGGGTTTTCCAGTTTGCGTCAAAATCCTTTAAAATAGCCATTTATGAAGGTCGCTGTAATTCTGTAATGTGTTTCTTTTCCCTTTATGGCTCCTATCTCCCGTTCTGGGCGGTGGTCACATGACCTTGTCCATGCAGCTGTTTCTCATTTCCTGTGATGTCATGTCCATGGGCGGGGGAGTGATAGGGGAGTGTCTAGATACAGGAAGGAGAAGTGCATCATGGGTTTGGTTGGATACAGTAACAGGAAGTGCTACATACAGGATGGAAACAAACCAGAGGAATTGGTCCAAAATGAAAATATAAAGGAAAGAGGAAGAAACTGTGTAGTTCGCCGTAGCCCATCCATTTCTGTGACTCCGGCCACCCCAGACTGGTGCCTTCAAGAGTTATTACAATCTCAGCCATGAAAAGTAAGATGGGATTAACCCTTTAAACAGGGGAGCACAGTATGACGACAGATCCAGCCTGCAGGACATATTAAGATGACAATCAATGTACACACACTGATAACTCATATGCTGCAGCTTGTTGATGGTTTCCAGGTAGCAACATTAACCACCTCCCCTTCTGCCCATAGACTAAAAACGTCCGGGAGGTGGTTCTCTATTTCTGAATGGACGTTCCAGAACGTCCATTCAGAAACTGCAGCTGCACGCTAATCTTGCAGCTGAAGATCGGGTTGCCCGCTGTGCAGTGACAGCAAGGCAACCCAGAGAGAAGGCAGGGACAGTGCCCAGGTGTCCCTGCCTTCTAGATCGCTGTATACACAGCGCTCACCGAGCGCTGTGTATGCAGAGCAGGAAGCGCTATGCGCTTCCTGTTCCGGCCCGGCGGTCATGTGACCGCCGGGACCGGAGAGTGCAGGAGCTGTGTGAGGTCTTTCAGAGACCTCGATCAGCCCTGCACTGAGGCTGTACAGTGTTGTATACTGCTGTACAGCCTCTCTGGGGGGTGCATTTCTCCTGTAACTGGGGCTACTATGTCAGCCCCAGTTACAGGAGAAATCAACAGTGGAAAAAAAAAAAAAGTGAAGTAAATGTCCCCAGAGGTCTTGTATGACCTTATGGGGGACGAAAAGTGTAAAATAAAAAAATAAAAAATAAAGTGTTAAAAAAAAATATATATATATGTTTTACATGTAAAAAAAAAAATCCCCAAGTAAGGAATAAAAAAAAATGTTAAAAATAGAAAAAAATAAAATAAAATAGACATATTTGGTATTGCCGCGTCTGTGACGGTCGGCTCTATAAATATATCACATGATCAACCCAGTCCGATTAACACCATTAAAAAAATAAAAAATAACTGTCAAAAAAGCAATTTTTGTCACCTTACATCACAAAGTGCAACACCAAGTGATCAAAAATGCGTATGTCCCACAAAATGGTACCAATAAAACCGTCACCTCATCCCGCAAAAAATGAGCCCCTACATAAAAAAATCTCTCAAAAAATAAAAAAAACTATAGCTCTCAGAACATGGACACATTAAAACATAATTTTTCTGTTTAAAAAATGCTATTATTGTGTAAAACTTTAATAAATAAGAAAAAGTAATAATATTAGGTATCGCTCTATAAAAATGTCACTTGACCGAACCCCTCAGGTGAACGCTGTAAAAATAAATAAATAAAAACTGTGCTAAAACAACCAATTTGCCCCATAAAGTGTTATAATGAATGATCAAATGTACCCAAAAATAGTACCAATAAAACTGGCGCCTTATCCCCTAGTTTCCAAAATGGGGTCACTTCTTTCTACTGTAAGGGTGCATCAGGGGTGCTTCAAATGGGACATGGCATCTAAAAACCATGTGGAGTTCTTTTTCTTCTGCGCCCTGCCGTGTGCCCATACAGCATTTTCTGACCACATGTGGGGTGTTTCTGTAAACCGCAGAATCTGGGTAATAAATATTGATTTTTTTTTGGCTGTTAACCATCGATGTGTTAAAGAAAAAATTGGATTAAAATGGAAAATCCACTATGTAGGCCCCACAAAGTGACTTCAGACCTGAACTGGTCCTTAAAAAGTGGGTTTGGGCAATTTTCTTAAAAATGTGAAGAATTGCTTCTAAACTTCTAAGCCTTCTAACGTCCTAAAAAAATAAAATGACATTTCCAAAATGATGCCAACATAAAGTAGACATATGGGGAATGTTAAGTAATACATATTTTATGAGGTATCACTTTCTATTTTAAAAGCAGAGAAATTGAAATTTAGAAAATTGCGGATTTTTTCAAATTTTTGGTAAATTTGGGATTTTTTCATAAATAAAGGTGAAATATATTGACTCAAATTTATGACTATCATGAAGTACAATGTGTCACGAGAAAACAATCTCAGAATGACTTGTAAAGGCGTTCCAAAGTTATTACCACATAAAGTGAGATATGTCAGATTTGCTAAATTAGCCCTGGTCAGGAAGGGGGCAAATGGCCCAGATGGGAAGTGTTAAAGGGGTTTGTCTGGGTTCAGAGCTGACACATCCCCATTTTCACCCCCCAGGCAGGCCCTCTGACATTCTTTTATCTGCAGGCAGCATGCTATAAAGCAGGAGGAGTTGAGCAGATTGATATCTAGTTTTATGGGAAAAGATTCATTAAAAGGGTCCATTCACGCTACCATATGTACCGTATTTTGTGGTCTGCAAACCGTGGATCCACAAAATATGTATGACCTCCAAATGACATCTGTGTTGCATTAATTTTTTTTGCGGATCTATTGACTTCAAGCCAAGAATAGGACACGTTCTATCTTTTAAGGAACGGACGTACAGATGCAGAAAGCACATGGATGTCTAACGTGTGCTTTTTGCATCCATAGTCTGCAACGGAAAATGCAGACCACAGACTCATTGAAATCAATGGGTCCAGAAGGAAACCGATGCAATGCGGACGTTATCTGTACTTTGCAGATCCGTGCTTTGAAGACCGCAAAATACAAACGGTTGTTTGAATGCGCCACTTGCAATATATTGATCAAAATCCCTGTAATATATTGATCTAAATCAGTGACTGACCTCGTATAAGGGTGGATACAGAGATAGGACCGCCCACTGGACTCCTAAACTCAGAATGAGCAGGGAATGAGATCAAGAAACTCCTAAATATATTGAAACTTTCCCCACAAACTGTATATCAGTCTGTTCAGCTCCTCCTGCTCTAGAACATGCTGCCTGCATACTGGTTTGGATTTTCAACATGACAGGTTCCCTTTAAGTAAAAATAGCAAAGATCTTTGCAATTGAGTTAAAGGGCATCTGTCAGTGGATTTGTGCATGTACATGTGCGCTTGGCAGCTGAAGGCATCTTTGTTGGTCCCGTGTTCATATGTGCCCGCATTGCTCAGAAAAATGATGATTTATTATATGCAAATAAGCCTCTAGGAGCAACAGGGGCGTTGCCGTTACACCTAGAGGCTCTGCTCTCTCCGCAACAGCCGCTCCCTCTGCACTTTGATTGACAGGGCCAGCTGTGATGATGTTTTCAATTCCCAACCCTGTCAATCAAAGTGCAGAGGGAGCGGCTGTTGCGGAGAGAGCAGAGCCTCTTGGTGTAACGGCAACGCCCCAGTTGCTCCTAGAGGCTCATGTGCATATATTAAAACTTCAGCAATGCGGGCACATATGAACATGGCACCAACACAGATGTCTTCAGCTGCCAAGTGCACATGTAACCAGGGATGGACTGGGACAATAAAGTGGCCCTGGACTTCAGCCAGACCGGCCCACTTTATTTTTCCCAAACACACTAAAAAAAAAACATGTGAATGGCGCTGTTATGGAGGGGATCTGTGAATGGCACTGTTATGGAGGGGATCTGTGAATGGCACTTTTATGGAGGGGATCTGTGGATGGCACTGTTATGGAGGGGATCTGTGGATGGCACTGTTATGGAGGGGATCTGTGGATGGCACTGTTATGGAGGGGATCTGTGGATGGCACTGTTATGGAGAGGATCTGTGGATGGCACTGTTATGGAGGGGATCTGTGGATGGCACTGTTATGGGGGGATCTGTGGATGGCACTGTTATAGAGGGGGATCTGTGGATGACACATACCGTATATAGCATCTTATGCTATGTGTCATCCACAGATACCCCTCCATAACAGTGCCATTCACAGATACCCTCCATAACAGTGCCATCCACAGATCCCCCCCATAACAGTCATCCACAGATCCCCCCATAATAGTGTCATCCACAGATCCCCCTCCATAATGGTGCCATCCACAGATCCCCCCCATAAGTGTCATCCACAGACCCCCCCCCCCATAAGTGTCATCCACATGACAGACCCCCCCCCATAACAGTGCCATCCACGGATCCCCCTCCCTATAACAGTGCCGTCATCCATAGATCCCCCTCCCCGCCACTCACAGTAGTATACATTAATAAATCGGTATCCTGCAGGCTGCAGACAGTAACTTTAATTTTAACACAGCGCTCATCTCTTTACTACCTTACATTCAGCTCCCTCCAGCCTCCAGTAACAAGTGCGGGCGGCAGCGCTCACTCACTGACGTCACGCGCCTGCGCCGCCTAGTGGGAGGAGCAGGCGTGTGACGTCAGTGAGTGAGCGCCGCCCCCACACTGCCTGCTGTTACTGGAGCTGAGTCAGTGTAAGATAGTAAAGAGATGAGCGCTGATTTTAAAGTTAACACACTGACAGCAAAAAAATTAAAATGGCTCGGGACCGGCCGGGCCCCCCCGGGGTCCGGGCCCCTTACTGGGGTATCGGCTTTACCCCCCTGATGGCGGCCCTGGCCGGCCCATAATTCGATCGGCCCACCGGGATTCTGATATGTAAGGGGGACTCCTGACACTTGCCCAAAAGATGATGTTGATATAGCCAATGTTCATTAAAGGGTAAGCTGCTTTATCAAGCTTTACCCCCCCCCCCCCCCGGTAAATAAAAATGCAACTGACCATGGCTGGACATTTCACTGACAAGTACAGTACAGACAATTAGAACATTTAGCAAGCTTCAGTTTTTTCTTTTTTTCTTGCTACGTCAAATGTAATCTGCCCTGGAGCTGGTTTACAGGCCGACAATAACCACAGGGCACATGGGAAATAGGAGGATTTTTAATTGAGAAAAAAAATATATTAAATAACATACTCCGAAAATAGAATTCCTGCATGTCTGACGTCCCCCCGTCCTCTATTCGGTATCATTATGACAAACTGCTCAGGGAAACACAGAAGAAGAAACAGACAAAATATGAAGTGGTTTACTGTAAACTGTCATACAACTAGACAGAGGAAACATCCCGAAAAACCAAGGCTTTACAAAAAGTATAAAAAATTTTAAAAAGTCAGTGCGTCTTATAAAGCGAACCTGTGAAACATGGCTGCAGTACGGGCGGGCTGAGTGGGGACGGGTGCAGCGCAGGGAGTAAGAAGCGAGAGCAGGCACCGCACATATCAAGAAGTGGGCCTGACCTCATGACCGATCATCTCGCCACTGCGCTTCTTGCTACATGATTTGTGTACACTGCTTGTTACCATATCCATCTTGTAAGTACAATAAAGCCTTGCAGTTGGAACTTTTTTGATTGTACTTCACTATTTGCGGCACCTTGATTTCTCATAAGGTTCCCCAGAGGAAAGGTGAATCCGAGTGAACTGACCACTTGCCCATGTCCACCAAATTTCTGTGAGATCTGGAAGGGAGGATTTTTCAGCTTTGTCCTGGAGCAGCACGGTCCATTTAAAGAAAACACATTTAATATAAACACTGTCCAGGGATTGTACCGTAATTATCCTAAGTGTTTATATTAAATGTGACCATAACCCCTTCATCCATAGGAATACACCCATGTACTGCACATATTTTAGCACACCTTTTGTTTCCAAATATTTTTTTATTTTTTTCCTTCTCTAAACCCTAGGTGCGTCTTATCATCAGGTGCGTCTTATAAAGCAAAAAATACGGTAGATAGATAGATAAATAGATAGATATCAGCGAAGTCTGGGGTCCAGATACATACCCAGACTGGTCAAAGTGGGACTCTGGACCAACAGAAATATTTCATCTGGAATTCTGTAAAACATCTTCTCCAGGTCCACAGGAGAACCTAAAACATCACTTGTTGAGCAGAGCTGGGCAGATTCCCACTATACTTTGCTGTCCAGAAGAGGGTGCTATCCTTCAGGAACCATCTACATAGCAGCAGTCCTAGCTTCTACCACAAAGCCTTGCTACACCAAGAAGCCCCAGCAAAACAAAGCACCCCGGAACAAGTCACCCAAACCCAGCCTGACCAAGCCACCAACCAATACAGCCTGACAAAAGGTGAAATCCAGAAGGCAATACACAAGAGCAAAGAGGAATATATTAGTGTCTGGAGGAATGACATAGAATATCGCAGAAGATAATATACCAGAGCCTACAGAGGGAATACAAACATATCTGGAAAAGCTACTAAACCCCAAAGAGTGAAAGATCCTGAGCCAGTACAGACTTAGGCTAGGTCTACACAACGTCATTTGTCGCACGTCAATTTTTATAATGATAGTCTATGGTGTCGCACTGCGAAATGCGACATGCTGCGACTGCGACGCGACAGTTGCAAAAAATCAATTCGAGATGGATTTTTCTGCGACTGTCACGTCGCAGCATGTAGCATGTTGCATTGCGACACCATAGACTATCATTCTAAAAATTGTCGTGTGATAAAATGTCGCGCGACAAATGTTGCAGTGCAGTGCAGTTGTGCCTTATCTGTCGCGCGACACATGTCGTCATGTAGACCTAGCCTTAGCGTCCACAGCCTGCTCATCAAATCCGCGGGGCACCAACAGAACTAACTAAGCCCAGGGAAAACAGACTGTGCCAGCGGTGCGACCAGGGGAAGTGGAGGATAATGCCCACTTCCTGCCGCACTGCCCCAAATACTCAGCAGACTCAAGAGACTGTCTGATCTCTGCCCAGACTTCACCTCCATGGAGGAGGAAGAGAGACTATCCATACTGCTGGGGCAAGAAGAAAACACAGCGGCCATAGTATCACAATATGTCAGTGCCTGCTATAGACTGAAAGGAGCTTGGTATGCCATGGACTTCTATACTTCTATACAGCAGTGTCTGACACCAAAAAAAAAGGACTGTGGCACGCTTTGGCGGATATCTACCAGCACTCCTTTTTTCAGCAAGGAATATTGATTATATGGATTCCAGGTAAATGAGAGTACCTCTTTTAAACTACAATACAGGTTTATTAAAATCCTTGAAGGAAAAACACAAGTCAAGACATTTCCATTGAAGTCACTGTACCTGCCGCACAAAGCTGTTTGAGGTAGTATCAGAAGACGTGCTTCCATCCGATCCTTTGAACCGGTTTTTCCGTCTAGCTCCTTTCCCATAGCTCTGAAAATACACAGAAGGTTGTTAATTCTATGTACATTTTCTTCATGTATTGCACTTTTTTCTATCAATAATAGCAGTGCACGTATGGAATATGCAGTATACATATGACTTAATAATAATAATGATAATTTTACTTCTGTATCTCACAAATCTACAAAAATTGGATCTGTTTTGACAGCATTTAAAGGCTCACTTAGTTTTCATAAAACTTTTGATATGCCTCTATAATGTGAACATAGAGACATATCAAAAGTTTTGATGGGTCTCTGAGAGCTGAGACCTGCACCGATCACTAGACTGAGGAGAGAGAAGCGCTCGCATAGTGCTCTGTCTTCACTGCAGTAATCAGAATCAAGATGGGCCCATAGGTTTTGTAACGGGTCCGTCTTGCTTCCTCTCCTACAGCGACGGAGAGTGCCATACGTGAGAACGTCTCTCTCCTCGTTCTAGTGATTGGTGGCTGTGTCAGCACTTGGACTCCCACCGATCAAAACTTTTGCCACGACACTACTGTGAGCGTCAGGGCCTTTTAAAACAGCTGATCGGTGGTGTCCTGGGTGTCGGATCCCCACCAATCAGATACTGATGAGCTATCCAGAGGATAGGTCATCGGTATATAATTTCAGAAAATCCCTTTAAAGGTCAAATGGCTTTCCATCCTTGGCATACAGCTGGACATTTTCTGTTCAGTGGAGATCCGATCACTGGGACTTTTGCTAATTACACAAGAGTGAAGGATCTTATCTCTCTAACATCCTCCAATTAAGGTACTGCGTAAGGAACAGAGCACCACAACTTCTTCATTCATGAATGGGGTTCTGCCCACTGGCTCCTGGTATTGCCCATACGGCTCAGTTAGGAGAGTGTTAGGTCCCGGGCTACTTGAGAAACCTTGGCGTGGTGCCCGGGCTTAGACATGTCCTACACCGTAGGACATGTTGACTAATCTCTCAATTTTAAAATCAGTTTGAGGGTTTAGTAAGACCGCAGTGTGCACCTGTCTTTGCTATTATTTTTGTTATATTAAGACCTCATTATTCACATTGTACTATAAATTTGACGCACATTTCAAAATCCACAGCAAAAGTCTTCAACTAATCCGCAAGGTCTGAACTGGAGATTAGCAAATCGATTCTAAATTAATTGGATTTGTTACGAATTTCACAACAATTCATCCGCCGAACAAATACAACGTTTTAGCGATTCGTTTATGAGGAATCACATATAAACTGCGTCCAGTGCAATTTTACTATGAATACTGGTGGGCAAAACCATGAAGGAGAAAAAAGATGGAGGATCACATTACACTAGGAGAAAGTGGAATGGAAGGCTTGCCCTGATTGGCTCAGAGTCTGACAGACAGTGTGATCACCCAATCAGGGGCAGGATTCAAGGTCCTTTGCTGAAAATATCATAGAATGCCTTTTTCTATGTTCAGCTTGTGACTTTGAAGAATGTGTTATGGCAATGTCTAACAAAAAGGAATTGCAGATACAAGCCAGTAATCTAGCTGTACTAAGGACCCTATAGGGAGAGAATATGGAGATGTAATTGGGTAGATTTTAGGTAATTTAAACAGAGAAAGTGAGGTCATCCAGTTGTATAGTTAATGCAGCTGCTGGCAGCTAGTTCTGTATTGCAAAACCCTCCCTGCAATAACTCATTTTGTCTATATATGAACAGACAGCCAGTCATTTGTTTTTTTAAACAAGTTTCTACGGTTAATAGGTTTATTGCCAACACCCCAATAGTATATATTCTGCTCCAAACATTGAGTAGTTGTGCATTTTTGTCTTCTAGTGCATTATACCCGTGTTACTGAATATGTTGCATATTACTGCAAATAATGAGAATTTACAGAAAAGGCAATACTGCAAAAATTTGATTTTGTACCCGTTTTATTGAATGCAATTTTTTTTACTGCAAAAAATGTGTTGTATCACTGCATCGAAACCGTGTAGGTCAAAGACGTTTCATTGCAAAAATTGCATTCTCATACCCATGTTAGTGAACACATAGTTCAAAGACATTTTACTGTCAAAATTGCATTCTTATACGCGTGTTAGTGAATGCATTACTGCATCACACCATGTAGTTCAAACACATTTTACTGCAAAAACTGCATTGCTAAAGTAATTTTTTTTATATCAGTGTACAGTGTGTATGTAGAAGGATAGGGACATTTGATTGTGTCTCTAATTTAAATTACAGAAAAAACACTTGTAATTTTACTAGTACTGTTTAACTCTTCAATTTTTCCATTTTTATTTTCTTCCTGTCAGTTTTAGGATTTAGTTTTTACAGTGTACCCTATTTGGTAAAACTGACATTTAACCTTCATTCTCCAGGTCAGTACAATTACAGCGATACCACATTTGTATAGTTTTTAATACTGAAAAAAACAACTTTCCAAATGTGCCAGATCTAAGCCCACTAGCTCTGTGAAGTGCAAGTATCTCCCATATGGCAGTTTTTCTCCACGTTGCCAGAAGACAAAAGCATATCTATGTGCAAAATCTGTAAGATTAAAATAAGCTGTAAGCATTCAGACACAAACATAGGCCCCACAGCTGTATTGCAGTATATGCAGCAACATCACCCGATCCAGTGGGTAAATAGAAGTGTCTGCCAGCTAGCGCATCAAGAGTCTCCTCCTTCTCCCAGCTTCCCTTGCACAAGCCAAGCCGCCTTCACATGTACGACAGTGTCCTTGTCATTGTTATCATCACTTACTGCTTCTCCAGCTCAGACTCCTCCTCCTCCTAATTCTACTGCACTCCATCAGCCATCGATAACGGAATGTGTGGCCAAGAAAACTCTATGTGCCCAGCAATCCGCTGGTGCGCAAGCTTAAGTCTGACCCGGCCAAGTTTCTGGTGGTGCAGTTGCTGCCATACTACTTAGTAGTAGAAATAGAACCATATTTTTCCATGGGGTTCATCTTTCTGATATCAGACTAGATACATTTAATTTGCATTTACAGGCTACAATTGCAATAACTCTTGGTAGGTTGGGTCCCATGCAGTGGCGTACATACCAGGGTCGCAGGGGTCGCAGTTGCAACCGGGCCCGGCACTCCAGGGGGCCCGGCCGCTGGCAGGGCCCCATCTTTACTCACATGTAGTGGCAATTTCGGGCCCCATCAGAGCGCTCCATGCCTCCATTACATGTATAATATGGGGGGGGGGGGCTGGAGGGTCAAGGGGGAAAGCGCACACTCACTCACACCCAGCTAGGCAGTTACGTTTCCATAGTGAAGCAGGTAAACCTCTGCTCCCTGCTTCACTGATCTTCAGAGCTCAGGAGCTTCCCCTGCTGGCCCCAGATCGCGCTGCTGGCTGTGGGAGGAGAGCTGAAAGCCCGGCAATCTGCCTCCTCTCATCAGGGAAGAATGTGTATTTTTTTTTTCTAACGCTGCAGACTGGGGGCGGGGGGGGGGGGGGGGGCTTTGATGGGCACAACTAGAGTGAGGGGGCACAAAAGTTGGCATCTCTACTGAGGGGCACCTAATCTACCATAACTAATTTGAGGGGGCACCTAATCTGGCATAACTACTGTGAGGGGGGAAAATATAAAGGCATAACTATGAGAGGGCACATATGAAGGCATAACTACTGTGACGGGGCATGTAATCTGGCATAACCACTGTGAGGGGCACATATGTGGGCATATCTAATGTGAGGGGCACATAATCTGGCATAACCATTCTGAGGGGGCACATATCTGGGCATATTTACTTTGAGGGGGCCCATAACCGGGCATAAATACTTTGAAGGGGCGCATAATCTGGCATTACTACTGTGAGGGGACACATAATCTGGCATAACCACTCTGAGGGGCACATATATGGGCATAAATACTATAAGGGGACACATATTTGGCATAACTACTATGAGGGGGCACATATCTGGGCACAACTTCTGTGACAGGAACAAAGGTGGGCATAACTACTGTGAGGGGCCACAAGGTGGGCATTAGTACTGTGTGGTTGCACTTAGGGGAAATGTCCTAGATTACCCTGCTATACATTGGCATGGCTCAGTCTTACAGGCCAGCACAGCGCCCCCTGCTGGTGATTTCACAGGGGCAGTCACCATCCCTTCCTTATGTGATTATTCTTTTTTTCTCACCACAGGGACCTTGGTCTGGATCCAGTGGACATCACCCTGGATGAGGTAGGACCAGATTTTATTAGGACTGGGTGAGTGTAGCCATGCATTGGGTTTAGGGCTCTTTAACACGAGCGGATCCCGTGCGGGTAATCCGTTGCGTGAAAGACAGCCAAGCCCCGTTCCGGACAGCAGAGACATGGAGCATTAACATGACTGGTAATGCTCTTTGCCTCTCTGTGATCTTTTTACTTCAAAATCACAGAGACATAAAGTTGTCACCGTGATTTTGTAGTAAAAAAATCACAGTCAACCATGTTACTGCTCCGTGTCTCTGCTGTCCAGAATGGGGCTTGGCACTCAGTCACGCCCCGGATTACCCGCACGGAAAGAGCCCTTAGTAAGAAAATCTGCCGGTTCTTTGTAAAAATGTTTGCACTGTGGCCCATAACACTATAGTTACAACACTAGTAGGGGAGGTAGTGGGGAAGGGGGGGGGGGCTTGAAGGCAGGTTGGAGGAAGGCGACGGGGAGGGGGCCCCATAGATCAGTTTCGCACCGGGGCCCCATGGATTGTGTGTACGCCACTGGTCCCATGCCATCTATTTAGTTGTCATGGTCCAGTGGGGTAAGTCACTCATGGTATACTGGTGTTGGCCAAGCTTATGGCTGGTCTACTTATTTAGTATTCTTCATGCAGTGTTGTATTTGTATATACTGTATAGTTTGGTAGTTTAAAAGGTTTTTCCAAGATTTAATAACTGATGACCTATCCTCTGGATAGGTCATCAGTACCTGACCAGTGGGGGTTTAACACCCGGGATCCCCGCCAATCAGCTGTTTGAGAAGGCATTGGTGCTCATGTGAGTGCCGCTGCCTTCTCCTTGCTCACCAGGCTGTACATAGTACAGCGGCTGTGCTTGGTATCGCAGCTCAGCCACATTCACTTATATGGGGCTGAGCTTCTCCTAGGCCACATGACCAATGAACATGTCATCACTGGCCTGCAAGCACTGCTGCTTTCTTGAACAGCTGATCATCATGGATCCCGAAAGTCAGACCCCCACCGATCAGATACTGATGACCTATCCAGAGGATCGGTCATCAATATTTAATTCTCAGAAAACCCCTTTAAGCGAAGCTGTTCTTTTATAAAGAAAGCCATGGCCTAATTTAACCACCAAGTAATATGTGTCCACGTGTCTGAGGCTACTTTCACACTCGCGTTTTGGCTTTCCGTTTGTGAGATCCATCATGGGCTCTCACAAGCGGTCTAAAACGGATCAGTTTTGCCCTAATGCATTCTGAATTGAAAAGGAACCGCTCAGAATGCATGTTTTCCTCCAATCAGTTTCCATTCAGCTCTGAAGCGTTTTGCGGTCCGGTTGACGAAACTGAGCCAAACGGATCCGTCCTGGCACAAAATGTAAGTCAGTGGGGACAGATCCATTTTCTCTGCCACAATCTGCCACAATCGAAAACGGATTTTCAATGGAGTTCATGACGGATCCGTCTTGGCTATGTTACAGATAATACAAACGGATCCGTTCATAATGGATGCATGCGGTTATATTATTGTAACAGATCAGTTTTTGCAGATCTATGATGGATCCGCCCAAAAAGCGAGTGTGAAAGTAGCCTTTTATTTCATATACAGTTGTGTTCAAAATTATTCAACTCCCACTGAAATTGAGTGTTTTGGCCAGTTTGACATTGATTTTGATCATTTCAGTCATCTTGTTTACAATTTAATCAAAGAGGGACTTGTAAGTCAGACAAATATAACATAACATTTATAATGAAATAACCACAAATGTCTTTTCTGTGCTCACATCATTATCAGTTTTATTCAACCCCCAAGTGACATTCAATCTTAGTACTTAGTACAACATCCTTTTCCAGTTATAACAGCTTTTAAACGTGAAGCATAGCTTGACACAAGTGTCTTGCAGCGATCTACGGGTATCTTCGCCCATTCTTCATGGGCAAAAGCCTCCAGTTCAGTCACATTCTTAGGCTTGCGCGCTGCAACTGCTTTCTTTAAGTCCCACCAGAGGTTCTCAATCGGATTTAAGTCTGGTGACTGCGATGGCCACTTCAAAATGTTCCAGCCTTTAATCTGCAACCATGCTCTAGTGGACTTGAAGGTATGCTTGGGATCATTGTCCTGTTGAAAGGTCCAACGTCTCCCAAGCCTCAGGTTTGTGACGGACTGCATCGCATTTTCATCCAATATCTCCTGGTACTGAAGAGAATTCATGGTACCTTGCACACGCTGAAGCTTCCCTGTACCTGTAGAAGCAAAACAGCCCCAAAGCATGATTGACCCCCCACCATGCTTCACAGTAGGCAAGGTTTTCTTTTCTTCATAGGCCTTGTTCTTCCTCCTCCAAACATAGCGTTGATCCATGGGCCCAAACAGTTCTAATTTTGTTTCATCAGTCCACAGAACACTATCCCAAAACTTTTGTGGTTTGTCCACATGACTTTTGGCATACTGCAGTCGACTCTTCTTATTCTTTGGAGACAGCAAGGGGGTGCGCCTGGGAGTTCTGGCATGGAGGCCTTCATTACGCAGTGTGCGCCTTATTGTCTGAGCTGAAACTTCAGTACCCACATCTGACAAATCTTTTTTCAGTTCCTCAGCAGTCACACGGGGACTTTTCTCCACTTTGCGCTTCAGGTTGCGCACAGCAGTCGAAGTCAGCATCTTCTTTCTGCCACGACCAGGTAGCGTTTCAACAGTGCCCTTTGCCTTGAATTTGCGAATGATGCTTCCTATGGTGTCTCTTGGTATGTTTAACATCTTTGCAATCTTCTTATAGCCATTGCCCTTCCTGTGAAGAGAAATCACCTCTTCTCTTGTCTTCCTGGACCATTCTCTTGACTTCACCATGTTTGTAAACACACAGTAAATGTCTAGAAGGAGCTGAGTATCACAGTCCTTTTAAATCTGCCTAATTGGTGCTTATTATGCTTGATTGCTGCTCCTTGACATCCACAGGTGTTTTCAATACCTGATCGAAAACACTTGAAAGAACCTCTGTTCTTAAGAGTGGTAGTCTTTAAGGGGTTGAATAATTGTGTCAATGAAGAAATCACAAAAAAAACATTTAATACTGTATTACAAAAACAATTGATGTCATTTTAGTTGCATTTGGTTCTTTAAAAAGTCCTTGTAAGATTTCATTCTGAACACAATTACAAATGTACACTAAATTCCCTAAAACCCTTTACAGCATTGGGGGTTGAATAATTTTGAACACAACTGTAGATGGGTATAGAGACTGTTCGCCCCCTCTCAATTTTAACCCCCTTTTTCTCCAACCCCATCCCCCCAATAAACTCCAACCCAATGATCCATACCCTGTCAAACCTTAATAAAGACTCGGACACCAGGCTGGATTAAATTGGCCACAGCAGCTGTTTAATGACATAAATTACAGTGCCTTGCAAAAGTATTTTGTTGCATTACAGCCTCAAGTTCAATGTTTTATTAATCTGAATTTTATGTGATGGATCAGAACACAATAGCCTAAGTTGCTGAAGTGAAATTAGAAAAATATATAAATAAAACTATTATTTAGAAATAGAAAACAGAAAATTGGCATGTGCGTATGTATTCACCCCCTTTGTTAGGAAGCCCATAAAAAGCTCTGGTGCAACCAATTACCTTCAGAAGTCACATAATTAGTGAAATTAAAACACTGCCATGAAGACCAGGGAACTCTCCAAACAAGTTAGGGACAATGTTGTTGAGAAGTATAAGTCAGGGTTAGGTTATAAAAAAATAGCCAAATCTTTGATGATCCCCAGGATCACCATCAAATCTATCATAACCAAATGGAAAAAACATGGCACAACAGAAAACCTGCCAAGAGACGGCCGCCCACCAAGACTCACAGACCAGGCAAGGAGGGCATTAATCAGCTAGGCATCACAGAGACCTAAGGTAACCCTGGAGGAGCTGCAGAGTTCTACAGCAAATACTGGAGTATCTGTACATAGGATGACAATAAGCCGTATGCTCCATTGAGTTGGGCTTTATGGCAGAGTGGCCAGAAGAAAGCCAAAACTTTCAGCTAAAAACAAAAAGGCACGTTGTGAGTTTGCGAAAAGGCATGTGGGAGACTCCCAAAATGTATGGAGGAAGGTGCTCTGGTCTGATGAGACTAAAATTTTACTTTTCGGCCATCAAAGAAAACGCTATGTCTGGCGCACACCCAACACATCACATAACCCAAAGAACACCATCCCCACAGTGAAACATGTTGGTGGCAGCATCATGCTGTGGGGATGTTCTTCAGCAGCCAGGACTGGGAATCTGGTCAGAGTTGAGGGAAAGATGGATGGTGCTAAATACAGGGATATTCTTGTGCAAAACCTGTACCACTCTGTGCGTGATTTGAGGCTAGGAAGGAGGTTTATCTTCCAGGAAGACAATGACCGCAAGCACACTGCTAAAGCAACACTTGAGTGGTTTAATGGGAAACATTGAACATTAGAATGGCCTAGTCAAAGCCCAGATCTCAATCCAATAGAGAATCTGTGGTCAGACTTAAAGATTGCTGTTCACAAGCGCAAACCATCCAACTTGAACTGTGGAGCCCTCCCATCATCCTCACCTGCGAACTTCAAGGACCTCCCCCTGCCACCAACGCACCAAATTGAACCCTTAATTCTGTGTCCCTCCACATCCTCAAAGCGGTATCTATCCCTTCTTGTAAAGGCAAACTCAACATATCCAGGCCCACTGCATTCAAATGCACTCCATCAGACCTCCAAAAACCTCCAACACCTTTCTCAAGCTGCATATGTCTCACCGCCACCGCCCCATTCCTGGCCATAAAATGACTTATCGCCCGATTAACTTTTACTCTGGCCCTGTTCACCGCCTCCACTGACCTGGCACCCCTCCAAACCTTCCTCGGGACTATGTCTGACCAAACTGTCACTAACTTTGGGAACAAGGCCGACAACTTCAACATGTCGAACTTAATGTCTCTTACAAGTTCCCGAAAAGGATGTGCCAAATTATTACCACCCACATGTACCACTAATACATCTGGTGCCCTATCCAGCCTAACAAAACGGTGTACGCAGTACCCGGCTCCATACCATGCCCCTATGACCCAACCATCTTACCAACGCCGCCGATCGATCGAAGCATAGTTGCTGACCGTCCGGCCGAACCGCTGCCCAGACAGCCCCCCAAAAGACATATGAAACTGAAAGCGGGACAAAAAGGAACAATCAGCGTGTCCTAATAAAGGCAAAACCCCAACCTTAACATCCGCCCCATATTCCCGCATACAACGCACTGGGCACATTGCACAGTCCGGAATACCGAACAACACCACTCTATGCCCCCTTCCTTCTACATCCGTCTTGGAACAACGTATTACAAATTCCACCCTATCGTGGAACAAATCTATGTCATCCCTAAACAACCCACCCACCCGACTAACCGTCGGACAAACCAACTCCCCCAAGCGCAAAGCCCCAAAGAGTGCCAATGAAAAGGCTAGTCTAAATAAACCCACCTCCCAGGCCGAACTACAAATCCCTTCTAACTGCTCCCTCAACTCCAAAAGCAACGCAAAAGACAGCGACCTCCTACCATTCTCCCCCACCCAGGGCCGGCCTTAGGTGTTCAGGCGCCCTGTGCGAGCTAACCTTGTGGCGCCCCCCCCCCCCCAAAAACAAAACAAAACACTGCTTGTTGCTGGCATCATGGCATAGGCTGGCTGACTATCCAACCAAGTAGTTACCAGCCCGCACACCCCAAAGGCCGGTGTAATGTTATACTTCCCTACTTCGTGAGATTTCCCTACCCTCGTCACTTCCAGTCGCACCGGACATGACGTGTAATACCCGTCACTACAAAAGTGTCACTTGGTGTGCTGTCGTCCCTCCTTAATCATGGGAAGTTGGTATATGTCAGTTTTATAAAATGTCATGTAATGTAATGCTATGTATTTCCCTATTACTGTGAAACTTGCATGTACAGGCCTGCTAGGGGTGTCATTCCAGCTTCTAGTCACTAGAGGGAGCTAGGGAGCCCTAGTTTATATAAGGCCCAGTCAGGGAAGTGAGAGGGAGACGGAGTCTAGTGTCTGTAGTCTACAGTTGGAGATTAGACAATGTCAGAAACCAGTCCAGGCCTGAAGCCTGCCATCAGGAGAAGGTTCCCCTCCTGAATTCCCTTATGCAGAAACAGGAATACTTAAGTTAAAGAGCCTGAGGAAGCTGAGAGAGAGACAGAGGCAAAGATCAAAGGAAGCAAGAGGTACTCAAGAGAACAGAGGAGGTACTCTAGAAAGCTAAAACCAAGGATATAAAGCCAGAGCTAGGTTATTGGGCCTTGGAGAGGATTTGCTATATTCCAGGATCAGTCAGAGATAGAGTGCAAGTTCCTGTACTGCAAGTCCTGTGTTTAACACTCTGTAATCACCTTGCTCAATCTGTATTGCCTGCATCAACCGTATTGCAAAATCGACTGTATGCCAAGGAACTGCGATTCCATTATTGTCTCTATGAAACCTACTAAAGTTGGAGTTCTGCTTTAACCTCACGGTGTTCCTCATTTATTCCTGCTATCCGCAAACGGCGTGCCACCGTTTAATTGGCACTGGCGTCACGAACAATTTCTACCATCACCTGCCTATGCAGAGAGTCAGCCGTCTCAGGTTAGTGTATATTGCACTACTACACCCAGGAACACCTTTACACACAACTTGAGTACGCTGCACCTCTCTTTTGGCGTCACGAACAGGATACGCATGCTTTCTAGTGCAAGAAGCGTGAACTTTGTGCCTTATACAGTTGCCCTGTGACTAAAGTGACAAATTACCTGTTTATTAAAAGTGGACTTTGTGGACTGAAAAACATACCCAAAGTGTACCTAAAACCTCCAAAAAGCGCTGTGCAGTGTTGCGCTACCAAGAGGAAGAAAATCGCCACACTGGAGTGTGGTTTTATGGACTTTTTAGGATCCTGCTTGCTGTCAGTGAATAGACAGCGTTTATACCCAAAGATGGCCGCTGAGGCTACTGAAATAGCTGCTGCGTCATCTTCATCCCGAAAAGGCGGGAAAAATTGGCGCCTTTCGGAGGAAAAAGCGGGAAAGAGTTCAAGGTCAGGCGCCACTGCTTATCTGGACATTTGCATGTCTGCCAGCATGGACACCGCCTTCCATATACTGGAATACCTGGGGGGCGGCCTCCCAGTGCAATGGGAGGAGCTGGCTGCTTTAATTGACGCGACCCTATCGCTCTCCTCAGAAGGATCGAGCATGTTGGAAAGTGAACAGAGCGTTGCTGCAACGTCCGCACCTGAGATTGCAAAGATGTCTGAGATTGGTGTAGAGCCAGAGGAGGCTCCACCGGCCTACTCTCCGGGACCGGAGCAACCCGCCTGCCGCCCAAGGGAGAAAGAACCAGAGCCCTACTATGGCTCGTGGAGGGACTTCTTTCAGCCCTCTTTCAAATGGTCCTCACTAATGGCGGAGATCCGGGAGGCCGCTATAAAGCGGAATACCAAGACCAAAATCGTTTATGAAGAATTGACTAAAACAATCCATGAAAAGCACACTAACACCCAACCCCGCCTGGAAAGGAGAAAGGGAGTGGTGGTGTCCTTCGACAAAATCCGTGGCTACGGGTTCATCCAAGACTATCTGACTGGCAGAGACCTATATGTGAATAGAAGGTATGTCAAAAGAGACTACCTCCCTTCTTATCAGCACAGCCTCCGTGAGGGAGAGGAAGTGGAGTACACCCCTGCCGAGAGCCTGCGAGGCCCTTATGCGACTGCTGTGACCCGTCCCAAGCGAGAACCTGAGGACTGGGAGGCAGAAGAAGGAGAAGACTACTCTGGCTGCGAGCGGGAACCTGAACGCTCTCCAGAGCCGGCCCATCACGCCTTTCAGGAGCGGAGCTCCTTCATTGGGCCTAACGTCTTCTGGCAGCCAACCGTGTTGGAGAAATGGGTGAGCCCCTATCCTTCCCCCGAGCTGCCTCGTCGGGAGAAGACCATGCAGGAGATGGAGAATTTAAAAGGACTTCAAAATACCTTTAAGAACATCCGGAGGGGTCGGAGACCAGACGCATCGCCAGAACCTGCAGAGGCCGAGTCCGCACCATCGGTGACTGTACCTGCGCCGGCGGCGCCAGCAGATGCCAGCGACTCCGACACAGAGAGCATCGGTGAGCAGATTGTCCGGCTGGAGGAGAAGTTGCGGGAGCTGCGCAAGATCGCGACCGCCAGGATCCAGACGCCGCCAAAGAAGAACGAGGTAAGGGTGCCTGTCACCACCCGTAGACCACCTTCTGCTGCCACCGCTCCGTCAGTGCCCCAAAGGAGACCCCCGGTTGTTGTGAATAGCTGCGCAGAGCCCACCGGACCGCTTGAGACGGCGGTAACCACTCCGTTCCATCCCACCATTATCATGCCGGGACCGGTACGGTCCACCCAAGGGTTTACCCCTAGGCCCATGGGGCCAATACCTATTAGGGGCCCCTTCACCTTGCAGCTACCCCCTAATACAGTTATGTGGGCCCATCCTCCTGTAGAGGACTACTACAGGCCGTACTTGCCAGCAGAGCCAAGTGGTTATGATATGCCACTGTGAATCAGCCTGCTAGGCCTTTGATTTATTTCATCAATGAATGAGGGTATTAACCCTTCCAGGACAGGGGTCCTACGTTTCCTGGTCCTTTGTTGCGGCTGCCAGTTCATCCACGGCTCAGTGGTAGGTGTTGACCACTGAAGTAATAAAGCTAACAAGGCCAAGTTTGTTTCCAGGATCTCCTGCCTGCTTTTGCTACCCCACGCCAAGTTGTGCCTGTTCCTTAGTTGCACCTTTTACCCTTCACCCCCTTTTCAGGTTGATCAGGGGTATTACAGCACTTGTCTTTGCTGTCCTTTTATTGTGCAACTTCATACTAAGGAACCGTGCCCGGAGACAGACTCAAAAGAACCTGAGCCTCTGAGATTTTTGCTCTTTTAAAGGAAATGTGCCCAGAGATGGACTCCACCGCATGAGAGCCTCTGTGATTTAATAGGAAAATAACCTGGGTACGGACTCATGTTTGTTCTTTGAGCCTCCAAGAACTTTTATACTGTTTTATCTATTGTGCTGTTCTATTATGGACTTATTCATTGTCATGGACTATCCTGATTATAATGTTACGCTGTGCCAGGTCAGCGCCCCAGTTCCATTCACTATCCTGAGAGAAGAGAACGACGCCCCTTGTCACCACACTTCACTTTTGCCAATTGGACCTGATATAAATGTAAATGCAGATGAATGACATAAATGTATGCCTGCATGTATCTTTTTCTATTTCAGGTAGAGATTCCAGTTGGGCCAGCCCTGATGGAGTACGAGGTCGTACTCAGCTTAAAGCAGTGGGGTATGTAGTGTACGGGGACTGTAATACCCGTCACTACAAAAGTGTCACTTGGTGTGCTGTCGTCCCTCCTTAATCATGGGAAGTTGGTATATGTCAGTTTTATAAAATGTCATGTAATGTAATGCTATGTATTTCCCTATTACTGTGAAACTTGCATGTACAGGCCTGCTAGGGGTGTCATTCCAGCTTCTAGTCACTAGAGGGAGCTAGGGAGCCCTAGTTTATATAAGGCCCAGTCAGGGAAGTGAGAGGGAGACGGAGTCTAGTGTCTGTAGTCTACAGTTGGAGATTAGACAATGTCAGAAACCAGTCCAGGCCTGAAGCCTGCCATCAGGAGAAGGTTCCCCTCCTGAATTCCCTTATGCAGAAACAGGAATACTTAAGTTAAAGAGCCTGAGGAAGCTGAGAGAGAGACAGAGGCAAAGATCAAAGGAAGCAAGAGGTACTCAAGAGAACAGAGGAGGTACTCTAGAAAGCTAAAACCAAGGATATAAAGCCAGAGCTAGGTTATTGGGCCTTGGAGAGGATTTGCTATATTCCAGGATTAGTCAGAGATAGAGTGCAAGTTCCTGTACTGCAAGTCCTGTGTTTAACACTCTGTAATCACCTTGCTCAATCTGTATTGCCTGCATCAACCGTATTGCAAAATCGACTGTATGCCAAGGAACTGCGATTCCATTATTGTCTCTATGAAACCTACTAAAGTTGGAGTTCTGCTTTAACCTCACGGTGTTCCTCATTTATTCCTGCTATCCGCAAACGGCGTGCCACCGTTTAATTGGCACTGGCGTCACGAACAATTTCTACCATCACCTGCCTATGCAGAGAGTCAGCCGTCTCAGGTTAGTGTCTATTGCACTACTACACCCAGGAACACCTTTACACACAACTTGAGTACGCTGCAAATGGACCATGTGATGAGCTCAGTGACGTCACCACAGGTCCTGAAGAAAGAACAGGAGACCGGCAGCTGCGCGATCAACTGGAGGAGGTGAGTTAATTTTTTTAAATTATTTTTTAACCCTCATTGGCACTTCCCACTGAGCCACCAATGTTTCTTATACTGGGGTATTGGGGGGGGGGGGGGGGGGGGGGGCGCACTGTGCCACCAACGTTTCTTATAAAGTTATACAAATACAGGAGGCGGGTGCCGGAATCTAATAGCCGACACCCGACCTCTGTGACAGGGAGCTGCGATCAGCGGCCGTTAACCCCTCAGGTACCGCACCTGAAGGGTTAACTCAACTGCAGCTGATCGCAGCTCCCTGTCACAGAGGTCGGGTGCCGGCTATTTGATTCCCGGCACCCGCCTCCTGTATTTGTATTAACAGGTCAGTAATCTTCATTGGTGGCGCAGTGGCCACAGCCCCTCCCCTCCTCCTCTCGTCTCTCTTCTTATTGGCAGCGGCGGGGGCAGCAGGCAGGTCAGACACAGGGGAGGAGGAATCAGGTCAGACAGGGGAGGGGGAGATGGAGGGGGCGCCCCGAGGGAGAACACAAGTGCAGCCTCGCCTGCCGCATATTACATTGCGAGCTGTCGGCCGCCCAGCGCCCCTGTTGCTATGGCGCCCTGTGCGGCCGCACAGCCCGCACACCCCAAAGGCCGGCCCTGCCCCCACCCATAACCGACGCCAACCATTTAATGCCCGAATGACCAGAAACGACTTTGTAAAATCTGTAATTTTTCTCAACTTGAACCCAAAAGCCAAACCTGCTATATAACTATTAATTTTTGTCACCGACCAACCTTCCTCCCCACAATGCCCAACGAACAACAACAAAGGAACTTCCAAATTCTTATTCCCAACATTCAACCTATCACACCAATTCTCCTAATACTGCCATGTGATGCGCCAGTGATGCCTGAATGAGCCCCTCTACAATTCCTCCAGTAGATCCCATAGACAAGTCGGGCACTGCAGCCCAAATTCCACCGCCTCCGGAGCCAGCTGCCGGAAACGCTCTCACTGTGAACGAGAGAGAGCATCAGCAATACAGTTATCGACCTCCGGCACATGCACCGCCACCACCCAGGTATTGAGCGACAAACACTCTAATAACAGCTGCTGCAGCAACCGTACTTATGGCGACGAGGCAGACAACCCGTTTATTGCCTGAACCACACCCAAATTATCACAGTGGAAGCGAACCTTCCTATCCCGAAAAACCTCCCCCCACAGCATAACCGCCACCACTATAGAAAAAAGTTCCAACAATGCTAAGTTCTTCACCCAGCCCCTTTCAACCCAACTAACTGGCCACTCTCCAGCACACCATTGACCCCACACAATAAACGCCAAAACCGCAACCCCCCGCCACGTCCGAAAACAGATCGAAATCAAACAAATCCACCACCTCCCCCATAAATAGTGAGCGACCGTTATAACTCTCCAGGAAGGAGCACTAAACTTGCAAGTCCGCCTGCAATTCCCTACCCAGACGGATGTAGTGGTGTGGTGCAACTACCCCCGCCGTCGCCCCCGCCAACCTTCTGCTACAAATCCTCCCCATGGGTATAATCCGGCATGCAAAATTAAAGGGAACCTGTCACCAGGATTTTGTGCATAGAGCTGGGGACATGGGCTGCTAGATGGCCGCTAGCACATCTGCAATACCCAGTCCCCACAGCTCTCTGCGCTTTTATTGTGTTAAAAACAGTTTTGATCCATATGCAAATGACCTAATATGAGTCCTGTATCCGGAGATGAGTCCAGCGTAAAGGAGCCCAGCACCGCCCCACGTCCTCCGAATCTCCTCCTTGCTGGCTGACGTCACAGAGCTGGAGAGCCGAAATCTCGCGATGCGCGAGCTAGCGCTTGCGCAGTTCGTTCCCTGTGCTGATGCCAGTACAGGGAATGAACATGATGCCGACACTGCGCATGCGCTAGCTCCCGCATCGCGAGATTTCGGCGCTCCAGCACTGTGACGCCAGCCAGCAAGGAGGAGATTCGGAGGACGCGGGGCGGTGCTGGGCTCCTTTCCGCTTGACTCATCTCCGGATACAGGACTCATATCAGGTCATTTGCATATGGATCAAAACTGTTTTTTAACACAATAAAAGCGCAGAGAGCTGTGGGGACTGGGTATTGCGGATGTGCTAGCGGCCATCTAGCAACCCATGTCCCCAGTTCTATGCACAAAATCCTGGTGACAGGTTCCCTTTAAGCTTTCCTAAAAGTGATTAAAGCTCACGCAATTGAATCTTTTTAAACCACCGTGCCCTCGCTACTTCTCACTACAAGTCTTCCAACTTATCCAATAGTAATCTACATTCCATCCTGATCGTATCAATCACTATCCCCAAAAAAACGAAATTCTGTGACTGGCCCCATCGTCTTTTCCGTTGCCAATGGAACCCCAAACGCCCCAAAACAATGTACCCAAAGTGTGCAATAACAATGCACAAATACTTGAATCCGGGGGTCCAATACAAAGAAAATCATCCAGGTAGTGAATGATGGATTCACAACCTGACGAGTCCACTACTGCCCATTCTAAGAATGAGCTAAACGTTTCGAAATATGCGCACGACAGGGAACAGCCTATCGGCAAACAACAATCCACAAAAAATCCCCCATCCCAATAACACTCCAACAAATGCAAACAATCCGGACGCACTGGCAGTAACCTAAACGCTGCCTCTATATCCGTCTTTGCTAGTAAGGCTCCCTTTCCAAACTTTTTAACCCATGCCACTGCCGCATCAAATGAGCTATAGACCATGGAACACAAGGCCGGATCAATACCGTCATTGACCGACGATCCCTTAGGAAAAGACAAGTGATGAATAAGTCGAAACATTTTCGCCTTCTTCTTTGGGACCACCCCCAGTGGTGACACCCGCAAATTCACGAATGGAGGTTCTGAAAAAGGGCCTTTAATCCTACCTAGTATGACTTCTTTGTTAAGTTTTTCTGCCACTACCTCTGGGTGTTCCATAGCCGACCTCAAATTCCTTTAAAACAGCACCGCCTCCCCTGGAATGAACGAAATTCTAAAACCCAATGAAAATCCCTCCCGCAACAAATCCATGGCCCTTATATCTGGGTATCTATCGAGGAATGGCTCCATCCTTTCGCCCCCCTCTGTCTATTACTCTTGAAGCATCGCGCAGCTCCATGGGACCCCCCACATATGGAGCATTCGTGCCTAAATTTGCATTTAGCCCCGAATTTACAGCCCCCTTCGATAAACGAAAAACACAATCCCTTTGCGGATGCTGCCGCGATGTTGGACTGACCCCCACTTCCGGATTCCCTTCGAAACGGCTGCCCTGATCTAATAGGCGCAGTCACTTATAACCACAAAGCTATATCTTTGTGATCCCATCTCATTTCTGGACACACCGCCTTCCGCTGCCTAAACTGTCATAGCGCAGCCATGCTATCCCCCCGTATACCCAATACGCTTCTCCAATCTTGTCCAAATAGCAAAACAGCGCCGAACAGCACTCCGGCACCTTTTCCCCTATCACACTGGCTAATATCGCAAACGCCTGTAACCAATTCTGAACCGTCTGCGGTATTAACCAATATTTTCGCTTTTCCTCATCCTCTTTTTTCCACTCTTCTCTCCTTACCCTATCCAGGTTGAAATCTACATGTACTCCCCTTTCCAAATTCGCTCCCTTACCTCCTGCTTTAAATGAGCCCCCAACGGGCCGTCAAAACACACATAAACCTCCCCTCTTGCCTTATCGTCCAACCTCACCGTTTCTCCCTCTGCTGCGCTGCCCGCCTTTACCGACGCCCCTTTATCCGTTACCCCCAACCTACTTCCCCCCACAATGCCAGACCCAACCGGGGCCCCCTCCACCCCCCAAGCCAACTGGGATGCCCTCCCATACCCCACCGTGCTAACAAGCCCGACAACCCCCCATTAGCTGACCTAAACCCCTACTTAAATCCATCTGGGGCCCCCCGCCTCCCCCGTTATCCATAACCGCCACTAACTGCTCTAAAGGTCCCCACGTTATATCACCTGGCTGCCTGGGTGCTGTGACCCCATCAGCCACAGATCCTGATTCCAGATGACCACTCCTCTGCGATGATCTTCCGGATCCTGTGGAGATGGATTCCAGACTCTGTCCCCTGGCTGGGCTCAAGCCAGGGACGATGGAGCTGCTCTCCTCTAAGGATGGCTCACAAGAAGCGGAGCTTCTTCCCTGCTGCTGACTTGGTGAAAGGGGCCTGCTGTACTGTACGCTACCACAGGACTGGCAGCAGCCCTGCACCTCCTGGCATCCTGCTCCTGCTGGTGGACACCTTCCTTCCCCGGACATGAGAAGGTGCCCGCCATTCCTGGTCCTGGACCCGCTCCCGCGCCGCTTCTCGCTGCAGGTGGAGGTGACCGGGCCCGGCCACCTCGTGGGCTCCCCCTACCTAGCGGATTCCTTCCACGCCGGGGCATGCGGGAGGCAACTTTCCCCGCTGCACCCTGACGTGAAGGGTCCTCAGAAGGGGAGGGGATGAAGCAGGGCTCTCATTGGTTTGCATGAAATGAACCACAAAAAATTCAGCTCCATGTGAATCCGAACTTTTTGAGAAATTCAAACCAGTTCGCTCATCCTTACCAGAGAATACAGTTAGAATGACCATGGGAAATCTTCACCCTGAAGCTCACCAGTCTGTACATCACAACATCATTTCCAGCTGCAATTACTTTACTATGCAAAAACCTATCAACATTCCATAGAGGATTCTAATAATTACTGTTGACTTTGGGCAATTATTAAAATTCTTAGCCCCAAACATTCTTAATTACAGTATATATGTCAGAGGCAAAAGCAATTTGCCAGAGGCCCAATGGTGAGAGAATAATTTTTTTGGTTCAAAGTCTTGGTCTGTTTACTGTTAGATATTTTCCTAATTTTTTGAGCTACAGTTATTGTATCATATTTTATCACATGTATGTATATCTATTTTAATATTAATATTACTACCGTAGTACTACACAGTCTTATATTTCCAGAATATCGAGACATCTTTACAGACCAATCAAACGATTCATGTCTAAAGGAGCAAAATTAATCAGTAAGGCTGGGTTCACATCACTGTTTCATTTTCTGTTCTTCTGATTTGTCAGAAAGACAGGGAAAAAAACAAAAACAGCATCCTGTAAAAAAATTGATCAGTTATGCACTTTTGGCGTCCGTTTGAGCCATTTCTGTTCTGTTTGCAGGACTTCTTTTCCATCTAAAAAAAATGGATCTCTGACGGAAATGGTTCAAACATGTGCCAAATGTGCATAACTGGTGCACAGGATGCGTTTTTTTCTGTTCTTCTGACGGATCAGAAGAATGGAAAATTAAACGGTGATGTAAACCCGGCCTAAATGTCTTCCACTGGTTGGTAAATTGCAAAATGTTACATTATAAAATAAATTGGAAAATAGTATATAAATACATTACAAAAATACAGTAGAGTACAATATTCTGTTAAAAAGGGAGAAGACCAACAAGCATTTCCCTTAAATAACCTAAAAACACAAATACAAATAAAATCATTGAGTTGTGTTCTCATCTGTCAAGTAAAAACTTAGGGGCACATTTATTAAGACCGGCGTTTTAGATGCCGGTCTTAATAAAGGCCCTGCACTGGCGGAGGACCCGCTGAGGTTATGCCTCTCCATAACTTTGCCGCATCCAGACCCAGTTGTAAATGTAAGACATCATTTAACCAAGCTCAAAATTTTAAGCTAATCAATTTCCTAATATATCTTTAGAGCGGCCGGAGTTCAGCTTTTCTGATGCAGAGCTCCAAATCTCTTGCTTTGCCACAGAATTAAATGATAAATTATTGGCTGTGACTGCCCCTAGAGGGAGCCTATGTGTTTAAACTCCTGAGTTCCCTCTAGTGGTGGCTGCAGGTAGACAGACCTTTAACATTTATATCTATGTTGGGAAATGAGAGCTATGCATAAGAAACAACGGAGCTCCAACCTCTATAAGGATTTTATAAGAAATGTATCAGCATATAATTTTACTCCTACAGTAGGCAGATAGGGAAAAAAAATCTAAATTGGTGTCCAAGCAGAGGCATTCACATTCTGCCATCCGCTTCTACAAGCAGACAAGCTTGTTTATAGGAATAGCAACCAGCTCTCTCTGCACTGCATACCCAGACACCAGCTTTATGTCAAGCACTGTATATAAACACTCCGCAGGGATGCTGATATAAATGTGAGCAGAGCAGACTGTGGAATATACGGTACAAGCCAGAAAGCGAACGTTATCTGAGGTTATATCCCCATCCTATAAAAAGTCAACCCATGCATGTACTATGTAATCCGTTAGAAATGTGTAACCTTGAGCATGCAGAGACGTTGTGGGCATTTCCATGTACGCCAAGAACGCATTCTGAAATGGTTTACAGATGGGCCAACAGATTAATGAAACAGATGACAGATCATTAGTTACGGCAATTACTAAGAATGGGAACAGGTAGGTATTACTGATATTATAAGAAATTTGTCCAAAAATCATGATAAATTCCATAGTACCAAGGGCGCACACAGATCTCATAGCAAAGCTTAGTATGGGCTCCCCCTGCTCCACTAAGGTCTCTTTAACATCAACGTTAGAGCTCTCCGACACGCTGTAACGGCCTGTCGGAACTCCCGGTAACATCTACAGCCTAAATAGGTTGTTTAAAAAATGTAATACAAGTATAATAAGACAATAATAAAATAAGATAAGAGGCAGAGGGCAACTTTTAATTCAATTATTTACAGCTTCCATTAATATAAGTGGTAACTGTATAAATTCCTAGGCACCAAGCTCCCCCTAGTGGTGGCTTCAGGCAGCCAGCTTTATAATATACTGTGTAAAGAGAAGTGGGAAATGTATCAATATATGTTTGCCAGTTGTCTGCTGTAAATACATTGAGAAATATGGTTTTCAGAATGAGCACCGTATTTATAGGAGTTATATAAAGTGAGTGAGGCAGAGGTCAACTTTATATTACAATTTTTTTTAATTAAAATTTCTACTAAGAAAAAAAAAGAAATTTGTCAGAAATCTGGGAAGTCACGCTTTGCGGTCCATGTTGCCATGATGCATGCATATTGGGAAAGTAAGGCTGGAGCTCTCTGGCAGGCTGTTCCGGCCGAAAACAGACTACCACAACTCTCATGAATCAGCAAAGCCAGATGTTATTGAGTGATATATAAATATATACAGGGACTCACCCCTCGTACTAACAAAACTCCCCACTAAACACAGGAGGGAAGGGGAACAGTAACTGGGCCTGGAAACTAGGGAAGAAACAGGTCACCTCCTGAACAACCCTAATCCGGACCCTAACTACCTATCAATATTAATAGACCTTGAAGGTAGGAATATTCATATGCTGGATACCTAGGCCCTTATATCCCTATAAGGCCCTGGAATGAGGTTAGGACCAGAGACAACCCATTCCTCCCCAGATAGACGAATGGAAGTCTCTGTCTCAGGCCCAGGTACAACAACAGGGAATATAACAAACACACAACAATAAGAACAGACAAGACTTATCTGAAAGTAGAAAACTGACCACTGCAGAAACACCACAGAGTACAACCGACCAGCTAGTTAGAAGGCAGGAAGAAAATCTATAAATCGCACCTCCAAGAGTGAGAAGCGGCTACTTATGGGAAAGGTAGTTTACCAACAAGCAACACCTGAAGCAAGAGGTGTGGTATTCACCAAAACACAGACACAATAAGATCCACAGTGAACTTGTCAATTTAACCCACGAGTTGCCAGTCTCTACGATCTCCTGGTACCTGCCACGGGAATGTCCGTGACAATAGCCTTAAAAAGCCGAGTGGTGAAGATATGATCCCAGTGCTCAGGATCTATAGAATTATAAAAAAAATATATAATCACCTCTCAAGGCCTAAATAGGTTGTTTCAAATATTTAATACAAGTATAATAAGACAATAATAAAATAAAATAAGATTAGTTACAACATAATCTGAAATATATGAGGAGATATAAAAAGACAGAAAATGTAGTTGCTCTTTGCGCTATTTTGCGTTTTAAGCGAATACTATTTATCACTTGGTAGTGTAAGGCATCGCTCTCTCTCAGGGGGTCGCAATCACAGATGTCGCCACTGACAACGGGGTTCTAGTCCAAGTGGTGCTTTATTTTGGCACCTCAGCACCAGCACAAACATAAACATCAAAATAAACACCTGCCCGTCTGGGCTCTACCTAATACATGTGATGTATCTATCTCACCTATAGAGCGCAGTCCACAAAACAGGGTATTAGATCCGGCTTTCCTCAGCCTCGTGGCCCCTCAGCCCTCCTGGCTGAGACCGCACAGAGCCTCTGCAGGCTGCCGTTTCCAAGTCCCACTGGACACCTGCACTGAGGGCTGGTTTATCCCCCCCCAGTGATTACATCCAGCTGGCCTCACCTGTGGTGGAATAGGAGTGTGGACTGGAATATCTACCCCCTCCAGGCCTCTATCAAGTATGAGGCCTGTCATTGCCTCACAGTAGGCAAATGTTTATCTTACGAACACCTAGTCTTCATAAGGTAGATGTTTCCGGCCTATATATATCTATTGCGGTATATATGTATGTCCACTTCTTATTTGTTAGTATTGTCCTTATAATGGCATATGTAATTTTATTTTAAATGAAGAAAGAAGTTCTTGCCATGGATGTTCCTTATGGTTAGATGTTGATTGCACACAGTGGACAAAATATATATGAGACTCCGCCAATTCTGTTTTCCAGCAGTATAATTATAACAATTATGGGGTCATTTATCAGACTGGTGTAAAGTAGAACTGGCTTAGCTGCCCCTAACAACCAATCAGATTCTACTTTTCATTTTCCAAAGGAGCCGTCCAAAATGAAAGGTGGAATCTGATTGGTTGCTATGGGCAGCTAAGCCAGTTCTACTACACACCAGTTTGATAAATTACCCCATTAGTGTTTTGCTTTGAGACAGTTATTAGCAACAAATTATATAATGGACACAATAGTGTGTACTCGCTATATACACATATGTTGCCATATTTATAAAAGTCAGTTGTTGAGCATAAAGTTACACAGTGATTAAAGCAATTGCTAATTGTTTGTTACCCACTGTGTTCTTGCTCATGCAGCCATTTTACAGGCTAGGGCAGCGCTAAAGCCCGCCCATTAGAGCCGGTGATATCACCAGGAATACTGCTAGGTGGAAGCCTCTGCCTAGCAGAGACCCGGTACGTCACCGGATCTAATGAAAAAGCAATTTCCCTGTGCGGTTCAGCACAGGGCAAGGAAGAATGCTTCAATGCTCATCTCAGAGGGGCAGCCTGGGTGAAAAAGGGGATATGTCCCTTTAAGTGAGCTGTTGGTCATCTTGCTCACTATTTTTAGGTACTGGGTGGTCCACAAGGTCTGTACTGGACTAGACGGACCATAATGACTCATTCCATACTTTGTGTTTCTTGAAAAAATTAGGCACAAATAATTTAAATATAAATTGTCATTATATCGTATTTTCTGTTGGCAACTGATGTAAAAACATAAAAAACAATAAAATATAAAAAATATAAAAAGATATATAGATGTATTTTCATATAGACTTCATATGAGTTATATTTACATTATATACTGGATTATATGAGTGGTTGCTTACTCACATACTAAATTGGATGGATCTTATTACAGTATTTTTTATCTGTATTGAGATTAGTATACATTCCTGATTACAAATATAACAAAAGAAGCATCAATGTGAATGAACAAAAACTCTTCAGTGAATTATGTGTGGATAGGGCCTCAGTTTGATTGTAAATTGCTCTCTACCATTAGGTACCAACCTACTATCCCCTAAATTCTTTGTCTGTACTATCTAGAATTACATCTCAACGTGCAGATATATAAAATTAGGGCTAAATTGTTTAAAACGCTTTTACTTATCCAGGCCATTCTGAATTTGTTTTTTCATCACAAATTGTACTTCATGACACTGGTAAAATGGAGTAAAAAAAAAAAAATTTTTTTTTTTTTTTTTTAATACCAAATTTACCAAAAATTTTGAAAAGTTAGCAAATTTCCAAGTTTCAATTTCTCTACTTCTATAATACATAGTAATACCTCCAAAAATAGTTATTAATTTACATTCCCCATATGTCTACTTTATGTTTGGATCATTTTGGGAATGCCATTTTATTTTTTGGGGACGTTAGAAGGCTTAGAAGTTTAGAAGCAAATCTTTAAATTTTTATTAAAATTTCTAAAACCCACTTTTTCAGGACCAGTTCAGGTCTGAAGTCACTTTGTGAGGCTTACACAATAGAAACCACCTAAAAATGACCACATTTTACAAACTACACCCCTCAAGGTATTCAAAACTTGTTTTATAAACTTTGTTAATCCTTTAGGTGTTCCACAAGAATTAATGGAAAACAGAGATAAAATTTCTAAATTTCACTTTTTTGGCAGATTTTCCATTTTAATAATTTTTTTCCAGTTACAAAGCAAGGGTTAACAGCCAAACAAAACTCAATATTTATGGCCCTGATTCTGTAGTTTGCAGAAACACCCCATATGTGGTCGTAAACTGCTGTACGGGCACACGGCAGGGCGCAGAAGGAAAGGAATGACATACGGTTTTTGGAAGGCAAATTTTGCTGGACTGTTTTTTTGACACCATGTCCATTTGAAGCCCCCCTGATGCACCCCTAGAGTAGAAACTCCAAAAAATTGACCCCATTTTGGAAACTACAGGATAGGGTGGCAGTTTTGTTGGTACTATTTTAGGGTACATATGATTTTTGGTTGCTCTATATTACAGTTTTTGTAACAAGAAATAGCTGTTTTGGCACAGTTTTTATTTTTTGTTATTTACAACATTCTTCGGACAGGTTAGATCATGTGTTTTTTTTATAGAGCAGGTTATTACGGACGTGGCGATACCTTTTTTTGTTTATGTAAGTTTTACACAATTATTTCATTTTCGAAACAAAAAAATCATGTTTTAGTGTCTCCATAGTCTCAGAGCCATAGTTTTTTTTAGTTTTTTTGGGCGATTGTCTTAGGTAGAGTATCATTTTTGTGGGATGAGATAACGTTAGATTGGCACTATTTTGGGGGGCATACGACTTTTTGATCGCTTGCTATTACACTTTTTGTGACGTAAGGTGACAAAAAATGGCTTTTTTGACACCATTTTTATTTTATTTTTTTACGGTGTTCACCTCAGGGTTTAGGTCATGTGGTATTTTTATAGAGCAGGTTCTTACAGATGCGGCGATACCTAATATGTCAACTTTTTATTTTGTTTAACATAAAAAAAGCATTTTTGAAACAAAAAAAATCATGTTTTAGTCTGAGAGACATTTTTTTTTTAATTTTTTGGGCCAGTGTTTCATGTAGGGGCTCATTTTTTGTGGGATGAGGTGACGGTTTGATTGGTACTATTTTGGCGTACATATGACTTTTTTGATCACTTTTATTACCTTTTTTGGGAAGTAAGGTGGGCAAAATTTCAATTTCATTATAGTCTTTATTTTTTATGGCGTTCACCGTGCGTGGAAAGTAACATGACCATTTTATAGATCAGGTCATTACGGACGCGGTGATATCAAACATGTGTAGGGAATTAAATTTTTTTAATTTTTAATCAGTGATAAATGTGTTTTTTTATTTTTACCTTTTTTTTTCACTTTTTTTACATTTTTTTGACCCAGACCCACTTGGTTCTTGAAGATCCAGTGGGTCTGATATCTTTAGCATTTTTTTCATTTCCACCCCACAAATCTTACAGTTTCTCAATACAATACATAAACCCTTCAATGATTCAATCAAAAAGTATAACTCTTCCCCCAAAAAACAAGAAAACATCTATGTCTAGGCTTCTAAATTTTTTTTTAAAAAAGTTATGACTCTTTGAGGGTGGGGTGGGAAAAAATGAAAATGTTTTTTGCTTGGTACTTATAAGGGTTGTCCCACAAAAAATATTCTACAGTTTTCAAACCAGCGCCTGGATCGGAATACTTTTGTAATTGCATGTAATTAAATATTTAGTATAGCCGCTGAGTTATTCACTGAAATCTATCTGTATAGCGCCACCTGCTGTTTGGTCTTTTCCTAATTTCTCTGTCCTGCTCACTGAGACTGAAGCACATGCTCAGTTCTATCCTTTAACTGCCACCAGCTGCAGCAGAAAGGATACTCCCCTAAGAAAGGACACACTCCCTGAGCTGCCAGCTTGAAATAAATCTAGGAGAAGAATTGAAGCAATGAATGGGGAGATCTATGGACCCATGTGAGGTACAGGGCTGGTTCTAGCTTTGTTAGAAAGAAGCTGTCATGTACTATATGATGCCAGATTTTCATTTTTTTTTACATTAATCATGGGATAACTCCTTTACTTGGTAAAACATTACACCACTTTAGACCACCCATTACATACCACCAACAATATTCAGGATTATCTGACATGTCTGTTTTAGTAACATGTCACATTAGTCACAACGGTGAAGCATCTACTCTAAGTGATCTGCATTGTGCCATCGCTCATTTATTCCTCCTGGTAATGTATTAATAAATTGACAAATATGTGTTACCATTTGGACAGATTCCTATGCACTTGGACGTGGAAATAAATCAATTCTATCTGTCCAGCACTTATTTCATCTGAGCTGGATCCAAGGACCAGACATATGTGAACAAGTCCTTCAAGTATGGTGGTAGAGAACATATATAATCTGCAGGTTGCTATGGCTTTAACACATAATACTACATTATGCACTGCTGGTCTCAGTAACACATAAAATACATTCACACATATTAAAAGTCAAATATACAGTATGTCTAATGGAAGTAGAGTTTGGTCTTCTTCCTCCAACTGAGGCATGTTGAACCAGCTCAATGAGATGGACAAAAAATAAGCAAAAGAACAAACAGCAGGTGGCGCCATACAGATACATTTTATTGAATAGCTCACTGGCTATACTTAATTTGTATTACTGGTGTTAAAGATGTGTGAATTTTATTCTATATTTTTTGTATATCTAGGATTGTAATGACTTAACTTTTTCTTTTTAAGTTCCTCCCACCCCTCTCTTTGTTTTAAGACTGGAGAAGAGAGGGGGGGGGGGGCAAAGAGCTGTGTTGTGGGAAGCATCTGATTTCTCATCCTTGTACAGGTGTCCCAAGGGGGGTATATAGAGTGTGGTGGAATGTGTAAGCCAATCATATGGCTTGATGATATATATATTATTCACTGCCTATAGAGAAGCACCTCTTTGAAGTGTCACATATGACGTATGCAGTATTATTGTTAGACTGTCCGCCATTATAAGATGGCGGACACTTAGATGTTTACATTAGTTCACATTCCAAAGTGGTACCCACTGCGCAGATGTTAAGAGTGTTATCTCTGTTTCTCTTATCTCTTTTTCCTTTTTGACCAATGAAACAATGTTTTATGCCTCAGTGAGGACTGCCCTCTTCTGAAGATGTATATACGCTTACCCCATGTAATAAAAGTTAGAGATTGCTTTGACCAACTTCTGTGTCAGTGTCTAGTCTCTCAACCACGCGTGGATATTAACCCCTTGGGGGTACATTGATTTGGAGCACCAGAGTGTATCTCAAATGCTCTAATTTAGGGTGTCTTCATCACTGGTACATGCAATTACAAAAGTATTCAGGTGCTGTTTGAAAAATGCAAAATATGTTTCATGACACAGCCCCTTTAACATGCACATTCTCGACTCATAACCCAACGCTTAGGAACCTAAGCCCAATCTACAGATGCACTCCGCAAGTTCAATTAAAGGGGGCAAAGGAAGCTACAAAGGAGCCATCAATTGCACAGAAAACTAACAACATGAGTGCTCATTAAAGCTATGTCTCATCAAGCAGACCTCTCTATAAACTGAAGCTGGCCCAGCGATCGATCGGCCACTGGTCCGGCTTCAAAACTGCAGAAGCCATACATTTCCCCTACAGTGGCCACTACTGGAGAAGTGTAGTACTACATGCTGGTCATTGAATTGAAATGATGACCATATGGATGGGCCAAGTCCACCAATGTGAGAGCTATTATTGCACCTCTCTACTCTTTCTTGTGAAGGGGACTCCCTACACACAATCTGATGTCTACTGTATATGACCAATAGGTGATATAGAAAGGGTCGGTCCTGGTCAGATAAACCTATTAAAAATAATTGGTGGCCAAGTGGCATTAGTTATAGACATGAAATTATAACCAGTACGAGTGTTCACCTCATACCTTCATGGCTTTAAGGAACATGGTGACATTTAAGCACTAGGGATGAGCGAACCCGAACTGTATAGTTCGGGTTCGTACCGAATTTTGGGGTGTCCGTGACACGGACCCGAACATTTTCGTAAAAGTCCGGGGTCGGGTTCGGTGTTCGGCGCTTTCTTGGCGCTTTTTGAAAGGCTGCAAAGCAGCCAATCAACAAGCGTCATACTACTTGCCCCAAGAGGCCATCACAGCCTTGCCTACTATTGGCATGGCTGTGATTGGCCAGTGCAGCATGTGACCCAGCCTCTATATAAGCTTGGATCACGTAGCGCTGCACGTCACTCTGCTGATTCAAGCATAGGGAGAGGTTGCTGCTGCGACGTTAGGGCGAGATTAGGCAGATTAACTCCTCCAAAAGACTTCATTCTGTGATCGATCTCCAGCTGTGGATCATTGAAGTGCTAATATCGAATTGCTCACTTTTTTTAGGCTGCCAAGAGCGTTTTTATATCACTTTTTTCTGGGGTGATCGGCGGCCATTTTGTGGCTTGTGGTGCGCCAGCACAAGCTACCACCAAGTGCTTTTAACCATCAATAGTGTGGTTATTTTTTGCTATATCCTACATCAGCTGCAGGCTGAGCCTGTGTCACCGAAGTGCATTTAACCATCAACAGTGTGGTTATTTTTTGGCCATATACTACATCAGGTGCAGGCTGAGCCTGTGTCACCCAAGTGCATTTAACCATCAACAGTGTGGTTATTTTTTGGCCATATACTACATCAGGTGCAGGCTGAGCCTGTGTCACCCAAGTGCATTTAACCATCAACAGTGTGGTTATTTTTTGGCCATATACTACATCAGGTGCAGGCTGAGCCTGTGTCACCCAAGTGCATTTAACCATCAACAGTGTGGTTAATTTTTGGCCATATACTACATCAGGTGCAGGCTGAGCCTGTGTCACCCAAGTGCATTTAACCATCAATATTGTGGTTATTTTTTGGCCATATACTACATCAGGGGCAAGTTGAGCCTGTCACCCAGCGCCTAAAAAATAGACCTGACATTTATATTCCTTCAAATCAGTACTGTTTTAGCTGGTCAAGTTATTTGTAGTGACTGTAAAAGCACAGTTTTTGTTCTGGGTTGAGAAACAATAGTTTCTGCTTTATCAGGCCTACTTTAAATCTATCCCAAAAAGGATATCTTAGATTCAAGGTGCTGATAGTGTCATTCAGAAAAACTTAACACACACGCTACCGTGCAGATACAAGTCTAATTCTGTAATTTAAACGTATACCTGTCACACAGCGCAAAAAAAATAGGCCTCACATTTCTATTCAACCAAATCTGTACTGTTTTAGCTGGTCAAATTATTTGTAGTGACCGTAAAAGCACAGTTTTTGTTCTGGGTTGAAAAACTATTCCCAAATTTGCCATTTTCTAAATTGTGGTGAACGGGAACAATGAGGAAAACATCTAATAAGGGACGCGGACGTGGACATGGTCGTGGTGGTGTTAGTGGACCCTCTGGTGCTGGGAGAGGACGTGGCCGTTCTGCCACAGCCACACGTCCTAGTGAACCAACTACCTCAGGTCCCAGTAGCCAGCAGAATTTACAGCGATATTTGGTGGGGCCCAATGCCGTTCTAAGGATGGTAAGGCCTGAGCAGGTACAGGCATTAGTCAATTGGGTGGCCGACAGTGGATCCAGCACGTTCACATTATCTCCCACCCAGTCTTCTGCAGAAAGCGCACAGATGGCGCATGAAAACCAAGCCCATCAGTCTGTCACATCACCCCCATGCATTTCAGGGAAACTGTCTGAGCCTCAAGTTATGCAGCAGTCTCTTATGCTGTTTGAAGACTTTGCTGCCAGGGTTTCCCAAGGGCATCCACCTAGCCCTTCCCCAGGGGTGGAAGAGATAGAATGCACTAACGCACAACCACTTATTTTTGATGATGAGGACATGGGAATACCACCTCAGCACGTCTCTGATGATGACGAAACACAGGTGCCAACTGCTGCGTCTTTCTGCAGTGTGCAGACTGAACAGGAGGTCAGGGATCAAGACTGGGTGGAAGACGATGCAGGGGACGATGAGGTCCTAGACCCCACATGGAATGAAGGTCGTGTCACTGACTTTCACAGTTCGGAGGAAGAGGCAGTGGTGAGACTGAGCCAACAGCGTAGCAAAAGATGGAGCAGTGGGCAAAATCAGAACACCCGCCGCCAAGAGACTCCGCCTGCTACTGACCGCCGCCATCTGGGACCGAGCACCCCAAAGGCAGCTTCAAGGAGTTCCCTGGCATGGCACTTCTTCAAACAATGTGCTGACGACAAGACCCAAGTGGTTTGCACGCTGTGCCATCAGAGCCTGAAGTGAGGCATTAACGTTCTGAACCTTAGCACAACCTGCATGACCAGGCACCTGCATGCAAAGCATGAACTGCAGTGGAGTAAACACCTTAAAAACAAGGAAGTCACTCAGGCTCCCCCTGCTACCTCTTCTGCTGCTGCCGCCTCGGCCTCTTCTGCTGCTGCCGCCGCCTCGGCCTCTTCCTCCGCCTCTGGAGGAACGTTGGCACCTGCCGCCCAGCAAACATGGGATGTACCACCAACACCACCACCTGCGTCACCAAGCATCTCAACCATGTCACACGGCAGCGTTCAGCTTTCCATCTCACAAACATTTGAGAGAAAGCGTAAATTCCCACGTAGCCACCCTCGATCCCTGGCCCTGAATGCCAGCATTTCTAAACTACTGGCCTATGAAATGCTGTCATTTAGGCTGGTGGACACAGACAGCTTCAAACAGCTCATGTCGCTTGCTGTCTCACAGTATGTTGTTCCCAGCCGGCACTACTTCTCCAAGAGAGCCGTGCCTTCCCTGCACAACCAAGTGTCCGATAAAATCAAGTGTGCACTGCGCAACGCCATCTGTGGCAAGGTCCACCTAACCACAGATACGTGGACCAGTAAGCACGGCCAGGGACGCTATATCTCCCTAACTGCACACTAGGTAAATGTAGTGGCGGCTGGGCCCCAGGCGGAGAGCTGTTTGGCGCACGTCCTTCCGCCGCCAAGGATCGCAGGGCAACATTCTTTGCCTCCTGTCTCCTCCTCCTACTCAGCTTCCTCCTCCTCTTCTTCCACCTGCTCATCCAGTCAGCCACACACCTTCACCACCAACTTCAGCACAGCCCGGGGTAAACGTCAGCAGGCCGTTCTGAAACTCATATGTTTGGGGGACAGGCCCCACACCGCACAGGAGTTGTGGCGGGGTATAGAACAACAGACCGACGAGTGGTTGCTGCCGGTGAGCCTCAAGCCCGGCCTGGTGGTGTGCGATAATGGGCGAAATCTTGTTGCAGCTCTGGGACTAGCCGGTTTGACGCACATCCCTTGCCTGGCGCATGTGCTGAATTTGGTGGTGCAGAAGTTCATTCGCAACTACCCCGACATGTCAGAGCTGCTGCATAAAGTGCGGGCCGTCTGTTCGCGCTTCCGGCGTTCACACCCTGCCGCTGCTCGCCTGTCTGCGCTACAGCGTAACTTCGGCCTTCCCGCTCACCGCCTCATATGCGACGTGCCCACCAAGTGAAACTCCACCTTGCATATGCTGGACAGACTGTGCGAGCAGCAGCAGGCCATAGTGGAGTTTCAGCTGCAGCACGCACGGGTCAGTCGCACTGCGGATCAGCCCCACTTCACCACCAATGACTGGGCCTCCATGCGAGACCTGTGTGCCCTGTTGCGCTGTTTCGAGTACTCCACCAACATGGCCAGTGGCGATGACGCCGTTATCAGCGTTACAATACCACTTCTATGTCTCCTTGAGAAAACACTTAGGGCGATGATGGAAGAGGAGGTGGTCCAGGAGGAAGAGGAGGAAGAGGGGTCATTTTTAGCACTTTCAGGCCAGTCTCTTTGAAGTGACTCAGAGGGAGGTTTTTTGCAACACCAGAGGCCAGGTACAAATGTGGCCAGACAGGCCCCACTACTGGAGGACGAGGAGGACGAGGACGAGGAGGAGGTGGAGGAGGATGAGGATGAAGCATGTTCACAGCGGGGTGGCACCCAAAGCAGCTCGGGCCCATCACTGGTGTGTGGCTGGGGGGAAACACAGGACGATGACGATACACCTCCCACAGAGGACAGCTTGTCCTTACCTCTGGGCAGCCTGGCACACATGAGCGACTACATGCTGCAGTGCCTGCGCAACGACAGCAGAGTTGCCCACATTTTAACGTGTGCGGACTACTGGGTTGCCACCCTGCTGGATCCCCGGTACAAAGACAATGTGCCCACCTTACTTCCTACACTGGAGCGTGATAGGAAGATGCGCGAGTACAAGCGCACGTTGGTAGACGCGCTACTGAGAGCATTCCCAAATGTCACAGGGGAACCAGTGGAAGCCCAAGGCGAAGGCAGAGGAGGAGCAAGAGGTCGCCAACGCAGCTGTGTCACGGCCAGCTCCTCTGAGGGCAGGGTTAGCATGGCAGAGATGTGGAAAAGTTTTGTCACCACGCCACAGCTAACTGCACCACCACCTGATACGGAACGTGTTAGCAGGAGGCAACATTTCACTAACATGGTGGAACAGTACCTGTGCACACCCCTCCACGTACTGACTGATGGTTCGGCCCCATTCAACTTCTGGGTCTCCAAATTGTCCACGTGGCCAGAGCTAGCCTTTTATGCCTTGGAGGTGCTGGCCTGCCCGGCGGCCAGCGTTTTGTCTGAACGTGTATTCAGCACGGCAGGGGGCGTCATTACAGACAAACGCAGCCGCCTGTCTACAGCCAATGTGGACAAGCTGACGTTCATAAAAATGAACCAGGCATGGATCCCACAGGACCTGTCCATCTCTTGTGCAGATTAGATATTAACTACCTCCCCTTAACAATATATTATTCTACTCCAGGGCACTTCCTCATTCAATCCTATTTTTATTTTCATTTTACCATTATATTGCGGGGCAACCCAAAGTTGAATAAACCTCTCCTCTGTCTGGGTGCCGGGGCCTAAATGTGTGACAGTGGCCTGTTCCAGTGGTGGGTGACGTGAAGCCTGATTCTCTGCTATGACATGAAGACTGATTCTGTGCTGACATAAGGCCAGATTCTCTGTTACGGGACCTCTCTCCTCTGTCTGGGTGCCGAGGCCTAAATGTGTGACAGTGGCCTGTTCCAGTGGTGGGTGACGTGAAGCCTGATTCTCTGCTATGACATGAAGACTGATTCTGTGCTGACATAAGGCCAGATTCTCTGTTACGGGACCTCTCTCCTCTGTCTGGGTGCCGGGGCCTAAATATGTGACAGTGGCCTGTTCCAGTGGTGGGTGACGTGAAGCCTGATTCTCTGCTATGACATGAAGACTGATTCTGTGCTGACATAAGGCCAGATTCTCTGTTACGGGACCTCTCTCCTCTGTCTGGGTGCCGGGGCCTAAATATGTGACAGTGGCCTGTTCCAGTGGTGGGTGACGTGAAGCCTGATTCTCTGCTATGACATGAAGACAGATTCTGCGCTGACATAAGGCCAGATTCTCTGTTACGGGACCTCTCTCCTCTGTCTGGGTGCCGGGGCCTAAATGTGTGACAGTGGCCTGTTCCAGTGGTGGGTGACGTGAAGCCTGATTCTCTGCTATGACATGAAGACTGATTCTGTGCTGACATGAAACCAGATTCTCTGCTATGGCATGAAGAGACTGATTCTCTGCTGACATGAAGCCAGATTCTTTGCTATGGCATGAAGAGACTGATTCTCTGCTGACGTGAAGCCAGATTCTCTGCTATGGGACCTCTGTCCAATTGATATTGGTTAATTTTTATTTTTTTTATTTTTATTTTAATTCATTTCCCTATCCACATTTGTTTGCAGGGGATTTACCTACATGTTGCTGCCTTTTGCAGCCCTCTAGCTCTTTCCTGGGCTGTTTTACAGCCTTTTTAGTGCCCAAAAGTTCGGGTCCCCATTGACTTCAATGGGGTTCGGGTTCAGGACGAAGTTCGGGTCGGGTTTGGATCCCGAACCCGAACATTTCCGGGAAGTTCGGCCGAACTTCTCGAACCCGAACATCCAGGTGTTCGCTCAACTCTATTAAGCACCTTTTACATTTACATATTCAGTTGCAAGAAAAAGTATGTGAACCCTTTGGAATGATATGGATTTCTCCACAAAGTGGTCATAAAATGTGATCTGGTCTTCATCTAAGTCACAACAATAGACAATCACAGTCTGCTTAAACTAATAACATACAAAGAATTAAATGTTACCATGTTTTTATTGAACACACCATGTAAACATTCACAGTGCAGGTGGAAAAAGTATGTGAACCCTTGGATTTAATAACTGGTTGAACCTCCTTTGGCGGCAATAACTTCAACCAAACTATACATCCAAGATGGCCACACCACTTCTCAGACTGCCTGAGGCATACTGTCCATTTGGTGGTCCAAGACCCTTGGATTGGCCAGCACTGCTCATGTGAACAGGGATGGACAAGCAGAAAGTGTATTGGTCTACAGAAGCACTGCATGTGCCAGGTAGTCTAAGAATCTGTGCAGCAATCTTGGGTGGCGGAAGAGAAGCACAAATATTGGTGGGTCTGCAACTAAAATAATGAAATGGAGGACACCTGGTAAGTGTTCTGTTTCCCAGTTAATGTGAATTATTTTTCTTGAAAAAAGGATTGCTTCCACTAAGCTACTAAAAGGTGATCCAAAAAATGCATACTTTGTCAGATTATACCGTACAGTGCAAAGTACAGACTGTGCTGGTTCTATTCAATGGACCAAGCTTCTTCCTCGAATTACGTAAATCAGTGCTTCTAGAACAGTGCAACACACAACTGCAGCATCTTGTGTGACTATATCTCACAGCATGGGCATGAGATCCTTAGTCAGGATGGCCATTAGCAGTGTGTAAAGAAGCAGTGGGTAGAGAAGTTATATAGATAAGCTGTGTGTATAAGAAGCAGTGTACAGAGAAGCAGAGTGCAGAGAAGCAGTATATAAAGGCATTGTGCAGAGAAGCAGAGTGTAAAGAAGCAGCGTGTAGAGAAGCGGTGTATAGAGAAGCAGTGTGCAGAGAAGCAGAGTGCAGAGAAGCAGTATATAGAGGTAGTGTGCAGAGAAGCAGCGCGTAGAGAAGCAGTGTGCAGAGAAGCGGTGTATAGAGAAGCAGTGTGTAGAGAAGCGGTGTGTAGAGAAGCGGCGAGCAGAGAAGCGGTGTGTAGAGAAGCGGTGTGTAGAGAAGCGGTGTGTAGAGAAGCGGTGTGTAGAGAAGCGGTGTGTAGAGAAGCGGTGTATAGAGAAGCGGCGAGCAGAGAAGCGGTGTATAGAGAAGCGGTGTGTAGAGAAGCGGTGTGTAGAGAAGCGGTGTGTAGAGAAGCGGTGTGTAGAGAAGCGGTGTGCAGATAAGCAGCGTGCAGAGAAACAGTGTGCAGAGAAGTAGTGTGTAGAAGAAGCAGTGTGCAGAGAAGCGGTGTGTAGAGACAGGGCCGGTTCTAGGTGAAATGGGGCCCTGGGGCGAAAAACAATAAGGGGCCCCCCCCATGACACTTGATGACTTTTACAGAAGAAACTGTATATTTTGGGGCACAGTGGAGGCTATATAACAAACAAACATATTTCATATGTATAACAAACATATTTCACATGAACACTTACAGTTACCTGACCCTTGGGGATCTCGGACGCCACTTCCACACTTTGGCTGGGGGGCTCGGCGGAGCTGATGTTGTGCTTTATCCTAATGAGAAAGATTTCAAAATAAGGATTTGGAGAAGGGGCAGAGGGATAGCAGAGCAGGGAGAGGATGGCGCTGCTACTAGGGGGTCATACCATGGGGGAGTAATAAAGCCCATCATAATGCCCCCCCAGTAGAAATAATTCTCCTTATAATGTGCAAAAAATACCCCCTTGTAATGCCCCCAGTTGAGCTAATGTCCCCAAAGTGCTCCCATAATGTGCCAATGTAAAATACCCCTATATAGTGACCCCAGTAAATGCCCCCATAGTGCTCCTCTCCCCCCTAGTGCCCCCCATAATGTACCAGTATAAAATGCCCGATATATAGTGCACCAGTAGATGCCCTCAGTGTCCCTCATAATTTGTAAGCATAAAATACCCCTTCTCAGTGCCCCCGTAGATGACCCCATAGTAGTCCTCTCCCCCCTTCCCCATAGTACCCACCACAATGTGTCCCAGTATAAAATGCCCCTATACAGAGCCCCCCATATAAAATAACCGTTCTTTGTGGCCTCAGTAGATGCCCCTATAGTGTCACCAATAATGTGCCAGTAAGAAGTGCCCCCATAGATGTCCCCCAATCATGTGCCAATAGCCTGAGCCCCCATCAACATGTGCCGGTAGCCATAGGCGCCCCCCCCTATCATGTGCCAGTAGCCATAGGGCCCCCCTATCATGTGCCAGTAGCCTGAGCCCCCCATCAACATGTGCCAGTAGCCATAGCCCCCCATCAACATGTGCCAGTAGCCATAGGCGGCCCCCCCTATCATGTGCCAGTAGCCATAGGCCCCCCCCTATCATGTGCCACTAGCCATAGGGCCCCCCCTATCATTTGCCAGTAGCCATAGGCGGCAGCCCCCCCTATCATGTGCCAGTAGCCATAGGGCCCCCCTATCATGTGCCAGTAGCCTGAGCCCCCCATCAACATGTGCCAGTAGCCATAGGCGGCCCCCCCCTATCATGTGCCAGTAGCCATAGGGCCCCCCCTATCATGTGCCACTAGCCATAGGGCCCCCCCTATCATTTGCCAGTAGCCATAGGCGGCGGCCCCCCCTATCATGTGCCAGTAGCCATAGGGCCCCCCCCCTATCATGTGCCACTAGCCATAGGGCCCCCCTATCATGTGCCACTAGCCATAGGGCCCCCCCTATCATGTGCCACTAGCCATAGCCCCCCCCATCATGTGCCACTAGCCATAGGGCCCCCCTATCATGTGCCACTAGCCATAGGGCCCCCCTATCATGTGCCACTAGCCATAGGGCCCCCCCTATCATGTGCCACTAGCCATAGCCCCCCCCCTATCATTTGCCAGTAGTCATAGGCGGCCCCCCCCATCATGTGCCACTAGCCATAGGCGGCCCCCCCTATCATGTGCCAGTAGCCATAGGGCCCCCCCCTATCATTTGCCAGTAGCCATAGGGCCCCTCCCTATCATTTGCCAGTAGTCATAGGCGGCCCCCCATCATGTGCCACTAGCCATAGCCAGCCGCCCCCCCAGTATTGTACAGAAAGAAAAAAAAAGAAAAAAAACACTTATACTTACCTCCTTGGCAGCGATGCGATGCAGGCCTCTTCCGGCCTGTGTCCCGCGCTGTGTACGACTCAGGGGTCAGGCGGCGCGATGACGTCATCGCACCACCTGCGCCGGCCTCTGATAGGCTGCCGGTCTAGTGCCTGCAGCCTATCAGAGGAAGGGAAAGGGACACACCTCTCCCTCCCCTGCCTCACAGCCATCTGTATCGCTGTCCTGAGGACTGCGATACAGATGACTGGAGATGAACGCTTTCACAATGGAAGCGCTCATCTCCTACTGACTGTCCTGCCTGTCTAAAGTTAGTTGCGGGCCGGCGCGAGGGGGCCCCTAAGGACTCGGGGGCCCGGGGGCAATTGCCCCCCTTGCCTCTATGGAAGCGCCGGCCCTGTGTAGAGAAGCGGTGTGCAGATAAGCAGCGTGCAGAGAAACAGTGTGCAGAGAAGTAGTGTGTAGAAGAAGCAGTGTGCAGAAGAAGCAGCATATAAAGAAGAAGTGTGTAGAGAAGAGTAAAGAAGCAGTGTGTAGAAGCAGTGTGAAGAGAAGCTTTATGTATAGAAGTTGTATTTACAGGAGCGGTGTGTAGAAAAACAGTGTGCAGAGAAGGTGTACGTATGAATGGGACTGGGCTGTGCCTAAGCCATGTAACTGATGAAAGTAACGTCACATAGCCTAGGAAGAGGCCTAAGCGCTCATTGAGTGCTGCAGCCTCTTCATGCATCTGATTAGCTGATCTATCTTGAGAATAGGTCATCAAAATGATAATCCCAGAAAACCCCTTTAGTTGTTGCTCATCCACGTATAACAAGTACACGGTCCAAAATAATCTAATGGAGCATTCTGTCCTGAGCACACTATATACAGTATTTTTAAGGAGTTATGCAAGACCTCATTGAAAAGCATTAACAACGCTTTCATAATGCCAAACACCACATAAGACCTCATGCACACAGCCGTGCCCGTATTTCTGACTGCAAGCAATGGATTTGCAAGATCCAGATAGCTTCTGTGTGTATTCCATATTTTCCTCGCTAGCATCAATAAAGATCACAATATGGACAAGAATAGGACACGTTCTGCAATTTACGGAATGGCCAAATGGATCCGCAAAAAATATGTAAGTAAGCACAGCCCCATAGAAATTAATGGATCAGTGTGATATCCGCAAAAAATGTCTTATCCTGATAAAAGATTTTATAGAACAAGCTATTACTAGACCAGTGGTGGTGAACCTATGGCACGGGTGCCAGAGGCGTCACTCAGAGCCCTCTCTGTGGGCACCTGCACCCTGTAAAAAGTCTATGGTGTACCATATTGGACATTTCCTGCCATTCATCAGCGCAGGGCGCACTATGAACAGCACAGGCAGTGCACTGAATGCAGGCAGGCTATTATAGCTAAATGATAAAGTGCATGGAAGATATACTTTTGGACTATATAATATTGGACTGTAGTATTCAGTTGGCACTTTGCGATAAATAAGTGGGCTTTGGGTTGCAGTTTGGGCACTCGGTCTGTAAAAGGTTTGCCATCACTGTACTAGATTGTTTTAGCTAAGCGCTATTATGCTATTATTTGGGTACACAGGCATCAGCAGTAGATGATAGGTTTTTTATTTTTACATTCATAGGGCTCATTGCTAATCTAGAACTTGTAGAATGGTTTGTACAATCAGATTGTAATTAGATTGGTCTGAATTGGTATTGACTGGGACTGCCTGACTTCCCATTTGCCTGCTGTTTAGTTACTTGTAGTTCCCCCCTGGTTGATTATGCACTGCCTCTGTTTTTGGATCTTGCCTGGTTTAGACATTCTCTCTGCTGTCACCCCATACTGACCTTTTGGTAAAGCTCTCCCCCATTTTCTCTACTTTTAGTGCTCTGGAGCAGGGATACTTTGAAGTCTGGAAATTTTCCCCTATTTCCCCAATGCAAATTCATCAACTCCTTACTTTAATTCACTTTAAAGGGTTAATTTCCATTGAATTATACTGTTTAATACTGCGTAACTGCATTTTATATGTATGTTGTGATGTATATCCTGTTCATTTGTGCTGTGTTTGTACAGCACTGTGGAAAGGATTAATGAATATTGAGAGACTTTTGGGACTTTCTAGCTAATAATGAGATGCTGGTAATTTTCCACAACTACCATAGGGTTTAAAGAAGAGCATGTTTTGGAGGGAACAAAGCCAGACTTCTTTACCACCAAAACCAGACAGACTGACCTTTTGAATCCCAGGTGCTGCTATATTATTATGTCTGAAAACCTGTTTTTGTCTGGAGACACTGTTGCTATTGTGTATCATTGAAGCTCTAATGTAAGTATATGAGAAACAGGAGTTGTAACATTGTATTTGTTTGTGCTGAGTTTTTCCACTCCACCCCTCCCACTAGAAGGTTCTAGTTTGGCCAGAAACTATATATAAGAAGAGTAGCCATAGCCCCTAGTGTTCTGCTGTTAGGGACCAGTGCTTAGGAGAGGCTCATGCCAGTTTGCATGAGTGACCAGTAGAACACACTGAGATGGGGATGCTGAGGCACAGACCCTGGGTCACTTGCCCTATGACCAAGGGGCCAGCCGCACTACTGAGCCACAGACCGTGGGCCACCAGCCTTTGGCCATGGTACCAGCCTTCTGAGGAGAAAGAGGGACAGCTAGCTCAGGTCTTTCCTCAGCATCAAACCCTTCTGCCAGGGGAGAGACTGGAGACGCCAGCCCAGTGCCTCGTCTGTATACTTTGCACCTCCAGTAAAGAATCACACTGATTTACTGCAGACCCTGCCTCTCTGGATTTATTTCCCATTAGGGTGCAACACGCCTTACCATCCCTTCCAGAGAGCAGCAACACGTGGTGACACCTCAACGGTATCTGGGGGACCCAGCGTAGCGTTGGGGCCACCTAAAACCCGGCTACTGCCTACTAGTGTGTGACTACACTGCAGAGTCAACCTGGGCATTGACAGCAGCGAAGACCAGATCCCCGTATACTGGTAAAGGGTAAAACCTGGTATCTATTAGAGTCTCATATGCACAATGACCATAAGAGCTGATTGTAACTATGTAACATTAATTTAGTGTGGCCTGGCTGAAGTAGGTAGAAGGAAGGAAGAGATAATAGATAGATAATGACATAGAGATATATATATATATATATTAGATAGATAGATAGATACTCCAAAAGCAAAAGAAAACATCAACACAGTCAATTTAAGTTAGTTGGGTGCAATCCCTCTGGGAAAACAGGCAAAATTCCACTAGCAGATCCAAATTTAAACGATGAGGCAGCACGCCAGATAAGATGAAGTGTGGGACCCGTACATGATTACTATTTAATTGGTGACATAATGAAAAATTAAAGTGACAAACAATAAAATCATGATGCACGATGACTTTAGGCCATCCGTCCTATCCAATGCACAGGGCACCCGATGGCCACGGCCGCACATCAGCAAGGTGCATGGTGACATAAGAACCAACGGCGTCGATGCGAGGTAGAAGGCAAGACACCAGGCCCTGACTGCCAGCTGTCAACCACATCAGGGAGGCATATGATAGCACAATCACCATGGTGACTAGTATACAATAGAATCTTACCAAAGATTCACAAGTTACTCTCCAACCCACCAAGACACCCCATGGTCTCCGGTAGGGAATCTATTTTTTCCAACATAGTCATCTTCCTGGACAAACTACTACGGACATGTGCCACTAATGCTAAATCCTTAATTTGTGACACCAGTGATTTCCTGGACAAGATCTCAGGAGTCACTCTTCCCCCACACACCATCTTTCAAACTAGTGTTTTTGCTGGATCCGGCAGGGTCCAGCAAAAACGCTTCCGTTACTGATAATACAACCATCTGCATCCGTTATGAGCGGATCTGGCTGTATTATCTTTAACATGGCCAAGACGGATCCGTCATAAAATCCAGTGAAAGTCAATGGAGGATGGATCCATTTTCTATTGTGTCAGAAAAAACGCATCCGTCCCTATTGACTTGCATTGTGGGTCGTGACGGATCCGTCTTGCTCCGCATCCCAGGATAGAAAGTGAACCGCAGCATGCTGCGGTTTGCTCTCCGGTATGAGAATGGAACGGAATGGATTTTGGAGCATTCCGTTCTGTTCAGTTACGTTTTGTCTCCATTGACAATGAATGGGGACAAAACTGAAGTGTTTTACTTCCGGTATTGAGACCTTATGACGGATCTCAATACCGGAAAACATTAACGCTAGTGTGAAAGTAGCCTTAGCGTCCTTTGATGTACCGAGCCTCTACACCTTGATCGATCATGACAGAGGTGTGAAGGCTGTCCGGAAATGTTTGGAGACCAGCAACTATTCCAGTGACTGCAAAGAGTTCATCATCAGTTTACTCAATATTGTCTTGCGGTATAACTACTTTGCTTTTAAGAAGGACTACTTTATACAACTGAGCGGCACTGCTATGGGATCTAATGTGGTGCCCACATATGACAACATATTCATGTCGTCTCTGGAACAGAGGTCTGTCTATATGTCCCACCACTTCTGCCAAGTACTAGGGTGGTGGAGATATATAGACAACATTTTTGTTATTTGGTCAGGTTCTGCTGCTGCACTCACTGACTTTCATGCCTACCTTAACAATATTGACAGGGAGGTCAAGTTCACACTCACCTCTTCTACTGTGTCAAATTTCTGGGGTCAAACGTATTGTTCAGGATCCAAACATACTTCCAGTTAGGATCAAGGAAAAAAAAAAATCTCCAAAAAGGTTATCCCAAACGAATGATACAGTCACACATAGCTAACATCCAATCGCATCCTGGACCTAATCCACCTAGCAAAAAAAACACCACTCACAAGAATTCCTTTTGTCTTAACCTTCTTAAAACACAGTGGCCAGATCAACAACATTATCAGGAAGCACTGGCCAATACTTACCAGTAATTTACACCACATCAAAGAACTGTCCACCCCACCCCTCATGTCATACCTACCTCCACCAAATCTCTGTGACAGATTGTTAAGAGCAGACGTTCCTACCAAAAAAGTCCCACAATCATACATTAGCACTGAAAGACTAGGTTGCTACCCTTGCCTTAGCTGTGTTAACTGCTCCTACATGTTGAAGGGCAAATCTTTCACACACAGGCACACAACATGACATCCAACACTTCTTGACCTGTAACAGTGATTTTCCTACTTCAGTGCCCATGTAACCTGCTCTATGTTGGGGAGACCACATGGGACCTAAAGACTAGATGAAATCATCATAGGTATATCATACGGCAGAAAAGAAAAGACCTCCCAGTCTCTAAACATTTTGCTAAAATGGGTCATGAAGAAAGAGACCCTTAAATTTAGGATCCTAGCTCATGTCTCACCTCTGAGAAGTGGTAGAGACAGGAAACTATTCTGAAGCAGAAAGAGCTGCAATGGATCTACAAAGGGTCTCAACATTTAAATGGGATCTCTACAGATAATGGAGGGGTTTCTCTGGGGACTCTGTGGAGGGTTCTCTTCAAAGTTTGATCTGCTGTGTTGAACCATTGGTTATGCCTTGTTTATGGGTTGCAAATTTTTATTAGATAGCTAGTGCTATTTTAGGTGACGTGACAAACATGACTGGTTCCTTTTTCTTCTTCGAAGAAAGAAAAAACCTTTGTCCATCTTCTTCGACTTCACGTCATCAGTTCCTGATTTGACTTCCCCACACCTTAGATCTGTTTTTTCGACATACAATATTGCCATGCTATAGGTGTCTCCCAGGACTTGGTCCCTAGTACTCATACAGTGCGCCCAGGACTCCACAAGACCCTTGTACCAATGTACCCCTAACCCAATAAGTGTAATTTTGTGCCTTGTGTTGGGACATTAACTTGTGCCCCATCAAAACTGTGCATAATGAGAAAACTTGGTGGAACTACTGAATACTGGCCACCATTTCCTCCTGCATCTTATACACCAGGTGGTTACAGTAGAAGAGGGGGCGACACCCCTCCGAACTGCACCCCAACACTCATAAATAAACCCTCCCTTTAGCGCTGATATAGCCAGTCTCAGCACCTAATCTTTGAGGGACCCCCCCAGCCAGCGATGTGTCAATAGTTTATGGCAATCGCTAGTATTTTGCTATTGTGTACTAGTCACATTCCTGATGCGTTTGACAGCTGAGGGTCTAGTGTCTTGCCCAAAGCCCTCCCCTTTCCCCGACGAGGTGCCGTTGCATCTGATGTCACCACACACCCCAATAACACACGCCCGTGGCCGTCAGGTGCGTGACGCGCTGTATCAGGCGGGCGGTCTGATGTCATTGTGCATCAGGCACATGCGCACTGGCGACTTGGAAAGATCATCTACCCACAGGAACCACCAATAGTGAGTCGCAGTAATGCATTATTTGATTATTCTTACAGCTGTCGCTGCATCATAGTGCGTGATTTTACTACAGTTCAGCTGGGGAGTCAACCCCTGATACACTGGAGACTTTAATCTCAATCAATTTATGTTATTTATCATCATGTTGGATCCACAATCATGGACTTTGATTATCTGAATTTGATAATCATGTATTTTGTCTGTTCTTATATGGAATATATGATTTTATCTTTTACGTCACTTTATTATTTCACTTCATCACTTATGTCACCAATTAACTAGGAATCATGTATGTGAGTATTTAAAGGCACCACCACATTGCTTGACAAAGGCCTCATTGTGCTGGGATGAAACATTGGTACTTGGGAATAAATGGGTCCAACTCCCTTTTTGCCTCATCTGGAGTGCTGCCTCATCATTTGAATTTGGATCTGATAGATAGATAACCATAACATTTTGGGAGTGCCGTGATATTTTTATGGTTATTTATTTTGGATGTTGGATCGCTTCCACAGCTGCTGGCACACCACTATTACTTTTTCTGCTGTGCCACCAACAAATTAGCATTTTCTAGATAGATAGATAGATGGATGATAAAAGATAGATAGATAGATAGATAATCAGATAAATAGATAGATAGATAGATAGATAGGTATTAGATAGATAATAGAACGATAGATAAATATTAGATAGATAAGAGATGGATAGATAGATAGATAGATAGATAGATAGATAATAGATAGAGAGATAGATAGATAGATAGATAGATAGATAATAGATAGATAGATAGATAGATAGAATAATAGATAGATAGATAGATAGATAGATAGATAAGAGATAGATAGATAAGAGATAGATAGATAAGAGATGGATAGATAAGAGATGGATAGATAAGAGATAGATAGATAGATAGATAGATAGATAGATAGATAGATAGATAGATAGATAGATTGCATATTTCAGATTAGGAAAATCAGATATTTTACAGGTAAGGGCACATGAGTTATTTTTACACGGCCATACATTGTACCTTACACGATGGTGTTTACTGTTTACTTAGACTGTTCTGCAGCCTACAGATACTTTATCATGTGATAGTTGCCATGCCGACAATTCAATTTGTTCTGGCTTGAAGACAAATAATTTCAAAGAAATCTCTAAGTACATACAGTACTGTAACTTCCCTGCACGCATCAATAGAGCGCCTCAACAGTGCAGTGATTCACAGCTGTCTCTATCTACAGGTGGTCTCTCTCTGTGACTCCTACAACGCTCTCGCTCAGAGGTGTCACCGGTGATCAGATTTTTTAGCAGATGTTTCTCTTTATGTCTTTCCAATCACTACATCTATAAATACTTTCTCTCGTGCTATTATTTCTGATAGAGGTCTACAATGGGATGGCATCTGATCCCTGACCAATGGGTGCAGGGGAACTCTTGGGCATCACAATAGAAAACCAAATTGAGCATCAGAGGGCAGTGTGAACATAGGCTTACACTATTTTTGGGGATTTTCAAGACTGCGAGCTAATGGAGTACTTTGAGTCTTCTGGGCTTGAATGTAAAATTTGTAACAGGACCCCCACCGAACATTTGCCACATTTGCTACCAGTGTCTTCTTATGTAACTGAGGATTCTTTTGCTTTAGGCACCAGGACCTAGGTGCCACTGCCACCTCTGCACCCTCTATAGCTATCCAACTACTTAAGGGCAACTGCTATATACAGTGACATGCAAAGGTTTGGGCACCCCTGGTCAACAGTTAAAGGGGTTTTGCCATCTCAGACAGACAATGGGGGCATATCACTAGGATATGCCCCCATTGTCTGATAGGTGTGAGTCCCATTGCTGGGACCCGCACATACAATGAGAACGGAGCTGGGAAATTAATGGAGGGCGCACTGCGCATGCGCAGATGCCCTCCATCCATTTCTATGGGGCCGCCGAGCGCTGGCTCGGCTATTGCCGTCTGCCACATAGAAATTAATGGGAGCATGGGCCGCGCATGCGCGGTGCACTCCCATTTACTTCTGTGGGAGCAGCGCTTGGTGGTGGACAGACCCCGGGAAATCCGGAGTCCTCCAGCCACAGAGCTCCCTGCTTCATTCTCATTGTAGGTGCGGGTACCTATCAGACAATGGGGGCATATCGTAGAGATATGCCCCCATTGTCTGAGATGGGAATACCCCTTTAAGCAAGTTGACAATGAAATTCTCTCCAAAAGTTAAAGATGACACATTCCTTTTTTATTTTAAGCAAAAACATTTTTTATTTTTTTTCACCTTTTAAATTTTCAAAATAACAAAAAAGGAAAAGGGTCTTAAGCAAAACTTTGGGCACCCTGCATGGTTAGTAACTAGTAGCACCCCCTTTGGCAAGTATCACAGCTTGTAAGCACTTTTTGTAGCCAGCCAAGGGTCTTTCAATTCTTGTTCCTTGCAAAAGTCATCCAGTTCTATGAGATTCCTGGGCCGTCTTGCATGCACTGCTTATTTGAGGTCTATCTGCAGTTTTTTATTGCTCAAGGGACTGTGAGTGCAATTGTAAAACCTTCAGCTTGCTATTTCCTCAGTTTGAAATGTAATTAAGAAATAGCAGTGAACAGGAACAGTGGAGGTCGAGAGAAGGTCTGGAAAACTAAGAAAAATTTCAGAGATGGATGCTTGTAGGATTGGTTAAAAGGCAAATTAGAACCCCCTATTGACTTCAAAAAACCTTCAGGAAGATTTAGCAGACTCTGGAGTTGTGGTACATTTTTCTACTGTTCAGAGACACCTGCACAAATATGGCCTTCATGGAAGAGTCATCCGAAGAAAACCTCTCATGCGTTCTCACAACAAAATTCAGCGTCAGGAGTTTGCAAAAGAACATCTTAACAAGCCTGATGCATTTTAGAAACAAGTCCTGTGGACCAATTAGCTTAAAGTAGAACTCTTTGGCTCCAATGAGCAAAGGTAGGTGAGAAAAAAGGGCACAGAATTTCATGAAGAGAACACCTTTCAAACCATTAAGCATAGGGGTGGATCAGTCATGCTTTGTGTTGCAGCCAATGGCACAGGGGAATATTTCACGGGTAGAGGGAAGAATGGATTCAATGAAATTCCAGAAGATCCAGGAAGCAAACATAACACGAACTATCAAAAAGCTAATGTTGAAAAGCTTCTACAAATGGATAATGATCCTAAACACACCTCAGAATCCACAATAGACAACCTCAAAAGGCACAAACTGAAGGTGTTACCATGGCCCTCACAGTGCCCTGATCTGAACTTCATTGAAAATCTGTGGATGGACCTCAAAAGAGCAGTGTATACAAGACGGCACAGGAATCTCACAGAACTGGAAGACATCTGCAAGGAAGAATAGATCAAAATGCGTCAAAGGACTCTTGGCTAGTTACAAAAAGTGTTTAAAAGCTGTGATACTGGCAAGTGCCCGACTGTATAGGGAGGGTGCTCAGGAACTGGTGGTCTTCCCTTCCCCTTCCCTTGTTAGCGCATTTATGATCTGCCCCCCCCCTCCCTGCTGTGGTGTTTGAAGAAAGTAGGGATGCAGTTGGAGCAGTAAGGGTTAAATTAATGGGGATCCTCCCCAGCACTTTGAAAAGGCGGAGCAGGATACCTGCAGGTTATTTATACTCCCTCCTTGTCTCAGCCACTTCCTCTTGACAGTGGAAGCGAAGTGGTACATACCCTTGTGCTTGGTCCACTACAAGAATGTCCGCGGGAGACGCTGCCCTTAGGGAATGCTTCCTGGCGAGGTTTAATGAGGAAGGAGAGGGTTGGCTGTGCTCTTTTCTGAGCCGCAGCCTCAGCTCTCCTCTGCCATCTTGCTCCCCTGTGCCTGTTCTGGTGTCCACTGTGGAACTGCCGCAGGATGCGGGCAAGCTCCAGCGCTTCAGCGGGGGGCCGGCGGTCCACTCAGCGTTCCCGCAGCCCCCCGCCCACCTCGGTCATAGTCCCCCTGCGGCCCGCTCCCCTCGGGATAACAGGAGCGGCGGGCGCTCCACTGTTCCGGGCCAGCCTGTGGTAGTTTCGCAGTGCTGCACCATGGCCCCGCCACTTCCTCCTGCAGCGCTTCCTGGCACGCTTGTAGTTGGCAGCATGTGACAGGCGAGATTGTCGGATGTAATGGTAGTGCGTGAAATCTCCCCTCTCCCTGAAAACCCCCCTACCCCTCCTCCATCTCAGCCCATGGTGCCCCCTGCTAATTTAGTGGTGCAGCAGGAGGGAGTCACTGCATTCCCCACGGTCATGGCCCCTTCAGCGCCTTATGAGCAAGGGGGGGCCTCATTTGGAGCCCATCCCCCCTCCGCCTCCCCCTGCTTCTCCCGTCAGATCCCGCAGGCAGCTATCCGCTTCCCCCCTCCTCATCACTAGAATACAGGAGACGGGGCAGCGTGGTTACCGCAGGTGTCAGTCCCGTCGCCGTTCCAGGGCATCTAGGGAGCATTAGGCGCTCCAGATCTTCCAGGTGGCGCTCACTACCGTCTTCGGACTGATCGTCAAGCGCATCTGAGGATTCTGGTCTGACGCCTCGATCAAGACGTAGGAGGCCGGTGCCTAGCCATGCATCCAGGGTCCCCAGCCTGGCCACTTCGGCAGTCAATCGGGAGGAGGTCCCGTACCCGTTCCTTCGACGGCGCCACCCTTTCCTGCAAACGGTGAATACCAATACACTGGGGCCTGGGGGGCAGGCGAGGTCTAGTACGGAGAAAGAATCGCTACTACTGGCACTTTTAGACAAGTTGCAGCCCCGTGCCCACCCTGAGGTTGCGCCCTCCCCTCCGAAATCTGTGGCGGTTTTAGTGGGTGTGCATAAGGATTCCTTTTTCTGTGGAGTTAGCCCTCTAGGTTTCCATTGAGAGGAGGCAGTAAAAGAAAAAATTTGGTCCAACCAATACGTTGACATTTCGTTGCTGATATCGGTTGATCGGCATACGGTAGATAAGGAGAGGTGCTTTCCGGACAAGCCGTACGACCGTAGGCCTAAAGTAGCTAAGACTATGGACAACTGGTTGCAGGCCTTCTCGGTTTTGGGTTGCATTATGGGTCAGCGTCACCCCGACCACTGTTCGGAATTGTTAGTCTATCTGGATACCATTTATAGTGCATACAAGGCACATGGTGGCAGCGCGTGGTGGCTATATGACGAAGAGTTCTGGCGGCGCTTGGCGTTACAACCAGATATTGGGTGGGGGGGTGAAGGCAACTGATATGTGGCTTCGCCTGACGATGTCGCAAAGGCAGCCCCCCTTTCAGGGAGTGGCCACTGGTGCAGGGGCATCTTCTGCTCAGGGACCAGTGGCCGTTCGCCGCCCAGGAGCATGCTGGATATTTAATGAAGGACACTGCAAGTATGCGGGCTTGTGCAAATATAAGCACGAGTGCTCGACTTGCAGAGGTTCCCACGCCAGAAATCGGTGCCCCTGCGCCCTTGCCAAATCTTCTAAACTGCCCGCCCCGGGCGAACCCAGGGACCCCGGTGAGCGTAGTCGAGATGGGCCCTTGGCTCGACAAGTACCCCAATAAGCAGTCTGCCTCCCAGCTCCGTTTTGGTTTCTCTTTTGTTTGTTTTTTATACCATTTGTTCTAAATAAATCTCAGTTTAAGTCGGTCAAGGATCACCCGGAGGTCTTACGAGACAAGCTGCATAAGGAAGTTTTATTAGGCAGAATTAAGGGCCCGTTTTCGTCCATCCCTTTTCCCAATCTCAGGGTTTCCCCTTGGGGGGTGGTACCCAAAAAAGAACCGGGGAAGTTTTGTTTAATACAACATCTATCACATCCAAAAGGGTTTGTCGGTTAATGATGCCATTCTCCAGGAGGACGCGTCGGTTTCATACGTCTCCTTTGACCGCACGGTTGCGTTGGTTAGGGAGGCTGGTAAGGGCGCAAGTCGGACATCGAATCGGCTTTTAGACTCCTTCCTGTTCACCCTGATTGTTTTCACCTGTTGGGAGGCTGTTTTGAGGGCCAATTCTATTATGACACATGCCTTTCCATGGGCTGTTCCATTTCCTGATACTATTTTGAAATGTTTAGCTCATTTCTGGAATGGGTGGTGCGAAATGATGCTGGGTCCTCGTCCGTTCTACATTATTTGGACGATTTCCTATTTGTGGCTCCGGGTTCAGGAGACGGTTGTCGTTCTCTACTGAACATATTTTTGGAGCGTATGTCCCAGTTTGGCGTCCCCATATCGGCAGACAAGACTGAGGGCCCTGTTATGCGGATGTCGTTTTTGGGTATTGAAATCGACTCCATTGACATGGTTCTTTGGCACCTGTGAGACAAGCTTACCAGACTCTTGGATCTGATTGGGGGTTTCTTATCTGTCAGGAAGGTTACCCTTCATCAGCTTCAATCCTTGTTGGGTTTGTTATGCTTTGCGTGCCGGGTTATGCCCATGGGGAGTGTGTTTTCACGGCGCCTCTTCCTGGCCACCCACGGTGCCAGATCCCCTCGGCATCAGATTCTGCTGACTAAGTCAATGAAAGCTAATTTAGAGATTTGGAGGACCTTTCTGCTCTCACATAATGGCCATACGTGTTATATTTCCAAGGAGGTTCCAAACTCAGCCTTGGCCCTGTGGTCTGATGCGGTGGGCTCCTGCGGGTTTGGGACAATCCTGGGGAACTAATGGTGTGCTTCTCCTTGGCCTGAGTCATGGCGGACATCGGCTTTCTGTAAGAATCTAACGTTATTGGAGTTGTTCCTGATTATTGTGGCGGTGGAGATTTGGGGTGACAAATTAGCGAATCGGCATGTATGCTTTTGGTCAGACAACCTTGGTGTGGTCCACTGTATCAATAGTTTGACCTCCCCTTCCCTTCCGGTCCTGGAGCTGCTGCGACACTTGGTGTTGCACTGCTTGGAGAGGAATATTTATTTCCAGGCTCGTCACGTTCCGGGGGTGGATAACAAAATTGCTGATGCCCTTTCATGGTTTCATTGGCAGGTTTTTGGGGATCTTCTTCCAGAGGCAGAGCAGGATGGCAAGGAATGCCCGCAGTACCTGTGGCGCCTGGTTTACAGCAGCTGATGTAGCTGATCAGCTCATCTGTATCTCCAGCTACGTGGCAAGAGTATGGGCTGACTGGTTGTCGGGGGTAGGCTCTCGGGACGTTGCCTCTCGGGACGATTTTCAGTTGGAAGCAACGGTGGAATAGTTGTTTAAGCTGCGCTCCATGGGCGTTTCTGCACTCTTTGCTGGTTGTCGGGTGTAGCCTTTTATTTCCAGTTATGCGGGTGGTCTGATGTGACGAAACACTTTATAGTACGGCAAGCTATGTGGGGGTGGCATGAGGAGTATGTAGTCTGGGACAGCCAACATCCCGTTTCCTTCAACCTGTTGTTCAGGTTGGTTGATAGTTGCCTCAGGGCGTGCGTTTCGCCATTCGAGGTCGTGCTGTTTGCCTCCAGTTTTAGCTTAGCCTTTTTTGCTGCCCTCCGGGTTGGTGAGTTAGTAGTCCCTCCGCAGGCCGGGTGGCTTGTTATGCCAGGACATAGTATTGGGGAACAATGCGTTGCGGATACGTGTTCGTCGTTCCAAGACGGACCAGTTTGGGTCCGGCCTGTCTGGTTCGTTTGGTATCTGAACCAACGCGATGCGTTTGGGGGGTTCCAATTTCTTTTCTCATCAGGATGGGTCTACTCTGACGAAGTTGCAATTTACCGCAGTTTTTCGCAATTGCCTTACACGAGTGGGGGCTGATCCAAAAGATTTTGGCACACACTCATTCCGTATTGGCGCTGTTACGGAGGCGGCTACGCCTGGTTTGCCAGAGGCCGAAGTCATGCGATCTGCTTGATTTGCGAGGTATATCCGACCCGATCTGCTGAAAAAACAAAAACAAAAAATGTGTGTGTTTTAGGATTGTATTGTCGGTTACTGTGGTACTATGTTTTCTCCTTTCAGGTGCAGGTCGCCCAGCAGTATGGATGGTCGGCCATTCGTATGTGTTCTGGGCAGCGCAGAGGGCGGAATGCAGGCCCGGTGGGCGCAACCTGGGTTTCCGGGAGGTGGATGACTTTTGGAGAGGGATCTGTGGACTCAGGTGGTCTCAAATCCTTACGGAGGTGGTTGATATAGGATTGCATTCCATGGGACCAGTAATACTAGTGATCCACATGGGTGGCAATGACCTTTGCCTGTTACGTATGGCAGGGCTTATGACGCTCATGCGTTCTGACATAGAACGCTTCCCGTCTTTCTTCAGGGAACTGGTGCTAGTGTGGTTGGAGGTTATTCCACGGGTGGTGTGGCATGGGGCCAGGGACGCGGAGGCGTTGGAAAAATTTAGGCGGAAGGTAAATGCTCGCATTTCCCGTTTCGTACGCTCTCGAGGAGGTGTAGTAGTCCGTCACCGTCAGCTGGAGAGTAATAATCGATCTTTAATGAGATCTGATGGCATTCACCTATCGGATATCTGTTTAGACATTTTCCTTTCGGGTATTCAGGACGGTATCGAGCAGGCCAGGTTCTTGCTGGGTGGTGGTCGGAGTCCCGTTTTGTGTACGGTTCTTCTCCATGGCAGGATTTGTGTACAGCGGAGATATGGTGGTGGCAGATGGCGGACGTGCCCGCTGGGAGTCCAGCGGCTGGCATACCGCTCCGAGGATTATGGTTATTAGGGTTTGCCGCTTTAATAAAGAAAACTGTGGCCGATCAAGATCCAGCAATAAACTGAAACAGTTGTCTGCGTTTTTTGTTATGGTTTAGTATTTGAAAAGGGGCCAAAGGGAACAAAAGTGGTACCCCCCCTCCCCTTTCCTGGTTACCAGCAGTCTTGCCAAATGGGGTGCTACTAGTTACTAACCATGCAGGGTCCCCAAAGTGTTGCTTAGGGCCCTTTTCCTTTATTGTTATTTAAAAAATGTAACAGATAAAAATAAAATAAATGTTTTGCTTAAAATACAAAGGGAATGTGTCATCTTTAACTTTATTAGAGATATATCAAGATTACGATGTTTTTGCAGCACCTTGTAAACCTGATATATCTCTCTACTACATTGCCTTTGGGGAAGACTGGGAATCTCCTCCAGAAGTTTTGGATACTACGGCAGCATAAACCGACAAGTAGACACACGAGTTCGATAAACCTACAGTAGAGTTGTGCCTATTGATAGCACAACTCTTTAAGGTGAGCCTCCATTTTTTTGTTCTATCAACCAGTCTTACTTAACTGGAACATAGTACCCTATGGTGCGCTTTCTTTGTGCTATTCTCGCCACTATACGCCTACATGTATAAATCTTTAACTTTATATCTATTGGAGATCATTTCATCTTTAACTTGCATAAATGTTCACAGTAACAGTAATTTTGAGCACGGGAGCCCAAACTTTTGCATGCCACTGTATAGGAGTACTGGGTTTTGTACAGACACATCTCCGTCTGCTCAGCTTAACCCTTTCAGGACCGGGACACCACTTAATATTGCATACAATATAGTGGGAATCTGGATTTTTTTTTTCAAATGGAGTAGAATTGTCATTTTTTTTTAATTCAGCCACAGTTTTATAGGTTTCACTTTTGCAGCTTTCATAATGTGGTAAAACCGACCTGTTCCCTTCATTCTCCAAGTCAGTGATACCACATTTGAATGTAGTTTTTCTTGTGTTTTAATCCTGAAAAAAATTAAAACTTTGAAGAAAAATACATTTTTCTTCATATTGCCATATTCTAACTATTTTTTTCTTTGAGTAGAGATCTGTAATTTTTATTGATACCATTTTGGAGTGTTATAACTTTTTAATAAAGCGACAAAAAGGTAAAGCGACAAAAAAAAAAGGCAAATCGGCCATTTTTTTTTTTCTGTTACAGTGTTCACCGCATGGGATTTATAGATTAATAATGCTATGGGACATGGCAATGCCTATGATCTTTATTTTTTATTGTTTGCTTTTATTATAGAGAATGAGGTGTGGTTTTAATTTTTTTAAATTATACTTTTAGAACTTTTTTTTACTTTTTTTATTACCTTTTTTTTATGTCCCCTTAATTGGGCCATCATGCCTGGCCCTGTCAATCACCCTCTCTACTTTGATTGACAGGGACAGGCGTTTTCACTGCCTGGACCTGTCATTCAAAGCACAGGGGCATGGCAGTTGCAGAGAGAGCAGAGCCTCTAGGTGTAAGGACAAGGCCATTGCTCCTAGAGGCTAATTTGCATATATTAAAGCATCATTCTTCTTAGCAATGCGGACACATATGAACATGGGACCAACACAAATGCCTTCAGCTGCCAAGTGCACATGTAACAGATCAGCCGGTGTCATAGGCACAAAACTGCTGACAGATGCTCCCGTGGGGCACAGGTCTCCAGCCAGCACAGTGCAGACATTGAATTATTGTCTATATTTTAGTGTTTGGCTTTCCCTGGTTGAATGGGCACTTCTCCTATGCAGAGTATCTTTCTGGAGACAGAAATTAATTATGTTTGGTAAATGTAAATTCTTACATAAATTTTCTTCCAGATAAAATTGCTATCTAATCCAGAATGGTCCAAAATCCCTTTAACAGGCACTAATCCTATTTCTAAATTTGTAAATTTGCAGGGTTAGAAATAGCAGTATTATCCTTGGGCATTAGTAGAAAACTGCAAAAGCAGGAGATTCAATGAGTAAGTATTCTTAGTCTCAGAGGTCCTGTGCAAACTGGGTCATTGCAGCTTTACTAAATGATCAGCTCAATGTTTTCTGCCGCTCAGCATTCGGTGTTCAATGGTGCGGTGAACAACTACAGGTAATATGGGACTATACAACTGTCTTATAGCTGGCTGCAAATGCAGCAAGCCTACAGGGGGGTGGAGAATATGGAAGTGGTAGTGGTGTCCCTGATAACAGTTGGAGTGGTTCATGGTGGCTGTCCTCACTCCCACACTCCCTGGGGTTCTGCAGTGATTGGAGTGCACATCCTTTCTTCACTAGGGGCACACCCTGGGCTTTCTGGGGCTCCTGGCTGGTGTTAGGTAGGGTGCCCTTAATGTAAGGTAAATGAATGAATAGCAGGAAGGCAGATGTAAGGGCCGCCGGATGGATGATGGAATCAATGACCAGGCCCATTTAGTTACAATATAGTCTCTTTACTGAATTGATAATGGGAGTAGTAGTAGTACAAATAGCAGTAATAGGGGCGTAGCTAAAGGCTCACGGGCCCTGGTGCAAGGGTTCAGCTTGGGCCCCCATTCCCTTAGTACATATTGGCAAGGGCCAGGGGAGCACATGGCCTTTCTGCTGCCAGAGGCAAACATTGAAAGGGCACCCCCTCATGCCGAATTCTTGACCTAACCCCTTCCCTCCAGCCAGAAGTGTAAATTGACCAGCATGCACTTTCTATAATGCCAGTGTCTTATGTGGCACAAGGGTTTTTGGGCCCCCTCAGGCTCCTGCTACCTCTGCACCCCCTATAGCTACGCTCCTGGGTACAGTTCCAAAGCATATTACAGAGTAGTCTCTTTCCAACTGCTGTGCATGGGCAGCAACAATGATTGTGGTATTCCTTCCACGCTAAGTTCACTTTGCAGTCTTCCCTATTGTCCTTAAAGAGGTTGTCTGTGTGCAGCTCTGAACCCAGACATAACCCCTTCATCACCCAAACAGGCCCTCTGAGTGGAGCATTGGAGCATTTCATGCTCCAGAGCTCTCCATTGCTCTGCGCTGTATCGCACAGGTAAGGGCTTTTTTGTTTACAAACTGAGATGAGCCGAACCGCGCGTGGCAAAAGTTTTTTCATTAGATCCAGTGACGTACCCAGTCTCTGCTAGGCCAAGACTACCGCCTAGCAGTGTTCTCGGTGACGTCACCGGCACTAATGGACGGGCTATAGTGGTGCCCTAGCCTGTGAAACAGGCTAAAGCCCGACTATTAGTGCCGGTGACGTTACCAGGAACACTGCTAGGCGGAAGTCTTGGCCTAGCAGAAACCCGGTATGTCACTGGATCTAATGAAAAAGCCCTTGCCCTGCGCGGTTCGGCTCATCTCAGAGGGGCTGCGTGGCTGAAGAAGGGGATATGTTCGGTTTCAGCACTAAACCCGGACAACCCCTTTAACTGTTTCTGCAATTCCCAGGCTGTGGGGTGCAGATCTTTTGATGGTCAGTTAGTCTCAAAGTGTGGTGGGCAACCGAAGCAGTATACCCTTTCCACAACACTAAAGTCATAAAACCCCATCAGCTTCATCACATCATCAGGTGAGAGCCCATCAGCTCCTGTCACTAGCCCTCATCTTCAGGCATACTCATTATAGTCAATAGGTCAACCTGGTGTCTCTTTAGTGAAGCCAAACATAACAGATGGAAGACAAAAGGACAATCATGGACCCCAGCGGATCAGAAATTGACGACTTATCCTATTGATTGGGATTCCAAAATGTCCTGCATTGTATGACATTGGGTTCGCATCTGTGTTGCCAATTCTGGTTTTCTGTTCCATTAAAGAAGCAGAAAACTGAAAATAACAGCAAGACAGATGCGTCACATGATGGAAACCAATGATGCCAGATTCCCCCCCTAATGACCTATAATGGGGTCTATCAGGTTCCAACTTGATGTATGCCATTTCAATGGAAAAAAAGTTACTCTATTTTTTCAAACAAATATGGTAGAATCTTATGCACTCCTAAAAATGAGGACAACTGAGCTGTGCAGACTTAAAACATGAGAGATGCATTCAGGGGGCCGATCCATTTCCTAAATTCTCCCTATGACATTACAGCGTCTGACTGGTGGCTGATATCAGTTAGCAGTTAAGGTGTATTCAAATTCGGCAGATTTCGTTGCAGAAAATTTCTGAGCATTAAAATCTGTTCCGTTCACCTGAATGGTGCGTTCAGAAATCCATGTGCTTCCCGCCAAAACAACCCCAACCAAACGAAAGGATCTGATAATCAGTTGGAGACATTTTCTGCAACAAAATCTTTTGGGTGTGCAATTGTCCTAAGACTAACTGCCCACTTTGTGGATTAGGGCTCCTTCACACGAATGATACGGATTCTCTCATGGTTTGTTCAGGAAAAAAAACTGATGGCTTTGCACGCAAGTTCAGTCAGTCTTGTCTGCGATTGCGTTTTAACTTTTTTCCACGGGAGTGCCATCAGTTTTGAATGCGTTTTTCACGCGCATGAAAAAAAACCTATATGGTAAAAGGCAGAGTGGACCCAGCATGCATGTTGATCCAACACTTCCTGAACTTTATGGCGACCATTATGGCGCATAACAGGTAGTATTTAGTGTTAGGACCCGTCTTACAGAGATCGCCTTGACGTTCGGCAGACGGGCTCAAATGGTTTTGTACAAAATGCATTTGCCAAGCATCTCACTTTATAAATAAGCGTAGTATTAGCACTATAATATTTTTTGTGACTATGGCATTATTGTCCTTTATCTGGTTAGCAGGGTGCTGCTGCATTCCCCTTTTTTTTACACGATGACATGTGTCGCGCGACACATAGGGCACAACTACACTGCAACATATGTTGCGCGACAATTTTTATAATGGTAGTCTATGGTGTAGTCTATGGTGCGAGGTGAAAGTCGCATAGAAATCCATCTTGAATGTTTTTTTGCGACTGTTGTGTCGCAGTCGCAGCATGTTACATGTCTCAGTGCGACACTATAGACTACCATTATAAAAATTGTCGCGCGACAAATGTCGTCATGTAGCCCTAGCCTAAACCTGCACCCGTGTTCAGGTGGCCTTAGTGTACCTGCACATGGTGCAGATTTGTATGCAGAAAATCCACATGAAATCCGCACCAAAACACCACATAAATCTGCACTATTTATCTCAGTTTTGGTGAATTTTTTGGTGTCCTTTTTGGTGCATATTTTCGGTTTATATTGACAACCTCATTGAAGTCTATGCAGAAAACCACTCACTGGAATCACACAAACAATTGACATGCCGCAGATTTCAAAATGCAGGTCAAATTCCCCATGGAAATAAAAAGCAACGTGGACGTGAGATTTGTCAAATCTCATTCACTTTGCAGGTACTTTATTTTTCCAATATTAAAAACCGCATGTAATCCGCACCGTGTGCAGGTGATGACCAAAAGATGCAAATGCACTTTTTATGGAAACCGTGTAAACAGACACATCAGTTTGAACTGTCAGCTATCGATATCAATGATAAAAAGCAAGACAGATCATGATGGAGCCTGTCCTTAACTGATCACAACAGATCTGATATAAACTGAAAAAGTAATAAAATCCACTGACCGATCTCAATGAATGAAAATGTAACAATTTTGATTTATTCAAAAACATCCTGGAGAAATCACAGCACGACGGAAAGTTCTATCACGTCTGATAGATAGATATCTGCTATGTATAGGCGGCCGGAGATGTATTTTTCTCTTTTCTATATCATGACTATAACTGATGCATGACTGAAACTATATTTAGACAAACCTGGACGTGGAGTATTTTAGTCTCCTCGAAAGCGCCATATATGACAAATGCATCTAGATGAAGAATCGGCAGCCTTTACAGTTTATCCGCTGAAAAGCCTCTGATTTTCCCCTGTAAGGCTACCTGCACACCTTGCCGATTACATGCATTTTTTTTCTGCACAGATTTTAGTACCAGCAAAGTAAATCAGTAGTGTTGAGCAAACTTGTGTTTTCAAGTTCGGCCTACAAGGTTCGGGTTATCTAAGAATTCCGTTATCGATTCCGCTACCACAGAGCACAAGTTAAGGTCCGTGGTAGCGGAATCCATAAAGGAATTCTTAGATAACCCGAACCTTGTACGTCAAACTTGAAAACACAAGTTCGCTCGACACTATAAATGAGATTTGATAAATCTCATGTACGCTTTGCGTATATTTTCTGTGCGGAGATTGACCTACCGCGAGGATTTTGGAATCAGCAGCATGTCAACTGTGCAGATTTTTTTGTGCAGATTGGGCAAAACCACATCAAAATCTGTAAGCAACACGTGCAGATTTTGATGTAGAAACACACACAAAAATTTACCTGGAAATTCTGTTTGATATCCCGCTACCTGTGTGCATAATGGATCTGACCATTGTAAGAACTGATGCATGCAACAATGCAACCCAAACTGTACATTGGGCTTAGACAACAGGTGGCTGTGAAGCTCCTGCAGGACTACAAGTCCAAACGTCATCTTAAAAAAAGAAAAAATCATACAGCAGGAAACATACACAATAGCTAAAAGACGTAGGTCAAACTTATAGAACTTTTTTTTAAAAGAGTTGCTAAGGCTACAAGTCCCCAGATGACCTGCATGGGATTTGTAGTTCTCCAGATGCTACCGGATGCAATTATGGGCAGAATACATTAAAACAATTAAAACATAGCACACCGTAGAACAGTACAGCACAATCTTATGTTTACTAAACAAAAACATGATTGAATACAGTGTATTTACATATATTTTATATGACTATAAAAAGGGGCCTCTACCTGTATAGTGGGGTTCTCCAGTACAACCATGTGGATCTCCTGTGAGGTTGAGGGGGTTTTGGACATGTTGTTTTGGACCATTGGAAAAAAGAGAAGAAAAAAGAAAAAGTAACCAGTGGAAAAAAAAACAAAAAGAAAAAAACTGAGATTGAATTCTGCAGCAGGCACAAAGCTTCCTACATCCAAGCAGCCTGCTCTTGTTATATTGCCTGATATGGTATCATGGTAGAGGCAGGATCAGTCCCAGGATTGCTGCTGCTGCTGCTGCTTGCTTTCCTCTCCAGATCCACTTCACTCTCTGTGACTTGTATGTAGCAAGAGGAGCTCACAGCTGAAACCACCTCCCAAGCAGGCTGGAGCCATAGAGGAGGAAGAGGAGGAGTGAGCCCTGCCTGAATCTTACACACAGCACTGAGCTGAGACATGCACTAAGATGGGGTGCCAGCAGAACCCCCCCCCCCCCCATGCCTTGATCCAAACTCTGCCCCTACAGATCTGCATTGCAACCCCCTCCCCATCCGTCCCAGTCCTGCCTGCTCACCACTCTGCAACAATGTATCCATGACGCCTGGATACTGATGGAAAGCAGAAATACAATGTAGCAAAACTGAGATTTCAGCACCCACTGCACTTCATCAGGGAGCAGAGAGGCATTATTCATGAGAATGACCATGACTGCATGGAGCCATCCATCACACAGGAGGCCAAAACCCATCAGGGTGTCATTAAAGGCAGGAGGTTTTCACATTAGACACAAGCAGCCATAGATTTATGTGTTTAAAGTGCTGAAGTTCAGAGATTAAATCATGTGGAGATGTGGAATGCCCGGAGATGTTGCAACTTTGGTGTTTTTCTTAAAATAAGCAGAGAAGTTAGAATTTACTGTGTGAGGTTCTGAAGTTTTCAGAAGGGCTGTACAGGGGGCTGAGCTGTCATGTGTCAGGCGGCTGCACCACCTGGATGACAGACACCGCTGCCAGATGTGGGGCTGCGCAGCAAGCGCAGGAACCAGTTCTGCACACGTGGTACCTGAGATTTTCACTATGACCTGGAAAATAGCAAGACCAATCATTTTTTTATTTTTTATTTTTTTACAGTCATTCATCCACCAAGATGATAAATGACCCTGTAAGAAAATTGAGCAGATGATGTCGAATCCACTTTGAAATTTGGCTTGAGACCCATGGAACGGAATAGGATCAGTCGACTGCTGTCCGTTTTGCAGAACGTGAAAATTAAAATGGTGGACAACAGTGGTAAAGATGAGCAAATCGATTTTAATAGTATTCATATTGTTACTAGGGGTGTAGCTATAGTGGAAGCAGGGGAAGTGGCTACTATGGGGCCTGAACTCAGAAGGGGCCCGCCCGGGAGGAGGACTAAATGATTTTATTGTCAGGGGCCCCTCAACAGTATTATTCAATGACATTATATACAGTCACATGACATACAGTATATACGTATAGCAAATAGAGGGAGCCGCTGTTTGGCCTGGTCTGAAATAGCGATCTTGACAAGGAGTGGGGGTTGCACGGGAGGAGGGGGTTGTGAAGAAGTTGTTGGGCTAATGTGCATAGATCCTACCAAAGGTTAGATTATCTGTTCATTTCAATGAAAGATTTACAACTGTGCCAGGAAGCTCAAATTGGATCTATTCACCTATCAGACCATTCTCCTGTGCTCTTGAAGGTCTCTACACCCCAACGGGCTCCACAAGCTTTTAAGTGTCGGCTCAATGAACAATTGATATCCACCGATGCCCTGAAAGAGCAGGTACAAAAACTGCTCGACAAATACTTTTTACTAAACTCCCTCCCAGAGACCTCCCCCCATGTGCTGTGGGATGCCCACAAAGCCTTCATAAGAGGCCAATTTATTAGTATCGGAGCTAGACTTAAGAAGGAAAGGGCGGCTCGGGTAGATCCTCTCTTAGATGAGATACATAAACTAGAACTCCTCCACAAACAATCCCTATCTGACTCCCATTTAACCCAATTGACAGAACTCACGATAGAGCTTAAAAATCTTCTAAACACAGCCTCTGCTAAATAATTTTTACATTCTCAATACAAGTACTTTGCTCTTGGGGATAAGGCGTCTAAATTTATGATGAGCCGAATTAAACAGAGGAAAGCCCATAATCTGTAAAATCCATAGACCATGTGGAGGTATAGTAGTAACAACAAAAGAGAAAGCCCATCAATTCCAAAAATTTTATCTTGCACTTTATAACATCCCCCACCACGATCCAGAGATGGATCCAACCTCACCCTTGAGTCCTGTTAGTACCTTTCTCCAGTCTTTAACACTCCCTAAATTAGATAATATCCAGAGGGACTCTCTCCAATCATTTCACTGAGGAGGAACTTTTGTCAGCCATAAAAAGTCTTCCGAATGGGAAGGCTCCGGGGCCTGATGGCCTCCCAGCTCTATATTATCGCACCTTCAGCAAATCCATACTCCCTCACCTATTGGCTATTTGTAATCAGTCGCTACAGGGATCCCCTCTTACTACAGATATGACTATGGCGCACATAACAATCCTACCAAAAGAAGGAAAAGATCCAGGGCAATGTGCAAATTATCGCTCCACCTCATTATTTAACCTGGATTTAAAACTGCTATCAAAAATGTTAGCTACCCGCTTATCTACCTATTAACCTTCCCTGATACATAGGGATCAGACGGAATTTATAAAAGGGAGGGAGGGCCGAGATAACACAGCAAGAATACTAACTGTGTTATTTTATGCCAAAAAATACTCCCATCCCCTAGCCTTCTTGAGCACTGATGCGGAGAAGGCTTTCAACAAGGTAAATTGGGAATTTATGCGACTTACCCTGGGAAAATTTGGCCTCCCGGACCCTTTTGTAAAGGTGATCTTCTCTATGTATAATAATGCCTCAGCCGCCATAATAGTTAATAATACCCTATCCTCCACGTTCCCTATCAGGAATGGCACTAGACAGGGAAGCCCCCTCTCCCCCCTAGTCTTTGTTCTAATCATGGAACCGCTCCTTCAAGCCATTAGACAGGATGAAAGGATTAGGGGTTTTAGGTTGGGCTCCCAGGAGCATAAAGTAGCCGCTTTTGCGGACGATCTTTTGGTTATAACCTCAAACCCTGAGGTCTCCTTACCCATTATCTATGACTTGCTGGAGAGGTTTAGCCCCTTATCCAATTTTAAGATTAACATGAAAAAAATCACAGGTCTTGAGCCTGGGCCTTAAACCCTGTTAGGAAAGATCTGGAGATGAAATCCCCATTTAATTGGAATGCCCCATTCCTGACTTATCTAGGAGTGAAGATAGGATCTGACCCTCAGAGCTTGTTTCAATTTAATTACCTTCCATTGTTGAAATCCATACAGGAACAGCTTTCCTCACTGCAATTCCCAACACTGTCGTGGTTTGGTCGCAAAAACCTGGTAACGTCATTAGTAATTCTTAGATTAAACTACCTTCAACAAGTTCTTCCAATCCTGGTACCGAGATCATTCTATAAAACTGTAACCAAAAGCATACGCTCCTTCATTTGAGGGGGGGGGGGGGGGGTAAAAAATTTCACTTGGCTGTCTTAAACCTTCAGAGACCTAGAACCTTGGGGGACAGCCATCTTTATTTCCAGAATAATCGATTGGTTTAGACAACCTCCACATAGGTCCTGGGTAGACATGGAAGCTAAAAATTTCTCGACATCTCTTAGGAGACTTTTAATAGGCCCTACAGACCTTAAGGTTACCCTGGCCCAAACCAATCCAAGACGTCAGGGCCACCCTAGATACATGGAACTGGTTCCAGGCAACCACATGGGGGGTCCTTCTGCCCTCTCTTCTGCTACAGATGGGAGATTTGATTAGCGCTGCCCCACTTAAATTGAGACAATCTCTCCCCATAGGCATTTGTAAGCTGGAGACCCCAGTACTTTCTCTCTTTAATGAGAGGTGAGTGGTGTTAGATGCAGAATCCATTATTTCCATGATACCAGATCTGAAGTTTCATCGCCCATTGATATCCTATCTCCGTGCATTTATATCTAAATATATTCCAAAACTAGCCCTCCGTAGACCTCTCACCTGGTTCGAAAGCTTGATAAGTAGACCTGCCCCGCTAACAAAACTAATCTCACATTTTTATAAGAAGCTCAACACCCCCATTTCTAAACCAAAATTGGCTTTTGTAGGTCTTTGGGAGCGAGATTTGTACTATTTTACCACCAAGGAATGTTCTAAATTATTTATGGAACCCCACGCCGTGTCGAGATGTGTTAGAGTACAGGAGAATGGGTACAAGATTCTCACACGGTGGTACAGTACCCCTGATATTACTTGTAGATACGAACAGTTGAATACTGATGTGTGCTGGCGGTGCAGGGGAGAGAGAGCCTCTTTATATTATGTGTGGTGGTTGTGTTCACTGATACAGAAGTGGTGGAGTGAGATCTTTAAAAGAAGCAACGAAGTGTGCAGAACGAAAATCCCTCTTTCTCCTCAACTGTCTCTGTTGGGCCTCTCTCCCCGGTGCACCAAGGGAGAGGTGCCCCTTCTCTTTAAGAGACTAATAATCAGCGCACATCTTTTGGTACCTAGATACCTGCTTACATCGGAGCTCCCTTCCATAGAGCAGTGGATAGGGAAGGTAGATACTATATACAGATTTGAAGAAATAGCAGCTTGTGAAAATCGCACTTACCCTAAATTTAGAGCTCAAAGGAAAAATTGGGAACAAAACAATATAGGAATTTCAGATGTAAATGAAGCCTTAATCTCTGAATATCATAGATTGTCACACTGTTATTTATACATATCAATCTATAACATGAAACATGTACTCACGTGTTAACCCATACGTTGGATATAAATGTTGTTATGAAAAATTTGATGTATGATGCGAAGTTTTCAATAAACCTTTTTTTTTTTTTAAAGAAGTTGCTGGGAACCCCATTCAAAAATTTGCTGTGGTGCTCAGTCATTTCTACTTACACCACTGATTGTTACCAAAAGCTTTGGTTTCTAATGAAACAAAATTTTGGGTGATTCGACCCACAGAAATCGCACAAAATGGCAGCCACTATTTTACAGTTTAGAAGACAGAGAAGGCATATTCCATCACAAAGGGATAATTTTTTGACAGTTTTTAATTAAAGGGGTTTTTCGGGACTCCTATATTGATGATGATGACCTAGTGCTGCAGCATCCTCACAGCATAGTGGCTGTGATTGGTATTGCAGCTCAGCCCTATTCACTTGAATGGCACTGAGCTGCACATAGGCCATGTGACCGATGAACATAACATCACTGGCCAGTGGCGTACATAGAGAAATAAGGGCCCCATAGCAAGGATCAAACCAGGCCCCCCCCCACACAGGACAGAAGGGTTTCTGCCTAAACCCTTTTCAATGATCCTTGGGCCATTTTCCCACTGCTTTATTTGCTAAAAGTTGTTCCTTTAGATCAGGGGTCTCCAAACCCCGGCCCGCGGGCCAGAACCGGCCCGCTTGTGCGTTCGATCCGGCCCGCCCGCAGCTGGCAGGTTGCAGGAACGAAAGCCGCACAACCGCCCATGCTGTCACGCTGTGCTTTTTGATTGGCTGCTGGGACCGCCGATGTCCCGGCAACCAGTGACGTCACAGGTGCGGCACCTCCCCTCTTCCCGCCCGCTGTTTGAAATAACAAATCCACGTGTGTAGCAGCGGGCGGGAGTCGGGACTCAGGAGTCCAAGAAGAAAAAAAAAAGAAGAGGAGCAGAAGCCGGCTACAGCGGAGGCAAGTGTTGCACAACGCTGATGGGGACACAATGGGGAACGCTGACATTGCTGTGCTGCGCTGATGGGGACACAAGCTGCTGAGGACACATACTGATGGGGATATTGCTGTGCTGCTGGGGACACTGCTGATGGGGACTTTGCTGTGCTGATGGGGACATTGCTGTTCTGATGGGGACACCGTTGATGAGGACACGGGTGTCCCCATCAATGGTGTCCCCATCAGCACAGCAATGTCCCCATCAGAGGTGTCCCCATCAGCGATGATGGGCACACTGCTGATGGGGACAATTCTGTTCTGATGGGGACATTGCTGGGGACACCGCTGTTTGGCACACTGCTGATGGGGACATGGGTGTCCACATCAATGGTGTCCCCATCAGGATAGCAATGTCCCCATCAGCGGTAACCCCATAATCGATGTCCCCATCAGCACAGCAATGTCCCCATCAGAGGTGTCCCCATCAGCGGTGATGGGGACACATGCTGCTGGGGACACCGCTGACAGGGACATTGCTGTGCTGATGGGGATGTTGCGGTGGACACTGCTGATGGGGACATTGCTGTTCTGATGGGACATTGCTGGGGACACCGCTGATGGGGACATGGGTATCCCCATCAGCGGTGACCCATCATCGGTTTCCACATCAGCACAGCGGCGTCCCCATCAGCAATGATGGGGACGCTGCTAATGTGGAAACTGCTGATGTGAACATTGCTGTGCTGATGGGGACATTGCTGAGGACACCGCTGATTGGCACACTGCTGATGGGGACAAAGGTGTCCCCATCAATGGTGTCCCCATCAGTACAGCAATGTCCCCATCAGCGTCCCCATTCTGATGGGGACATTGCTGTTCTGATGGGGACACCACTGATAGGGACACGGGTGTCCCCATCAACCGCGTCCCCAAAGGCAGTGTCCCCATCAGTGGTGTCCCCATCAGCTGCTAATGGGGACTCCGCTGATGGGGACATTGCTGTTCTGATGGGGACATCATTAATGGGGACATTGCTGTGCTGATGCTGACATTGCTGTTCTGATGGGGACATTGCTGTGCTGATGGGGACACCGCTGATGGGGACATTGCTGTGCTGATGGGGACACCGCTGATGGGGACATTGCTGTGCTGATGGGGACAACGCTGATAGGGACACGGGTGTCCCCATCAATGGTGTCCCCATCAGTGGTGTCCCCATCAGCACAGCAATGTCCCCAACAGCAGCGTCCCCAACAGCAGTGTCCCCATCAGTGGTGGCCCCTATCAGCTGCTAATGGGGACTCCGCTGATGGGGACATTGCTGTTCTGATGGGGACATCGTTGATGGGGACATTGCTGTGCTTAAGGGTGACACGGCTGATGGGGACATTGCTGTGCTGATGCTGACATTGCTGTGCTGATGCTGACATTGCTGTGCTGATGGGGACATTGCTGTGCTGATGGGGACATTGCTGTGCTGATGGGGACATTGCTGTTCTGATGGGGACACCGTTGATGAGGACACGGGTGTCCCCATCAATGGTGTCCCCATCAGCACAGCAATGTCCCCATCAGAGGTGTCCCCATCAGCGATGATGGGCACACTGCTGATGGGGACAATTCTGTTCTGATGGGGACATTGCTGGGGACACCGCTGTTTGGCACACTGCTGATGGGGACATGGGTGTCCACATCAATGGTGTCCCCATCAGGATAGCAATGTCCCCATCAGCGGTAACCCCATAATCGATGTCCCCATCAGCACAGCAATGTCCCCATCAGAGGTGTCCCCATCAGCGGTGATGGGGACACATGCTGCTGGGGACACCGCTGACAGGGACATTGCTGTGCTGATGGGGATGTTGCGGTGGACACTGCTGATGGGGACATTGCTGTTCTGATGGGACATTGCTGGGGACACCGCTGATGGGGACATGGGTATCCCCATCAGCGGTGACCCATCATCGGTTTCCACATCAGCACAGCGGCGTCCCCATCAGCAATGATGGGGACGCTGCTAATGTGGAAACTGCTGATGTGAACATTGCTGTGCTGATGGGGACATTGCTGAGGACACCGCTGATTGGCACACTGCTGATGGGGACAAAGGTGTCCCCATCAATGGTGTCCCCATCAGTACAGCAATGTCCCCATCAGCGTCCCCATTCTGATGGGGACATTGCTGTTCTGATGGGGACACCACTGATAGGGACACGGGTGTCCCCATCAACCGCGTCCCCAAAGGCAGTGTCCCCATCAGTGGTGTCCCCATCAGCTGATAATGGGGACTCCGCTGATGGGGACATTGCTGTTCTGATGGGGACATCATTAATGGGGACATTGCTGTGCTGATGCTGACATTGCTGTTCTGATGGGGACATTGCTGTGCTGATGGGGACACCGCTGATGGGGACATTGCTGTGCTGATGGGGACACCGCTGATGGGGACATTGCTGTGCTGATGGGGACAACGCTGATAGGGACACGGGTGTCCCCATCAATGGTGTCCCCATCAGTGGTGTCCCCATCAGCACAGCAATGTCCCCAACAGCAGCGTCCCCAACAGCAGTGTCCCCATCAGTGGTGGCCCCTATCAGCTGCTAATGGGGACTCCGCTGATGGGGACATTGCTGTTCTGATGGGGACATCGTTGATGGGGACATTGCTGTGCTTAAGGGTGACACGGCTGATGGGGACATTGCTGTGCTGATGCTGACATTGCTGTGCTGATGCTGACATTGCTGTGCTGATGCTGACATTGCTGTGCTGATGGGGACATTGCTGTGCTGATGGGGACATTGCTGTGCTGATGGGGACATTGCTGTGCTGATGGGGACATTGCTGTGCTGATGGGGACATTGTTGTGCTGATGCTGACATTGCTGTGCTGATGCTGACATTGCTGTGCTGATGGGGACATTGCTGTGCTGATGGGGACATTGCTGTGCTGATGGGGACATTGCTGTGCTGATGGGGACATTGCTGTGCTGATGGGGACATTGCTGTGCTGATGGGGACATTGTTGTGCTGATGCTGACATTGCTGTGCTGATGCTGACATTGCTGTGCTGATGGGGACATTGCTGTGCTGATGGGGACATTGCTGTGCTGATGGGGACATTGCTGTGCTGATGGGGACATTGCTGTGCTGATGGGGACATTGCTGTGCTGATGGGGACATTGCTGTGCTGATGGGGACATTGCTGTGCTGATGCTGACATTGCTGTGCTGATGCTGACATTGCTGTGCTGATGGGGACATTGCTGTGCTGATGGGGACATTGCTGTGCTGATGGGGACATTGCTGTGCTGATGGGGACATTGCTGTGCTGATGGGGACATTGCTGTGCTGATGGGGACATTGCTGTGCTGATGGGGACATTGTTGTGCTGATGCTGACATTGCTGTGCTGATGGGGACATTGCTGTGCTGATGGGGACATTGCTGTGCTGATGGGGACATTGCTGTGCTGATGGGGACATTGTTGTGCTGATGCTGACATTGCTGTGCTGATGCTGACATTGCTGTGCTGATGGGGACATTGCTGTGCTGATGGGGACATTGCTGTGCTGATGGGGACATTGTTGTGCTGATGCTGACATTGCTGTGCTGATGGGGACATTGCTGTGCTGATGGGGACATTGCTGTGCTGATGGGGACATTGCTGTGCTGATGGGGACATTGCTGTGCTGATGCTGACATTGCTGTGCTGATGCTGACATTGCTGTGCTGATGGGGACATTGCTGTGCTGATGGGGACATTGCTGTGCTGATGGGGACATTGCTGTGCTGATGGGGACATTGCTGTGCTGATGCTGACATTGCTGTGCTGATGCTGACATTGCTGTGCTGATGCTGACATTGCTGTGCTGATGGGGACATTGCTGTGCTGATGGGGACATTGCTGTGCTGATGGGGACATTGCTGTGCTGATGGGGACATTGCTGTGCTGATGGGGACATTGCTGTGCTGATGCTGACATTGCTGTGCTGATGCTGACATTGCTGTGCTGATGCTGACATTGCTGTGCTGATGCTGACATTGCTGTGCTGATGCTGACATTGCTGTGCTGATGGGGACATTGCTGTGCTGATGGGGACATTGCTGTGCTGATGGGGACATTGCTGTGCTGATGGGGACATTGCTGTGCTGATGGGGACATTTTTGTGCTGATGGGGACACCGCTGATAGGGACACGGGTGTCTTTGCGTTGTTTTGCTAAAGTTTTTTCTCTTTTGTTCTCAGTCATATCATGCTGATTACAAAAACGATCCATGTAAAATATATACATTTAATTTAATACATAACTGATTTTTTTTTCCGGCCCCCGAATACTTGTAAAATCTTCAATGTGGCCCACCTGTTGAAAAGTTTGGAGACCCCTGCTTTAGATGGTAGAGTTCTGACCAAGTTTCCACCTCCAGTAGAAGAGGAGATGATCCCAACTAAGACTGGGCCCTCTCTTGCCCTGAGCCCCATAGCAGTCCCATGGTCTGCCACTATGGTAGTTACGCCACCTGTCACTGGCCTAGGAAGAGACCGCAGCGCTCACAGGAGCGCCATGGCCTCTTCAAACAGATGATCAACAGGGGGGACGAGAGTCAGAACCCTACTGATCAGATATTTATGACCTGAGGATAGGTCATCAGAATTCTAGAACACCCCTTTAAAAAAATAAGACAGTGCAGCGTGTTACGACCAGTTACCATCCATTTACCCCTAGATATACACTACTCACAAAAAGGTATAGATATTTAGCTGGTGGGTGATATTTCAGGAAATGCAGTCTAACCTTTACAGGTGAACTTAATGATTTGACCTTCTCGAAACTTTTGAATCCACATTTTGAATGCAGCTGTTCAATATCTCAGTACTTTTTGCACAACTTGCTGTTCTCTAACAAGAAGCTTAACGGCAACAGGTGTTTGATTCATGAATCGCCCAGTAAATTTCCTGGTTCAATTAGAATTGGTATTTAAACAGTCCTCCTCATCATGCTGTTCACATTTTGACATCATGAGACCAAGACGACACCTAACAATTGATCAACAGTACCTCGCCATTGTGAGGCTTCAAGCAGGATGTTCTCAGACGAAAGAGAGACGATACAGAGAGACTGGAAGAGTCACAGAAAGGCATAGAAGTGGACATCCTTTGGCCACATCCCACACTGATGACTGCTTCATCAACTGGTTGATGAATGCCACACAACTCCAGGCACATTTAAGGAAGGTGAGAGGCACCCAAGTGTCATGTCAGACCATTCGAAACCGTTTACATCAGCGTGGTCTGCATGCTAGACGACCTGCAAGGGTACCTGACCAAAGGTGTCATCGTCTTGCATGGGCCAGGGAGCATCTACGGTGGATGAGGGACGAGTGGGTCTCAGTGCTGTTCATTGATGAAATTCAATTCACAGTGAGCAAAACTGATGACTCTTGTCCCAGTGGTTGGACCCCCCATTGATAACACAATTACCGTATAATCTTTCCAGTCAATGGTTATTGTAAAACTACAAGCACAGCTCATGGATGGCACAGCCCATGTACAGACCACCTAATAATGTGTAATAAATATGCTATAATCTGAGGTATACACAAGGGTACGCGTACTTTACTGTGTCACTTTATCACTGCAGCTCATTAAGCTATTACCTACTGGGAAACGTATCTCCTGGAGCTACACGAAAGTCTTGGTATGACGACTTCTTTCTTTAAGGAGGTCTATTTCATGCTCCATTTGCATTCCTGCGTCTGCCAACATGCACATACCCTTAGGGCTGGGTGTACAGTATGTTAATGTCTTTTTTTAGGGGGCGGGGGTGGTATCAGTTAATGTCTATGTGATACTAATGAGAACAAAATGACAAGTCCTACATAATACAGTCATACAACCAGATAGATCTCGAGTATCGATCATACTAGACGTCCTTCTAGCTTCGTTTCTTCTCTGCTCTTTTTAATAAATTCTGTAGGATTTCATGCAACATGTAATATTCTTTATCTACTGTATAATCACTTTTAATTAACGGTATTGTAGGGTGCGGCCACACCTGGTGTAAATGCGAATTTTCCTTCGGCAACTTAGGTGCAGAATCCGTATAAGCATTCCATGTGTTTTCTGTGCATTTTTTTTTATTTAATGCAGTTTTTCCATTCAAAGTCGTTTATGGGGCACATTTTTGGCACAGATTGGTATTTTTTTAAGGCCTCCTGTTGAATTCAATGGGAATATCCACACTGAATCTGTATCGAGAATGAAGATGCTGTTTTTTGTTTCTGTGACATAGATGATCAATGAATGCATAAAAAATACTCTGTATAAACTGCAGTGCAGATATCTCATCAAAAACTGTGAGAGACTGATTGATAACAGAGTAAGTGCAGATTTTAGTGCAGAAAGCAAATCATGGAAAATGTGATGTGTAAAAATGGCACTACAATAGTAGAATGCAATGTAGATGGTGGAATGTACATTGCAAACCCACAGCATTTCTGCAGATTTTTCTCCCCTGTCATACCGTTGTGCTGTAGATTTTTTGCCGTACGCCTAAAATAAGTTTAGTAATATGATTTAATACTTGTGTACTGCAAAGGACATTAATTGCATGTGTCTGGGTTAACATTTTGAAGCACAGCACACAGTACACATGGGACCATGAACAGTCCTCATCTACACAGCACCATGTCTCATGGTCATCTCCACGGAAGGACAAAGCCTTCAAAAATGTCTTTCTGACCAATAAATGAGATAAATTGACTTTGCTTTTGTTTTTTCTTGGGGAAAGGGTGGGGGGGATTCAACTTCTGCCTGTCTCTTGATTTGACCTGATCTCTGTACTGACCCTGTGCTGTCTACCCTGACCTTCGGACTGACTTGGGATTTCATGAACTCTGCCTGCCCCAACATCAGCCTGTCCTTGACTACAGTTTTACCTGACCCCTTAGTGTTTTGCACTGGTTTCTCTTGACCTCGGTAGGTCAGCAGTCTACTGAACAGAGACAACTCATGAATGTGACAACCTGGTGCTTCCCCTGCAGCAGAGTCGAGATTCATGTACAGAGGTTAAAGGGTGAAGACCAGGGGACCACTTATATAACGCCCTTAGGAGTGGCCACATAAGTCCAATCTGTTCAGTAGACAAAGTGGATCCACATCCGTTTCATAACAGTATGGTTGTGGCCGAGTATAAACTTTCAGGTAAGAACGTTATATGTGTCTGTGTTCCATAGTATTTTTGGATGGGAACTAATGGCAAACAGGGAATCCTACTTAGCTTTCTGTGAAGGGTCCCATTTTGTCAAAAACTTGACCTGTTAAAATGAATGGGCACCATGATAAAGCCATGGTCATGCTGAGTCTGGTAGAGGAAGAGCTGTTTGTTTTTTCCAGGCCTGAGTGGGGACCTGATTTAATTTTCTATATGGAAAGAGGCTGTCCAAGTGGAACAATCATCCGTCATCCTAGTTACCCATCAGCAGAAAACTGACCATAGATGAATCAATAATCAATTGTACAAACGTACAAGTAGAATAATGGCCACGGTTTATATACAGTACTTTCCATGGATGTCCTTTTGCTTATGGGTGTCTCTATAGAAACACCTTCTGGAATGCTCATCGTGTAGGAGCCTATCTTCTTTCTGACCATCGTACCAGTAATATTGGGCCGGGATGTGGAACATGTCTGTACAGAGCAGTACTTCTATCACTTGCAGGGATGCAGATGTTATTGTGATGCAGATTCTGTACGCAATGTCTGTCTTTCATGTTATCTCAGTTTACGACTATAATTAAGGCATTATCTAAATTATTTACTTGTGAAAGCGGAGTTCCTTCCAACCAAGCTGCTCCTACATAAAATGTCATGTAAAGTATTGTAATGTAAATGAATGGATTCATCTTTCACAGGTAAGCATGTGAGCTCAAAAAGGTTATTGCTACAGATCAATATTGGTGTCATTTCATATAATATAATAATATTATGAGCTCCAAGGTGGGAACAGCTGCCCATAGACATGATGATCATTAAAATGGCTTTCCAGTACTTAGATATTAATGGCCTATCCTTAGGATAGGTCAACAATATCAGATTGGTGGGGATCTGACATCCGGCACCCCCATCGATCAGCTGTTGCCGGCACCAGCGTGTAGGGGCCATGCCTGGGACTGCAGCTCAGCCCCAGTTCAAGAGAAAAGGAGCTGAGCTGCAGTAAGCTAGCCCTGGAAACTTCACAGTGGTCTTCCATCCACTGTATAGATTCCGACACTGGTGGGCTACCCGAAACAGCTGATCGGTGGGGGTGCCTGGTCTCAGACCTCACCAATCTAATACTAATAATCTATCCTGAGTATAGGCCATCACTACCGGAAAACCTTATGATAATTAAGTCGGCAATACACATTCGATTACTGGTGACCAAAAACGCCAATTTCAGCGTAATTGGGGCCTCCTGACTCTCCAATGATGGAAGATATTGGAGGAGAAACAGTTGGATTTGAATATGCCCACTCCTTTTTGTCTGAGTGAAGATAAGCTGGCACTTAAGGCATATTCCCTTCTTCCCATTTAGAGCTTGAACTGATGATGCCTATGCATAAGGTGGGAGAGGGGATCAAAACCGTGATTGCAAATAATCACTTACACATATCATCATTACATTCACACATAGAAAGTTTAATTCCAACAACTCCTTGGTGCCTTATTTTTTGTCAATGAGTGTAGTTTTGTGGGAACTGATTTAGTTTTTTTAAATTTATTTATTGAATGCACTTGCATATGGCGCTGCTATAGTCTGCAGTGCTCCACAGACATTAGCATCACTCTGTCTGTCCCCAGTGAGGCTCACAATCTAAGTTCCCTATCAGTATGTCTTTGGAGTGTGGGAGGAAAGCGGAGAACCCGGAGGAAACCCACGCAAACTATGGGAGAACATATAGACTCCATGCAGATGTTGTCCTTGGTCGGAGTCAAACCCAGGACCCCAGAGCTGCAAGGCACCAGTGCTGACCACTGAGCCACCTTCTTGCCCACACTTTCAGTAGGAGTCCAGTGGGCGGTCCAATTTGTGACCTGTGGCTGTATGTAAACAATAGGACCAGGCATAGAGGTAATCACGATAAAATAAATAAAACAATTCAAAATCTTACATTAAAAAAAACTAACAAAAAATATTATCGCTCACATTTACTAAGACTGGTGTCTAAGTAAAGAGGCTGTTGGAGTGATTTGTGCCAAGTTTATTCAAAGCCAAGGCACATTTTTATGTAAGAGGTGACAGCTCACAGCAGGGGCAGATTTGCACTCTTTCCACCAAAACTACTTAATAAATGTAGCCTAAACTACGTCTCCTTGGAGACCACAATGAAAAATTGTTGTGCGCCATTACTTGTGGCTTTCTTTTGGCGCAGTTTACTGCTTTGCAAATGGTAGCAGTGACTGACAAAGCCCCTCTATGGCCAAAACACATTAAAAAAGGTTGAAAACATGCAATATATGTCAACGTTTCCGCAAATCTCTGCATATACGTTTGGCTCGAAAGGAGGAGAAGTATAACTGAAATATTTACACCTTGAAAGGTGCGCCTGCTACCGTACCATGGAGAAAGGATCCAATATGAGATATTTTTTAGGAGTTTTGAATTGTTTATCGTGCAAATAATATAACGTCTAGAAATAATAAGTAGCTATTAAAACATCCAAATACACATTCAAAAAGAGGGAATTATTACTAGAAAGACACATAAACAGACTATAAGTTGTCAGATTCTTAAAAAAATGAAGCTGCATTTTCAGCTATATTTCAATGCACTTTATTATTATTATTATTATTCTTTTTTTTATTATTTGGAAGTCTATACAGTGAATTGTCGATCCCTTCACAGGATTTCGGTTATTGTCCATAGCTTTTGTTTGGATCTTCTGAGAATTTCCTAGCATGAGTTTCCCTTGGGTACAATTGAACTACTGACATGTGAACTATTAATATTTAAATGGGCCTCTGAGATTATGTTGGACTTTTTTTTATTTTTGATTATTTTCATATTTTGCTGATATGTGTTTTTTTTTTATTTCTGCTATGAACTCTTTTATCCTTACACAATTTTTATGCTTTCATCTTTGTATATATTTTTCATTTTATAAATAAAGCAAGCAAATATAAAAGAATCCGATAAAAGCGTTCTTGTATCGAGGTATTTAAAGTGGAAGGAAATATGTTTCGAGACATAAAAAAAATAATTTTAACATAAAAATATAAGAACGAAAGAATGCTTTTTCAGGGCGGTAAATATATTTGGCTTTTTTTCTGGCTTTCAGCAAAAGTTATTTTAATTTAACTGTATACTAAAACAAATTCCTTAATTGAGTTCTGTTCCATTTTACATGTAAACAATAGTAAACCAAGAATTGAAAGAGGTTGTGGCACGGAATCAAATAAGCATCTGATTAGTAGGGGTCAGCTGGGATCCCCACCAGTCATGAGAACGGCGGTCCTCCGTGCCGGTATGGATGGATCAGCAAGTCGAACATGGAGACAGCCCTTGGCTGTCTGTGGCAGTCCTATAGTAAATGAATAGAATAGAAGTGCATATGCTCAACCTGCCACGCCAGTCATATCGGTATATGGGACTGCCAATTTCGTGATCGGTAGAGGATACAAACATCTAACCCCCACCAATCAAATGCTTATCCTCTGTCCTGTTGATAGGAGATAAGTTGATTTAATTGCACACACATTTTTATTTAATAAATTAATTAGTAAATGTACATCCAAGGATTAATGGGTAGTCTGGTGATGTCACTGATAAATAACCATTTGTGGACCACACATTGACTATATGTATCCAGGAGGTCCACATTTAAATCTGCAACAGCATATGTGAATGTCCATAAATGTCAGGAAAAATTTGATTTGCCGCAAAACCGAGGTTCCTCGCGCTTCATAGTAATGAATCAATTTCCCCTGAAATGGCGTTAAAAAAAAAAAAATACATACCCACCTCATCCATTTGCGCATGCAGTGGCTGTCGCAGCCATCTTAATGGAAGATACCGATCAAAATATCTTGCGCGGTGATTTAACTCCTTAAGGACACAGCCTTATTTCACCTTAAGGACCAGGCCATTTTTTGCAAATCTGACCAGTCTCACTTTAAGTGGTGATAACTTTAAAACGCTTTGACTTATCCAGGCCATTCTGAGATAGTTTTTTCGTCACATAATGTACTTCATGAAAGTTTCAATTTCTCTACTTCTATAATACATAGTAATACCTCCAAAAATAGTTATTACTTTACATTCCCCATATGTCTACTTCATGTTTGGATTATTTTGGGAATGATATTTTATTTTTTTGGGGATGTTACAAGGCTTAGAAGTTTAGAAGCAAATCTTGAAATTTTTCAGAAATTTTCAAAAACCCAATTTTTAGTGTCCAGTTCAGGTCTGAAGTCACTTTGTGAGGCTTACATAATAGAAACCACCCAAAAATGACCCCATTATAGAAACTACACCCCTCAAGGTATTAAAAACTGATTTTACAAACATCGTCAACCCTTTAGGTGTTCCACAAGAACTAATGGAAAATAGAGATACAATTTCAAAATTTCACTTTTTTGGCAGATTTTCCATTTTAATATTTTTTTTTCAGTTACAAAGCAAGGGTTAACAGCCAAACCAAACTCAACATTTATGGCCCTGATTCTGTAGTTTACAGAAACACCCCATATGTGGTCGTAAACTACTGTACGGGTACACGGCAGGGCGCAGAAGGAAAGGGATGCCATACAGTTTTTGGAAGGCAGATTTTGCTGGACTGTTTTTTTGACACCATGTCCCATTTGAAGCCCCCCTGATGCACCCCTAGAGTAGAAACTCCATAAAAGTGACCCCATCTAAGAAACTACACCACTCAAGGTATTCAAAACTAATTTTACAAACTTTGTTAACCCTTTAGGTGTTCCACAAGAATTAATGGAAAATAGAGATACAATTTCAAAATTTCACTTTTTTGCCAGATTTTCCATTTTAATATTCTTTTTCCAGTTACAAAGCAAGGGTTAACAGCCAAACAAAACTCAATATTTATGGCCCTGATTCTGTAGTTTACAGAAACACCCCATATCTGGTCGTAAACTGCTGTATGGGCACACGGCAGGGCACAGAAGGAAAGGAATGCCATACGGTTTTTGGAAGGCAGATTTTGCTGTACTGTTTTTTTGACATCATGTCCCATTTGAAGCCCCCCTGATGCACCCCTTGAGTAGAAACTCCAAACAAGTCACCCCATTTTAGAAACTACGGGATAGGGTGGAAGTTTTGTTGGTACTAGTTTAGGGTACATATGATTTTTGGTTGCTCTATATTACACTTTTCGTGAGGCAAGGTAACAAGAAATAGCTGTTTTGGCACCGTTGTTATTTTTTGTTATTTACAACATTCATCTGACAGGTTAGATCATGTGGTATTTTTATAGACCAGGTTGTCACGGATGCGGCGATACCTAATATGTATACTTTTTTTTATTTATGTAAGTTTTACACAATGATTTCTTTTTTGAAACAAAAAAAAATCATGTTTTAGTGTTTCCATAGTCTGAGAGCCATAATTTTTTCAGTTTTTGGGCGATTACCTTGGGTAGGGTATGATTTTTGCGGGATGAGATGACGGTTTGATTGGCACTATATTGGGGTGTGTGTGACTTTTTGATCGCTTGTTATTACACTTTTTGTGATGTAAGGTGACAAAAAAATTGCTTTTTTTACTCTGTTTTTTTTTTTTTTTTACGGTATTCACCTGAGGGGTTAGGTCATGTGATATTTTTATAGAGCAAGTTATTACGGACACTGGGATACCTAATATGAATACTTTTTTTTATTTATGTAAGTTTTACACAATGATTTCATTTTTGAAGCAAAAAAAAAAATCATGCTTTAGTGTTTCCATAGTCTGAGAGCCATAATTTTTTCAGTTTTTTGGCGATTATCTTGGGTAGGGTATGATTTTTGCCAGATAAGATGACGGTTTGATTGGCACTAATTTGGGGTGCGTGTGACTTTTTGATCGCTTGCTATTACACTTTTTGTGACAAAAAATAGTTTATTTAGCACAGTTTTTATTTTTTATTTTTTACGGTGTTTATCTGAGGGGTTAGGTCATGTGATATGTTTATAGAGCCGGTCGATACGGACGCGGAGATACGTAATATGTATTTTTTTTCTCCCCTATTTTTTACCAATTTTTTTTTACTTTATTTGGGGAAAATTACGTTTTTGTTTATTTTTACCTTAAACTTTTAATTTTTGGGGGGAAAAACTTAATTTTTTCAACTTTTTTTTTACTTTATTTTTTGTCCCACTTTGGGACTTAAACTTTTAGGGGTCTAATCCCTTTACAATGCATTCCAATACTTCTGTATTGGAATGCATTGGCTGTATGAGTAATACAGTGAGTATTACTCATACAGCTTCCGGCCTGTGAGATCCAGGGGACTGGATCTCACAGGCTCGTCACCGGAAGGCATCGCGCTGCCTTCCATGCCATCGGGTCCCCCCTACAGCCGCATGGGGACCCAATGGCACGCCCGATCACCGCCGCAACCACAGGTGAAAGCCGCAAACCGTAGGTCTGAATTGACCTGCGGTTTGCGGCGATCGCTGACACGGGGGGTCACGGGACCCCCCTGCGCATTTAGCCAAGGTGCCTGCTCAATGATTTGAGCAGGCACCGGGTTCCGATCACTGCCCGCCAGGCGGCGGTGATCGGGACTATACATGACGTACCGGTGCGTCATGTGTCCTTAAGTACCAGGACAACATGCCGTACCGGTACGTCATGTGTCCGGAAGAGGTTAAGATGTCTCCACACCAGCCAGCGTGATGACGTCATCGCGTCACTGTGCAAGATGTTGCGACTGCCTCTACGCAATCAAAAGGATAAGGTGAATATTTCAGCGATGAACGCAACATCTGTGAGGTTCAACGATGGGGGACGGCGCGATCCCTGTTTCCCATCATTGCGCCCGCTACATGCAAAGAAATGCGCTTCGCGACTAAGTAATTCTCAGATATTGATAACCTATCCTCTAGAGCAGGGGTACTCAACTGGCGGACCGCGGTCCAAATACGGACCGCGGCCGCCAGTTGTCCGGACCCCGGCCATCCTTTAGAGCGCTGCTCCTCTCCTGCACACTGTGCCGTGCAGGAGGAGGAGCTTACCGGCGCACTTCCACCTGTCCCACAGCGCAGTGAGACAGGGCTTCCTCCACATGTAGCGCTCCTCCTTCTGCACACTCTGGCAGCTCTGCTCAATACAGCGGCGGGGCACAGGAGATGATCGTTCTCAGCAGCGCAAGAGGAGTCTCTCCCTCCCCCCTGTGCTGCTGCCCCCGCCGCTGCCAATAAGAAGAGGCAGGAGGAGGAGGGGAGGGGCTGTGGCCACTGCGCCACCAATGAAGAAAACTGACCTGTATTACAAATACAGCCCCCTGTCACAAAGGTCGGGTGCCGGCTATTTGATTCCAGCACCCGCCTCCTGTATTTGTATAAGAAACGTTGGTGGCACAGTGCAACCCCCCCCCCCCAAACACCCCAGTATAAGAAACATTGGTGGCGCAGTGCGCCCCCCCCCCAGTATAAGAAACATTGGTGGCGCAGTGCGCCCCCCCCCCCCTTCCCCATTATAATAAACATTGGTGGCTCAGTGGGAGGTGCCAATGAGGGTTAAAAATAATAAAAGAAAATTAACTCACCTCCTCCAGTTGATCGCGTAACTACCGGTCTCCAGTTCTTACTTCTTTCTTCAGGACCTGTGGTGACGTCACTGAGCTCATCACATGGCCCATTACCATGGTGATGGATCATGTGATGAGCTCAGTGATGTCACCACAGGTCCTGAAGAAAGAAGTAAGAACTGGAGACCGGCAGTTACGCGATCAACTGGAGGAGGTGAGTAAATAATTTTTTAACCCTCATTGGCACTGCCCACTGCGCCACCAATGTTTATTATATTGGGGGGGGCGCACTGCGCCACCAATGTTTATTATACTGGGGTGATGGGGGGGCGCACTGCGCCACCAATGTTTATTATACTGGGGTGATGGGGGGGCGCACTGCGCCACCAATGTTTATTATTTTGAGGGGGGGCGCACTGCGCCACCAATGTTTATTATATTGGGGGGCACACTGCGCCACCAATGTTTATTATATTGGGGGGCACACTGCGCCACCAATGTTTATTATATTGAGGGAGGGCGCACTGCGCCACCAATGTTTATTATACTGGGGTGATGGGGGGGCGCACTGCGCCACCAATGTTTATTATTTTGAGGGGGGGCGCACTGCGCCACCAATGTTTATTATATTGAGGGGGGGCGCACTGCGCCACCAATGTTTATTATATCGGGGGTGATGGGGGGGGCGCACTGCGCCACCAATGTTTGTTATTTTGAGGGGGGGCGCACTGCGCCACCAATGTTTATTATATTGAGGGGGCCGCCAGACGAAAAAGTCGGACATGTAGTACTTTTAGTCTGGCGGCCTCTCACCGTGCTGCGCCGTAACTCTGCCCCCATCCCCATTATAGTCGATGGGCACAGAGCAGCGGCACGGCGAAGTAGTGGCAAGATGGATCTGACAGGGTGAGCAGCCTGTCGGATCCGTCCTGCTGCAAGTGTGAAAGTACCCTTACTAATGAGCGCTTCCATCATGGAACGCCCATTAGTACAGCCTTTACCTCCACCGCTACTTGTGCTAGTAAAAAAAAATATATATTATTACGGTACCTCCACCTCCATTTGCTCACGCTGTGGAGAACACTCCCTGCTGACTAGAAGCTCAGGACAGGACCTACAAGACTTCATCACGTTGGAGCACCGGTCCTGAGCTTGCAGTCAGCAGCGAATGTTCACCGCAGCCAGGTGAATGCAAATTATTTTTTATTTTTTGCAAAAGCAGAGAAGGGGGGCACTAATGGGGGCAATACTCTTACTGGGGGCACTAATGGGGACATTATTCTTACTGGGGCACTAATGTGGCCATTACTAATTCTGGGACTTACCCGGGGCGCTCCACTATAACGTCAGAGCGCCCCACGCGCATGTATCACATGATCGCATGGCATCTTTACTGTTGGCGTTCAGCTCGGACCTTCACCTGACTGCAGACCCTGGTATGTGGACCTTTAATAAAACTAGTTGAGTACCCCTGCTCTAGAGGCTCAATGTTGGACCCTGGGAGAGGCTGCAGCAAGCATGGGAGGCTAAGCGCCCTGAGAGCATCCATAGTAAGTAACCAATGTCTTTATATGATCCTCTGCTTTGGGGGTGACTGTGTTTATGGGGCACTCATATCCATTTACTTACCCTTGGTACCTAGGGCACGCAGGATTTATGGCGTGTGTATCAATAGGGACGGCGTCATCTGACTCAGCACACCCTCTAAGGTATGCTCACTTGGTCGATTATGACTATATTCTTTAAAATGAATATGTATATCTAATGTCTTCATTGACCATTCTTACGTTTCAGTCCATCATCTTCATAAAGTATATTGGTTTTGCCACTTGGTCACACCCCTTCAGGAGGGCGAAACTAGGTCTATCAGGAAATATTTATCAGAAAACGTGTTTATATCCATTGAACACTGAGCCTGATATAGTGAGTGACCCTCTTTAATGAGGCTCCCTATTATGGTGGCGGTCCCCCTCACTATTGTTTATCTGGGTGTTTGGCTATAGGCATTTGTTTACAGTTATATACAATTGGATGTTTCTCTTTTGCCCACAGGCTCCTTTAGAGTGCTGCTGTCCATCTGTGCCTCCCTATGCTTCTCCCAGTAAGATCATCTGGTCCAATCTTTTAATTATTGGCCGTCATTTGGTATCTTCATTTGACCGTCAGTTGACACCCTCCATGTCCCATGGTTGCATTGATGTTGTCCATACGTGGACTTCTTACCATCAGACATGTATCTATAAGCATTATCTAGAATAATTCATTCACCCCCTGATGATCCCACACAGTGGGGGAAACGCGTTGGGGTTTACACGGATGTGTCTGTGTAATTTTTTTCAGGTGTCGTTAATTTAGTGTCATGTAGTCTCTTGCACCGTGTACCTTTTGGACATTTTTTTCAATAGGGCTGTATACATGGTGCATATATTTGTCACCTTTTCTGTCCATGCCTGACCTGTCCACCAATCATCCCTTTATCTGCCCTTCCCCATTAGGGATAACTAGGAGTTGCCAGTTAGGTTCGAGGACAGGGGGTCTCCACCTTCAGGATTCGCCCCTGGGCACAGGGCCTAGGTTTAGGACCATCATTAGGGTCATCTATTCCCCACTAGGCTTTATTGGTGGACACGCCCAGTCTTGGACATTTTGGGACATATGTTTGTTTTGGTAATACTATTAAAGATTATCTATAATTTAGGGTTACACTTTCAATTTCTATATTTAAACCCAATATATTTGATATATCTAATTGTGCTGGATGTTTATTTTTTATTTTTTTTTATCCTGACAATAGGTCATCAATATTAATGGCTGGACAACCCTTTTAAGAGGCATGTTGAGACCTCCTGGGCTGTACTCCTCCTGTAAATGGGGATAATATATCAGCCCCAGTTACAGGAGAAATCGGCAGTAAAAAAAGAAAAGAAATGCTATAATACCCCCAACGTCTTGTATGTCTCAAAAAAAAAAAAAAAGACAAAGCAAGAAACAAATGTAAAAAATGATAATAAAAACACCACCACTAGTCTACATTTCAGCTTCTAGCCCAAACCCTTGCGACTATAACTCATATCTTCCCCAAAATCAAATTGACCCTAAAGGGAAGGGGACATAATTTTAAAAAATTATTTTAGTTGCACGTTCTGCAATAAAAAAAAAATGAAAAAACAATCTGTTTTTACAAAAAATAAAAATGACTAAAATAAAAATGGCATAAAATTAAAGTCCCCTGTATTTCTGAAAAAAGGGTCAAAAATTAAATTTCATTAACCAAACAGAAAAAACTGTTATGGTTTTCGAAGATGCATGTCCTAAAAGAATACGGAAAAATGTTTCAGGTCAGGAAGGGGTAAATAGCCCGTTCTTGAACTGGTTAAACTTGTGCCTGTAGAAATGAGAGATCTTTCTGTAAAGCTGTGGACAGATGTCCATTACTGACTAAAAGCTCTGACTGTTGCTGACGTTAACCATAGCGACACACAAGAGCAAGTTCGTACATCTTATGAATGTTAGGAGTTGTTCACACAGTGGAATTTTGACGCAAACAGCCTGTAAACAGCTGCATCCCTTCTCCTTCGCATTCATTGCAATGGGAGGCTGCACCGAAAATCGATGAGCGGCGATGCCGTGGCCACGACGAGAAAGGACATGTCCTTTCTTGGCGCGGCCTCAGCTTTAAACCGCCGCGCCGACAATGCTGCCTCCCATTCTGTGCAATAAGAAGGCAGTGTAACGCCCCAGAGTGCCGTTACCACATTTGCGCCTTGCTACTGTCTCCTATAGTTAACTTTATGTAATTCTGTGTATTTATTGCAGGACCGTCACACTGTGCATATCTATTTTCATGAAACTGTTTATGTACAAGTATAATATGCCTGGTTCACCAGCAGGTGGCAGCATATATGGCAGAGCTAATTCACCTAGGATGGAACCCTTATTTCCATTCTAGCTCTCTCTAAGAGAGGGAGGAGTTTAATTAGTTAGGGTGAGTCTAGCTTACCCCCTGCTAGGGGAAGGAAGCAGGAGCCGTCCCTGTTGAACGAACCTTGCCTAGAATAGCTAGAGCTCCTTCAGCTTAACTGCATCTGGAGGCCAAAGCAAAGAGCTCCAGAAGCCAGGAGGAAAGAGTTCCCTGACCTAATCTAGAGACAGACTACAAAGAAAGTCAAGTACAGCATAAAGAGAAAACTAAGTTATACAACCAGCCTGTTAGCACAGCAGAGCCAGAGAGCAACAGACATAGCAGAGAGGAATTTGCCTGCCACCGTTAATGCCAAAGCCTGCTGGGAACCAAGACAAAGTTTGAAGACTGTTTCTGATGAATGTTTATTCAAGTAAAGCTGCTGTTCGACTATATACAAGGTCTGGACTCAATTTATTCTTCATCCCCTACTACTACTACCCCCATTTTTTGCACTTCGGAAGGCCACGCCTGGGGTTCCAGCATATCCAGGTAGGAGCACCGTGACACGTGCATCAACATTAAGGGACATTTAGGCCACCGTACACCACTCTGGCATTCCTACACCTGGGTACCATCCACAGTATCACTTAAAAGGGGCCCTGTGCCCTTGTTGCTCCACTGCAAGTGGCGTCACGACAAAATATGTATTCCTTTACTAAAAGGGGACACCTGGCCACGGTCCGAGTTCTTCGCAGCAGCCGCTTGCTAGATTTCGGCAGCATTTCTGTGCGGCTGTCCTTGCTAAAATTCTGTTGTAAAACTCGCCATGAGAGCAGCCAGTTACGGAATTTCGGATCTGGAATCTGCACTGAAGTTTTGTAGCAAAGTACAGATACTATTAGTGAGCAGGGTTTTAAAAAAATCTTTTGTGAAGTTTAGGCATGCTGCTACGGCATACCCTATCGGTTGCGGATTTTCACAGCGGATTTTATTCATTGCGATGCAAAAGGCAACAAATCTGTCCTTTCCTTAACCCATTCAATGTTCTAAAATGTAACCTTTTCCTCCCTGCAACCTCCCTCCTCCTCTCTGAACTATATATGGGGGAAGAGCATGCAAAGAATGAAATCATCCAATCGTGTAGTCGTAAGTTTTTGGAGCACCATGTATTATTTGTCTTCTACCGAAATTTGGGTGGCTTCCTTCTGTTGGATCACATGCCTCCCGTGAGAGTGCTCTGTATGTAACACTAAGCAGAGCACAGATAGCAGTAGCACTATGTGATAACAGATTGGCCTTGCATCGGAAGGCAGCAGGCACCCATGTCTGTCATCACCCCTGTGCCAGAGATTGCAGAGTTCTGGGACCTTACCTTTTAAGTCAAGAACCCATTGTTTACCTCTGAGAGAGTGAAGTGGCTCATACCAAGCCGGCTAACCTTCTGTTCTTGCACTGATTTAGAAAAGACACAGCGGCTGCATATAAAAATCTCAAAATCTGGCATAAAATACAGAAATTAATTAGGCCGTTGATAGATATGTATTGACAGGCAGAAATTGTAGCCCCAATGCAAATTCTATAACAAGTCCCCTTCCAACCATGTACCATTTATAACATTGGTGTCTTTTTAGGTTGCAGAAGGGATTTTGAACCCTTTCAGGTGCCAGGTAGGACTGATACCTCCATACCCCCTATAGCTACACCCCTGCATCTCAAATACATACACCAATACAGCAGTTTATCCAGTCTTGCCAATTCTCCTGCAAAGGAGAGACCTCCTGCACTCCAAAGAGATTTGTTAATGGGGCATCAGAAAGGGGAATATTTTAAACTTAATTCATAGAAAGAAAGTCATTTTTTTCAGAATTTTTATGATGGGCACAAACACCCTGCTTCTTTCCCCCCTGCTGGCAGCACTCTTGCCCGCTGGTGTCTTAGATAAGTTCATCGAGATCCTGTCAGGCCTTCTGGCCTGTTCTGTAGGGAGCCTTATATACCCAGTGCTGGCCCTTTAAGAGGTCAAACATTAGCATGCGCAACTAAATGTTTCCCCAGCCTGGATAGCCCTGGATATATAATGCAACTTTCCCAGTGGGAGGTTGCCTGAGCTTTAGGTGTCTACTTATTAGTCTACCAGTGAAGGTGTGTTTGCTTAGTTAGTCTGCCTGTGTATTGAACCCCACCCTGATGTACAATTTTGATACTCTGCTGTCTGCCCTGACCATTCTCTGTTCTGACCCGCCAATGCCTGCTCGGACCTCAGACTTGACTTACACATATGCACAAACTCTGCCTGCTCCAATCTCATCTTGTCCCCTGACTATGAGTATTGCCTCACCCCTTGGTGCTTCGAATTCTTGTCTCTGACCCCCGTGGGTCATCTGCCAACTACACCAGGATTATACCCGCACCTGTGTGTAGGTACCCTTACAAGCATGGTCAGGCTGATAGTACCAAGGACTAGGAGAAGGAGCCAAGGCAGGAGACTTATGGACGCAAAGTAGCATACATCACACAAAGGCTCCTGTTTAGTAAAACTATTACACTATTCCATACTGAAAAAAATATATACCGCTACGATGTATGTTCAAAGGATGCTCTATTGGGATCTGTTGGGCAAATGGAGCCCTATAAATATGTTTGATGGGATCTTTCTGGGTGTACAGTCATGGCCAAAAGTTTTGAGAATTACATAAATATTGGAAATTGGAAAAGTTGCTGCTTAAGTTTTTATAATAGCAATTTGCATATACTCCAGAATGTTATGAAGAGTGATCAGATTAATTGCATAGTCCTTCTTTGCCATGAAAATTAACTTAATCCCAAAAAAACCTTTCCACTGCATTTCATTGCTGTCATTAAAGGACCTGCTGCGATCATTTCAGTAATCGTCTTGTTAACTCAGGTGAGAATGTTGACGAGCACAAGGCTGGAGATCATTATGTCAGGCTGATTGGGTAAAATGGCAGACTTGACATGTTAAAAGGAGGGTGATGCTTGAAATCGTTGTTCTTCCATTGTTAACCATGGTGACCTGCAAAGAAACGCGTGCAGCCATCATTGCGTTGCATAAAAATGGCTTCACAGGCAAGGATATTGTGGCTACTAAGATTGCACCTCAATCAACAATTTATAGGATCATCAAGAACTTCAAGGAAAGAGGTTCAATTCTTGTTAAGAAGGCTTCAGGGCATCCAAGAAAGTCCAGCAAGCGCCAGGATCGTCTCCTAAAGAGGATTCAGCTGCGGGATCGGAGTGCCACCAGTGCAGAGCTTGCTCAGGAATGGAAGCAGGCAGGTGTGAGCGCATCTGCACGCACAGTGAGGCGAAGACTTTTGGAAGATGGCCTGGTGTCAAGAAGGGCAGCAAAGGAGCCACTTCTCTCCAAAAAAAACATCAGGGGCAGATTGATCTTCTTCAGAAAGTTTGGTGAATGGACTGCTGAGGACTGGGGCAAAGTCATATTCTCCGATGAAGCCTCTTTCCGATTGTTTAGGGCATCTGGAAAAAGGCTTGTCCAGAGAAGAAAAGGTGAGCGCTACCATCAGTCCTGTGTCATGCCAACAGTAAAGCATCCTGAGACCATTCATGTGTGGGGTTGCTTCTCATCCAAGGGAGTGGGCTCACTCACAATTTTGCCTAAAAACACAGCCATGAATAAAGAATGGTACCAAAACACCCTCCAACAGCAACTTCTTCCAACAATCCAACAACAGTTTGGTGAAGAACAATGCATTTTCCAGCATGATGGAGCAACGTGCCATAAGGCAAAAGTGATAACTAAGTGGCTCGGGGACCAAAACGTTGACATTTTGGGTCCATGGCCTGGAAACTCCCCAGATCTTAATCCCATTGAGAACTTGTGGTCAATCCTCAAGAGGCAGGTGGACAAACAAAAACCCACTAATTCTGACAAACTCCAAGAAGTGATTATGAAAGAATGGGTTGCTATCAGTCAGAAATTGGCCCAGAAGTTGATTGAGAGCATGCCCAGTCGAATTGCAGAGGTCCTGAAAAAGAAGGGCCAACACTGCAAATGCTGACTCTTTGCATAAATGTCATGTAATTGTCGATAAAAGCCTTTGAAACGTATGAAGTGCGTGTAATTATATTTCACTACATCACAGAAACAACTAAAACAAAGATCTAAAAGCAGTTTAGCAGCAAACTTTGTGAAAATGAATATTTGTGTCATTCTCAAAACTTTTGGCCACGACTGTACAGGTGAAACTCGAAAAATTTGAATATCGTGTAAAAGTCCATTTATTTCAGTAATGCAAATTAAAAGGAATTGCATTAATGCAGCTTAAAATTAGAATTTTGCGAAAAGGTTCAATATTCTAGGCTCAAAGTGTCACACTCTAGTCAGCTAATTAAACCATACCCCCTGAGCAAAGGGTACCTGAGATTGTGACTTTGGGGTTTCATAAGCTGTAAGCCATAATCATCCAAATTATAACAAATAAAGGCTTGAAATATCTCGCTTTGCATGTGATGAGTCTGTCTCATATGTTAGTTTCACCTTTTAAGTTGCATTACTGAAATAAATGAACTTTGCACGATATTCTAATTTTTTGAGTTTCACCTGTATATGGCACATATGGGACTCTAATGTCATATGAACCGACCTCCTAGCTACATCTCTATTTCCAACTATCTATAAAGTACCAAGAAATTGATGTAAAAAAATAAAGTTATGAAGTAAAAGAAGTAAGATGAGGGAGCGTGCTACAGTCGCACTCACTGCCCCATACATCAGTAAGAGCAGTAAAATCTGATTAAATCTGTTATCTCCGGTTGTATCCAGGACGCTGTAGTCTTCTTGGCACAGGCACTTGGCTGTTCTTTGATCTTGGGTTTTCTTTTTGGCCTGAAATCCTCTCCAGCAAATATTTATCTGGCCGCCCCTCCATGTTATGTGTTAAAAATAAACTATGTGCTTCTAAAATAAAGCCGAAAAAAGCCATTAAGCAAAATTTATGTCCTGAATATAAATACATACCACAAACCCATTTATAACAGTACATTAAAGGGGTTTTCCTGGATTAACGGCGGGGGGAGGGGCCCGCTGCGCTCATATGTAACGGGCCTGGCATTTTCACTGTACTTAATGCCGGGCCCCGTCAGAGCGGTCAGCTCACAGTCTCTAGGCCTCCAGCAGCAGACATCGGTTAGGCTCCACCCACCGGGTTAATTTGTTCCTAGTTTTAGAAGGGCAGCACCGGGGTCTGATGCTGGAGGCTGGGGTGCATATCATGCAGGTGAGCTGACCGCTCTGACGGGGCCCAGCACTAAGTACATGGAAATGCCGGGCTCTGTTACATGAAGACTGGGGCAGTGGGGGACACTACTAGGGGCTGTGGGGGGCACTACTGGGGGGAAGTGGGGGACACTACTGGGGGGAAGTTAGGGACACTACTGGGGGGAAGTTTGGGACACTACTGGGGGCAGAGGGGGACATTACTGGGGGCAGAAGGGAACATTACTGGGGCAGTGGGGGGCACTACCTTCTGGGGCAGTGGGGGACATTACGCGGGATCAGGGACCAGGAGTGTAACAATCGCGGTCACAGAGGGTGCGACCGGGCTTGGCGCGTGGGGGATCCGATCCAAAGTTTGCCCTGGGGCCCATAGCACTCTAGTTATGCCACTGGAGACAGCTGATTGTAATGCGGAAGCAGGGAGCCATGCACCTAAGCAGCCGGTACTCCCCAGCAGCAGGATGTACTGTCACACATCCCGCTGATGCCGTGTAGAAGGAGAGCCATCCGACAGAGCGCCAATACACAGTGGGGCCAAGTCAAGGATGAGGAGGGCAGCGGAGGAGACAGTGAGGGGGCATCAATGGAGGCGGGGAAAGGCGGTGCAGAGCTGTGGACACAGGAGGGGGGCATGCACATACACAGAGGCAGCCCCTCTCTGACTCTGCCACTCAATGCTGACATCAAGTCGATGGGCAGTGCAGTTCAGGGGGCGGGTGGAGCATGTGACCCGTCGACATGACATCAGCAAGAAAACAAACCAAGTCAGCAAACTGAGCAGAATACGTAAGACAACCTTATTAGATATATGTTAGTATGGCCAGGGCATGTTCAATGGAACATAAAAGTTTAATCCCGGAAAACCCCTTTAACTACTGCAGAGGGGCAAAAGTGGAGATGCTGGAGCCTCGGGAACACAGTCCATTTATAACATGACACCTCCAGGATATGATGATGTGCGTTCTGGAAGGGACAATGATTTTATTAGAAGGCAGTATATCTTTCTGTAGTGTAGTCCGTGCCTCGAGCTGAACTTCTTTCCCTGATGTCTGCAGTTAGTACAGGGGGAGCAACCTACAAACATATATCTTTAGGTCCTGTTCACACAGAGTCTTTTTGGGCCAGATTCTGTGTCAAAAAGCTAGTGGTTGGTAGAATAAAAGCTGGCTCCCATTGTTTTAAATGGAAGGTGGAGCTGCCATTCATGTGACTACAGTTTGTTACCGTGTCCGTGCCAAGAGCAGACGTGACGTGGTGTCTGCATGGATGACGCCTTTAACTGCAATGGGTGTCCACTCATGGTTTCCACCATTGCTTGAGGCTTAACCACGAGCGGGACCGTCATATTTAAACTGAAAAACAGAATACATGGTTGGTTTTTTCAAAAGCCACAGTGTGAACTAGCCCTTACAGATACAGTTGATCTAAATTAAGCTCATTTCCACCTCTACAGTACAAGTACGGTGGAAGTTGGGTCTTTAAAGATGGTGCCGTCTGGTGCCTGCTGTTTTACACAGCAGACACCAAGAGACGTTGTGATCGGCGATAATGCCAATAACAGACATTTAACCCCTCAGATGCCTAGGTCAATTGTAACCACACCATCTGAGAGATGAAAACCCGGGAGCGCTGTGCTCCTGGGACTTGATCGAGTCCCCTGTGCTAAGATCAAGAGAGCTATTCGGTTCTTATGGCAGCCTCAGACCTTCCGAAGGCGTTGAAGCCTGCCGCAGCAAAGTTCACATAGATCCCTAGCTATGTAGGTATCCATAGGAACATAATGAATTTACCATAGGCTGCAATTTTAAATCATGTTAAAGTACTCTTGGAGGACTTAAGTGATAAAAAATTTGAAAAAAGTAAAAAAAAAAATTTAAATGTAAAATTAAAATCACCCCCTGTTCCCTGTATTGTAAATAAAAATAAACAATAAAAAATAAAGATCACTGGTATCGCCATGTCCTAAAATGCCCGAACTATAAAACTATAAACGCATTTATCCCGTAGGCTGAATACTGTATTGGAAAAAAAATTTAATGGCTGGTTCTGTTTTTTTTCATGCCTCACCTCACAAAAAAATGGAATAAAAAGAAAACAAAAAGTCATACACACAATGGTATCCTTAACAACTACAGATCACCCTGCAAAAAAATCAGCTTTGTAGACATAAAATATAAAAAAAAATGATGGGGGGTCAGAATATGGAAATGTACTTACTGTTTAAATGTCTAGGGCTCACTGTGGAACACACACTTTTCTTTTGAGTAGTGGCCATCCGGCCTACTTACAAGTATGTGTCTTCTTCTTCATCAAGTTCCACTGCAGGAGGTACCTTCCGACAAAGGAGATTTTCAAGTTGAGGGGCATTCCTGCAGGATTTCCACTAAGGATGCAGGAGTCGCAGTACTCCAACTGTAAGTTAGCCTCTCTCTCTTCCAGCCGCGCTGCGGCGGCAAGCTTTGGCTCCTTGACGGGAGTTTGGCTCCGGCTCTTGGGAGACAGAATCATTTCCAGGGCAGCCAGCCGATGCTGTATGGATAGCTAGCGTTGACCTGCTTGATGTCCGGTGAAGATCAGGTAACCAATAAGGCCTACCTTCAACTTCTACCGTTATTGGCTGCCAGAAGATGTTGGGTCCTACAAAGGAAGCTTGATGCTGATATGTGGCCCGAACAGGCGCCTGTGGGGTCGTCATTTCACTGCCGGGCTCAGTATTACTATCTGACTCCTCCTAATTTTCCGGCTCTGGCTGCGGCCTAGTGACTGCAACGGCATACGGACCTTGCAGGCGGTCCGCAGGGGTGAATTCCACAATTTCTCCATCTCGCAGGTTATGTTGGCATTCGGGTTGATTTTAAATGATCTCCGGCTCACTAAGTAATCTCGACCAGTGCCCTGATCGCGCAGGAATCCGAACCCCAACTCTTTATCAAAGGATAGGACAGTGCCCCACCGCCTTTCTAGTTCGGAGAAACTCTCCTCTGGATGTTCCACCAGTCTTTTGGCCAGCTCCTCAAAGTATTTTTTCTTCATATTGGTCTTTGCAAACCCGGCGGCTCTAACTTCTGCCATTAAGACCGGCCAAAGTGGGTTTGCTGCTGGGAAACCCCATGGTCCTCCCAGAGGTTGTGGTTGCTCCACTACAGGATCTTCCACCTGAATAGGGACTGACGCTTCAACTCTGCGCCGGAGACTCCAGTTTCCTCCGAGCGACATGGGGTAAGAATAGGGCGATGGCTCCTGGCTCAGGCCAAGCTGCGACGCCATGTCTTCAGCCATGACTCCTCCTCTCTCTGATCTAGCGCACAGAAAGAAGTCGAACAGGTACTTCCAGTCGTCACACAAACTCCACCTTTTTCCCGGCCCGCCCCTAGGTTCACCAGCATTAGGGGGGTGGCACCGACATTGAAATCAATGTTAGGTATATGGGGGCGCAGCAAATACTATTTTTCCGCACTCTTAATTTTCCCCGCCGTTGGGATGATTCTCAGTGCACTAATGGCGAACAAGAAGGCTGTCAGCGGCCATTTTGTGTACATTAAAAAGTCCATTCAGCGACACCAAGCACTGTTACTAACATGAAAATCTTCAGTTTTCTAACTTTTGACCATGCGATTTGTTAATAAAAGTCTTGCATAATATCCACATGTACTTTACAATTTACACTGGCTATTCTAGAGTTAATTAAAGGCACTTAAAGTTTCTCTCACTAAGAGAAACTTTAAGAATTAGTTGAGAAAATAAAAGATTGTTGACTGCATAAATTGGCGTCACGAACAGGATGTGAAAAGTATATCACACGCCTCGGTGCCTTTAAATAAACTGTACCCCGTGTATTGATGACATCAGTTGCATATTGAAAGTGAGAGAGAAAGTGAGTGTTTTCTGAGAGTGGTAACCAGGAGTTACCCCAGCATCGGGAGTATGAATGTCCCGTCAATCTTATTCCTGGAGCTAAACTGCCCAAATCTCGGTTGTATAGTCTTTCAGAGCGCGAAAGAAAGGTTATGCTAGAGTATATCACCGAGATTTTGGCGAAGGGTCATATCAGACCATCCAAAGCCCAAGTGGCTGCTGGGTTTTTCTTTGTAAAAAAAAAAGATGGTACCCTTAGACCATGTCTGGACTTCCGTGAGCTCAACCGTATTTCCGTCCGTGATCCTTACTCTCTTCTTTTGATTCTGGATTTGTTTAATCAAATTGTCGGTGCCAAGGTGTTCTCTAAGTTGGATCTGAGGGGGGCATATAATTTGGTAAGGTCAAAGAGGGGGACAAATGTAAGATGGCCTTTAATATCCCTGAGGGTCATTTTGAGAATCTGGTTATGCCTTTTGTGTTAACCAATGCTCCAGCGGTTTTTGAACACTTTATCAATGACATCTTACATCATCTGTTGGGGAGATTTGTTGTTGTATATCTGGATGACATACACATTTATTCTCCAGACATGGAGACTCATCAGGATCATGTGAGACAGGTGTTACAGATCCTAAGAGAGAATAAATTGTATGCTAAGATGGAAAAATTTATTTTTGCTGTTCAGGGAGATGCAATTCCTGGGTTACCTGCTCTCATCCTCAGGTTTTTTGTACGGATCTCGAGAAAGTCTGTGTGGTGTTGGACTGGGATCGGCCCGAAAACCTGAAAGCATTTATGCGGTTTTTGGGTTTCACCAACTACTACCATAAATTCATCTTAAACTATTCAACTGTGGTTAAATCTTTAACAGACAAGACTAGGAAGGGGGTCGATTTCTCTGTTTGGTCTGAGGTTACAAGCCTTTTCTGCTGTGAACAAATGTTTTGCTTCAGCCCCTATTCTGGTGCAACAGGACGTGACTGCTGAAAAAAATAATGAAGTCGTTAATAGGGAATTGCTGGCCATTAAGTTGGCTTTTGAAGAATGGCGCAATTGGTTGTAAGTAGCAATTAATTAAATTACTTATCACAAAAATCAGGCTTACCTAGAGTCGGCTAAATGACTGAATCCAAGGCAGGCCAGCTGGTCACTGTTTTTCACCAGATTTAACTTCATTGTCACCTACCACCCTGGGGTTAAGAACGTCATGGCGGATGCTTTGTTGCGCAGCTTTCCTGGGGGGGGGGGGGTGATTCTAAAGATCCTAGTCCTATTTTGTCTGAAGGGGTAGTCATATCTGCCCTATATCCTGATCTTGAGGCTAAGGTGTTGGAGGCCCAAGAGGATGCACCGGACTCTTGTCCTCCAGGTAAATTATTTGTTCCTTCAGACTTATGTCACAAGGTATTTGAGGAACATCACTGTACTGTCTTGGCTGGACACCCTGGGAGTAGATGCACTTTTGGTGGCCGGGGCTGCGTAAGTGAGTTGAGGACTATGTGTCAGCCTGTTGTACCTGTGCTCGTGCTAAGGTGACACATACTCGGCCTTGTGGATCTCTTCTTCCGTTACCCATCCAGTCCAGACCTTGGACGCATTTGTCCATGGACTTTATCAGGGATTCACCGAATTCTTCGGGAAAAAAACGTGATCCTGGTGGTTGTCGATTGGTTTAGCAAAATGCCACATTTTATAGCATTGCTTGCTCTACCTAATGCCAAAACTCTTGCACAGGTGTTTGTCAATAACATCGTGAAACTACATGGCATTCCCTCTGATGTGCTGTCTGATCGGGGGACTCCGTTTGTTTCCAGATTCTGGAAAGCGTTCTGTACTTGACTGGGGGTACAATTGTCCTTTTCTTCGGCTTTTCATCCTCAGTCGAACGGACATACGGAGCGCATCAATCAGAATCTGGAGACTTACTTGATATGTTTTTTTTCGGAGAACCAGGAGGAGTGGTCTTCATTCTTGTTGTTAGCTGAGTTTGCCATTAATAACCGTAGAAAGGAGTCCACTGATATGTTGCCATTTTTTGGGGCATATGGATTCCATGCGCAGTTTGGCACATTTTCTGGTTCTCAAACTTCCGGTATTCCTGAGGAGGAATGATTTTCCTCTTCTTTGTCTTCAATTTAGTGGAAAATTCAAAATAACCTGAAAAAGATGGGAAACAGGAGACGTATGAATGGTCTGGACCTGAGAGTGGGTGATTCTGTGTGGCTGTCCACAAGAAACATTAGGCTTAAGGTACCTTCTTGGAAGTTGGGCCCAAGATTTATTGGTCCATATAAGATCACTGCCAATGTTAACCTTGAAGCCTTCCGTCTTGAACTTCCTCAGGCTTTGAAAATTCATAACGTATTTCATAAGTCGTTGTTGAAGAAATGTGTTGATACTGTTGAGCCGTCCTCCTTGCTCCCGCTCCTGTCATGGTGGACGGTAATTTAGAATTTCAAATCAGCAGGTTTCTGGACACCCAAGTTCTCCGTAGATCCCTCCGGTATCTCGTCCACTGGAAGGGTTACGGACCAGAGGAGAGAATGTGGGTTCCAGCGGACGATGCTAATGCGAATCATCTGGTGAAGGCCTTTCACAGAGCCCATCCTGATAAGGTCGGTCCTGGGTGCCCGGAGGTCACCCATAGAAGGGGGGGGTACTGTCACAGTCCCTCAGGTGACTGATGTCAGGAGATCATGGAGACTGGCTGAGCATGGAGGAATCTAACTGCCTCCTTGATTTCTCTTTATTCAGTGTTTATAGTGTTAATGACCACTTCCTTTTTCTTAGCTGTTGCTCACTTCTACCCTTGATAGTCTGACCCCACCCGTCTCACTATGCGGTAGATAGCTTCATTTTGGTTTGGCTGAGCTGGTGTGAGGTCGTCTCTGGTGTTCCTGTTCATCCATCTCTACAGAAGTTAAGTGTCGCGTTTGTTTGTGTTTGTTATATTCCCTGTTGTATCTGGGCCTGAGACAGAGACTTCCATTCATTTATCTGGGGAGGAATGGGTTGTCTCTGGTCCTTACCTTATTCCAGGGCCTTATAGGAAAATCAGGGCCTAGGTTTCCTGCATATGAATATTCCTACCTTCAAAGTCTATTAATATTGATAGGTAGTCTGGGCCCAGATTACGGTTGTCTAGGAGGTGACCTGTTTCTTCCCTAGTTTCCAGGCCCAGTTACTGCTTCCCTTCCCTTCTGTGTTATGTGTGGAGTTCCCCCCACACTAAAAGATAACTGCCAAATACAGAGATAACTGCCAAATACTGATAATTGTACACAGGGAGGTGTTATCAGTGATTGATAGCATTCTCTGTGTAGGTGTGTATACAGAAATAGCTGTCAGTGACTGATAGATGTACAATGGGGAGGTGTTATGAGTGATTGATAGCATTCCTTGTGTAAGTGTGTATACAAAGATAGCTGTCAGTCCATGATAGATGTACACAGGGAGGTATTATCAGTGATTTATCACATTCTCTGTGTAAGTGTGTACAGAGATAGCTGTCAGTCACTGATAGTTGTACACAGGGGAGGTATTATCAGTAATTCGTAGTATTCCCTCTGTAAGTGTGTATACAGAGATAGCTGTCTTTCACTGATAGCTGTATTCGGGGAGGTGTTATCAGTGATTGCTAGCATTCCCTGTGTAAGTGTGTATACAGAGATAGCCGTCAGTCACTGATAACACTTCCACCGTGTAAAGCTATCAGTGACTGATACCATTCTCTGTGTAAGTGTGTATACATAGATAGATGTCAGTCACTGATAGCTGTACACAGGGAGGTGTTATCAATGACTGATAGTATTCTCTGTGTAAGTGTGTATACAGAGGTAACTGTTAGGCCCCTTTCACATGGGCAAGAATTCCGCACGGGTACAATGCGTGAGGTGAACGCATTTCACCCGCACTGAATCTGGACGCATTCACTTCAATGGGGCTGTGTACATGAGCGGTGATTTTCACGCATCATTTGTGCATTGCGTGAAAATCGCAGCAAGCTCTGTATCGTGCATTTTATCACGCAACGCAGGCCCCATAGAATTGAATGGGGCTGCGTGAAAATCACAAGCATCCTCAAGCAAGTGCGGATGCGATTTTCACACATGGTTGCTAGGAGGGGATGGGGACCCGATCTTTATTATTTTCCCTTATTACATGGTTATAAGGGAAAATAATAGCATTCTTAATCCAGAATGCTTAGTAAAATGTCCATTGATGGGTTAAAAATAATAAACTAATTTAACTCACCCCATCCACTTGATCGCGTAGCTGATCTCCTCTTCTTTCTACTTTCTTCAGGACCTGGCTAAAGGACCTTTGAGGATGTCACTGTGCTCATCACATGGTCCATCACCATGGTGATGGATTATGTGATGAGCGCACTGACGTCATCAAAGGTCCTTTAGCCAGGTCCTGAAGAAAGTAGAAAGAAGAGGAGATCCGCTACGCGATCAAGTGGATGGGGTGAGTTAAATTGGTTTATTATTTTTAACCCCTCAATGGACATTTTACTAAGCATTCTGTATTAAGAATGCTATTATTTTCCCTTATAACCATGTTATAAGGGAAAATAATAAAATCTACACAACACAGATCCCAAACCCGAACTTCTGTGAAAAAGTCCGGGTTCGGGTCTGGGTACCAAACATGCCGATTTTTCTCAGGTGCTTGCAAAACGCATTAAAACGCTTTGCACTTGCGCTGAAAAATCACACATTTTCCCACAACGCACCCGCATCTTGTCAAGCCCTCACACGCAACGCCCGTGTGAAAGAGGCCCTAGTTCCTGATAGTTGTACACAGGAGAGGTATTGTCAGTAATTTGTAGCATTCCCTGTATAGGTGTGTATACAGAGATAGCTGTCAGTCACTGATAGCTGTACAAGGGGAGGTGTCATCAGTGATTGCTACCATTTGTTGAGTAAGTGTGTATACAGAGATAGCTGTCATTCAATGATAGCTGTACACAGGGGAAGCTATCAGTGAGTGATAGCCGTCTCTGTGTAAGTCTATATACAGAGATAGCTGTCAGTCACTGATAATTGTACATGATGAGGTGTTATCAGTGATTGATAACATTCTCTGTATAATTGTGTATACAGAGATAACTGTCAGTCACTGATAGCTGTAAACTGGGGAGATGTTATCAGTGATTGATAGCATTCTCTGTGTAAGTGTGTTTACATAGATTGCTGTCAGTCACAGATATCTGTATACGGGGAGGTGTTATCAGTGATTGGTAGCATTGTCTGTTTAAGTGTGTATAGAGAGATAGCTGTCACTCACTGATAAGCTGTATACAAGGGAGTTGTTATCAGTGATTGATAGTATTCTCTTTAAGCGTGTATATACAGTACAGACCAAAAGTTTGGACACACCTTCTCATTCAAAGAGTTTTCTTTATTTTTATGACTATGAAGGCATCAAAACTATGAATTAACACATGTGGAATTATATACATAACAAACAAGTGTGAAACAACTGAAAATATGTCATATTCTAGGTTCTTCAAAGTAGCCACCTTTTGCTTTGATTACTGCTTTGCACACTCTTGGCATTCTCTTGATAAGCTTCAAGAGGTAGTCCCCTGAAATGGTCTTCCAACAGTCTTGAAGGAGTTCCTAGAGATGCTTAGCACTTGTTGGCCCTTTTGCCTTCACTCTGCGGTCCAGCTCACCCCAAACCATCTCGATTGGGTTCAGGTCCGGTGACTGTGGAGGCCAGGTCATCTGGCGCAGCACCCCATCACTCTCCTTCATGGTCAAAAAGCCCTTACTTTCAAAGTTTTCCCAATTTTTCGGCTGACTGACTGACTGACCTTTATTTCTTAAAGTAATGATGGCCACTCGTTTTTCTTTACTTAGCTGCTTTTTTCTTGCCATAATACAAATTCTAACAGTCTATTCAGTAGGACTATCAGCTGTGTATCCACCTGACTTCTCCTCAACGCAACTAATGGTCCCAACCCCATTTATAAGGCAAGAAATCCCACTTATTAAACCTGACAGGGAACACCTGTGAAGTGAAAACCATTTCAGGGGACGACCTCTTGAAGCTCATCAAGAGAATGCCAAGAGTGTACAAAGCAGTAATCAAAGCAAAAGGTGGCTACTTTGAAGAACCTAGAATATGACATATTTTCAGTTGTTTCACACTTGTTTGTTATGTATATAATTCCACATGTGTTAATTCATAGTTTTGATGCCTTCAGTGTGAATCTACAATTTTCATAGTCATGAAAATAAAGAAAACTCTTTGAATGAGAAGGTGTGTCCACACTTTTGGTCTGTACTGTATATATAGCTGTCAGTCACTGATAGCTGTACATGGGTGAGGTGTTATCAGTAATTGATAGCATTTTCTGCGTAATTGTGTATACAGAGATAACTGTCAGTCACTCATAGCTGTACATGGGGGAGATGTTATCTGTAATTAATAGCATTATCTGTGTAAGTATTTATATATACGTAACTGTCAATCAAGATTGCTGTACATGGGGAGGTGTTATCAGTGATTGATAGCATTCTCTGTGTAATTGTGTACAGAGGTATCTGTCAGTCACTGTTAAGATCTCCCTCATGGACAATGAAGTCAGAAATAGCAGATATAGAAATGTAAGAACACATCTGTATTTGGTGCTACATTGTGGTATTTATTTGGAATTTCTGGTGAGTTACAATAATTTGTGCTAAATTGTGGTGTCTGGCTCTGCTGGGCAGAAATGCTCCGGTATTTTTTTGGTGCTTCTGGGTAGGTGTCATGGTCTTACCTTCTTGCTGTTCTCCTTCGTTTGACATGTGCTGGCGGCCATCTTGGTTTCTGGGTTTCTTGTAGCCTCCCACCCTGCGGCTCCTCCTTCCCACTGGGAGGAGCTGGATGCCTAGCTCATATATATAGGAGGTCTGTGGCTTCAGTTCCTTGCTTGGTCCTCCTGTGTTCACATGCTTCTAGACTGCTGCTTCTGGTTCCTGATCCTGGTTTCGTCCGACTACCCTGCTGGTTCCTGATCCTGGTTTCGTCCGACTACCCTGCTGGTTCCTGATCCTGGCTTCGTCTGAGTACCCTGCTGGTTCCTGATCCTGGCTTCGTCTGACTACCCTTCTGGTTCCTGACCTCTGGCTTCGCAAAGACTCTGCTTCGGTTTCGCCATCCGTTTGGACTTTTGCTTTACAGCTTTATTTTCAATAAAGCCTTCTTATTTTCACTTATCCCTTGTTGTACGTCTGGTTCATGGTTCCGTGACATTAGGACCAAGCCATGAATTCTGACGGTACAGGGCCATCCTCGCTACCCACGCTGGTTGCCAGACTTGATCAGCAGGATCACCTGTTGGGTCGGTTCGCTGTGGCGTTGCAAACCCTGCTTGAACGCACGGCTCATTTCGCTCCCGTTGCCGATGGGTCGGTTGTCGCTCCTGGGCCCGCTCCTACTGCCGCTCCGGTTGTTGCGCCAGAGTCTACCCCGACACCTGTTGTTGCACCTGCGGTGTTTCGGGGTATGACCGGTTCTGCCCCTCTTCCACAGCGCTTTGGGGGAGAGCCAACTCAGTGCCGAGGTTTCCTTAACCAGGTGGGCATTTATTTCGAGTTGCTGCCACATGCCTTTCCCACTGAGAGATCAAAGGTGGGCTTCTTGATCTCGCTGCTCTCGGACAAGGCCTTGGCCTGGGCCAGCCCTTTATGGGAGAACAACAATCCGGTGGTTGCCGAGTTTTCCGGTTTTGTTGCTTCTCTTCGGAAGGTATTCGATGTGCCGGCTCGTGCTGCCTCTGCTGCGAAGCTCCTTATGTCCATCAGACAGGGTTCACGATCCGTAGCTGAATACGCCATTGAGTTTCGTACCCTGGCAGCAGAGGTGGGCTGGAATAATGAGGCTCTGGTCGCTGCTTTCTCTCATGGTCTCTCGGATGCCTTGAAGGATGAGGTTGCAGCTAAGGACCTACCAGTGGAGCTCGAGTCTCTTATTTCTTTCCTGATTTTGATTGACACCAGACTCAGGGAGAGACCTTCCTTTAAGGAGAGCCTGCGGAGGTTTTCTAACAGATTGGCGCCTACGTTTGTTGTCCCACCCGTGCCTCCCTCTCCTCCCACGCCTCCTGGGGATGACTTGTCTGGGGGTGAACCCATGCAGCTGGGGTTTGCTCGCCTGTCCGAGGGGAAGAGGGTACTCCGGAGACGCAAGGGCCGATGCATGTACTGTGGTCTCGGTGGGCATTTTCGGTTGGCATGTCCGAACCGTCCGGGAAACGCTCGCACCTGAGATCCTGTCGGGGGCAGATCTTGGGTGGAGTCTCCTCGTCCCCGGTTTCCCGTGTTGACAAACCACTGGGTCGGGGGCTCGGTGACGACCCAGGCGTTGGTGGACTCTGGTGCCGGTGGTTTGTTCATTGATAATGTGTTCGCTGCCGCCAATTCCATTCCTCTGTAGGCTCGAGGTTCCCCACTGGCTCTTGAGGCGATAGACGGCAGACCCCTTCTGCCGCCACACGTGACTCATGAGACCCTTCCAGTGGGGATAGCCATTGGTGCCGTTCACAGAGAGTCGGTCTGCCTCCAGGTTATTTCGTCTCCACACTACTCGGTGGTCTTGGGGTACCCCTGGCTCCGGAAGCATAATCCGACTTTCGATTGGAGATCGGCCGAGATCCTCTCGTGGTCACCGCAGTGTGGGGCTAGTTGCATCCATGGGTCTGTCAAGTTGCTGTGTACTTCCTCGGACTCTCTGTTGCCTCCTGAATACAAGGAGTACCGGGATGTATTCGATAAGGTGCGCGCGGTTGCCCTACCTCCGCACCGCCCATACGATTGTGCCATAGAGTTACAATCTGGTGCCGTTCCTCCTCGTGGCAAAGTCTATCCACTGTCGGTAGCGGAGAATGAGGCCATGGAGGAGTACGTGAGGGAGGCGCTTTCATGCGGACACATTCGCAAATCCTCGTCCCCGGCAGGGGCTGGATTTTTCTTTGTGAAAAAGAAGGGCGGTGAGTTGAGGCCTTGCATCGATTACAGGGGTCTCAATCGCATCACGATCAAGAACGCTTACCCGATACCCTTGATTTCCGAGCTGTTCGATCGCCTTAAAGGGGCCACGGTCTTTACCAAACTCGACCTGAGGGCGGCATATAACCTGGTAAGGATCAAGGCGGGCGATGAGTGGAAGACCGCGTTTAACACCAGGACCGGTCATTATGAATCCTTGGTTATGCCCTTTGGGTTGTGCAATGCGCCCGCAGTCTTTCAGGAATTCATCAACGATGTTTTCCGTGACCTGTTGCAGCAGTGTGTGGTGGTCTATTTGGATGACATCTTGGTATATTCTGAATCCATGGAGGCCCACATTCTGGATGTCAGACGAGTGTTGCAACGGTTACGAGAGAACAAGCTGTTCGGTAAGCTTGAGAAATGCGAATTTCACCGATCCCAGGTAACCTTCTTAGGTTACATCATTTCCGCTGAGGGGTTCTCCATGGATCCTGAGAAGGTTTCGGCTGTCTTACAGTGGCCCCAGCCCAGTGGTCTTCGTTCCCTGCAGCGCTTTTTGGGCTTCGCCAATTATTATCGGAAGTTCATCAGGGACTTTTCCATGCTAGCCAAGCCTCTCACGGATCTGACCAGGAAGGGCAGTAATTCCCAGGTCTGGCCGCTCGAGGCCATCCGAGCTTTTGAGGCTCTAAAGTCCGCCTTTGTGTCGGCTCCGATTCTGTCGCATCCCAACCCTGGGTTGCCCTTTGTCCTTGAGGTGGACGCGTCTGAGACGGGAGTAGGCGCCCTTCTGTCTCAGCGTAGAACACCAGAGGGTCCTCTGCTTCCTTGTGGGTTTTACTCCCGGAAACTGTCTTCCGCGGAGTGCAACTATCAGATTGGTGACAGGGAGTTATTGGCCATCGTGCAGGCCCTTAAAGAATGGAGGCACTTGCTCGAGGGTTCGGTGGTTCCAGTCCTCATCCTGACGGACCACAAGAATCTGACCTACCTTTCTGAGGCCAAGAGATTGACACCACGTCAGGCCAGATGGGCTCTGTTCTTGTCACGTTTTAATTACGTGGTCTCCTACCTACCCGGTTCCAAGAACATCAGGGCGGATGCCTTATCACGGCAGTACTCCGAGCTGTCCAGGGAGGAGTCGATTCCGACTTCGGTCATACCTCCGAATCAGATCTTGGCCGCCATTCGCACCAGCCTGACCTCTCCCTTGGGTGAGCAGATTTTGGCGGCTCAATCTGGTGCTCCCTCTGGGAGACCCAACGGCAGATGTTTTGTGCCTGAGGAGTTGCGCACTCGGTTGTTGCGAACCTACCATAACTCCAAGACCGCGGGGCATCCTGGAAGGAATCAGCTGTCCTGGGCTGTTTCACGTCTGTTCTGGTGGCCTTCCCTACGTTCCGACATCGCCGCATATGTAGCGGCATGCTCCGTTTGTGCCCAGAGTAAGTCCCCTCGGCACCTTCCGTTGGGCCTTCTGCAACCCATAGCCACCGGGGAGCGCCCATGGTCACACCTGGGGATGGATTTCATTGTGGACCTCCCTGCATCCCGAGGCCATACGGTCATTCTCATGATTGTGGATCGGTTTTCCAAAATGTGCCACTGTGTTCCTCTCAAGAAGTTACCCTCTGCACAAGAGTTGGCCACGATTTTTGCCAGGGAGGTCTTCCGGTTGCACGGTTTGCCCAAGGAGATTGTGTCGGATCGGGGGAGTCAGTTTGTGTCCAGGTTCTGGCGCGCCTTTTGCTCCCAGTTGGGGATTCATCTCTCCTTCTCCTCGGCCTACCACCCTCAGTCCAATGGGGCCGCAGAACGATCCAATCAGGCCTTGGAGCAATTCCTTCATTGCTATGTCTCCGATCACCAAGACAATTGGGTTGACCTCCTGCCTTGGGCTGAGTTTGCCAGGAACACGGCGGTGAACTCTTCCTCTGGGACGTCTCCCTTCATGGCCAATTATGGGTTCCAACCTGCCGTGTTACCGGAGGTATTCTCTCCCCAGGATATTCCGGCTGTGGAGGATCACCTTTCCGTCCTACGTGCTTCTTGGGTACTGATCCAGAAGTCCCTTGAGGTCTCTGCGCAGCGCCAGAGACTCCAGGCTGATCGCAGACGAGCGCCTGCTCCTTCCTACCAGGTCGGAGACCGTGTATGGTTGTCCACCCGCAACCTCAACCTTCGAGTGCCCACTCCCAAGCTGGCGCCTCGCTTTGTTGGTCCCTTCCGAGTGCTTCGCAGGGTAAACCCGGTAGCCTATGCCCTTGCGCTTCCTCCTGGCATGCGGATCTCCAACGTGTTTCATGTCTCCCTGTTGAAGCCACTGGTGTGTAATCGTTTCACTTCCTCGGTTCCTCGGCCTCGTCCGGTCCAAGTGGGTAATCGTGAGGAGTATGAGGTGAGCAATATCCTGGACTCACGCCTGGTCCGCGGTCGGGTGCAGTTTTTGGTCCATTGGCGTGGTTATGGTCCAGAGGAGCGTTCCTGGGTTCCCTCCGCAGATGTCCATGCTCCTGCCTTGCTCCGAGCCTTCCACGCACGCTTCCCTCAGAAACCGTTCTTTACTCCGCGGAGGAGGGGCCCTTGAGGGGGAGGTACTGTCATGGTCTTACCTTCTTGCTGTTCTCCTTCGTTTGACATGTGCTGGCGGCCATCTTGGTTTCTGGGTTTCTTGTAGCCTCCCACCCTGCGGCTCCTCCTTCCCACTGGGAGGAGCTGGATGCCTAGCTCATATATATAGGAGGTCTGTGGCTTCAGTTCCTTGCTTGGTCCTCCTGTGTTCACATGCTTCTAGACTGCTGCTTCTGGTTCCTGATCCTGGTTTCGTCCGACTACCCTGCTGGTTCCTGATCCTGGTTTCGTCCGACTACCCTGCTGGTTCCTGATCCTGGCTTTGTCTGACTACCCTGCTGGTTCCTGATCCTGGCTTCGTCTGACTACCCTTCTGGTTCCTGACCTCTGGCTTCGCAAAGACTCTGCTTCGGTTTCGCCATCCGTTTGGACTTTTGCTTTACAGCTTTATTTTCAATAAAGCCTTCTTATTTTCACTTATCCCTTGTTGTACGTCTGGTTCATGGTTCCGTGACAGTAGGTGATTTATGCCAAACTGTGGTCTTTAGTTCCACTGGGGTGATATGTTGTGCTGTACTATGGTATTTAGTTGGTGGCGCTGGTGCTTAATGGAGGTATTTGTTTGGTACTGTGCAGGAGTATGAGTAGAGTTTGGGAAGCCTTGAACTCTGTCATGGAGATGAATTTCCCACTGCCTGCAGCTGTCACTAGGAGGCACCCACTGTATACAGAGTTAGGCTACTTTCACACCTGCGTTAGGTGCGGATCCGTATGGTATCTGCACAGACGGATCCGCACCTATAATGCAAATGTTTGTATCCGTTCAGAACGGATCCGTTTGCATTATTCTTTTTAAAAAAAATCTAAGTCAAAACGGATCTGTCCTGACTTACATTGAAAGTCAATGGGGGACGGATCTGTTTTCAACTGCACCATATTGTGTCAGTGAAAACGGATCCGTCCCCATTAACTTACATTGTAAGTCAGGACGGATCTGTTTGGCTCCGCCTCGCCAGGCGGACACCAAAACGCTGCAAGCAGCGTTTTGGTGTCTGCATCCAGAGCAGAATGGAGGCGGAATGGAGCCAAACTGAAGCATTCTGAACGGATCCTTATCTATTCAGAATGCATTGGGGTTGAACTGATCCATTTTGGACCGTTTGTGAGAGCCCTGAAACGGATCTCACAAACGGAATTCAAAACGCCAGTGTGAAAGTAGCCTTATACATCAAGGCTGTACACATTTTGTATACAATGAGCCCACTCTAGTGGCAGCTGCAGTTGGACAGAATTTTATCTTTTAACTGTGTTTTTATCAGGACAGCAAATTTTTATATTTTGAAGATATGTGCTAGTCAGCTAAACAATGGGGTCCAACAATTGACTGTCCTTTGCTCCCTTAAAGGGGTTGTCCCATCTCAAAATTTATCTCCAGGAAGGGGCCCGAAGTAAAGAGAAAGCAGCTGAGCATAAGCAGCCACCCTTAACCACCTCAGCCCCTATAGCTTAACCCCTTAAGGACTCAGCCCTATTTCACCTTAAGGACTTGGCCATTTTTTGCAAATCTGACCAGTGTCACTTTAAGTGCTCATAACGTTAAAACGCTTTGACTTACCCAGGCCGTTCTGAGAATGTTTTTTCGTCACATATTGTACTTCATGACACTGCTAAAATTGGGTCCAAAAAGTAAATTTTTTTGCATAAAAAAAATACAATTTTTACCGAAAATGTTGAAAAATTAGCAAATTTCAAAGTTTCAGTTTCTCTACCTCTGTAATACATAGTAATACCCCCAAAAATTGTGATGACTTTACATTCCCCATATGTCTACTTCATGTTTGTAGCATTTTGGGAATGATATTTTATTTTTTGGGGATGTTACAAGGCTTAGAAGTTTAGAAGCAAATTTTGAAATTTTCTGAAATCTTCAAAATCCCACTTTTTATGGACCAGTTCAGGTTTGAAGTCATATTGTGAGGCTTAGATAATAGAAACCTCCCAAAAATGACCCCATTCTAGAAACTACACCCCTCAAGGTATTCAAAACTGTTTTTTCAAACTTTATTAACCCTTTAGGTCTTCCACAAGAGTTAATGGCAGATGGAGAAACAATTTTGAAATTTCTATTTTTTGGAAAATTTTCCAATATAATCAATTTTTTCCAGGAGTAAAACAAGGGTTAACTGGCAAACAAAACTCAAAATGGGTTTCCCCGATTCTGTAGTTTGCAGAAACACCCCATATGCGGTCGTAAACTACTGTTTGGCCGAACGGGAGCACATAGAAGGAGGGGAACACCATATGGGTTTTGGAAGGCAGATTTTGCAGGACTGGTTTTGTTTATACCATGTCCCATTTGAAGCCCCCTGTTGCACCCCTAGAATAGAAATTTCAAAAAAGTGACTCCATCTAAGAAAGTACACCCCTCAAGGTATTCAAAACTGGGTTTACAAACTTTGTTAACCTTTTAGGTGTTCCACAAGAGTTGATGGCAGATGGAGAAACAATTTTGAAATTTCTATTTTTTGGAAAATTTTCCAATATAATCAATTTTTTCCAGGAGTAAAACAAGGGTTAACTGCCAAACAAAACTCAAAATGGGTTGCCCCGATTCTGTAGTTTGCAGAAACACCCCATATGCGGTCGTAAACTACTGTTTGGCCGAACGGGAGCACATAGAAGAAGGGGAACACCATATGGGTTTTGGAAGGCAGATTTTGCAGGACTGGTTTTGTTTATACCATGTCCCATTTGAAGCCCCCTGTTGCACCCCTAGAATAGAAATTTCAAAAAAGTGACTCCATCTAAGAAAGTACACCCCTCAAGGTATTCAAAACTGGGTTTACAAACTTTGTTAACCCTTTAGGTGTTCCACAAGAGTTGATGGCAGATGGAGAAACAATTTTGAAATTTCTATTTTTTGGAAAATTTTCCAATATAATCAATTTTTTCCAGGAGTAAAACAAGGGTTAACTGCCAAACAAAACTCAAAATGGGTTGCCCTAATTCTGTAGTTTGCAGAAACACCCCATATGTGGTCGTAAACTACTATTTGGCTAAACGGCAGGACATAGAAGAAGGGGAACGTCATATGGTTTTTGGAAGGCAGATTTTGCTGGACTGGTTTATTTACACCATGTACCCTTTCAAGCCCCCTGATGCACCCCTAGAGTAGAAACTCCACAAAAGTGACCCCATCTAGGAAACTACGGGATAAGGTGGTTGTTGTTTTGGGACTATTTTAGGGGTAAATATGATTTTTGGTTGCTCTATATTACTCTTTTTTGAGGCAATGTAAAAAAAAAAAAATTCTAAAATTGTTTCTACATTCGCTATTTAGTTTTGTGGAACACCTAAAGGGTTAACATAGTTTGTAAAGTAACTTTTGAATACCTTGAGGGGTGTAGTTTCTTAGATGGGGTCACTTTTTTGGAGTTTCTAGTCTAGGCTACATCAGGGGGGGCTTCTAATGGGACATGGTGTCAAAAAAAAAACTGTCCATCAAAATCTGCCTTCTAGAAACCATATGGAGTTCCCTTCGTTCTATGCCCTGCCGTGCGGCTATATAGCCATTTACGACCACATATGGGGTGTTTCTGCAAACTACAGAATCAGGGCCATAAATATTGAGTTTTGTTTGGCGGTTAACCCTTGCTTTATTACCGGCAAAAAGGATTCAAATGGAAATTTTGCCCAAAAATGGTTGTTTTGCCACCGTTTTTATTTTATATTTTTAACACCGTTCATCCGAGGCGTTTGGGCAAAAGTTATTTTTATAGCGACGACTTTTACGCACGCGACGATGCCCAATATGTATGGTTCTCAGACTTTGGAGACACTAAGCAGGCATCCTAAAAACTGCGGCCCTCCAGATGTTGTAAAACTACAATTCCCACCATGCCCTGCTGATGGCTGTAGGTTGTCTGGGCATGCTGGGAGTTATAGTTTTACAACATCTGGAGGGCCGCAGTTTGAGGATGCCTGCACTAAAACTAATATTTTTTTGGGGAAAAAAAAATGTTTCCGTGTCTCCAAAGTCTGAGAGCCATAGTTTTTTATGTTCTCTAGTGGACTGTTGGGGATTATAAAAATTTAGTACTCCATGGAAGTGTGATACTCCCTGAAGCAATCGATAACGCAGAGGCCCGGATGATCGGGGCAAGTGTCGCACTGAGTGGTGGTGTCCTTCCGTATCCCCCTCCTGCGACACACTCTGCACTTTTTTTGGGTTCGTCCCTTCTTTCCAGTATGGGGGACCACACCTGGAAAGTGTTGGCCAGGGACGATCCGGGCGCCTCCAATTCCCGAGGTACTCCGGCCTGCTCTTTCCCGGTCCGAAAAGATCAGGTCCTTGAGGACTGCCTCATAGAATTGGAGGAATGTCCCTGTGCTGCCAGCGCTTCGGGATAGTACAAAAGAGTTGTACATGGCAACCTGCACCAAGTAGACCGCAACTTTTTTGTACCATGCCCGGGTTTTGCGCATGGCGTTATATGGCGTGAGGACTTGATCAGAGAGATCAACTCCTCCCATATACCGATTGTAGTCGACGATACAATCGGGCTTGAGGACCGTTGCCGCGGTACCTCGCACAGGGACAGGGGTGATGCCGTTACCGTGGATTGTGGACAGCATAAGGACATCCCTCTTGTCCTTATACCTGACCAGCAACAGGTTTCCACTGGTAAGTGCACGGGTCTCACCCCTGGGGATAGGTACCTGGAGGGGGTAGGCAGGGAGGCCGCGTTGATTTTTCCGCACGGTCCCACAAGCGAACGTGGATCTGGCGGCAAGGGACCTGAACAAGGGAATGCTGGTATAAAAGTTGTCCACGTACAAGTGGTAACCCTTATCCAGCAGTGGGTACATAAGGTCCCACACGAGTTTCCCGGTAACACCCAGAGTGGGAGGACATTCTGGGGGTTGAATCCGGGAATCTCGCCCCTCGTACACACGAAATTTGTAAGTGTACCCTGAGGTACTCTCACAAATTTTGTATAGCTTTACGCCATACCTCGCCCGCTTTGTGGGAATATATTGGCGCAAACTAAGTCTCCCCTTGAACGCAACGAGAGACTCATCAACCGCGACCTCCCTTCCAGGTACGTAGGCCTGCTGAAATGTGGCCCCAAAGTGATCGATGACCGGCCGTATCTTATACAGCCGGTCATAGGCAGGATCACCTTGGGGTGGACATGCTGCATTATCGGAATAATGCAGACATTTCCGGATGGCCTCAAACCGGGGGCGTGTCATGACCATACTGTACAGTGGGGTCTGGTATAGGACGTCCCCACTCCAGTATTGCCTGACACTGGGTTTTTGGACTAGACCCATATGCAGCACGAGGCCCCAAAATGTCCTCATCTCGGCTGCACTGACCGGCGTCCAGCCACCGGGTCTAGCCAAAAATGAGCCTGGGTTTTGAGCGACGAACTGTTGGGCGTACAGATTCGTCTGCTTCACCATCAGATTCACCAGTGGGTTACTGAAAAAAAAACTAAAATAGTCTATTTCAGTAAACCCCACTGTGGGAATCTGGATTCCAGGATTGCCAGCAAAATCCGGAATCTCAGGCTCAAAGTCCACTGGGGGACACCAGCTAAGTTCATCGGCAGGGGGCTCCGGTGGACTTATTTGGTGGGCCAGGAAACCAGTACGAACCCCAGGGCGGCTCGTACTAGGGTGGGCCACAGGATCCCTAGCATGTGGGGCCCCTGTCTCCGCCGCCTTGGTGGCTCATCGTCATCAGATGATGATGAGGAGGATGCGGATGATAAAAGGAACGTGGGGTCATCCTAATCCTCACTGGGGCTCTGAGAGTCGGAGGCAATCTGGGCGTATGCCTCCTCGGCGGGCCATGGGTGTGTGTGCGTGTATGTGTGCGTGTGTGGAAACCTTTATTATATGTGCGTGTGTGTGGGGGCAACGGGTGTTCGCGCACAAAAAAAGGCAAAAAAAGAAAGGGCAAGTGTTAGGAAAAGAAAAGTTCAAACTTGCTGATCAGCGGTACAACGCTGATCAGCGGTCGGTGGGGTGGTGGGGCAGGCGATGCGCTAACACTGGACGGACGCTAAAAAGTGCCGGCCAGTCAGCGCACGCAGAAAAAAAAAAATGGTGGTAAGGGGGCTGGTGGTCAGGGGAGGGGGGGGGCTGGTGGTGGGGGCTGGTGGTGGGGAAGGGGGTGGGGTGGGGGTCTGGTGGTAGGGGGGGGTCTGGTGGGGGGGGGCAAGTGGCAGGGGGGGATCTGGGGTCTGATGGATGGATCAAAGAAAGTTTGGAAATAAAAGTGTTTTTTTTTTTTCCTAACTAACTTTTCCCTTCTTTCCCTGCCTAACGGTGCCTCTCCCTCACTGACCCTAACCTACCTGGGTGGCGATGGGTGCAGGAGGGTGATGGATGCCGATTAGGGGGACACAGGAGCTCGTTCTGGACGGTGCTGCACGGTCAGGGTGCTGGACAGGAAGAGGAGGGGAGAGAGGAGCGCAGGAAGTTTGAATCTCGCGCCTCTCTCCCCTGCACCAATCAGCACCCTGGACAGCGGCGTTCAGCACCAGGGCCAGCACCGCCTCTTCAAATCCTCGGACTGCGATAGGTGGTGTATAATTACGCCACCGATCGCAGTCTTTTTCCGGTTCATCGGGTCACAGGACACCCGAATGGACCGGAAACGCAGAAAACCGCAGGTCTGAATTGACCTGCGGTTTTCTGCGATCGTCGATGCGGGGGGGTCAAATGACCCCCCCCCTGCATTGTTACGGGATGCCGGCTGAATGATTTCAGCCGAAATCCCGTTCTGATTAACCCCTGGGGCGCCGGAATGCCGATTTCAAGTTAGGACGTACTGGTACGCCCTGAGTCCTTAAGGAATCGGGAAATAGGGCGTACCGATACGCCCTGCGTCCTTAAGGGGTTAAACACCCTGAAAGACCAGGCCACTTTTTACACTTCTGACCTACACTACTTTCACCGTTTATTGCTCGGTCATGCAACTTACCACCCAAATGAATTTTACCTCCTTTTCTTCTCACTAATAGAGCTTTCATTTGGTGGTATTTCCTTGCTACTGCCATTTTTACTTTTTTTGTTATTAATCGAAATTTAACGATTTTTTTGCAAAAAAATGACATTTTTCACTTTCAGTTGTAAAATTTTGCAAAAAAAACGACATCCATATATAAATTTTGCTCTAAATTTATTGTTCTACATGTCTTTGATAAAAAAAAATGTTTGGGTAAAAAAAAAATGGTTTGGGTAAAAGTTATAGCGTTTACAAACTATGGTACAAAAATGTGAATTTCCGCTTTTTGAAGCAGCTCTGACTTTCTGAGCACCTGTCATGTTTCCTGAGGTCCTACAATGCCCAGACAGTACAAACACCCCACAAATGACCCCATTTCGGAAAGTAGACACCCTAAGGTATTCGCTGATGGGCATAGTGAGTTCATAGAACTTTTTATTTTTTGTCACAAGTTAGCGAAAAATGATGATTTTTTTTTTGATTTTTTTTTTCTTACAAAGTCTCATATTCAACTAACTTGTGACAAAAAATAAAAGGTTCTATGAACTCACTATGCCCATCAGCGAATACCTTTGGGTGTCTTCTTTCCAAAATGGGGTCACTTGTGGGGTAGTTATACTGCCCTGGCATTCTATGGGCCAAATGTGTGGTAAGGAGTTTGAAATCAAAATGTGTAAAAAATGACTGGTGAAATCCGAAAGGTGCTCTTTGGAATGTGGGCCCCTTTGCCCACCTAGGCTGCAAAAAAGTGTCACACATGTGGTATCTCCGTATTCAGGAGAAGTTGGGGAATGTGTTTTGGGGTGTCATTTTACATATACCCATGCTGGGTGAGATAAATATCTTGGTCAAATGCCAACTTTGTATAAAAAAATGGGAAAAGTTGTCTTTTGCCAAGATATTTCTCTCACCCAGCATGGGTATATGTAAAATGACACCCCAAAACACATTCCCCAACTTCTCCTGAATACGGAGATACCACATGTGTGACACTTTTTTGCAGCCTAGGTGGGCAAAGGGGACCACATTCCAAAGAGCACCTTTCGGATTTCACCGGTCATTTTTTACAGAATTTGATTTCAAACTCCTTACCACACATTTGGGCCCCTAGAATGCCAGGGCAGTATAACTACCCCACAAGTGACCCCATTTTGGAAAGAAGACACCCCAAGGTATTCCGTGAGGGGCATGGTGAGTTCCTAGAATTTTTTATTTTTTGTCACAAGTTAGTGGAAAAAGATGATTTTTTTTTTTTTTCTTACAAAGTCTCATATTCCACTAACTTGTGACAAAAAATAAAAACTTCCATGAACTCACTATGCCCATCAGCGAATACCTTGGGGTGTCTTCTTTCCAAAATGGGTTCACTTGTGGGGTAGTTATACTGCCCTGGCATTCTAGGGGCCCAAATGTGTGGTAAGGAGTTTGAAATCAAATTCTGTAAAAAATGACCAGTGAAATCCGAAAGGTGCTCTTTGGAATATGGGCCCCTTTGCCCACCTAGGCTGCAAAAAAGTGTCACACATGTGGTATCTCCGTATTCAGGAGAAGTTGGGGAATGTGTTTTGGGGTGTCATTTTACATATACCCATGCTGGGTGAGAGAAATATCTTGGCAAAAGACAACTTTTCCCATTTTTTTATACAAAGTTGGCATTTGACCAAGATATTTATCTCACCCAGCATGGGTATATGTAAAATGACACCCCAAAACACATTCCCCAACTTCTCCTGAATACGGAGATACCACATGTGTGACACTTTTTTGCAGCCTAGGTGGGCAAAGGGGCCCACATTCCAAAGAGCACCTTTCGGATTTCACCGGCCATTTATTACAGAATTTGATTTCAAACTCCTTACCACACATTTAGGCCCATAGAATGCCAGGGCAGTATAACTACCCCACAAGTGACCCCATTTTGGAAAGAAGACACCCCAAGGTATTCGCTGATGGGCATAGTGAGTTCATGGAAGTTTTTATTTTTTGTCACAAGTTAGTGGAATATGAGACTTTGTAAAAAAAAAAAAAAAAAGAAAAATCATCATTTTCCGCTAACTTGTAACAAAAAATAAAAAGTTCTATGAACTCACTATGCCCATCAGCGAATACCTTAGGGTGTCTACTTTCCGAAATGGGGTCATTTGTGGGGTGTTTGTACTGTCTGGCCATTGTAGAACCTCATGAAACATGACAGGTGCTCAGAAAGTCAGAGCTGCTTCAAAAAGCGGAAATTCACATTTTTGTACCATAGTTTGTAAACGCTATAACTTTTACCCAAACCATTTTTTTTTTACCCAAACATTTTTTTTTTATCAAAGACATGTAGAACAATAAATTTAGAGCAAAATTTATATATGGATCTCGTTTTTTTTGCAAAATTTTACAACTGAAAGTGAAAAATGTCATTTTTTTGCAAAAAAATCGTTAAATTTCGATTAATAACAAAAAAAAAGTAAAAATGTCAGCAGCAATGAAATACCACCAAATGAAAGCTCTATTAGTGAGAAGAAAAGGAGGTAAAATTCATTTGGGTGGTAAGTTGCATGACCGAGCAATAAACGGTGAAAGTAGTGTAGGTCAGAAGTGTAAAAAGTGGCCTGGTCTTTCAGGGTGTTTAAGCTATGGGGGCTGAGGTGGTTAAAAGCAATTGTTCATGTAATTTGCCTGTTTACCAGTAGGGGGCAGCATCCCATTGGCAGGTACAAGCTACAGTTTAGTGTATCTGAGCTGGAATAGATTATTCCAGCTTATATCTCCCTCTGTGGAGAGGTGGGCTGGTCCCACATCCTGCAGCATGGCTGGAGAAGGAAGTTAGAGTGAGTGTAGCATCCCCCCTGCTAGTGGAAGGCTGTGTAATAGTGTCCAGGATAACCCCTACATAGGGAAGACAGCAAGGACTTAGTCTAAGCTGAGACTTGGCCATATACCCAGCTTGAGCACCTTCATCTCTGCTGGATAAAAAAAAGCAGAAACTACAGACAACCTCCAGAGTTCCAGGAAGAAAGCATCCCCTGAGAATCCATCTGTGAGATACGTCCAGAGTCCTAGGAGAAGCTATTTCCTTCTCAGCTAGTCTTTCCCCACACAGCAGAAGTTACAGATAAGTGCAGAAGCTAACCCTGCTACAGAGCTACCAAGCACACGTTTATCCTGCAAGCTCAACATTTAAAGCAGAAGTATTCATTCCTGCCAATAATTGTAAAACCTGCTGGGACCAAGAGACCAAAGCTGTATACTGCTTGAATGAAAGTTACCTCAAGTAAAGAAACATTTGAACTTGATCTAAAGGTCTGGTTATCATTTATTCTGCCAAGTTCCTCTATTACTCCTACTATCACTACACTCAAATTTATTGCAAGTGAACCAGGAGTCCAGCCTTACCCAGGTAGGAGACACCGTGACACAACTACCACAACACTACAGAGACATTATAGTCCATTACACCACTCTGGCATTCCTAATCTGGGACATGCGTTATAACACCTTGGAAGGGCCCTGGGATAGTACCCTGCGCACGCTGCAATTGGCGTCATGAACAAATACAGATTATTATCCACGTGACCTGACCACTGCACTAAAAGTGTCATCAGTGAACTCGTTCCTTATCACTTCACAACTTGGGCGGAATCTGCCAATATCTCTCCGGAATTGGAGGAGTGTCCCCCGTCGGTATCTCATGCGTGATAGCATCTGTGCAGCCAAAGTCATCGCCATGGCGGGCAAACGCAGTCTGATTCTTCCACAGCATGGTTTCAACTGCTCGCAAGCGATCCTAACTGAGAGCCTTCACATCTATTATGTTCATTTATCAATCAATGAACAGTTCAAAGTATTTACTAAGAAGCATTTAAACTAGGAAAGGGGGGCAAAAAGGTGATAATCCAGAAGTCCGACTGCCCCCGGGAGCAATGCTAAAAGATGCCAGTAGCATATAGGTTAAGAGAAGCTCAGAGTTTTGTTTACAAATGCTCGCAGTTTAGGGAATAAGATCAATGAACTTGAGTCTATAATGGCATCTGAGAATATAGATTTAGTGGCTGTTACTGAGACATGATTCAATGGGAGTAATGACTGGGATATAACAATACCAGGGTTCTCTCTATATAGGAAAGACTGAGAAGGCAAGAAAGGGGGAGGGGTGGCCCTGTATGTGAAAGATAGCATAAAATCTAATTTAATACAAGTTAGGGAGACTAATTTAGAGTCAGTTTGGGTTACCTTGCAGCTTGATAATCATAAGGTAACTCGTTTAGGTGTGATATATAGACCACCTAGCCAAGTCAAACAATTAGATGATCTACTAGTTGAGGAAATAGCTAAAATGACATTGAAAGGGGAAGTTATCATTATGGGAGACTTTAATCTTCCTGATGTAAACTGGAAAACCAAAATATCTAGTTCTGCCAGGAGTACAGATATTATAAATTCCCTACTGGGATTATCTCTACAGCAAGTAGTTGAGGAGCCAACCCGGAAGGAGGCCATTTTAGATTTAGTATTCACAAATGGGAATTTGGTATCTGATATTACTGTTGGGGAAATCTTGGGATCTAGTGATCACCAGTCAGTGTGGTTTACTATAAGTACAGTGACTGAGTCACACCACACAAAAATAAAAGTTTTAGATTTTAGAAAAACAGACTTTTCTAAAATTAGATTAGTGGTATACGAGTCCCTATCAGATTGGAACAGTTTCAATGGAGTCCAGGAGAAATGGGACTACTTAAAAGTGGCACTATTGAGGGCAACAGATAATTGCATTAGGCTTGTCAGTAAAAGCAAAAAAAGGAAGAGACCACTGTGGTATTCAACAGAAGTGGCCAAAATCATTAAAAACAAAAAGATAGCATTTAGTAATTATATAAAAAAAGCCAAAACGAGGATGACAGGCAAATTTATAAGATTAGGCAGAAAGAGGCCAAACAAGTTATAAGATCTTCTAAAGCACAGGCAGAAGAGAAATTAGCTCAGTCAGTAAAAAAGGTGATAAGACATTCTTCAGATACATAAATGAAAAAAGGAAACTAAAACAAGGAATTAACAAATTAAAAACAAAATAAGGAAGGTATATGGAAGAAGATAAAGAACTAGCTGACTGCCTCAAAGAATACTTCTGTTCAGTTTTTACAAAGGAAAATGAAGGAAAAGGACCTCAGTTAGGAAGGAAGACTAATTAATCTTTTGATGCATGTGTCTTTACAGAGGAAGAGGTTCTAAGTCAGCTGTCTAAAATTAAATACAAATAAGTCACAGGGGCCTGATGGGATACACCCAAAGCTTTTAAAAGAGCTTAGCGGTGAACTAGCAAAACCATTAACAAATTTATTTAACCAATCACTGGCAACAGGAGTCGTTCCAGAACATTGGAATTTAGCAAATGTTGTGCCCATTCACAAGAAAGGTAGTAGGGAGGAATCAGGCAACTATAGGCCAGTAAGCCTTACATCAATAGTGGAGAAATTAATGGAAACCATACTTAAGGAGAGGATTGTGGAACATCTAAAATCCCATGGATTGAAAGATGAAAAACAGCATGGGTTTACTTCAGGGAGATCATGTCAAACTAATCTTATAGATTTCTTTGATTGGGTGACTAAAATAATAGATGGCGGAGGTGCAGTAGACATCGCTTATCTAGACTTTAGTAAGGCTTTTGATACTGTCCCACAAAGAAGGCTTATCAATAAATTGCAGTCTTTGTGCTTGGACTCCCATATTGTTGAATGGATTAGGCAGTGGCTGAGGGACAGACAACAGACGGTTGTAGTCAATAGAGTATATTCAGACCATGGTCTTGTTACCAGTGTGGTACCTCAGGGATCTGTTCTGGGACCCATATTGTTTAATATCTTTATCAGCGAAATTGCAGAAGGCCTCGATGGTAAGATGTGTCTTTTTGCTGATGACACAAAGATTTGTAACAGGGTTGATGTTCCTGGAGGGATACACCAAATGGAAAAGGATTTAGGAAAACTAGAGGAATGGTCAAAAATCTGGCAACTAAAATTTAATGTGGATAAGTGCAAGATAATGCACCTGGGGCGTAAAAACCCAAGAGCAGAATATAAAATCAGTGGTACAGTCCTAACCTCAGTATCTGAGGAAAGGGACTCAGGGGTCATTATTTCAGAAGACTTAAAGGTAGGCAAACAATGTCATAGAGCAGCAGGAAATGCTAGCAGAATGCTTGGGTGTATAGGGAGAGACATTACCAGTAGAAAGAGGGAGGTGCTCATGCCGCTCTACAGAGCACTAGTGAGACCTCATTTGGAGTATTGTGCTCAGTACTGGAGACCATATCTCCAGAAGGATATTGATACTTTGGAGAGAGTTCAGAGAAGAGCTACTAAACTAGTACATGGATTGCAGGATAAAACTTACCAGGAAAGATTAAAGGACCTTAACATGTATAGCTTGGAAGAAAGACGAGACAGAGGGGATATGATAGAAACTTTTAAATACATAAAGGGAATCAACAAGGTACAAGAGGAGAGAATATTTAAAAGAAGAAAAACTGCTACAAGAGGACATAGTTTTAAATTAGAGGGGCAAAGGTTTAAAAGTAATATCAGAAGGTATTACTTTACTGAGAGAGTAGTGGATACATGGAATGGCCTTCCTGCAGAAGTGGTAGCTGCAAATACAGTGAAGGAGTTTAAGCATGCATGGGATAGGCATAAGGCCATCCTTCATATAAGATAGGGCCAAGGGCTATTCATAGTATTCAGTATGTTGGGCAGACTAGATGGGCCAAATGGTTCTTATCTGCCGACAGATTCTATGTTTCTATGTTTCTATGTTCTATGTTATCTCCATTTGGTCCAAGATGGTTCTCCCATTCCATTCTGGGGTCGGCGCCTCTTCTGCGCTGGCAGTAACTGTCAGGGTCCAAACAGCCTCACCTACCGGAGCTAAAGTCACTTCTCTCTGACTCAGCACTTCTCCACGATGTACAGGTGAAAATTGAAAAATTAGAATATCGTGCGTAAGTTCATTTATTTCAGTAATGCAACTTAAAAGGAATTGCATTAATGCAGCTTAAAATTAGAATTTTGTGAAAAGGTTCAATGTTCTAGGCTCAAAGTGTCACACTCTAGTCAGCTAATTAGTCCATACCCCCTGAGCAAAGGGTACTTTAAAATTTAGACTTTGGGGTTTCATAAGCTGTAAGCCATAATCATCCAAATTATAACAAATAAAGGCTTGAAATATCTCGCTTTGCATGTAATGAGTCTATCTCATATATTAGTTTCACCTTTTAAGTTGCATTACTGAAATAAATGAACTTTGCACAATATTCTAATTTTTCGAGTTTCACCTGTAGGTACACACAAGCCAGTTCCACTCCTGGTTTCAAAAAGACTTCTAGATGTCCCAGATTCACAGCTCTTAAGGGTACTCGTCCATTCTGGACCACTGCCAGTGTCCGGGCCACCAGGGCTCCCCTAGGCCTACCGATTCAATGATCACCTCCATACCTTCAAGTTTGCGGAAAATTCCCACGGCATGTGTCAGTACAGTCTTCTGACCAGGAAGGAGGGTGAGGGTAGCCCTTCCCGGCACTCAGATAGTTCCCACAGACTGATGTGCTGGGACACTCTTCTGTGTCCCACAGAATCGGATCAACCGTTGAAATGCTTTCTGGGCGGGTTTGTGCGGAGTGGCTTGCTTCCAATAACCCGGGCCCTGTTTAGTGAACATGATCTGGTACAATTCTCGCAGGATTTTCATGCCCATTATCACCGGTACATCCTCTTTGAACGTCTCGGGGACCAGAAGGATACCTTTTCTCCCCACTTCTTGACCACATAGCCATACATTCATCCACACGACTCCCGTGACAGGGATCTGTTGTTGATTAGCCACTGTAACCCGGACCAATGTCTCCTGCTCTGGCTTGGCCAGCGCTTGAAAGTAACGGTTGAAGTATGACTAAGGCATAGTCGTTACCTGTGACCCGGTATCCACTAAGCAGTCGACAGGAATACCTTCAAATTTGGCTTGTATGATGGGACACCTTGCGACCAGATGTTCGGAGCCATGCTGAGTAACTTGGCTCTCCACCTCCCCTGCAGTACGCCTCACTACTGCGTGGAGCCGGATGTTTAACGGCGGTCCTCTGGCGAAGTGTCCGTAATTTCCACACCGCCAACACTGTGCCTCTTGACAGCCTTCTCTTTGCCTGCGTGCAGGGAGCGCCCTTAGGACTTGACTGACTGGCCTCAGTGGAGGATATTGAGGAACTTGGTGAGAACTTGTTAAATTAGGGTGAGGATATTCTGGTGTAGGAACCCACGGGGTCGCCTGATAGGTTTGCTGTCGGGCCGGATAGGCAACCTCAGGGTTGTACCCCGATCCCATCTGTTTTTCCAGGTGCGTCAACTTTTCGTGCATAGCACTCAGGGAGCTCTGCAGGTCTTGTACCACCCCAACCAGGACCTCTTCATTCTTTGTAACCCTGAGGGGTGTGGCGGTCTGGGTCTGTATCACTCCGGAGGCATAACTTTCTTCTATGATTTGCGCCTCAGCCTCTGCCAATATTTGTCGAAAGGTTATGGAAGGGCAGTGGTGTCGCTACATGGGTGCAAGGGGGGGGCAATTGACCCCCCCTAGGTTATTCCTTGCCCCCTGGGTGCACCCCCGCTGATTCCCCAAGGCAGCTGCGCTGCCTCTTGAGCCCCGCTGGTCGGCGAATACTAATGAAGCGCTTCTATTTTGGAAGCGCTCATTAGTACCGGAGGACCAGGAAGCGGTGGGCGCTGTATACTTACCGCTTCCTAGTCCTCGGCTGTCAGCTGTGCAGGGCTCTGCACAGTGTGAGGGCGCTCTGTGACGTCACGCTGTGTGCGCCAGTTCAGAGCACAGCTGACAGCAGGAGGAAGAAAATTGCGGGCGGCGAGGAGCAGCGGCATCCAGAAGCAGGATAGGTAAGTGTTTTTTTTATTTTATAAAAAATGAGGCTGCTGGGGGCATAATGGGGGCTATGAGAGGCATATTGGGGGCTAATGAGGCATATGGGAGCTAATGAGAGGCATAATGGGTGCTAATGAGAAGCATAATGGGGGCTAATAAGAGGCATAATGGGGGCTAATGAGGCATAAGGGCTGATAGTGGGGGCTAATGAGGCCTTAGGTGCTGATAATGGGGGTTAATGAGGCATAAGGGCTAATAATGGGGCTAATGAGGCATAAGGGCTGATATGGGGGCTAATGAGAGGCATAATGGGGGCTAATGAGAGGCATAATGGGCTAATGCGGCATATGGGGGCTAATCAGAGGCATAATGGGGGCTAATAAGAGGCATAATGAAGGCTAATGAGAGGCATAATGGGGGTTAATGAGGCATAAGGGCTAATATTGGGGGCTAATGAGGCATAAGGGCTGATATGGGGGCGAATAAGAGGCATAATAGGGGCTAATGAGAGGCATAATGGGGCTAATGAGGCATATGGGGGCTAATGAAAGGCATAATGGGGGCTAATGAGAGGCATAATGGGGGCTAATGAGGAATATGGGGGTTAATGAGAGGCATAATGGGAGCTAATGAGAGGCATAATGGGGCTAATGAGGCATAAGGGCTGATAGTGGGGGTTAATGAGGCATAAGGGCTGATATGGGGGCTAATGAGAGGCATAATGGGGTTAATGAGGCATAAGGGCTGATAATGGGGGCTAATGAGGCATAAGGGCTGATATGGGGGCTAATGAGAGGCATAATGGGGGCTAATGAGAGGCATAATGGGGGCTAATGAGAGGCATAATAACAGTGTCATCCACAGATGCCCCCATAACACTGTGTCATCCACAGATCCCCCAAACCAGTACGCCTGCGCACTGAGGAGAGACAGAAAGGAGGGGAAAGAATCCATGGAAGCAAGCAGAGGACCGCACAGCAGACGACTGAATCGCTTCTTTTGTAAGTAAATTGTTTTATTATAAATGTATCCCTGCATACCGCAATACTCTCGTATTTTGTAATCTTATTTATATATACTTATTTAGTATTTTTCAGTAGTATGATTAAGTGGTGAAAATTATAGTGCCCCCCCATTTTTGACTGTGGTATCTTATGTGCCCCCCCCTATATATTGTTCCTAAAGTCGCCACTGGGGTAGGGTCCATCCTGACTTGTTCCCGCAGGGCCTGTTTCAGGGGAGTACCGTAGAGTCCCATAATGAATTGTTCCCGCAGTATCTGGTCTACAGGTCCCATGCTGGTTACTCCGTCTGCCTCTTTTTTCTGTACCTCGGCCAATACTTCCTGTAGCGCCATCACATATTGTGAGACCCCTTCGTCTTCCCGCTGAATCCGGTAAAAAAACTTTGCTCGGAAGTGTCTTGCACCGTATATTTCTTCCAGGAATCGCACAACGTATTGCGTGTGGCTTCTGGTTGTAGGAACACAATTTTCCGGGCCTCACCCTCTAGAGCAGCCAAAGCGATTTCTACTTGTAGTTCTGAGCTGACATTGAAAATCCTAGCAGCGCTCTGTAAACTTGTCACCCAGTCCGACAGTGACATGTTCTGGCCATAAAATTTGGGCAGCAAGTTGAACAGCGTGCCCATAGGGAAGGCCCTTGCAGGGGTTCCACCATTGCCTGAGGTACTCACATTAACATCATGCACATTGCCTTCAGCCGCCTCCATCTCTGTGACTGCACCCTGCTCGCAGCGCCACTTGTAGCGGTCAGATGAGGAAAAGACCGCAGGGCAGGGTTCAAATACAGTACAGCAGACAAGGAGGCTGAAGCAGATACCGGCTTTATTAAAGGACAAAATATAACGGCTGGAAAATTGGATTAAGAGTATTGTGCCGATGCACCAGAGGCGCAATCGACAAATGACAGGAACAGTATTAACAGGTTTACAGAAATTTACAGGAAAGATAACTAAACTTTGCATCCACAAAAATGCGCTCCAAACAGCAAACACATAAAAATGCAGGCTATTCTCCTCTAATATTTTCCTGTCTGCCCCTGCTACCCAGGGCACGTTTATACAACGCACTGACTAAAGTTTCCTGCTCTATGCCCTACCACAGATTAGCACCGGTGCACACTCACAGTTCTGCAGGTAGTGGTTGTCTTGGTCTGGTACGTGTAGGCAGGTGCAGTCTGGATCCTGATCCGGTCGCTTGCTCGTCCTAGCGTGGTCTTTTTTTCTCTCTGTATGGACTGCAGGTACAGGCTGTCAGAGTTCAGCTCTGACAGGAGTAACCTGTCCTGTACTGGTCTCTGAATTGCAAGATCTCACTACACTCGGACACACTTCACAGTCTCTGTTGATCTGTCCCACAGCAGCTAGGAAACATCACTTTATAGTCCCTGTTGAACTGTTTCACAACAGCCAGTCTCACGCTGCAAGCTGACCCAGGGAGCTTCAGAATACAGTGAATACAACTACTGCACCCATCCGGCCACCCACAGTCATGTGCGCCCCTGTGGCCCAATCGCTACATGTGTGTAGCACATTCTACTTCAGCCACATTCAGAGTTAATCGGTTATGTTAGCAAAACAATTACGTTGCATCCGTGTGGTGAAACCAACCTCGCCACTGGGTTTTGGAGGGGCCTGGCTACCAGCCTCTTGCCCCAGGATTATGGGCCCTCTCATCAGCCCATGCAAAACTTAAACCCCATGGTGATTTGACTGTGTTTGTGTCATCTGAGCGCTCAGATCCAAGCCATGTGGGGACATGTGGGGTTTTGAGATGTGTGACAGAACCATCTGTCTGTGTAATTGTATTGTATGTTATGTGAGGGTACCCAGTTAGCTCATTTTATTGTATTCATGTTGTCTGAGTGCCATTCACCTAATAATATGCACTCAGACTTGAGCTGTCTGGGAATGTGTTAAATGTCTATGTGTATTGTAAAGGGTGGGACATTGTATGTTTGAGTAAGTGATGTCTGTTCCATTGTCCCCACGTGTGTATTGGCCATTCCCCTTTGTCCTGAGAGATAATTGAATTGCTCCTCGGGTGTCTCCAGGGCAGAGGATATTGTGTATTCATCTGCCTGTGATGATTGCATCAACCCAGTGTGAGGTAATTCTTTCACGGACAGAGGGGAGGATTTTGTGTGGGAGTGTATTGTACGTGGTTATTGGCTGTTTTTACAAAACCCTGGGGTGGTAACTTTGTTGGAAGATGTGTATAAAATGCTTGTGTGTTAAAATAAAGAGAGTTCCTGTTTTACCCTTTATCATGTTGAGGCTGATGTTTGGGTAACTGATCGACGCTGGGGATTGCTATACGCTGGGAGATTTGCTATACTCCCCTGGCTATAACTACTAGCTCTTTTAAGGGCTGTTCCTGCTCTCTGGTTTTAGGAGAGGTCCACCCACTGGAGCCTGGAGCCTTGTCGTAGGTCCAGGGTGGGTAGGAGACGGTGAGACCTCAACCAAGCTTCGGCGGTTCGTGGGGTCTGCAGTGCGTACGGTGTCAAGTGGAGTGCTTGGAGTCCTCGGAAAGCACTAGGAGCATCCATTCAACGGAGGTACCCGGTCGGGGTGCAAGGAGTTCCGTTACATTTGGTGGCAAGCAGTGGGATGGCGTCCTAGTGTGAGGAGAAGAAGCTCGGAGACACCGTTCGTGGATTTACTAAATTGAGGGCAACGCTAGTATCCGTACAGCGCCCCTGGCTACAGCAGGATGGAATCGGCTAGTCTTCGGACAGCGTTCTATGACGAGGAGGAGGAGGCAGCCGCAGACTACAGGGATGCAGACAGAAAGGAAGTCTGGTATGATGCCCTGGAAAATGCCCAGCGGCGGCGAGGTGAGAGTCTCCCCAGTTATGAGCAGCGGCTACAGAAGCGTGTGGCGATGCAGATGGGTCTCTTGGGAGCGCAGCCCCTGGATGACTGGGTAACAGAGCTCCAGAACCTGGTATGTAAGGAGCTTTGGCTAGAGGACGCTTACCAGGCCCTAAGGTGGCATGTCATTCAACATTCCCCCTGGATGGCTGAGCACGACAGACCCGAGGGTGAGGAGTTTGATGGACCGGGGTTACTATGGGATGCCTTGGAGGAGGACATTGATCTTGGCAGCACGGAGGAGTCTAGGTTTTGGGATATCTACGACTACCGGATGGGCATGCATGTTTATGCTGACGGGAGGGAGGTGAGCAAAGACATGACCCACCTGGTAACAAGGGAGTGGGAGCTGGAGCAGACCTACCAACACCTTCTCAGCTCCATTCATCCCCAACCTACTCGACAAGCAGAGCCAGATCTGCCCTCCTGCAACTGGTAAGACTTGCCTGCGATACCCCCTGCTTCCCTACCAACTCCCAAAGTAGGGAACTTCATCGACTGGTTCTGGGAAGACCTCCCGATGGCAGGTGGAGATGGGACCGAGGTCTCTCCACCGGTCCTACAGAGATGCTGGACGGCCGGTTCAGATTCCCCACCAACCCTGCAGGAATGCCAGGAGGAGGAGGTAAGCGATTCCTCCTCTCCACAGCCGATCTGCAACAAGGTCCTGGGGATAGGATTCCCTGACCACATCCCAGTAGAAGAGCTGGCATCTGGGCAGAGCGCAGTTGGCCTCTGCCCTCCCCTATTCTCTTCTCCAGAGCCGGACATCCCACAGGCTACCCCAGCGGAAGAGCTGGCATCTGGGCAGAGCACAGTTGGCCTCTGCCCTCCCCTATCCTCTTATCCGGGGCCTGACTCCCCACAGGCTACCCCAGCAGAAGAGCTGGCATCTGGGCAGAGCGCAGTCAGCCTCTGCCCTCCCCTATCCTCTTCTCCAGAGCTGGACATCCCACAGGCTACCCCAGTGGAAGAGCTGGCATCTGGGCAGAGCGTAGTCAGCCTCTGCCCTCCTCTATCCTCTTATCCAGAGCCTGACTCCCCACAGGCTACCCCAGCAGAAGAGCTGGCATCTGGGCAGAGCGCAGTCAGCCTCTGCCCTCCCCTATCCTCTTCTCCAGAGCCGGACATCCCACAAAGTACCCCAGCGGAAGAGCTGGCATCTGGGCAGAGCGCAGTTGGCCTCTGCCCTCCTCTATCCTCTTCTCCAGAGGCTGACTTTCCACAGGCTACCCCAGCGGAAGAGCTGGCATCGGGGCAGAGCGCAGTCAGCCTCTGCCCACCAAGTACCTACAGCTCCAAGCTAGAGAGCAACAAGGAAGCAAGGAGTAGCAGATGCCCCCTCAACAGCTGGGGACATTCAGAACAGAGCCAGGCCCCAAAATTCAACAGGTCCAGTATTGGGTTGTGGGTGGACTGCCAGACTAACTCAGGTACTGACCGTGAGGTCAGGTATCTGGTTAGTCTTCCCTGGGAGGGGGAGATATGTGGCGAAACCAACCTCGCCACTGGGTTTTGGAGGGGCCTGGCGGCTACCAGCCTCTTGCCCCAGGATTATGGGCCCTCTCATCAGCCCATGCAAAACTTAAACCCCAAGGCGATTTGACTGTGTTTGTGGCATCTGAGCGCTCAGATTCAAGCCATGTGGGGACATGTGGGGTTTTGAGATGTGTGACAGAACCATCTGTCTGTGTAATTGTATTGTATGTTATGTGAGGGTACCCAGTTAGCTCATTTTATTGTATTCATGTTGTCTGAGTGCCATTCACCTAATAATATGCACTCAGACTTGAGCTGTCTGGGAATGTGTTAAATGTCTATGTGTATTGTAAAGGGTGGGACATTGTATGTTTGAGTAAGTGATGTCTGTTCCATTGTCCCCACGTGTGTATTTGCCATTCCCCTTTGTCCTGAGAGATAATTGAATTGCTCCTCGGGTGTCTCCAGGGCAGAGGATATTGTGTATTCATCTGCCTGTGATGATTGCATCAACCCAGTGTGAGGTAATTCTATCACGGACAGAGGGGAGGATTTTGTGTGGGAGTGTCTGAGTGTATTGTACGTGGTTATTGGCTGTTTTTACAAAACCCTGGGGTGGTAACTTTGTTGGAAGATGTGTATAAAATGCTTGTGTGTTAAAATAAAGAGAGTTCCTGTTTTACCCTTTATCATGTTGAGGCTGATGTTTGGGTAACTGATCGACGCTGGGGATTGCTATACGCTGGGAGATTTGATATACTCCCCTGGCTATAACTACTAGCTCTTTTAAGGGCTGTTCCTGCTCTCTGGTTTTAGGAGAGGTCCACCCACTGGAGCCTGGAGCCTTGTCGTAGGTCCAGGGTGGGTAGGAGACGGTGAGACCTCAACCAAGCTTCGGCGGTTCGTGGGGTCTGCAGTGCGTACGGTGTCAAGTGGAGTGCTTGGAGTCCTCGGAAAGCACTAGGAGCATTCATTCAACGGAGGTACCCGGTCGGGGTGCAAGGAGTTCCGTTACAATCTGTATTCCAGGAAGCTGTAATATTTAGCCCTGTTCAACTGTGCAGTGGAGCCAAATTTATCATAACGAAGGCATTCTGTTAGGCTACTTTCACACTAGTGTTTTTTGCGGATCCGTCATGGATCTGCAAAAACGCTTCCGCTACAATAATACAACCGCATGCATCCATTATGAACGGATGCGGTTGTATTATGTCTTCTATAGCCATTTTCTATTGTGCCAGATTGTGTCAGAGAAAACGGATCCATCCCCTTTGACTTACATTGTGTGCTAGGACGGATCCGCTTGGCTCAGCTTCGTCAGGCGGACAGCAAAACGCTGCAGGCAGCGTTTTGGTGTCCTCCTCCAGAGCGGAATGGTGACTGAACGGAGGCAAACTGATGCATTCTGAGCGGATCCTTTTCCAGTCAGAATGCATTAGGTCAAAACTGATCCGTTTTGGACCGCTTGTGAGAGCCTATGAAAGATCTCAGAAATGGAAAGCCAAAACGCTAGTGTGAAAGTAGCCTTAGCTGTTGCGTTACATAGCGTCTGTATTAGGCCACGGTTAAATATTTCACCCTGTTCAACTGTGCAGTGGAGCCAAATTTATCATAGCGAATGGCTGCTGTTTCGTAACATAGCATCAGTATTAGGCCACAGTTAAATATTTTGCCCTGTTCAATTGTGCAATGGAGCGAAATCTATCATAGCGAATGGCTTCTGTCAGCTGTTGCGTTACATAGCGTCAGTATTAGGCCACGGTTAAAGATCCAACTGCAAGCTTCTTAACTTGATGAATCTTTAATACACAGTGGAGCTTTAATTACGGCGGCTGAAGGTATAATATATCGCCGTGTGCATCAGGTTTTATGGCACCAACATTCAGTTAGTCCATTATTTTAATGATACAGCTAGTTAAATGTTTCGCTGATATGATCTATTAGCGAAAAAATTATTATGCATGCGTATTGCAATCCCCGATCCCTATGACGAATGGCGTTGAGCTGGTTACCTGCCCCTGTTTGCAAAGGGTAGGCACACAGCGATCCCTTCACTGTAGTGTGTGTGCAGCCCCGGACATCTAAGGGCATGCTTTGATCTAAACTCGCTTCTCAGCGCCATTTTAAAGTGTACAGCCCCCCATACTGCATGCTGTACCAGAGGCATTAGTGTACATTTTGATCAAAAGGCATAAGCCCACTCACCGCGCCAAGGTCGCCTCTTTGAGTGGGACCTACTCTGACAAAAAGGCGCAGCACAATGCGGTGACAAAGCGGCACTGCCCTAGTAGGCGGCAGGACCCAGGAGTCAAATGGCAACCCTGCTGTCTGACAATGCCACCCATGGCACTGGGTCCCACCAACCCACCAGCACAGCGCCACAAAAACAAAGGCCACCACGCAGTACTGCACCATGTGAACAGTTGTCTAACACAACATGTCCACTACTATCAGGAGCTGTAGGTCAATGACCACTTTATGCAGACTTCTGTGATTAAAACCACCTGTGCCGAATGGGAGGAGTGCTGATACCAGTAATAAAGAAGAAAAAGTCAAATAACAATTATCAGGGGGAGAAAAACAGAACTGGATCGCACATCCACAATGCTATGCTTGCACATGGTGCAGTACTGCATGGTGGCCTTTGGTTTTTGTGGCGCTGTTCTGGTGGGTTGGTGGGACCCAGTGCCATGGGTGGCATTGTCGGACAGCAGGGTTGCTGTTTGACTCCTGGGTCCCGCCGCCTACTAGGGCAGTGCCGCTTTGTCACCGCATTGTGCTGCGCCTTTTTGTCAGAGTAGGTCCCACTCAAAGAGGCGACCTTGGCGTGGTGAGTGGGCTTATGCCTTTTGATCAAAACGTACACTAATGTCTCCTGTACAGCATACAGTATAGGGGGCTGTACACTTCAACATGGCGCTGAGAAGCGAGTTCAGATCAAAGCATAGCACTGTGGATGTGCGATCCAGTTCTGTTTTTCTCCCCATGATAATGTATACTGTATATGCCATACGGAAAAACGGAACGGAAAAACGGAACAGAAATGGAAGCCCAACGAAAACAAAAAACGGAACAACGGATCTGTGAAAAATGGACCGCAAAACACTGAAAAAGCCATACAGTCATGTGAAAGAGTCCTAAACCACACAAATCACTCCACCAACTCGACCCAAATTCATTATAACTCATACATTCTTTTAGTGAAAAATTAGTGTGCGTTGTTATTGCAATCCTTTAGGGTCCATTCCCACATCTGTACGTGTTTTGCAGATCCGAAAAACACGGACACCGGCAATGTGCGTTCTACATTTTGCGGATCGCATTTGCAGACACGAATAGGACATGTTACATTTTTGGCGGAACGGAAGTGCAGATCCGGAAGTGCGGATCCGCAAAATTGCGGAACGGATGCGGACCCATTTTGCGGACGTGTGAATGGACCCTTAGGCTGCGTTCACACGGGCGAGATTTCCGCGCGGGTGCAATGCGGTAGGTGAACGCATTGCACCCGCACTGAATCTGGACCCATTGATTTCTATGGGGCTGTTCAGATGAGCGATGATTTTCACGCATCACTTACGCGTTGCGTGAAAATCGCAGCATGCTCTATATTCTGCGTTTTTCACGCAACGCAGGCCCCATAGAAGTGAATGGGGTTGCGTGAAAATCGCAAGCATCCGCAAGCAAGTGCGGATGCGGTGCGATTTTCACGCATGGTTGCTAGGTGACAGTCTATAAACTGTATTACTTTCCCTTATAACATGGTTATAAGGGAAAATAATAGCATTCTGAATACAGAATGCATAGTACAATAGGGCTAGAGGGGTTTAAAAAAATAAACTCATTAACTCACCTTCTCCTCTTGATCTCGAAGTTCCCGGTCTCTTCTTTACTTGAGTTGTGGGCTAAAGGACCTTTGAGTTGAGTTTACTGATGAGTTGTGGGCTAAAGGACCTTTGGTGACGTCAGATCTCATGCTCCAATCACATGGTACATCACCACGGTGATCACTTCTGTGAAAAAGTTCGGGTCTGGGTACCAGTGTCGTTTTTTTATCACGCGTGTGCAAAAAACATTGCACCCGCGCGATAAAAACTGAACATCGGAACGCAATTGCAGTCAAAACTGACTGCAATTGCATTCCTACTCGCGCATTTTTTCCGCAACACACCGGGACGCATCCGGACCTAATCCGGACACGCTCGTGTGAACCCAGCCTTATTGTAGGAACTTCGACATTATTACCAGACAAATCGCTCCACCAGCTCTATCCAAATTCATCATTCCAAGCTAAACTGTTTTGTTAGCAAAAACCTTATTCTGGGGTGACTTGAGGGGTGTATTTTCTAAAATGGGGTAATTTATAGGTGGTTTCTATTTTGCAAGCCCCTCAAAGTGACTTCATAACTGAATTGACCCATTAAAAAGTTGGTTTTGGAAATTTGCTTGAAAATTAGAAAAATGTATTCTAAAATATTAGAAAAATTGCTTTTAAAATTCCAAGCCTTAGGCCTCATGCACACGACCGTATTTTTTCACGGTCCGCAAAACAGGGTTCCGTTGGTCCGTGATCCGTGACCGTTTTTTCGTCCGTGGGTCTTCCTTGATTTTTGGAGGATCCACGGACATGAAAAAACTGTCGTTTTGGTGTCCGCCTGGCCATGCGGAGCCAAACGGATCCGTCCTGAATTACAATGCAAGTCAATGGGGACGGATCCGTTTGACGTTGACACAATATGGTGCAATTGCAAACGGATCCGTCCCCCATTGACTTTCAATGTAAAGTCAGGAGTCCCTTTTATACCATCGGATCGGAGTTTTCTCCAATCCGATGGTATATTTTAACTTGAAGCGTCCCCATCACCATGGGAACGCCTCTGTGTTAGAATATACTGTCGGTTATGAGTTAGATCGTGAAACTCAAATCCGACAGTATATTCTAACACAGAGGCGTTCCCATGGTGATGGGGACGCTTCAGGTTAGAATATACTAAAAGAACTGTGTACATGACTGCCCCCTGCTGCCTGGCAGGTGCTGCCAGGCAGCAGGGGGCCGACCCCCCCCCCCTTGTTTTTAACTCAATGGTGGCCAGTGCGGCCGGCCCCCCCTCCCCCCCTGTAGTTAACTCTTTGTTGTCCAGTGCTGCGCAATCTGCTTCTTGTTATCCTCACCTGGTCATCAGTTTAGTCAACACTTGTATATATTGTAGTATAATTCCTCTTCGTCCATGAGGGTATATTTATATGAGTAGGTTTTTTTTTATGTGTTTTGTTGCCTTTTTTTTTTTGAGAATTGCCTAAATCCCAGAAAAAATTGAATAAATGACTATTTTTTGTTTTTGCTCAGTACCCTCCTTTATTCTCCTGCTTAAAGAGCACCTGTAGCCTATCCTGACATGTCTGTTTTAGTAGTTACTTACATTCTCTTTGCAAAAAAACAACAACTCTGGAGCATCTGTGTTGTTTTCTTCCTCAGTTTTTGCTACTAGCAGTTTCTTAATTAATTTGCAAATGTTTGCAAATGTTACCAGTTGGGGGGCGGAGTCCCTGTTCAGCCTGATACTGTCCAATCAGTGTTGCCAGTGTGAGACTGTGCAGGGACACGCCCTCATTCCACTGGTAACCACCAGTTGCACCATTATTTATAAACTTTTATCAGGAATAACAGAGGAATGGCCCAACATTGAGTTATAAGAAAAGATGATCCAGAATTCTTATTGTATTGCGAATGCAGGTCCTCTTTAAGGGCTCATTCAGACGGCCGTATGCGGATCAGTTCTTTTTGCAGACAGTTGAGCATGTCCGCAAAAAATGCATTGCATTCCGTTTGCGGACCCCTAGACTTCAATGGGGCCACATCCTGATTTTCACCTGATTTGCCCCATAGAAGTGAATAGGCCTGCAACTAATCCGCAAAAAAAGGAGCTGCATTTTTGCGGACAGCGTACAGCCATCTGAATGAGCCCTAAAGGTAAGCAGCGGATGTCTCTGGCTGCTCCTATTCCAGCTCCTGCAGCCATTATATGTTGGATTGTCCCAGCTTAGCTGCTCTCAGCTCAGTACACGCTGATCCATCATCAGTGTCTTAGATCAGAGATGTCACTGACACCAGAGCGCCACAGTGTCGTCCTGACCCTGTTACAAGTAGTTACAATATAACTGATAGATGTCATAGTTAAAGAGGTTTTCAGATACTCTGGATAGGTCATCAGTATGTGATCGGTGCGGGTCCGACACCTGGACCCCCGCTGATCAGCTGTTAGAAAAGGCACCAGTGCTCATAGTAGCGCTGCAGCCTTCTCGCTGCTTTCCCTAGGACGTGTGACATCACACTTATCAGTCATATGGCCGAGGTGAGGATTAGGCCCAAGTGAATGGTCCGGCTCATTCATCCGGTGATCGGCTGCGCCTTTAAACTGGCAGATTGTTGGGAACGAGTGTTTGTAAGGAAGTTCATCCTCGATAATCTGCCTGACAATCGGGCCATGTAAACCCACCATTAGTTTAGTTCATTTGATTAGATTTCAAGAAATTCACTTATCTCTATAGATTAAATAAGAGTAGGTATATAGATAGATATGAAATAGATAGATAGATATTAGATATACAAAGAGATAGATGCATAAAAAGATAGCTAGTAGACAGATGTAAGATAAATAATAAATGGATAAAAAGATCGATTGATTGATCAATAGATACATAGATGAAAAGATAGAAAGATAGATAGATAGGAAATAGATAGAAACATAAATATATAGATACAGTACAAACTGAAATGTATTTTAGCTCTATCTGTTGTAGCATCCTCTGCCAGCTATATCTGTGTTATATATATATACAGTGCCTTGCAAAATTATTTACCCCCCTTGACTTTTTTAGTATTTTGTTACATTACAGCCTTAAGTTCAATGTTTTGTTAATCTGAATTGTATGTGATAGATCAGAACACAATAGTCTAAGTTGCTGAAGTGAAATGAGAAAAATATATTGTGGCGAAACCAACCTCGCCACTGGGTTTTGGAGGGGCCTGGGTACTAGCCTCTTGCTCCAGGATTATGGGCCCTCTCATCAGCCAGGCCTCATTTGTTCACAAAGGACTTGGACTAACTTGAACCCTGGTCTAATTCGTGCCATTTTGGGATGTTAAATGTCTATGTGTATTGAAAAGGGTGGGACATTGTATACGTTGAGTAGGGAGGTCTGTTCCATTGTCTCTCTGTGTGTATTGGCGATGTCCTTTGTCCTGAGAGATAATTGAATTACTTCTCGGTTGTCTCCAGGACAGAGGATATTGTGTATTCGTCTGCCTGTGATGATTGCATCAACCCAGTGTGAGGTAATTCTATCACGGACAGAGGGGAGGATTTTGTGTGGGAGTGTCTGAGTGTATTGTACGTGGTTATTGGCTGTTTTTACAAAACCCTGGGGTGGTAACTTTGTTGGAAGATGTGTATAAAATGCTTGTGTGTTAAAATAAAGAGAGTTCCTGTTTTATACCTTCATGAAGTCTTGGCTCATGTTTGGCTCATGGGATAACTACACTCTTGGGGATTGCTATATCATAATACTCCCCTGAGTATAAGCTCTTGTAAGAGCTTGCTCCTGGTTCCTGTCTCTGGATTTAGGAGAGGTTCACCCACTGGAGCCTGGAGCTTGTCGTAGGTCCAGGGTGGGTAGGAGACGGCGAGACCTCCACCAAGCTTCGGCAGTTCGTGGGGTCTGCAGTGCTGACGGTGTCGAGTGGAGTGCTTGGAATTCTCTGGAAGCACTAGGAGCATCCATCGACGGAGGTACCCGGTCGGAGTGCTAGGCGTTCCGTTACATATATAAATAAAACTATTGTTTAGAAATAGAAAACAGAAAAATTGGCATGTGCGTATGTATTCACCCCCTTTGTTAGGAAGCCCATAAAAAGCTCTGGTGCAACCTATTACCTTCAGAAGTCACATAATTTGTGAAACGATGGCCACCTGTGTGCAATCTAAGTGTCACATGATCTGTCATTACAAATACACACACCTTCTATGAAAGGCCCCAGAGGCTGCAACACCTAAGCAAGAGGCATCACTAACCAGCCATGAAGACCAAGGAACTCTCCAAACAAGTAAGGGACAATGTTGTTGAGAAGTATAAGTCAGGGTTAGGTTATAAAAAAATATCCAAATCTGTCACGGGGTAGCGTCTCGGATATAAAGATAGAGCGGAGGTGCACCCCCTGAGCTGCCACCCGGTCTCCTGTCCCTGCCTACTTGCACCACCTGCCCTAGGTGACGGGGCGCAACTGGGCAACAGTCCCTGACCTGAGTAAGTGCAAGCAGAGAGATAGAGACAGCAGGGAAGCGGACAGCCAATGAGAGGTAGCACTCGAGCGGACAGAGAGGTGGAACAAGCAAGGTACCACCAAAAACGGAAGGGCGAGGCAGGTCAACTAGCCGGGGTCAGTCCAGGAGGTCACGTCAGTACGAGGGAGGAGACAGAGACAGATCCGAGAGCGGGCCGAGGTCAAAATCCAGGAGGTCACGTCAGTACAAGAGAAGAGGCAAAGACAAAATCCAAAAGCAAGCCGAGGTCAAAATCCGAGAGGTAGCGTCAAGGTTCAGGGAGCAGGCAGAAGAGGTGTCAGGAAGCAGATCAAGGGTCAAATCCAGAGGTAAGCTTAATAACAATAATAATACACAGCCTAAGGGACCAAAATCACAGGCAACCTGTAGCCATCAGGTTGCCTGTATTTATAGTGGGGAGTGAGGGTCATGTGACATGGCCAGCGTCACATGACCGACAGACAGACAAGTCGAGCACAGAGTGATCAGCTCGGCGCTCAAGGCAGACCTAGGAGCAGGGAGCCTCCCAGCTAGCAAAAGCCGCCCAGGGAACGAGGCCGAACACAGATCCTCGCTCCCGAAGCTAAGCAGCAGGTCTGCGGCTGATGGGAGACCGAGTGCGCCTTCGGCGCCCCGTTACAGTACCCCCCTTTTTACTAGGGGCCACCGGACCCAAGCCTTTGGGTACAAATCTCCCAGGATGAAATTTCTTGATGAGCCTCGGGGCGTGGATCTCAGTAGCTGGGACCCAAGACCTCTCCTCGGGTCCATAGCCCTTCCAGTGGACCAGGTATTGAAAGGAGTTCCTAACCTTTCTAACATCAATAATTCCAGAGATGATGAATTCCTCCTGACCTTCAACCCTCACAGGTGAAGGAGTTTTTTTTTAACCGGAACCACTGGTGACACATATCTCTTAAGCAACGACTTATGAAACACATCATGTATACGAAAGGAGTCTGGTAGCTTAAGTCTAAAGGACACTGGGTTAACAACCTCAATAATATTGTATGGTCCAATGAAACGCGGAGAGAATTTCCTAGAACACTGTTTTAAAGCAAGATTCTTAGTCGACAACCACACCTTATCGCCGAGTACAACTTGGAACGTCTCTTATTGGCATGTTTACACTGGGTTTCCTGGGCCTTTTCCAGGTTCGTTTGAACCTGTGCCCAGACTGTGCACAGTCTAGAGGTAAAAGAATTTGCCTGCGGGTTGAGTGGGGATACAGAGGGACTAGAACAAAAGCGAGGATGCAAACCACTGTTACAAAAAAAAGGAGACACCCCCGTGGAAGAATTAACTCGATTGTTAATAGAGAATTCTGCCAACGGGAGGTATCTCACCCATAAGGCTGAGTTCACACGAGCGTGTCCGGATAAGGTCCGGATGCGTTGCGGCAAACCCGCGCGAGTAGGTACCCAATTGCAGTCAGTTTTGACTGCGATTGCGTTCCGTTGTTCAGTTTTTATCGCGCGAGTGCAATGCGTTTTGCACGCGCGTGATAAAAACTGACTGTGGTACCCAGACCCGAACTTCTTCACTGAAGTTCAGGTTTGGGTTCGGTGTTGTGTAGATGTTATTATTTTCCCTTATAACATGGTTATAAGGGAAAATAATAACATTCTTTAATACAGAATGCTTAGTAGGTGGTCAATTGAGGGTTAAAAAATAAAAAATAATTAACTCACCTTCTCCTCTTGATCGCGTGGCTGCCGGTCTCTTCTTACTTCTTTAATCATGAGCTGCCGGCTAAAGGACCTGTGGTGACGTCAGATCACATGGTCCAATCACATGGTCCATCTCATGATTAAAGAAGTAAGAAGAGACCGGCAGCTACGCGATCAAGAGGAGAAGGTGAGTTCATAATTTTTTATTTTTTAACCCTCAATTGACCACCTACTAAGCATTCTGTATTAAAGAATGCTATTATTTTCCCTTATAACCATGTTATAAGGGAAAATAATACAGTGAATACACTGTCATCTTAGCAACCATGCGTGAAAATCGCACCGCATCCGCACTTGATTGCGGATGCTTGCGATTTTCACTCAGCCCCATTCACTTCTATGGGGCCTGCGTTGCGTGATAAGCGCACAATATAGAGCATGCTGCGATTTTCACTCAACTCATAAGTGATGCATGAAAATCACATCTCATGTGCACAGCCCCATAGAAATGAATGGGTCCGGATTCAGTGCGGGTGCAATGCGTTCACCTCCCGCATTGCACCCGTGCGGAAATCTCGCCCGTGTGAACTCAGCCTAAGAGTTGATTATGTGATACATAGCACCTTAGAAAAAGCTCCACTGCCTGATTTAACCGTTCCGTCTGCCCATTGGTCTGTGGATGGAAAGCAGACGAAAAGGATAAAGAGATGTCGCATCTTCGACAAAAAGCCCTCCAGAAACCAGAAACAAACTGAACGCCTCTATCAGAGACGATATTCTCAGGGACACCATGCAGACTTACCACATGTTCAATGAACAAGGATGCTAAGGTCTTCGCATCAGGGAGCTTACTTAAAGGAACAAAGTGCACCATCTTGCAGTTAACCAGATCAGAACCTTTTTTAGTTAAGTCAGTAAGGGGCTTGGCAATAACAGAAAAATTCTTTATGAATTTACAGTAAAAATTGGCGAATCCTAAAAAGCGTTGGAGTGCCTTTAAGGAGGATGGTCTTACCCAGTCTTGGATAGCCTGAACCTTTACTGGGATCCATTTTAAATGAATGAGGAGTAAGAATATAAACAAGATAAGGAATCTCTTGAACTCCAAACACACATTTCTCTAATTTAACGGACAGATGATTCTCCCTGAGGATTTTAAGAACCAATCTGATGTGAGACACATGAGAATCCCAGTCAGGTGAAAAGACAAGAATATCATCGAGATAAACAATCATAACTTTGCCGATGAGTTCTCTAAAAATGTCATTCATGAAATTCTGAAACACAGCTGGGGCATTGCAAAGACCGAATGGCATAACAAGATACTCAAAGTGTCCCTCTGGAGTATTAAAAGCAGTTTTCCACTCATCTCCCTCCTTAATACGAACTAGGTTATACGCTCCTCTCAAATCAAATTTAGAAAACCACGAAGAACGCAAAATCTGGTTAAACAAATCAGGAATCAACGGGATGGAATGAAAGCGACGGAATGGGGCGCAGCCATAATGTAGTGCGAATTGACTTGGGGGGAAGACCGTAGGACAGTAGGGGGTTAATGTTGTGGGGTAGGGGTGGGCCTAAGGAAGGAAGGGGAGGACGTGCAGTTTGGCGGGCAGTATATGTAGGCCAGAGGTGGGGCGTCAGTCAGTGGCTGGCATAGTGAAGCGCGTTTGCAGGGCCAAGATGTAGTCGCTGGAAGAGTTATTGGAGGCGGTTAGGGCGGCTGTACAGGTACATGGTGCGGCCCGTTTACAAGAGACCATGCAGTCGGTCCTGAACCCCCCGTCTGCGACTGGTGAGGCGGTGCGTTCCGGCCGGGCTAGGCGTTCAGTTCCCCCTGAGCGCCTGAGCCCTGATACGACTCCGAGACTGCGTCGGCGAATGAGGAGCCCCATTAGGAACCCTCCGCTGCAGCCTGCGATGCCTGTGGCTGAGCCGGTTCGCAGACGCAGCGGGAGGACGGCGAGGAGAGAGGGCAGGACGACGGGAGAGGGACGGTCTGGTGCGGGTCCCGTCTCCCGGCCGACGAGAGGAAGAAGGCAGGTGCGTGCGGCTGTCTCCCCGCGAGAGGCGGTGCGGGAGAGACGAGGCGGGTCTGTATTACCTGCAGGCGGCGATGGTGTGGCTGCGGCCGGGTCGCTCCACGGCCTGGGCCTCGTGGATGTCGGGGTGAGGAGTTGTCCTGCGTCGCGGTCAGGCTCTGCTGATCGGCGACGTCATCAGGGAGGGCCTGAGGCGCAGAGCGATGATGCTGGGAGAAGAAGCGCGTCGCGACCCCTGGTGGTGGGTCGGCGACATGGCGCCTTTTCAAGGGATGCGGTAGAGGATGAGCCCCTGGAACGGCTGCATGGGACCGCGGCTCACAGTGCTGGTGCTGTGGAGCCAGCTTCACTGGGAGTCGCCGGGATGAGAGGTGTGCGGCCAGGATTGAGGGCCTCTTCTTCACAAGGGGCTGCGGACGTTGGCCCTTTGCAACAGGAGTCAGAGGAGGAGTCTTTCCAGTTGGAGGAAGGCGAAGTGGATCCGGGTGAAGAGTCTGCGGCTGGTGGTATGGACGACGCTGGGCCATCTGGAGGTGACGTCTCGTGCGTGGTATCAGAAGGGAGGTCTGCGGCTGCCGGCGACACCGCCTGGGGACGGCCAGGTGAGAGAGCGGCGTGTCAAATGCATGTTGGGGGGGTCGGGAATTCAGGGTTACATAGTGGGGGGGGTTCTGAAGCTTTGGTGAGGGATGTATTATCGGGTATGCTTGCTTTGTTATCAAGGTTAGGTCCGGGTGCAGTGGGGAATCCGGCGGCTGTGTGGTCTCCTGCGGCTGATTTGGCGGTGGTCCCAGGGGCGGCGCAGGGTTTACTGAGTGTGAGTGGGGGGGCGGTGGCCGGTGGCCAGGCCTGTGGTTCTGGGCGGGTAGCTGGGGAAAAAGGTGATGTGGTTGGCGGATTCAGCAAAGGGTGAGATTTATGTATGTTTTGAGGGGCCGCTGGGGGCTCATTTGAAGCCGGAGGTCAGGGAGAAGATATGGAAGGATGAATATGTGGAGATCTTCTCTATGCTCCCTTTGGAGAAATTTAATTTGGATAGGGGTAAGCTGGATGAGAGTAAGAAGGAGGAGGAAGAAAGGAGGAGGTTTAGGTTGATTCCGCGTACTTTTCAGAATTGGTTGCAGGCTTTTGCAATTTTGGCCAGCGTCATTGGGGAAAAGACGCCAGAGCACTGCTCGGCTCTTTTCTGCTATATGGATGCTATTGGGGAGGCGCATCGGACGTATGGGGGTGTGGCTTGGCTTAGGTACGACGAGCAGTTCCGGCAGCGGAAGGCGGTCAGGCCTAGCATTCGTTGGGACCATAAGGATATTGGTCTGTGGATGCGTTTGATGGCAGCACCTCGGGGTGGAGGGTCTCAGCCCTTTCGTAGAGCGGCCGGGGGTGCCTCGGCTGCGGAGTCTCAGGTTGGGGGAAAAAAGGGTTATTGCTGGCAATTCAATGAAGGACATTGCCGGTTCTTGTCCGATTGCAGGTGTTTCCGGAGGGGGAAAGGTAAGGGATCCGAGGTTATGCAAAAGAGGGGTGACTCCGGTGAGGGTGGAAGAGATGGAGCCGTATTTAAGGATGTACCCAAATAGGGAGGCGGCTCGGTTGTTGTTGGAGGGGTTTACCGCGGGGTTTATTATCCCGTGTAGTTTGGTGGGGACGCGGGTTGCTTCCCGGAATTTGATTTCAGCTTTGCGCTACCCTGATGTGGTGAGGGATAAAATTGTGAAGGAGGTTGCGGCTGGCAGAGTTGTAGGCCCCTTTTCAGAGTGTCCTTTGCCGGAGTTATGGGTATCCCCATTGGGTTTGGTTCCTAAGAAGGAGCCCAATAAGTTCAGGCTCATTCATCATTTGTCCTATCCGCTTGGTGGGTCTGTGAATGATGGGATAGCGGACGAGTTATGCTCAGTGTCATACACGTCTTTTGATGAGGCAGTGCGGTGGGTGCGGCGTTTCGGGCAGGGCGCCCTGCTTGCTAAGACTGATATTGAGGCTGCTTTTCGGGTGTTGCCCATTCACCCTGACAGTTTGCACTTGCTTGGTTTTAAGTGGGATGGTTGTTTTTATGTTGATTGTTGTTTGCCGATGGGGTGCGCGATCTCGTGCTCCTTGTTTGAGTCGTTTAGTTGTTTTTTAGAATGGGTGGTGAAACAGGAGGCGGGTTGGAACTCGGTTTTGCACTACCTGGATGATTTTTTGTTTCTTGGTCCGGCTGGATCTAGGGTGTGCGCAGTGCTGCTGCATACAATGGAGAGGGTTGCGGCGCGTTTCGGAATTCCGTTGGCTGCGGATAAGACGGAAGGCCCTGCCACGGTCATTAAGTTCTTAGGTATTGAGATTGACAGTTTGGCTATGGAGTGTCGTTTGCCTGAGGATAAGGTGCGTGATCTCTTCCAGGAGGTCGTGTTTCTGAGGAAGGCTAGGAAGGTGCAACTTAAGCGGGTTCAATCAGTTTTGGGAAAATTGAATTTTGCTTGTCGCATCTTGCCAATGGGGCGGGTTTTTTGCCGTCGCTTGGCGTTAGCCACTGCGGGCATTACTGCGCCTTTTCATTATTTACGGTTGCCAGGGGCTGTGAAGGATGATTTGGTGGTGTGGGAGAATTATTTGTTGGATTATAATGGTAGGTCGGTGTGGATGGAAGCGGTGGTTAGCAATGTGGACTTGGAGTTGTTTTCGGATGCGTCTGGTTCTTGTGGTTATGGTGTATTTTGTAGGGGACAATGGAGTGCAGGTGGTTGGCCGGCGGAATGGAGGCAGGCTGGCTTACTTTCAAACTTGGTGTTGTTGGAACTTTTTCCTATTGTCTTGGCCACTGAGTTGTGGGGGGACTGGCTGAGGAATCGGCGGGTGCGTTTTTACTGCGATAACATGGGAGTTGTGCAAGCAATTAATAGTCAGTCGGCTAATTCACTGCCTGTGTTGAATTTGCTGAGGTACTTCGTGCTGAGGGGTTTGCAATTGAATGCTTGTTTTGTGGCGGAGCATGTCCCAGGAGTGGATAACTCATTGGCTGATTCCCTTTCTTGTTTTCAGTGGGAGCGTTTCCGCGGCTTGGCGCCGGGTGCCGAAATTCGGGGGTTGCCCTGTCCTCAGTGGCTCTGGAGCGTGGCCTTGGGGTGTCAGCGGGCCTGATTAGGCGGTCACTTAGTAACAGTACGTGGGCTGCTTATTCTTCTGTGTGGTCTTTGTGGGAGGAATTGATTGAGCAAGTTGGGGGTTGTAGCTCGCTGGACGATTTTCGAACGTTATTGGTTTTCTGGTTAGGAACGTTTTATGCAGCAGGTTTATCTTTTTCAGTGGCGTCAAAGAGGTTAGCGGCTGTCGCCTTTTGGTTGCGGTTGCGAGGTATGGCCGATGTGTCTAAGTGTTTTATGGTACGGCAGGCGTTGAAGGGATACCGCCGTTGCGGAGTACGGAGGGACAATCGCAGGCCGGTTTCATTTGCGGTGTTGCAGAAGTTATGGTCAGAGGCGGGATCGGTGTGTATGTCGGCATATGAAGTGTGTTTGTTTAGGGCGGCTTTTTCTCTGGCATTTTTTGGAGCGTTTCGCATCTCAGAGTTGGTGGCAGCGAGTCGCACGAGCACTGGGGGTTTGTTATGGGAAGATGTTGGTTTGGTGGATGGTGTTTTGCGGTGTTGCATTCGCAGGTCTAAGACGGACCAGGAGGGTAGAGGGGTTGTTTTATGGCTGAGGCCATTGGTAGGGTCTGTGCTTTGTCCTGTGCGTTGTATGGAGGATTTCTGGGAGGTGCGGCCGAGTGGGAAGGGGACGTTGTTGATTCATCAGGATGGGTCTCGGTTGTCTCGTTTCCAATTTGTCGCTGTTTTCAGGAAGTGCTTGGTGGCTGCTGGTTTGCCCGCTATGGAATACGCTTCTCATTCTTTTCGGATAGGTGCCGCGACGGAGGCGGCTAGGTGGGGCCTAGGTGAGGAGGTCATTCGGCGTATAGGTCGTTGGGAGTCGGATTGTTTTCGGTCATATATCCGGCCCCATTTGCTGTGAATGGCTGGTGAGGGCTTTGGGGTGGGGAAGTTGTTAAAGTATCTGACAATCTTGGATGTGTTTTTAATTGTGTTTGTTTTGTTGCAGGGTCGGCTCCTTGTTTGACTTGGATTTTTGGGCATTCATATGTTCATTGGGGTGCCTTGCGAGCGAACGTCAGGCGGACTGGACGCCAGTTGGGTTTTTCGGCGGAGGACATGCGGATTAGGTGGATTGGTTTGCGGGGGCTTCTTTGGGGGAGAGTCTTGCCGGAGATCTATTTGAATGTACAGTTGGATCGGCCGCCGGACGTGTTGGTTCTTCATGTCGGCGGGAATGATTTGGGGGTACGTCGGTCCCGGGATGTGATCCGGGATATTAAGTTGGATGTGTTGCGTTTACTGGCGGATTTTCCTGAGATTTTGCTGGTTTGGTCGGAGGTGGTGGCGAGAAGTAGTTGGAGGTTCGCCAGGTCGGTTGAGCGGATCAATAAGGCGCGGGCGAAATTGAATAAGGAGGTGGGGCGCTTTGTTCGCAGGCAAGGTGGTATAGTGGTGCGCCATCGGGAATTGGAGGCGGCGTCGCCTCAGTTCTTGAGAGCGGATGGTGTGCACCTTAATGATGTCGGTATTGACATGTGGGCTTTGAGCATTCAGGAGGGTTTGGAGACGGCCCTGAGGGTTTGGCGGGACGCCCACAGGTGAGGTGTCACCGGTGGTCTTCTCGTGGCTGATTGTTAGGGGATCCTGGGGGAGCGATTCAATGGTTAAGAGATGCGGAACATGTTGGAGCCTGCATCTCATGTGGTTTCTGAATGCCGAGGATGGGGGCTCCTGTCTGGGCTAAAAGGCCTACAGGAGGAGATACTTGGTTACTTCAAGCAGTTGGTGCTCTTGGGTCGGTGAGTGCGGCCGAGGGTAAGCTTGAAGTACAAGGTGAGACGGTTAAGGAAGATGGCGCTGGTTTGGGTTGCCCTCCAGGATCCTTTTGTTACTGTGCAGTGGGTCATAACATTGAAGGTTGTGTTAATGTGTCGGTTGTTATTATTATTGTCATTATTGTCGTGATTATTTATTATTATTATATGTGAATAATAAAGTTCGGCCATCACGGTCAATTTCTCCAATCAAGTCGGTGTCGGTGTGGTTTATTGAAGGGGAGGTTAGTGGTACGGACGGAGGAGATTCTTCCATCCTATTAAGTCATGAAAGCGACGGAATGGGGCGCAGCCATAATGTAGTGCGAATTGACTTGGGGGGAAGACCGTAGGACAGTAGGGGGTTAATGTTGTGGTGTAGGGGTGGGCCTAAGGAAGGAAGGGGAGGACGTGCAGTTTGGCGGGCAGTATATGTAGGCCGGAGGTGGGGCGTCAGTCAGTGGCTGGCATAGTGAAGCGCGTTTCCCACCCTCCCACCCTATTTTAGGTGGTTAGTGGATGGCGTCTGGTTGGGCTGATTGTTAGGGGATCCTGGGGGAGCGATTCAATGGTTAAGAGATGCGGGACATGTTGGAGCCTGCATCTCATGTGGTTTCTGAATGCCGAGGATGGGGGCTCCTGTCTGGGCTAAAAGGCCTACAGGAGGAGATACTTGGTTACTTCAAGCAGTTGGTGCTCTTGGGTCGGTGAGTGCGGCCGAGGGTAAGCTTGAAGTACAAGGTGAGACGGTTAAGGAAGATGGCGCTGGTTTGGGTTGCCCTCCATGATCCTTTTGTTACTGTGCAGTGGGTCATAACATTGAAGGTTGTGTTAATGTGTCGGTTGTTATTATTATTGTCATTATTGTCGTGATTATTTATTATTATTATATGTGAATAATAAAGTTCGGCCATCACGGTCAATTTCTCCAATCAAGTCGGTGTCGGTGTGGTTTATTGAAGGGGAGGTTAGTGGTACGGACGGAGGAGATTCTTCCATCCTATTAAGTCATACTGATTCCTAATAGTGATTTTATTCAAATTTCTATAGTCAATGCAGGGCCTGAGACCACCGTCCTTCTTTTTAACAAAAAAGAATCCTGCTCCCAGGGGAGAGGTGGAGGGCCTAATATATCCCTTTCTGAGACTCTCCTGGATATAGTCTTTCATGGCCCTGCACTCAGGACCGGAAAGATTATAAATCCGTCCTTTAGGAAATTTGGACTCGGGTACCAAGTCGATAACACAGTCATAAGACCTATGGGGAGGAAGAGTATCTGTCTCAGTGGTGGAAAAAACATCTGAATAATCAGAAATAAAATGAGGAATAATATCCAATGAAACCCCAGCTTGAACTACGGTTAAAGGGAGTCTGTCACCACATTTGAGCATATTAGACTGATCAAATAGAGTTATATGTGCCACCCAGAACTTAAAATCGGTACCTTTGTTGTAGGTACCTTTGTTGTATCTAATGGAGTTTTCTTTCAGCCAAAAATGAACTTTTAAGATTCTGTAAATGCGCCCTCTCAAGTGCCTAGGGCGGTGTCTCAATCGTCCGAGCCCCAGGCAGCACCTCCTCAACGGCTCATAACCCCGCCCTCCGTATGCCTCTGCCCGCTCGTTTACTCTCCTCCTCTCTCCTTTTCCACTGCGCTACGAATTTGACCGCGCAGCCGCAGTGGAAGAGGAGATGTGGTGGCGGGAGTAAGAATGGGGGGAGTTTGGACGGTCTCCTGAACCTGTAGTCTCTCCCCAAGTTCCTGTACTATTTGATCAAGACCCTGCACATGTTCGGTGAGGCTCTGTAGAGGGTCCATGCTAAATTAAGGCCTATGATTCTGTCACGGGGTAGCGTCACGGGTATAAAGATAGAGCGGAGGTGCACCCCCTGAGCTGCCACCCGGTCCCCTGTCCCTGCCCACTTGCACCACCCACCCTAGGTGACGGGGCGCAACTGGGCGACAGTCCCTGACCTGAGTAAGTGCAAGCAGAGAGATAGAGACAGCAGGGAAGCGGACAGCCAATGAGAGGTAGCACTCGAGCGGACAGAGAGGTGGAACAAGCAAGGTACCACCAAAAACGGAAGGGCGAGGCAGGTAAACTAGCCGGGGTCAGTCCAGGAGGTCACGTCAGTACGAGGGAGGAGACAGAGACAGATCCGAGAGCGGGCCGAGGTCAAAATCCGGGAGGTCACGTCAGTACAAGAGAAGAGGCAAAGACAATATCCAAAAGCAAGACATGGTCAAACTCCGTGAAGTAGGGTCAAGGTTCAGGGAGCAGGCAGAAGAGGTGTCAGGAAGCAGATCAAGGGTCAAATCCAAAGGTAAGCTTAATAACAATAATAATACACAGCCTAAGGGACCAAAATCACAGGCAACCTGTAGCCAGCAGGTTGCCTGTATTTATAGTGGGGAGTGAGGGTTATATGACGTGGCCAGCGTCACATGACCGACAGACAGACAAGTCGAGCACCGAGTGATCAGCTCGGCGCTCAAGGCAGACCTAGGAGCAGGGAGCCTCCCAGCTAGCAAAAGCCACCCTGGGAACGAGGCCGAACACAGATCCTCGCTCCCGAAGCTAAGCAGCAGGTCTGCGGCTGATGGGAGACCGAGTGCGCCTTCGGTGTCCCATTACAAAATCTTTAATGATCCCCAGGAGCACCATCAAATCTATCATAAACAAATAAAAAAAGAACATGGCACAACAGCAAACCTGCCAAGAGACGGCCGCCCACCAAAACTCACGGACCGGGCAAGGAGGGCATTATTCAGAGAGGCAGACCTAAGGTAACCCTGGAGGAGCTGCAGAGTACCATAGAAGAGACTGAAGTATCTGTACATAGGATGACAATAAGCCGTACGCTCCATAGAGTTGGGCTTTATGGCAGAGTGGTCAGAAGAAAGCCATTACTTTCAGCTAAAAACAAAAAGGCACGTTGTGAGTTTGCGAAAAGGCATGTGTGAGACTCCCAAAATGTATAGAGGAAAGTGCTCTGGTCTGATTAGACTAAAATTTCACTTTTCGGCCATCAAAGAAAACGCTATGTCTGGAGCAAACCCAAGACATCACATCACCCAAAGAACACCATCCTTCATCATGCTGTGAGGATGGGAGTGGGAAACTGGTCAGAGTTGAGGGAAAGATGGATGGTGCTAAATACAGGGATATTCTTGAGCACAACCTGTACCACTCTGTGCGTGATTTGAGGCTAGGACGGAGGACCCCAAACACACGGCTAAAGCAACACTTGAGTGGTTTAAGGAGAAACATGTAAATGTGTTGGAATGGCTGAGTCAAAGCCCAGATCTCAATCCAGTAGAAAATCTGTGGTCAGACTTAAAGATTGCTGTTCACAAGCGCAAACATCCAACTTGAAGGAGCTGGAGCAGTTTTGCAAGGAGAAATGGGCAAAAATCCCAGTGGTAAGATGTGGCAAGCTCATAGAGACTTAACCAAAGCGACTTGGAGCTGTGATTGCCACAAAAGGTGGCTCTACAAAGTATTGACTTTAGGGGGGTGAATAGTTCTGCACATTGACTTTTTCTGTTATTCTGTCCTATTTGTTGTTTGCTTCACAATAAAAAAAAAACATCTTCATAGTTGTCGGCATGTTCTGTAAATTAAATGATGCAAATCCTCAAACAATACATGTTAATTTCAGGTTGTGAGGCACCAAAATACAAAAAAGTCAAGGGGGTGAATACTTTTGCAAGGCACTGTGTGTATATATATATATATATATATAGAAAGCGAAAAAAGGCAGCACTCCAAATAAACTTGAAAAAAGTGGACGGTTTATTCACTCATTCAGCGACGTTTCAGCTCTCTCAATGGAGCCTTTTTCCAGCTGAGTAACATGTGCCAAATTACATATATAAATAGTGCAAGTAATTACCAGAATACAAATTGGTACATTATATAATAAAGTGCAAATGCATACAAATTACAATCGCATTACAGATATAAATACCATGGTGTCATAATATAGTGAAATAACAATGTAAAAAAATCTTAAAAAATTCACAGTATGATATCTCTGGTGTACAATCTTCAGAATACCATAATCATCAATCAAGTCTGTGACGGTGAACAAAGGTGTATAGCATAATATAACAATCAAAAAATTAAAAACCTTTGAATGAATCACTTGCGGCTGAATAGACCTGGTGGAATCTGTTGGCGTCCGGAAGACTCAACGGCGCATGTGCCGCCTCATCCGCTATCGCGAGAATCACAAAGTTAATGTGTGGTATAACAACCACATCCAAAATGGCCGCTTCAGAACTTTACTCTAGGGCGCATGCGCATGCCAGTAATAACGCCCATATATATTTGACAGACACTTATACAGTGTCAGAGCGCCGCAGTATCTAGCAGAAAACAGCTGATCCATATATCGGAGGCCGGCGAATCAACGTCGGTCGCCAATAGGATATCTGTATCAGCGGGACAGCCCGGTCTTCACACCGTTAATCTCCCGCTGTCCAGAATAACAGCCAATCCGCTCCATGTCCCCCACAGCTGCACAGTAGTAAACCGCTGTGTATCAACGGAAGGGACACGGACAAGACTGCATCGGGGCTCATCATATCAGTTTATTAACAATAAATAATAAATATGTCAGTGCCAACCGTCTGTGACAGTGCCACTCAAGTCCCAAAGGGGGCTAGAGTCGCACTATATATCAGACAGGGGCTGACGTCAGATGCCAGTTATACATATTGAAAAAAATAAAAAGAAGGACCGCCAACATAGTTTCTCCGGTATTCGCCTTACGTGAACATTCCTGCTTTTATACTTCAATATAATATCATATCCTATATGGGCGTTATTACTGGCATGCGCATGCGCCCTAGAGTAAAGTTCTGAAGCGGCCATTTTGGATGTGGTTGTTATACCACACATTAACTTTGTGATTCTCGCCATAGCGGATGAGGCGGCGCATGCACCGTTGAGTCTTCCGGACGCCAACAGATTCCACCAGGTATATTCAGCCGCAAGTGATTCATTCAAAGGTTTTTAATTTTTTGATTGTTATATTATGCTATACACCTTTGTTCACCGTCACAGACTTGATTGATGATTATGGTATTCTGAAGATTGTACACCGGAGATATCATACTGTGAATTTTTTAAGATTTTTTTACATTGTTATTTCACTATATTATGACACCATGGTATTTATATCTGTAATGCGATTGTAATTTGTATGCATTTGCACTTTATTATATAATGTACCAATTTGTATTCTGGTAATTACTTGCACTATTTATATATGTAATTTGGCACATGTTACTCAGCTGGAAAAAGGCTCCATTGAGAGAGCTGAAACGTCGCTGAATGAGTGAATAAACCGTCCACTTTTTTCAAGTTTATTTAGAGTGCTGCCTTCTTTCGCTTTCTATACAATTTGGGATCTTGGTCGCAGGTCCCCAGGAGGATTGTTTTTGCACCCGGTGACATTGTGTGCTGCTTTTTTTCCTTTTTTTTGTTTCTATATATATATATACAGCATATAAATAGCTCAAGTACTGAAACATGAAAAAACTGATTCATTTAATCCACGTATCTTCTAGTGAAACAAAACAATGATGACAATAGGGCTGGAGATAAACGGGACATTATAGAACATTTTGTTAAGACATATGCAGAGGATCTCACTACATAGTCCGGATGAAAAGAAACACAGTATATTAAAATAATGGCAATGTTATAGCTTAATTTTATGTTCATATATCGCTAGTAGTAACAGGCACAGCCATCCGAGGAGCAGTCCTAGATTTTGCAGGAAAAACATCAGCCACGGTCTCTGCGTCTGAATGTGAGTCATTTCAGGTAACTAAAAAAAATAAGACATGGGAAATATGAATAACACTTTATAGATATACTGCATCGGCTTCTTCTAAGATACATAATACATATCAGGTCAATACAGTAGATGGATAGATAGATAAATAGATAGATAATAGATAGATAGATAGATAGATAGATAGATAGATATGAGATAGATAGATAGATAGATAATAGATAGATAGATAGATAAATAGATAGATAGATAGATAGATAGATAGATAGGAGATATATATTAGGTAGATAGATAGGATATTAATAGATAGATAGATAGATAGATAGATAGATAATAGAAAGATAGATATGAGATAGATAAATAGATAGATAGATAGATATGAGATAGATAGATAGATAGATAGATCTGAGATAGATAGATAGATAGACAGATAGATAATAGATAGATAGATAGATAGATAGATAGATAGATATGAGATAGATAGATAGATAGATAGATACTGTATATGAGATAGATAGATAGATAGATAGATAGATAGATAATAGATAGATAGATAGATAGATAGATAGATAGATAGATAGATAGATAGATAGGAGATAGATAGATAGATAGATAGATAGATAGATAATAGATAGATAGATAGATAGATAGATAGATAGATAGATCTGAGATAGATAGATAGATAGATAGATAGATAATAGATAGATAGATAGATAGATAGATAGATAGATAGATAGATATGAGATAGATAGATAGATAGATAGATAGATAGATAGATAGATAGGAGATAGATAGATAGATAGATAGATAGATACTGTATATGAGATAGATAGATAGATAGATAGATAATAGATAGATAGATAGATAGATAGATAGATAGATAGATAGATAGATAGATAGGAGATAGATAGATAGATAGATAGATAGATACTGTATATGAGATAGATAGATGTTGTTCTGATGCAGCCGTACGGTACATATTTGAGTTGATATTGGCCAGTGACACCAGGCGGGTAATGGCTGCTGTGCAGTGATCTTCCTCATAGAAGAAGAGTTGACTGTGTGGGGCTTTGTCCCAGATGACGGCTAAAATGATCATTCATTGATAAAATCCACTTGACAAACGTTCATTGTGTTTGAAAACATCTATTTTCATAAACTTTAGTGTAGGGTGTATGGGCTCCTCAAAGGGGTTGCCCAGGAATTAAATATTGACCACCTATCCTCTGTATAGCTCATTAATATCTGATTGGTAGAGGTCTGACTTCAGGCACGCCTGCCGATCACATGTCTAAAGGCATGTCCGCAGCGATCCAACAGTGCACAGCGCCATACATTGCCTAGTGGCTGTGCTTGGTATTGCAGCCTAATCCCATTCATTTGAATGGGATTGAACTGCACAAAAGCCATGTGATTGATGGATGCGCCGTCACAGGCTTAAGAAGAGACTGCCTGAGCGCTGCATCCTCTTCAAATAGCTGATTAGCTTGGGGTACCAGTAGTCGGACTACTAACGATAAGATATTAATGATCTACCGTGAGGATAGATAATCAATATGTAAAGGGGTTGTGCCACCATTAAATGTTATTTAAATCTATATTCAACATGAAAAATTGGTAACTCTATTTGGCTTCAGCTGTGAGATTTTCTATTACTTCATTATAATGGTGCCCCCTGGTGTTTATTCTGTATAGTAATGTGCACGTCCACCTACTGAGGTGGTCGCACATGCTTAGTTCCATCCTTCAATTGTCGCCAGCCCTATCTGCTGTTAGAAGCTGTGACAGTTATAGGGAGAGAGCTGCGGCAGAAATAACATGTCCCATGAGCTGCGATAGGGGGACAGCTGCAGCAGAAAGGACACCCCCCCTGAGAAAGGCCACATCCCCTGAGCTGCCAGTCTGAAGAGAATCTAGCAGAGCAATGAATGGGGAGATCTCTGGATCCATGTGAGGTGCAGGGCTGGTTCTAGCTGTGTTAGAAAGAGATTGTCTTGTACTATATGATGTCTGATTTCCATATTTTTTACATCAATCATGGGATAACCCCTTTAAGTCCCGGAAAACCATTTCAGGTTTGAATCTATCAATCAGAAGTAAAGTAGGACTAAGATCCTGTAATGAATATAAAGCGTGTGTGATGCTGTTCCAGCACGACACATGGCGGGCGGTGAAGGCGTCTGACGATTATCATATTTCTGACATTCAAGAAATGATCCAGATGGGTTGATGATGTTGAATCTCACAATGTATTTGTCACTTCCATCTAATGATGGATCTTTGGACGTTCATTTAGAGATGATTCAGGAAGGGTCGGACGCATCGCTGAACGTTCCTGCGTTCATTGATCTGGAGCGTGAACGTTATCTTATTAAATGCCAGCCAACTCCAGTCAGCAGCTTGAGGAGGAAGCGAGATGCCGTGAGATTATTGCAGGCCTTGATTACAGCCAAAAAAGTCGGGGTGGGCAATTAAAAAGTGAAAACGTTTGGGGTTCGATCTGAGAAAATCATTGTGAAAAGTTACATCATGCCACAGGGGTTACATGACCCATCTTTGCTAAAAATCGAATGGGGCACATGTATTAACCCTGCATGTCAGTTTAATGCTCAAAAATTCTACTTTTCACAACGTGGTTTGTCAGAAGTGGGCAGGTCCACCCAAGCTCAACATATTTACTTGAGTGAATCGAACTCCACAAAGTGGATGGAAGATCTTGCACAAAATCCTGTGTGCATTGACATATGACTTGATCATGGGCCGCGCGAGATTTCACGCTGGATCTTCAATCAAGATGTCCGTGGCCGGCTCTTCGCGATCAAATGGATGAGGGTATTATTTTTTTTTTTAATGTTACACTGTAATATTAGTAACAGATGCCACGATCAGCTGTGAACGCTGCATCTGAGGGGTACAAAGATGGAGGGCGGCGCAATCACCGCTCCGTCATTGCACCCACTACTTACAAAGAAATGCGCTTCGTGACGAAGTAATTCATCACAAAGCAAATTTTTGGGTAAAATTCAGCGAAGCAGACGTATCAAATTTTTTAATACTTCGCTCACCACTAATGTTTACTGCAGGATACTTTATAGGAAGTGTAGTAGACTGTTCTTCCTATACACAGAAAAATATGCACGCAACGCAGACCGGTCAAACATATTCCAAAGGGCACTCTTTCTGCCTATGCTATGTACATTGGGACCTGAGGTCATATTTAGCGTGTATTCAGTATGTTTCCAAATGTGTGCAAAAATGAGATGTGGACTGAGCCTGAGCTAAGGGGCTACTCAAAGTTGCATATTTTGCATGCATTTTCCATCCATATTACTCGCATGTGTCACAGTCCAATAGTAGGTTTAACTGACCTGAATTTTTGGGCAAAAACGGCTGGGTCAATTTAAGAAAGTGAACCAGCATTTTGCTAAGGAGACCTGTCACTAGTTTATGTTACCCTTAGGCCCCTTTCACACGGGCGAGTATTCCGCGCGGATGCGATGCGCGAGTTGAACGCATTGCACCCGCACTGAATCCCGACCCATTAATTTCTATGGGGCTGTGCACATGAGCGGTGATTTTCACGCATCACTTGTGCGTTGCGTGAAAATCGCAGCGTGCTCTATTTTGTGCGTTTTTCACGTAACACAGGCCCCATAGAAATGAATGGGGTTGCGTGAAAATCGCAAGCATCCGCAAGCAAGTGCGGATGCTGTGCAATTTTCACGCACGGTTGCTAGGAAACGATCGGGATGGAGACCCGATCATTATTATTTTCCCTTATAACATGGTTATAAGGAAAAATAATATCATTCTGAATACAGAATGCATAGTAATATAGCGCTGGAGGGGTTAAAAAAATAATAATAATTTAACTCACCTTAGTCCACTTGCTCGCGCAGCCCGGCTTCTCTTCTGTCTCCTTCTTTGCTGATTGCCAGAACAGGACCTGTAGTGACGTCACTCCGGTCATCATATGATCCATCACATGATCTTTTACCATGGTGATGGATCATGTGATGGACCATGTGATGACCGGAGTGACGTCACCACAGGTCCTGTTCCGGCAATCAGCAAAGAAGGAGACAGAAGAGAAGCCGGGCTGCGCGAGCAAGTGGACTAAGGTGAGTTAAATTATTATTATTTTTTTTAACCCCTCCAGCGCTATTGTACTATGCATTCTGTATTCAGAATGATATTATTTTCCCTTATAACCATGTTATAAGGGAAAATAATACAATCTACAATCTGCGCGATTTTTCTTACGTGAGTGCAAAACGCATTACAATGTTTTGCACTCGCGTGGAAAATTTGCGCATGTTCCCGCAACGCACCCACACCTTTTCCCGCAACGCCCGTGTGAAAGAGGCCTTAGGACACCAGTGTTGAACGAATCAAAGTCCACAAAGAAAAAAAAAATCGATTCTCCACAAATCTGAATCTCCTGGTGCTTCGTGGTAACGACATCATCAGTGATGATGTCACCGCACCCACTCAGCGTGATGACGTGGTGATGTCATCACATCAGCGTGAGTGAGAATTGGCGTGTTTTCTTCAATCAAGATGGCCTCGGCGGCCTCTCCGCGATCCAATCGATGAGGTGAGTATGTATTATTTTTTGTTTTAACCCCTGATAGGATGATTATGACACTCAGGTGCAGTGATTGCAGCATCTCAGGGGTTAAATGACAGGGGGTGGAGCAATGGCTGTTCCCCGCTATTGCACCCGCTCCATACAATGTAGAAATAATTCATAATAAAATCAAATTTCTTGTCAAAGTTTGGCGAAGCAGCCGAATCTAATTTTTAAACACTTCACTTATCTCTATAGGACACCACAAAACTGGTGACAGATCCCTTTTAAGTGGCGGCTGTGATATACACAAGTAATATGGACAGATATATCCCGAATATGCTTGTGTGCAGCCAAATAGCACGACCGTGACACGATCGTCATGCAGCAAGAACCACATGGTCATGCATGCCGTGGCAGCAGTTGCGTGGCCGTTAAATAGGTTGTCCGATTATTAATGTAAAAATAGGAAAGCAGACATCATATACTGTCTGATAAGTTCAGGTCAGTTAAACCTACACATGACATTCTCTTTCTAACAAAGCTAGAACCAGCCCTGTACCTCACATGGATCCAGAGATCTCCCCATTCTTTGCTCCAATTGCTTTGCTAGATTAATTTCAAGCTGGCAGCTCAGGGGGCGTGTCCTTTCTGCTGCAGTTCTCTCCCCGTCACAACTCTGGGGGCATATTGTTTTTTAGGGGGATGTCTTTTCCCTTGCAGCTCTCTCCTGGTAAGGCCCCTTTCACCGGGGCGAGAATTTCGCGCGGGTGCAATGCGTGAGGTGAACGCATTGCACCCGCACTGAATCCAGACCCATTCACTTTAATGGGGCTATTCAGATGAGCGGTGATTTTCACGCATCACTTGTGCGTTGCGTGAAAATTGCAGCATGCTCTATATTCTGCGTTTTTAAAGCAATGCAGGCCCTATAGAAATGAATTGGGATGCGTGAAAATTGCAAGCATCCGCAAGCAAGTGTGGATGCAATGTGATTTTCACGCATGGTTGCTAAGGAGACAAGGGATGAGTTGCCTGGGCCCCCATTTACTTTATTATTTTCCATTATAACATGGTTATAATGGAAAATAATAGCATTATTTAATTCAGAATGCTAAGTAAAAGGTCCATTGTGGGGTTAAAAAAAATTAAAAATGTAACTCACCTCATCCACTTGATCGCGCAGCCGGGCTCGTCTTCTTCTTCTTGCAGGATCTGGTTGGGAAAGGACCTTCGGTGACGTCATCGCGCTCACCACGTAGATATCAGTGCAGGTCCTGCTGAATGAAGATAGAAGAACCTTCTATCTTTTTTCAGCAGGACCTGCGCTGACGTCACCGCGCTCAGGTCCTGGAAGAAGAAGAAGAAGAAAGAAGACGAGCCCGGCTGCGCGATCAAGTGGATGAGGTGAGTTACATTTTTTAAAAAATTTTTTATCCCACAATGGACTTTTTACTTAGCATTCTGATTTAAATAATGCTATTATTTTCCATTATAACCATGTGCGGTCTTCTTAGTGAGCAGGTCAAAGAAATAAGAAATAAACAAACAGCAGGTGGCGCTATACAGATACATTATTTTGAATAACTCGGTGGCTGTGCAAATTTTTTAATTACATGCAATTACAAAAGTATTCAGATCCAGCTGCTGGCTTGAAAACTGTAGAATAACCCCTTTAATGCAAATCTCCACCATAAAAGCTGAAGACAAAAAGTATAAAAAGCAAAGTATGTATCGGTTTTAAATCTTTTGGCCATGACTGTATTCAGATCCAGCTGATGGTTTTAAAAATTTAGAATATTTTTTGTGGGACCCCTTTAATGATGAATGCTGCCTAAAAAAAAAGTTTCTGACTAGTTGATTGAATACCGCCATGGCTTGCAGGGACATGAGGTTCTGGCCGCACCATGTGGCTGTATCCTGATACAACATACTCATGAGGCCCAGTTTGGACTTTTCAACTCTTAAGGGCTCTTGCACACAAACAAATTTTTTCTCAGTTTTCCTTCCGTTTTTCAAGTGTCTGTATGCGGAACTATTCACTTCAATGGGTCTGTAAAAAAAAATGGAAATGACTCTGTGTGCATTCCGTTTCCGTATGTTCGCATGTCCATTCCGCAAAACAGACAAGAATAGGACCGGCATTGTTACAATGGATCCGCAAAAAAACAGATGCAATACGGATGTCATCCTTTTTTTTTTTGCGGATCTGTGTTTTTCGGACTGCAAAACACATATGCTCGTGTGCATGAGCCATAACAGTGTTAATGGTGGCAAAAAAGCAGTATCCATGTATAAAAATTTTAAAAACAGAAGAAAAAATGAAAGCTATTGAATTAACATCTAGTAAAATTTCTAAACCTCGTCTGGTCCTGAAGGTCCAACATACCCCGTACGTGAACTAGTTAGTTCCTGTGTGTATGAGGGTCTACAGACCATACACATGCTGTACACTTTAGAAATCTAGAAGTCACTCACCATTTCCACTAGTGACAGATAAAGGAACATTCCCGCAGTGACAGCAAATATCCAGATCTGTACATCTGGGTTAGTTGACACTGACAGGCCAATGTAGAGACCCGCAAAGGCCGTTAAAGCACTGATAAAGTTCATGAGAAAGGCAATTTTTGCTGTAAGTCCAGTATTCAGTAAGACCGCAAAATCTCCTGCAAGAGAAAAACAAGGTTCTTTCTTTAATTTTAAAGGGGTTATCCCATGACTAATGTAAAGACATCATATAGTAAATGACGACCTCTTTTTAACAAAGCTAGAACCAGCCCTGTACCTCACATGGATCCAGAGATCTCCCCATTCTTTGCTCTGCTAGATTTATATCAAGCTGGAAGCTCAAGGGGAGTGTCTTTTCTGCTGCAGCTCAGTGGGCGTGTCCATGCTCTCCCTATCACAGTTCAGGGGGCGTGTCCATGCTCTCCCTATCACAGCTCAGGGGGCGTGTACATGCTCTTCCTATCACAGCTCAGGAGGCGTGTCCATGCTCTCCCTATCACAGCTCAGGAGGCAGCTGAAGGATGACACTGAGCATGTGCGGCCTTCTCAGTGAGCAGGACAAATAAATAAGAAAAAAAAACAGCAGGTGGCGCTATACAGATATATTCTTTTGTTTAGCTGACTGGCAATGCTACATTTTTAATTACATGGAATTACAAAAGTATTCAGATCCATGTGCTGGTTGGAAAACTGTGGAATGTTTTTCGTGGGACAACCCCTTTAAGGCATATTATGTTCTTACATAAGCATTCTTCCTAACATGTCAATTAATATCTGGGCGTTATCATTTCTTTTATCAAAAGGATGTGTTTCTACACAGTTGGCACCATCAGCACTGATTGGATAGTGTGAGAAAGTATAGGGATTATACCCCCAACTAGTTACACCCAGCTACGTATTCATGCATTTCTAGGAGGAATATTAGCGGAACAATACAATGTAGAGTTATAGGAAAAGATGCTCCAGATTTGTTATTACATGGAGAATATCAAATTGCTACTAATATACTGTAGATACAGTATGTCACATACCTAGAACAGGATCAGAGGGATGGTGTATGATTCTCTCTTTAGTCTCATTTCAATCCCTCGCTTTCTACAGCGCCCCCTCATGATTTTGCAGTACCCATGTCCTGAGGGTACTACATTTGTATAAAGTTATGTATTTTATTGTTATGATATGTATTTTATATGTATTTAGCTGTATCTTCCAGTTAAGATAGTGGATGGGAATGGTTGGCAAGTAACAGGGCTAACCACCCTGTTCCTCCCCGCTTGGTAGGAGTGGGCTGTTAATACTTCCTGCCAGGAGGGGGAGTTCCTGTCGAGACAGAGAAAGGAGAGGAAGCACACGGCAAAGCTCCTGCTCCTAAGAAGGATTCTCCAGAGAGATCAACTTTATTCAGTCTGAAGTGAATCTTTTAGAAGACAGACAGCAAAGAGAACAGCTACAACCAGCATTAAAGGCACTGCTGTGAGGTGAGGGACCATGGCTAAGACACCCATCACCCAGAATAGTACTAGGCCAGTACAATACTGTACCACTGCTAAACTGCAGCCAACCAACCTTCCTCTATCATCCTTACAGGTGCCAGAAAATTGCACTTTGAATCCGCTGTTATTAGATGTATTAGAAGTTATACTTTGCACTTATTAAAATACACTTTTATACGTTCATTTCTAGCCTCAGTCTTCAAAACTACATTTCCACTGCATTGATCCCCAGGGAGCAACAGCCTGAGGGAGTACGTTGTGACAAAACCCTTCATCAGGGCCACTACCACTCCTATTCTCTGCACCGGCTCCTCAGGGGCTCACTGCACTTTACACCAGGCATTGCCCCAGTGTATAACTTTTATGCCTCATTCATTTTGGGCACACTGGGGCAGATAGACTAATGATTATTTACTAAATTTAGCCAGAATTATGGTGTACATGCTGTGTGCCACATTTATGAAAGAGGTTATCCAATTTCACAAACAGCCCCCCATGTGCCGGGCCCCTCACAGATAATATACTTATCCCGCTCCCGGTGCTGCTCCTGGTCCCCATACTGGCTCTGCTGCTTCTCCCTGTACACGGATGAAAACATCCGGTGTTGGGGGGAGCAGCCAATGGCAGGCGGGGACGGGGACGAGCCTCCCTAGCGTTACTCGGGACCAAAAGCTGCGCAGGGACACTTTTTGTGCTTAGCTTGGTAAGTGAGCAGGGCTTAGCAGAAAAGGGGGCACGGCTAAACAGTGTGGCTTAAAGGGGTTTTCCACTGTCCAACCATTAAAATAATCATTTATGAAGGTTGCTGTAATTTTGTAATATATACTGGGCTGTGGTCACATGACCATGTCCATGCAGCTCTATTTCCTGTGATGTGATGTTATGTCCATGGGCAGGGTAGTGATAGGGGAGTATCTATGTAACTAGCTGGGTGGGAGGAGCTATAAACTTTCTGGGCGTGGTTAGGGGCAGTTCTGGAGGTGTGGCAGAGAAAGGAGAAGTGCATCATGGGTTTGGTTGGATACAGCAACAGGAAGTGCTACATACAGAATGGAAACAAACCAGAGGGGTTGGTTTACATGGTGAAAACGGGTCAAGAGAGTCCAATTTCGGGGGGGGAAAAAGCGTGGGGAAGATGTACACGAGGTAAGCAACTATATGACCATATCTGTTAAATAAGATCATAATCCTGGAAAACCCCTTTAAGATGCAATACTGTGCCCAAAAATTGGCAAAGAATCCTAACACAAAGTAAACCAATGTGGTATAAATATAGACTATACACAGTCTTAATACGCACCAGATTTATCATCTAGCCACAGTGACAGATTGACACCATCTTAGTATTAGACAAACCAGATAAGTAAATCTGCCTCTACATTGGCGATTGCCCCTTTACAGCATAACATACTGTGCAAGTCAGTGATTCGATATACATACCCATTTCATGGGGGATTTCATGACAGAGAATGGCAATGGTTGTTGCCACGCCTGTTTCGGTTGAAGATGAGAATGCAGATCCTATTACCATGCCGTCAGCAAAATTATGTAGACTGTCTCCAACCAGGATCATTATGGCTAGCAAGGTTATCCCTTTATCTAAAAAAAAAAGAAGGAAAGTAGTATGACAGATCGTATTCGGCACTATATTTATTATATGTATTATTTACTTTAGATTAGTCCGTATATGGAACCGTTATACTGGTTTTAATTTTCTAATTGGACACCATTGGGGCAATTTTTTTCTTTGTTATTACATTCAATAGGTCTTTATCAAAAATGTTCAACAGTTTTTCTTCTACAGCTGAGGCTACTTTCACACTAGCGTTAAAGTTTTCTGGTATTGAGTTCCGTCACAGGGGCTCAATACCAGAAAAAAACGCTTCAGCTTTATCCTAAAGCATTCTGAATGGAGAGCAATCTGTTAAGTATGCACCAGGATGTCTTCACTGCAGTCATTCTTACAGTATTTGGCCAGAGAAAATATTGCAGCAATTTCTCTGGCCAAAATTCCGGTACACTTGCCGGAATGCTGGATCTCCATTGAAATATATTAATGCCGGATCCGCGTTTTACGGACCACAAAATACGGTCGTGCGCATGCACCCTAATTAGTGATCATTGTGTACTGTACTGTATAAAACCACGCTTAACATACTCAATATCTCTGTTGTGTACTTACGTTTCTTCCTAACTCTGAGGTTGACTGGAGTTATATCTGCTATAGCGCCCTCTGCAGGTTCACAGTCCTCTGGACTCCTCTATAAAAAATAATCGTAAAAGGTAATATTAATCTACAGCAAAAAGTTGTGGATTTCACATCTGGCACAGAACAAACATCTGTAGGTTGCAATTTTCCACATTCAGTATTTAACCATGTGCTGCACCAATGTGAATAAGCAGAAGCCTAGAGTGAGTGGTAGGGGTGGGGGTGGGGGGTCACGGAGGTACGATTTCTCAGTAGATTGGCAGATTCTCTTCTTGTTGGGCCAGTCTATCAGGGGGCCGTCTGACATGACTAAACAATAACTGCACTGATGATGTGAACCCTGCATCATTAGTGTAGTTTGGATGCTTGGAATTTGAAAGGACCTGTAATAACAAAGGTCCTTCACCCCATGATAGTATATAGAAGAACTGCAGGAGAAGATCTCTCCCTCCAACTCCAGCCTCACTACTCTTGTCCTGCAAGTCTCCAAGAAAGGTGAGAAATATGGGGATAATACTGCTGCCAGTGGCGGTTGGGTTTGTCAGGGGGCAATACTGCTGTAAGTGGGGGAAGGGTTGTCAGTGGACAATACTGCTGCCAGGGGGATGGGTGGTCAGGGGAATTTAATGCTGCTTATGGGGGAGAGGTTCTCAAGGGATAATACTGCTGCCAGTGTGGGAGGGGTTGTCGGGAGACAATACTGCAGCCAGGGGGGAGGTTGTCAGAGGACAATAGCGCTGCCAGTGGGTGATGGGTAGTCAGGGGAAATACTACTGCAGGGGGGAGGAGTTGTCAGGAGACAATAATGCTGGGTATTTTGTACCTCATGGGGGTTTTTATTTGGCACTATTGGGGACATATTTTATGCTGTATGAAAGTACTTGGTACTGGTTTCTGACCATGTGATTAGGTATTTTTGCGTTACACTTGTATTTCCTTATTGATGGTTTACATAGAGGCATGACCAAGTAAAGCAAAGGATTAAAGCTCCTGCTCCTGCAATCTACCATGAGCAGGTCCAGTCTCCAAGCTCAGGGACCCCACGGAGAAGACAGAAGTGACTTATTACCACTTCTGCCTCCTCCTTTGCTCGGAGTGCTATGCACTGAATAGAAGAAGCGGCTGTGCCTCTTCCTCCACTGGATCCAGCGATTACACATCACAGGTGAGGGGGTGTCAACACTTGGCTCGCCCCAATTGTTACCAACCCACACTAAACCTTTGTGAATGAGGTTTTTAAAAGAGCCCTTTAGCGAATTAGAAATCTGTGTGTTTCTAGCATTTTGGTAAATCCATAGCCTGCTCCACCCCTCCTAGTTTCCTGTACTTATGTAAGGTTTTTACTAATGTATGTCACTGGAAGAAAAAAAAGAAATTGCATTGACTTACATGAAATACAAATTCCAAATTCATTGGCCCAGATTTACTAAAGATGGCTTAAGATTTAACACAGGGGCTCAGGCTGGATGATGGGTGTGGTGCAGCAATAGACACTTTTCTGTCACTTTATAGACAGTATTTTACATAATAATTGTGCCACTATTTTGGCGCTATATGGTGATTCTTAGACCCACCCCCTCCCCGGTGAAGACTCATCCCCCTTCTGCTAAGCCCCACCCTTGTAACGTGTATTGGGAAAAAATGTAGAAACCCAACATGCACCAAATTGTGTCAACTTGCACCACTTTTTTGGTGCAGACCCAGTATAAAAATCCCAACAGCGTTCACTAGATGGTGCACTATGAGGATGGATTTATACTGGGTCTATTGAATTCAGAGAAATTGCTATCAATTTGTCTTTACCTTGAGCCAGGATGATGTGGAATGGCAGATACTCGGGGGACAGTATAGGAAATGCTACAACTACTTGGATGTAGCATGGTTAGCACTCCAGCTCTTAATTCTAATTTCTTAACTCATTGCGTTATCTTGAGACAAAAGCCATTGAAAAGCAATTGAAGGTGTTTGCTTAGATTAGATAACACAACTCAGAAATCTCAGAAAACAGGAGTGTTAACTCTACTCCATCCGTACTAGCGGTAGAACTTTCTATGCCGTCTGACTGGTGGCTCAGGCCAATGCTTCCCGGATTGTCATGGCTGGTAGGGTACAGAATAAATAACCTTTTTGGGATATGTTGTGGTACTTGGTTGTGGCCTGATGCAAAGCACCGCATCTGCTTTTTCATAGGTTGTATATGAAATTTTTACATTTCCCCAGATAAGTGACAGACAGCGGGCGGTCCACATGTTGCAAAAGAAAATGTGATTTTTTTTTAGACCAGACCACCTTCTCCCATTGCTTCATGGTCTAGTACTGATGCTCATCTGCCCATTGTAGGCAATTTGGGCAGTGGACATGGGCTGCGACTAACATATTATATACGATATACAATATATAACATCCTGGTCTCTTGTCTGATCATATGGCCCCTTCACATTACAAGACTTACCAGCTGAATAGTAGAAGTGGATTTGGCTTTCCTCGACTGGTCATTCAAGTGGGAATCCAGTGGGAGGTCATGGGAATGTGTCAGATGACCATTCACTAGTGATAGACCCTGCGCGAAACATTGAAATATGATAATGAGACTCTCACTGGTCATAGAATAAGTACTCCAAGAGGTAGAAGAATGGCAAAACATAGAGTCACAGATGATCCATAATTGTTATGAAATGAGAAATGCAAGTAGTTACTAAAACAGACATGTTAGGAAGGGGGACATGTCCTCTTTAAGGGGTGATGCAATTATACAATTATACATGAGATAATTACGTGAAACGTCTGAGCCCAATGTCTGTAACAGGGTCCTCCCCATTTGTAATATAGATATAATGTGGTAGAGGGGCCTTTGGGCCTCCTCAGTCACTAAGGCAGTTTGATGGACTTTTTTTCAACCATATTAATTATGTAACTAGGTAACCATTTTGGAAATGGCAGCTAAAATGTCAAGTCTACAGTATATGAGTTATCGCTGCCCTCGACTTTAGACTATCAACCAGAGGCACAGCTTTTTTGCCTGTGTCATCACTGCGCCATATACAGTATCTCACAAAAGTGAGCCCACCCCTAACATTTTTGTAACTTATTTATTCTATCTTCATGGGACAACACTGACGATATGACACTTTGATACAATGTAAAGTAATCAGTGTACAGCTTGTATAAAAATGCAAATTTGTTGTGCCCTCAACACACAGCCATTAATGATAAACTGCTGGCAACAAAAATGAGTACACCCCTAAGTGAAAATGGCCAAATTGTGCCCAATTAGCCATTTTCCCTCCCCGGTGTCATGTGACTTGTTAGTGTTACAAGGTCTCAGGTGTGAATGGGGAGCAGGTGTGGTAAATTTGGTGTTATTTCATACTGGTCACTGGAAGTTCAACATTGATCCTCATGGCAAAGAACTCTCTGAGGAACTGAAAAAAATTATTGTTGCTCTTGAATGCCAACATGTACTGTGACATAACGAAGCAGAGCATGATCCCCTTCCTTTGGAAACTGGGCCGCAGGGCAGTATTCCAACATGATAACGACCCCAAACAAACCTCCAAGATGACCACTGCCTTGCTAAAGAAAGTGAAGATAAAGGTGCTGGGCTGGTTTAGCCTGTCTCCAGACCTAACCCCTATTGAGCATCTGTGGGGCATCCTCAAACGGAAGGTGGAGGATCGCAAGGTGTCGTCATGGAGGAGTGGAAGAGGATTCCAGTGGCAATCTGTGAAGCTCTAGTGAACTCCAAGGCCAAGAGAGTTAAGGCAGTGCTGGAAAATAATGGTGGCCACACATAATATTGACACTTTGGGCACAATTTGGCCTTTTTCACTTAGGGGTGTACTCACTTTTGTTGGCAGCAGTTTAGACATTAACTGCTGTGTGTTGAGTTATTTTGAGAGCATACCAGTTTATATTTTTTGTAGCTTATTTGTTTATATGATTGGAAATCATACCATTTTCTAATATACAAGTGCGTCTTAATCAGTTATCATTGAAACATTCACTTATTTCAATAATTCATTTCAAAAAGTGAAACTTATGTACTATACATATTCATTACACACAGAGTGATCTATTTCAAGTATTTTTTTTAATGTTGATGATTATGGCTTGTAGCTAATGAAAAAACAAAAGACAGCATCTCAGAAAATTTGAATATTGTGAAAAAGTTCAATATTGTAGACTCATGGTATTACACTCTAATCAGCTAATCAACCTGCAAATGTTTCCTAAGCCTTGAAATGGTCCCTCAGTCTAGTTCAGTAGGCTACACAATCTTGGGGAGGACTGCTGATTTGACAGTTGTCCAGAAAAGGGCATTGCAAAAGAAGCTGGCTGTTCGCAGGCTGCCGTATCCAAGCATATTAATGAAAGTTGAGTGGAAGGAAAAGGTGTGGTAGAAAAAGATGCGTCTTTCACTTCATTATAGTCAATGGAGTCTGCTCAGCTCCGTTCCTGTCAGTTATGTGCCCGATCCAGCACCTCCATTATTTCTGTTGTCCTTCTCATCTAACAGAGCAGAACAACAGAAATAAATAGTGGCGGTGTGAACATGCCCTCCGGTCAGCTTCTCCAATCCAACATACAGTCCCATGTAAATAACATTGCTCCACTCCCTCCAGTATAGGGTTGTAAGTCCCTTGGGAAAGGGGGTCTGGAGCGAATGTGCAGCAGGTTATTACAGCCAAGTGATAAAGTAGAGGGAAGATCCGCTATATTGGACTGGACTTTATCACTTAACTATAATAACCTGCGGTGCATTCACCCCAGACTCTAGGCCGGCCGCACACTTTAGTAATATTCCAGTTATCGTACTACGCTGGAAAATTGTGTGTTTTAAAGCAAAAATTTTGAGTTTTGGTAAGGTCAATATGCTAAAGTGTTGGTAAAAAAAATGTAGCCTTCAGTGGGGAAAAATTCATGGGGTTGCATGCAGAGGCATAACATAAAGCTCCTGGCCCCAGGGCTCCCATCTACCAAGTGTCATTTAATATTGGTGTCTTGAATGAGAGAGGGGTCTAACCCTTAGGCCTCTTTCACACGAGCGTGTCCGGATAAGGTCCGGATGCGTTGCGGAAAACTCGCGCGAGTAGGTACCCAATTGCAGTCAGTTTTGACTGCGATTGCGTTCCGTTGTTCAGTTTTTATCGCGCGGGTGCAATGTGTTTTGGACGTGCGTGATAAAAAACTGACTGTGGTACTGTCACGAGGGTATCGAGAACCACGCCTGACTCCGTTATACCCGGGGTCAGGAAGTCGCAGCGGTTGGCTGCACGCTCTATTTAAGATAGGGCTGTTTTCCTTATGGTAGCTTTCTGGGTTTGCTTTGCAAACCCTTTTGGCTCACTCAGGGATCCGTAGCTCCTTCTCCTCAGCTGTTCCTTGTCCAGCACTCCCAGACCTCCTTATATTCCTCTCTCACACTTCTCTGGTTGCCAGAGATAGAGCTTCCTGCCTGGACATCTATTCTGACCTTCTGGAGCTGTGTTGCTGCGTTCGCTGGTTGTTGGTCCAGAACGCTACCCTCCGGATCCCTGTTGGACCTTTTTGGTTTATTGTGGTCGCCCACTTGGGTGTATGTGTTTGTCTGTTTTGTCTGTCCTCTCCCTGGTGTTTCCCTCTTAATGATAGTGGTGCGGACTAGCGATCCCACCGGCCTGTTCACTATCTAGGGCTCATATTAGGGAAAGCCAGGGTTTAGGCACGTGATCGCCGCACGGGTGAGGAACCCGTCTAGGGACGTCAGGGCAGTCAGGTGCCAGCCGCAAGGTGAGTTAGGGGTCACCACCTTTCCCTCTCCCTTGGGCAGGGCTTTCCCTGTTTTCCTCCCTGTGCGTGACGTCGGTCATTACATTATCTCTGGCCCTTATTTTGTGTAGGTAAAAAAAAAAAAAATTAAAAAAATATATATTTTTTTACCTACTTAGAATCCAGTATGGATCAAATTGCTGCTCTGTCCAAACAATTTCAAGGCCTGTCTTTGGAGGTGGCAGGATTGAAGGCGTCGGTCCTCCAGCAACAGCAGCAATTACAACTGACTGCAAGCCCAGCGGTTGCTACAGGTAACCAGGTTGTTGCGGAACCCAAGGTCCCTCTACCTGAATGATTTTCTGGGGGAAGGGACAAGTTTTTGACATTCCGTGAGGCCTGTAAGTTATATTTTAAACTGCGCCCTTACTCCTCTGGTAATGAAGATCAGCGGGTGGGGGTTGTTATTTCCCTGCTGCAGGGGGATCCGCAGTCCTGGGCGTTCTCTTTACCTACTGATTCCCAGGCTCTTCGGTCAGTGGATGAGTTTTTCGGGGCCTTGGGTCTCATATATGACGACCCTGACCGAGTCGCACTGGCTGAATCAAGATTACGGAGACTCTTACAAGGAGAGCGGCCGGTAGAGGAGTATTGCTCTGAATTCAGTAGGTGGGCTACGGATACCCAATGGAACGACCCGGCTCTCAGGAGTCAGTTCTGCTCTGGGTTATCCGAAAGGGTTAAGGATGCGCTTGCATTATATGAGACCCCCTTTTCCCTTGATGCGGTTATATCCCTTTCTATCCGAATAGATAGACGCCTTAGGGTCAGGTTGAAAAAACCGGAGCAATTGGTAACCCCTCTCAAGCAGCAGTTAGTCTGTACGGACTTAGACGAGCCTATGCAGCTAGGAGGAACTACTCGTCAGGTCCGTCCTCCTGAGGCTCGCCGTAGGCGTGGGGTTTGTTTTTTTTGTGGGGAGAGGGGTCATTTCATTAATGTCTGTCCTTCTTTCCTCAGAAACAAAAGACCGTCGGAAAAACTACTAACCCCAGGCTGTGTGGAGGATGTCAGCCGGGGGGTATACGTTTCCTCCATACGTACATCGCAATTTGTGTTGCCAGCGGTTATTATTTTTGGTGATAAGACCGAGACTATTTCTTTCTTTCTAGACAGTGGAGCAGGGGTAAATTTCATAGATGCCCATTTTGCCCGCACTTTGGGTTTGTCTCTCTGTACCTTACAGAGACCCATTCCCATATTCGCTATTGATTCTGCTCCCCTGTCTCAGAGAAACCTCACCCACATTGTTCATAATTTACACCTTCGGGTAGGGGACCACCATAACGAGATGCTTTCAGGTTATGTTCTGGAGGGGCTTCCCTGGAGGGTCTTCCCTGGTTGGTAGCGCACAATCCAGTGGTGGATTGGCAGGCCAGGGAGATATTGGAGTGGAGTGAGCAATGCAGAGAAAATTGCTTAAATAGCAATTGCTTAGTCGCCTCCATAACTACCCTACCTACATTTATTTCAGATTTTGAGGATGTTTTTTCTGAAAAGGGTTGTCAGAAGTTACCACCTCATCGTCCTTATGATTGCCCGGTTAACCTTATTCCCGGCGCAAAATTACCCAAGACCAGGTTATATAATCTTTCGGGTCCAGAGAGACAAGCCATGAAAGATTATATCTCCGAGAGCTTGTCTAAGGGACACATCAGACCCTCCTCTTCACCCGTGGCTGCAGGGTTTTTCTTCGTTAAAAAGAAACATGGGGCCTGCGTCCTTGCTTAGATTTTCGCGAATTAAATCAGATAAGCATCCGAGACCCATACCCTCTTCCTCTCATTCCTGACCTGTTTAATCAGATTGCGGGTGCTAGGTGGTTCTCCAAACTTGATCTTAGGGGGGCCTACAATCTGATTCGTATTAAGGAGGGGGATGAGTGGAAGACAGCGTTTAACACCCCTGAGGGGCATTATGAAAATCTAGTTATGCCTTTCGGTCTGACCAATGCTCCTGCCGTCTTTCAACATTTCGTTAATGACATTTTTAGTCATCTAATCGGCAGGTTTGTGGTAATATACCCAGATGATATTTTAATTTATTCGTCTGATCTGAAAACACATGAGGTGCATGTCAGACAAGTACTGCAGGTCCTACGGACGAATGAATTATATGCTAAAATTGAAAAATGTGTCTTCGCCGTTCAGGAGATACAATTCCTGGGTTATTTTTTATCTGCTTCAGGTTTCCGTATGGATCCTAGGAAGGTCCAGGCAATTTTAGATTGGGATCTTCCTGAGAACCTCAAAGCACTACAACGGTTCTTGGGCTTCGCGAATTTCTATAGGAAATTCATTAAAAATTATTCACTTATTGTAAAACCGCTTACTGACATGACTAGGAAGGGGACTGATTTTTCTAAATGGTCTGACGCCGCTAAAGTTGCTTTTTCCTCTCTAAAAGAGAGGTTTACCTCAGCACCTGTACTAGTCCAACCTGATGTCTCTCAGCCTTTTATTGTTGAAGTCGATGCGTCAGAGGTGGGAGTGGGGGCGGTGCTGTCTCAGGGTCCGTCTCCTGGCAAATGGCGTCCTTGTGCTTTCTTTTCTAAAAAACTATCTGCAGCAGAAAAGAACTACGATATTGGCAATAGGGAACTATTAGCTATTAAACTTGCGTTTGAGGAGTGGCGTCACTTCTTAGAGGGGGCAGTCCACCCCGTCACTGTGATTACGGACCACAAAAATCTTCTGTACCTCGAATCAGCTAAGCGTCTCACCCCTAGACAGGCTAGGTGGTCGCTATTTTTTACCAGGTTTAACTTTGTGATTACCTATCGTCCTGGGGCAAAGAACACCAAGGCTGATGCACTATCTCGTTGTTTCCCTGGAGGGGGTAATGTGAGTGATCCGGTACCCATTCTTCAAAGAGGAGTGGTTGTTTCTGCGGTACACTCTGTTTTGGAGGGGAAGGTGTTAGAGGCCCTGGGGGACGCCCCGATCTCTTGCCCCTCAGAGAAATTGTTTGTACCGTTGAACTTACGTTTCGAATTATTAAAGGAACATCATAATTCGGCACTTGCTGGGCACCCGGGTAGTAAAGCAACCTTGGAGCTATTGTCTCGTCGTTTTTGGTGGCCAAGGTTGCGTCAGGATGTATTGGATTTTGTGTCTTCTTGTTCTACCTGTGCGCGCGCAAAAGTTTCACATACACGTCCTGCAGGGTCTCTATTACCACTCGTCATTCCCAATAGACTGTGGACACATCTGTCAATGGATTTTATCAGTGACTTACCTTTGTCTGCGGGTAAAACAGTTATTTTGGTAGTAGTGGACAGGTTTAGCAAAATGGTACACTTCATTGCGTTACCCGCACTACCTAATGCTAAGACTCTTGCTCAGGTATTCGTCAGTGAAATCGTGAAGCTTCACGGGGTCCCCTCCGATGTTGTTTCGGATCGGGGTACCCAGTTTATTTCTACATTTTGGAAAGCTTTTTGTTCCCGTTTGGGGGTACACTTGTCCTTTTCCTCAGCTTTCCATCCTCAGTCGAATGGACAGACTGAGCGTACCAACCAAAACCTTGAGACATATCTAAGATGTTTTGTGTCTGAAAACCAAGAGTTGTGGTCATCATATTTACCGTTAGCTGAGTTTGCCATAAATAATCGTCGTCAGGAATCCACTGGCAAGTCACCATTTCTTGGTGCATATGGTTTTCATCCCCAATTCTGTACTTTCAAAGAGGGGGGGTCTTCTGGGGTTCCCGAAGAGGAACGGTTTTCGTCATCTCTTTCATCGGTATGGCAGAGGGTGCAAGCTAACTTGAAAAATATGGGAGGTAAATACAAATGCATGGCTGATAAGAGACGGTCGCCAGGTCCAGACCTAGGAGTGAATGACTATGTGTGGTTGTCTACTAGGAATATTAAATTGAAGGTTCCCTCTTGGAAACTGGGTCCTAGGTTTATTGGCCCTTACAAAATTGTAGCCATCATCAACCCCGTGGCTTTTCGCCTGGAGTTACCTCAGACTTTTAAAATTCATAATGTTTTTCATAAGTCGTTATTTAAAAAAATATGTTCCACCTCTAGAACCATCACCGCTGCCACCCCCTCCTGTTGTCGTGGATGGTAATCTAGAATTTCAGATATCCAAAATTGTTAATTCTCGTCGGGTCCACCGCTCTCTTCAATATCTGGTGCATTGGAGAGGTTACGGTCCCGAGGAAAGAATGTGGTTCCTGCGTCTGAGGTAAACGCCGACAGGTTAGTTCGGGTTTTTCATGCCTCTCATCCTGAGAGACCTGGTCCTGAGTGTCCGGAGGCCCCTCGTAGAGAGGGGGGTACTGTCACGAGGGTATCGAGAACCACGCCTGACTCCGTTATACCCGGGGTCAGGAAGTCGCAGCGGTTGGCTGCACGCTCTATTTAAGATAGGGCTGTTTTCCTTATGGTAGCTTTCTGGGTTTGCTTTGCAAACCCTTTTGGCTCACTCAGGGATCCGTAGCTCCTTCTCCTCAGCTGTTCCTTGTCCAGCACTCCCAGACCTCCTTATATTCCTCTCTCACACTTCTCTGGTTGCCAGAGATAGAGCTTCCTGCCTGGACATCTATTCTGACCTTCTGGAGCTGTGTTGCTGCGTTCGCTGGTAGTTGGTCCAGAACGCTACCCTCCGGATCCCTGTTGGACCTTTTTGGTTTATTGTGGTCGCCCACTTGGGTGTATGTGTTTGTCTGTTTTGTCTGTCCTCTCCCTGGTGTTTCCCTCTTAGTGATAGTGGTGCGGACTAGCGATCCCACCGGCCTGTTCACTATCTAGGGCTCATATTAGGGAAAGCCAGGGTTTAGGCACGTGATCGCCGCACGGGTGAGGAACCCGTCTAGGGACGTCAGGGCAGTCAGGTGCCAGCCGCAAGGTGAGTTAGGGGTCACCACCTTTCCCTCTCCCTTGGGCAGGGCTTTCCCTGTTTTCCTCCCTGTGCGTGACGTCGGTCATTACAGGTACCCAGACCCAAACTTCTTCACAGAAGTTCAGGTTTGGGTTCAAGATTGTGTAGATTGTATTATTTTCCCTTATAACATGGTTATAAGGGAAAATAATAGCATTCTGAATACAGAATGCTAAGTAAAATATAGCTGGAGGGGTTAAAAATATATATTTTTTTAATTTAACTCACCTTAATCCACTTGTTCGCGCAGCCGGCATCTCTTTTGTCTCCATCTGTGAGGAATAGGACCATTGATGACGTCACTGGGTTCATCACATGGTCCATCACATGATCCATCACCATGGTGATGGATCATGTGATGGACCATGTGATGAGTGTAGTGATGTCATCAAAGGTCCTATTCCTCGCAGATGAAGACAGAAGAGATGCCGGCTGCGCGAACAAGTGGATTAAGGTGAGTTAAAAAAAAATTTAAATTTTTTTTAACCCCTCCAGCCCTATTTTACTTAGCATTTCGTATTCAGAATGCTGTTATTTTCCCTTATAACCACGTTATAAGGGAAAATAATAATGATCGGGTCTCCATTCCGATCGTCTCCTAGCAACCGTGCGTGAAAATCGCACCGCATCCACACTTGTTTACGGATGCTTGCGATTTTCACGCAGCCCCATTCACTTTTATGGGGCCTGCGTTGCGTGAAAAACGCACAAAATAGAGCTTGCTGCAATTTTCCCGCAACGCACAAGTGATGCGTGAAAATCACCCCTCATGTGCACAGCCCCAAAGGAAATGAATGGGTCGGGATTCAGTGCTTGGGCTAGTTTTCCGAGCGAGTGCAATGCGTGAGTTGAACGCATTGCACCCGCTCGGAAAACTAGCCAGTGTGACAGGGGTCTAAGGCTCAGGTACGACACCCTATAGCTATAACATGTCATCCTGGTGCCTTTCCTCCCCGGATATACTGTATTCTTTTTTTTCTTTTTTTTTCTGAGTTGGATGATAACCTGGATTGCTTTACATTCGAGCATGTGTTGGTTCCAGATAAATCCAGAGCGCAGGAATTTTACCGCGCAGGAATGTTTATATCCAGAATGTCAGATTTAAACAAAGCACAAGAGCCCTCAATTATGTCTAAGCCACCACTTTTCGATGAAGTCCTCCACAGCTTAATGTTCCATTACACTTGATGATTCAGAAATAGTCTGATCAGATTGATAAGCCTGCTTCGCTCCGCTGCAGGACATTAATAGGTGGAGCATTCCTCAACGTGCACCACTTATCACGTAGGCTTTAAATAGAGGCTACACATCAAAAGTACAAATTCCTCGGCTCGATACGTAAACAGCTCCAGGTCCTTGTGATGATGAGCAGACTGAATGCACTTGTTTATGCTGAGCAAAGTTCTTCAAGTTGAGTCAGACCAGATGCCATGAAGTGCTCCACTGACTGGGAACATTAGACACAAACATGTCATTTGACTGGTATTTCACCAAGTTCCCTGACAGTTGCCAACTATGTTCCTCTTTCTGATGAAGGATGAATAGATCATGAAAGATAAAAAATTATTATTTCATATTTTTAATAGTTATAGAACTCCAAGCTACGTAACGCTAACTAGGAATGATATTACTGTGATATAATTTGGGTTGCCACCTTTCCCAACAAAAAATACTGGCCAAGTTATGCCACACTCCAAAGATGGTGTGGTTGTGGGGGCGTAGCTTAACACAGGGTGTTAAGTCGCTATGTCATAATGTGGCTCCCAGTATTAATAAATGCCCCCATTAGTGCCCCCCAGAATTGATAATACCCCCATTAATGCCCCCAGTAATATAATTTTCACCAATTAGTGCCCCCTAGTAATAATAATCTGGTGTCGGTACTGCAGCTCTGACTGTAAGTATATGGTCCGGCACAGGGGACCCTGGGTAACGGTCAACTTATCCCACTGCCTCAACAACTTTTGGCCCTCTGGGGTCAGTCGGGCTCGCTCTTCTGGCTGTGGCCAGATCTTAGCCCGAACCCATTCCTTCACTTTCCACAAGTCCGGGCAGCCATTCTGGATTCTCTCCCAATCAGCCAATGTCTTTCTCAGCACCAGGGACATCCCGGACGCCACCCCACTTGAATGTGCCACATCCTGGAACACGGGTAATCGACCAAGGTCAGGCGTTTCAGTGTCCTTCAGCTCCTGGTCGGTACTCTGAGCCAACAAACCCTACAGGGACTTGAGAGAGTGCATCGGCGTTGCTGTTCTCCCTACCCTCCAGATATGCTAACGGGTTGTTGTCCATCATCATGGTCTCCTCTGCACCTGTCAGGTACTCCACGAACCTTTCAGTCATGGTCCACACCAGCACCAGTAGTTCCAATTTAAAGGAGCTGTAGTTGCGTTCTGATTCCCTCAGAGACTGGCTGCCACAGGCAATGACTCTCTGGCGTCCATCCTGGACTTGGGATAACACGCGTTCCAGACCATGTAGACTTCCATCAGTGTACAACAGGAATGGGGTGTCGAACCGTGCATAAGCTAGAATCGGGGCACTGATCAGCGCCTCCTTCACTGCTTCAAAGGCCTCTTGTTGTCTGGATCCCCACTTGATAGGGCGATTCTTTGGGCCCCCCGCAGTGACCCTTAATAATTAATATAACGGGCCCACCAAATGAGCAAATTTGGCAATGAACCTCCGGTAGTAGCCGGCCAGTCCCACGAATGCCCGCACCTCTCTCAGTGTACGCGGTTGGAGCCACTTCTGGGTGGCCTCCACCTTGCTGGGGGCTGGCTTTACCCCCTCCTGGGTGACTACATGTCCCAAATACTTGATCTTTTGACGAAACAATTGGCACTTCTTGAGCTTGATCTTGAGCCCATGGTCTCGTAGCTGTCCTAGGACGTGTTGCAGCTTCTGGAGGTGATCTTCAAAGGAGGCCCTACTACACTGCTCAAAAAAATAAAGGGAACACTTAAACAACACAATGTAACTCCAAGTCAATCACACTTTTGTGAAATCAAACTGTCCACTTAGGAAGCAACACTGAGTGACAATCAATTTCACATGCTGTTGTGCAAATGGAATAGACAACAGGTGGAAATTATAGGCAATTAGCAAGACACCCCCAATAAAGGAGTGGTTCTGCAGGTGGTAACCACAGACCACTTCTCAGTTCCTATGCTTCCTGGCTGATGTTTTGGTCACTTTTGAATGCTGGCGGTGCTTTCACTCTAGTGGTAGCATGAGACAGAGTCTACAACCCACACAAGTGGCTCAGGTAGTGCAGCTTATCCAGGATGGCACATCAATGCGAGCTGTGGCAAGAAGGTTTGCTGTGTCTGTCAGCGTAGTGTCCAGAGCATGGAGGCGCTACCAGGAGACAGGCCAGTACATCAGGAGACGTGGAGGAGGCCGTAGGAGGGAAACAACCCAGCAGCAGGACCGCTACCTTCGCCTTTGTGCAAGGAGGAACAGGAGGAGCACTGCCAGAGCCCTGCAAAATGACCTCCAGCAGGCCACAAATGTGCATGTGTCTGCTCAAACGGTCAGAAACAAACTCCATGAGGGTGATATGAGGGCCCAACACTGTGCAGGACGTTTGGCATTTGCCAGAGAACACCAAGATTGGCAAATTCGCCACTGGCGCCCTGTGCTCTTCACAGATGAAAGCAAGTTCACACTGAGCACGTGACAGATGTGACAGAGTCTGGAGACGCCGTGGAGAACGTTCTGCTGCCTGCAACATCCTCCAGCATGACCGGTTTGGCATTGGGTCAGTAATGGTGTGGGGTGGCATTTCTTTGGAGGGCCGCACAGCCCTCCATGTGCTCGCCAGAGGTAGCCTGACTGACATTAGGTACCGAGATGAGATCCTCAGAACCCTTGTGAGACCATATGCTGGTGCGGTTGGCCCTGGGTTCCTCCTAATGCAAGACAATGCTAGACCTCATGTGGCTGGAGTGTGTCAGCAGTTCCTGCAAGACGAAGGCATTGATGCTATGGACTGGCCCGCCCGTTCCCCAGACCTGAATCCAATTGAGCACATCTGGGACATCATGTCTCACTCTATCCTCCAGACTCTGGCACCACAGACTGTCCAGGAGTTGGCAGATGCTTTAGTCCAGGTCTGGGAGGAGATCCCTCAGAAGACCGTCCGCCACCTCATCAGGAGCATGCACAGGTGTTGTAGGGAGGTCATACAGGCATGTGGTGGCCACACACACTACTGAGCCTCATTTTGACTTGTTTTAAGGACATTACATCAAAGTTGGATCAGCCTGTAGTGTGTTTTTCCACTTTAATTTTGAGTGTGACTCCAAATCCAGACCTCCATGGGTTAAAAAAATAGATTTCCATTTTTTTATTTTTGTGTGATTTTGTTGTCAGCACATTCAACTATGTAAAGAACAAAGTATTTCAGAAGAATATTTAATTAATTCAGATCTAGGATGTGTTATTTATGTGTTCCCTTTATTTTTTTGAGCAGTGTATATCGTCCATGTATGTCAATACTGACTTGAAGTTAAGATCCCCCAGGCACTGTTCCATCAGCCGCTGGAATGTTCCCGGGGCATTGGACAGGCCGAATGGCATCCGGTGAACTCGTAGAGTCCCATAGGTAGAATGAAAGCCGTCTTCGCTTTGTCCTTCACGGCCACCGGTACCTGCCAATATCCACTGGCCAGGTCAAGAGTCGAGAAGAACTTTGCGTGGCTCAGGGCTGACAACGACTCCTCAATCTGCGGAAGTGGGTAAGCATCCCGGATAGTCTGAGTATTCAGCTTCCGATAATCCACACAGAACCGGAGACTCCCATCTTTCTTCCGCACCAAGACTACTGGAGCAGGCCAAGGACATTGACTCTCTTGGATCACCCGGTTTTCCAACATGCTGGCCACCATATCCTTCACCTCCTGGTACAATTTAGGTGGGATTTGCGGTAACGTTCCCTGATCAGTGCTGCATCGCTGTTAGGGATTTCATGTTCAATGGCGGAAGCACACCCGAAGTCCTCATCATGTCGTGAGAATGCCACTTGAAATTCCCACAGGGTGTCTTCCAGCAACTTCTGTTGTCCAGGAGTCAGAGTCTTGCAGTATACCCCCATCCTCTCCAGAGGTGGTTAGGGGTGTATCAGGATTAAAAAACCCAAGAAGGGACACATTTTAATATTTGGAGTCCCCCCACCATTATGTTTGTCCCTGTGCAATAGTATAACAGTGGATTCTTGTGGAAGCCAGATTTATACTTTTGCAACAAGAATAATTAGATTTAGATATAACATTGTCTAGGGTTAGCTGTGAAACTCTATAAGGATATGGCATTTCTAGGGGCTAAAGGAAAATTTAGACATCTTTCACTTTTTTTTATATTGCCATTTTCTTATTGGCCACTAGGCGGACACTTCCTGTTACTTTAGGATGTTCATAACTTTTGTGTATTTTCTGTGTGTAGTTTTTCTTACTTTCCTTTTGGAACATGACAGGCCTGAAGAAGTTTATGTTCAGTTGCGGGGTTGTACATTTTTTCACTTAAAGGGGTTGCCTATTTGGGCCTGCCATTTAGGACTCTCACTCTAGAGCAGGGGTGCACAACGTTTCCTGGTTGGGGGTCACATTGCCAGACTGAACCAATGACGAGGGCCGAAATTAAAATTTAAAGGTATATTAACAACTGAAATATTGTACTTATGGCATATTGAACACACATTATATACCATTAATGTCTAGTTACACTTCCAGGACTCCCATCTAATGGGAGAAATACATGAAAAATATATGTGAGCAGCCACAAGACATAGGCATACATGTCTGTTACCAGATGGTTGGGGGCCGCACAGAATGGTATCAAGGGCCGCATGTGGCCCCCGGGCCGCAGGTTGTGCACCCCTGCTCTAGAGGATCTGTCCTTTCCTGCATTACATAGACAACATTTTGAAATGAATGGGCACTATGTAATGCTTAGGTTGTCCTGGGGGGGAAATTGAACATTTACTGCAAGGTTGCCCTCAGACTACAGCTGATTATAGGTCACAGAAGGTGGACACTTTCTGATCAGTTTAATGTCATGGTAAGGAACCTTCTAAAAAACATATGGATTGTATGAAAGTGAACAACCCCTTTATAAACTAGATAATCCTCAATTTCCTTCTTTTTTGGTTGAGATCCATATACCAACCAGTTTTTAAAGTACCAATGAAGGCAGCTATTATTCTTTACCTTGGCACGAGGACCAGACAGTTCTCATGTCTTTTCCTTGGCCTTGGCAGTTCTTTAGTTTGGCAAGACGCCATTACTCAAATACATTACTATTTATTCTTTCTGTTGAAGACTTGGGACTGGAATTGTATACAGATAAGTTTCTGAAAAAAGTACATAGCTATGGGAATACAAGCCGATGGTCAGTTGTATACAGAAGCTTCAGTAAGTTTTGTATCCCTTCCTTGTTTTTTGTAAATTGAGTTTTAGTGAATTTATTTATATACTGAATTTCATTTTGATCATTTTTACTGGTGAATGTGTATACTTTTCATACTGGTCACTAGGGCAGGCAGGTTAGTCTGATGCATCTTGCTTTGTGCAGCTCACTTGTCAGCTTTGCTGTATAGATGAGGACAGCATGAGCAGAGTCATCTCATTTTCATTAGTGGGCAGGCTGCTCTATCGTACTGCTGGAGACCTAGATAAGGCAGGACAGCAGCTTTAAATACACAGGCAAAAAATGACTCTGTATGTGTCACCCCTATCACCCCATTGTCTCTAAGACAGTGTGTACTGATATTTCTCTTTTATTTCTCTCTCTATTGACTCTTACTCATTTCAGCTGCCAGAAAATACACATACCATAAAGCCAATACAGGAAGGAAGTGTGTGCTTCCAAATGGCCTTCCTAGGAATAGTTTTAAAAATAAAAATTAACAATTAATGTGCACAGTAACTTGCCGTGATATGGGACGTGTCCCCTGGAGCCAATCACTATCCACAGGTGTAGACCGCTGAAGGCAGTGACAGGCTGTAGTGGTCACGTGCCATATTCAGGCATGTCACCTCTGCACAAATAGCGGCAGGAGTGCTGGACCAGCTCCGCAGACAATGGCGCTGGAGAAAGGGATGAGTATGTCTTGTAGGGGTTGTCCAAGATTTTGAATTATCTTGGACAACCCCTTTTAACAAATCAAATTAACAAATTTCTTGCAATATATGAGACACTCCCTTTAACCCCTTAATGAAACATGATGGATGTATCTGTCATGATGACCTTATGGGCACTGCTCAGTGTCTGCAGTAATACACAGTCAAGTCCCCAGCTCAAGTGCCAAGATTGTAACTCAGCAGTTTAACCCCTTAGGTCCTGTAGCTAATAGTGACTAGAGTTGTTGCGATACCAAATTTTGGATTCGGTTTCGATACCATAAAATAGTATTGCGATACTCGATACCATTCGATACCACACGAAAAAATAAACCAAAAAAGCCACGTGCATTCCGCATTTCAAAAAATGGCGAATCACGCAGTTTTTATTAATTTTTTCTGTTCTGGCGTTCACCGCATAGATTTTTTAAACATTTTAATAGTTTGGACTTTTCTGATGTGGCGATATGTTTATTTATTGTTTATACATTTTATATGTGAAATTGGGAAAGGGGGTGATTCATACTTAATATTTTGGTGTGTTTTTTTTACTTTTATTTTATTTTTTACACTTTTTATTTGATAACTACATCCCTTGTCCTATTCACCCTGATAGAGCTCTATCGGGCTGAATAGGACTTCACACTGTCCCTGCTGCTCTGTGCTCTGTGCACACAGCATCAGGGATGTTACCATGGCAGCCAGGGCTTCAGTAGCGTCCTGGCTGCCATGGTAACCGATCGAAGCCCCAGGCTTACACTGCTGGGGCTCCGATCAGAAGCTGCCACTGCACCACCAATGAGGGGGAGGGGAGAGGACCCTGTGGCCACTGCCACCAATGATTTTAATACTGGGGGGTGGGGGGAGGGGGCACTGTGCCACCAATGATTTTAATGGGGTGGGGGGTTAAGGGGGGGGCGCACTGCGCCACCAATGATAATATTCCCCTTAATAAAGGAGGCGGGTACTGGCAGATCAGCGGCAGTTAACCCCTCAGGTGCCGCACCTGAGGGGTTAACTGCCGCTGATCGCAGCTCCCTGTCAGGAGCAGGGTGCCGGCAATGCGATTCTGCTGCCGGCACCTCCCTCCTGTATTATTATTATATGTTAAAGACGTAGGTCCCGACTTTAATTATTAGGCTACACAGAGCGGCCAGAGATGTCCCAGCACTCACCATTATTCCTGGGCGCCGCTCCGCTCGCCCGCTGTGCCCCATTACTGTCTCCTCTCCTGCTCCATATGCTAATTACTATCGGAGCAATGGGGAGGAGACATCAGCTTCTTTAGTGGGCGTTCCTTCTCCCTGGCTGTAGCGCTGTCCAATCGCAGCGCAGCGCAGGGAGAAGGAACGCCCACTAATGAAGCTGATGTCTCATCCCCATTGCTCCGATAGTAATTAGCATATGGAGCAGGAGAGGAGACAGTAATGGGGCACGGCGGGCGAACTGAGAGGCACCCAGGAATAATGGTGAGTGCAGAGACATCTCCAGGCACCGCTCTGTGTAGCAAAAGTCCTATCATTGGTGGCGCAGTGCGCCCGCCCCTCCTCCGCCCCTCTCTCCGTTCATTGGTGGCAGCGGCAGCAGCGGCACAGGGGGAGGGAGAAACTGCTTCCTTCTCCCCTGTGCTGAGATACTAGACTGCGCAGTAGCGCAGCAGCGCAGCCCAGTATCGAAAAAATGGAAATCCCGGTGTCGTATCGATACCGGGACAAAAGTATCGATTGGGTATCGAAATTTCGATACCCGCAACAACCCTAATAGTGACTGTGGCATCTAAGGTGTTTGGCAGAGGGAGAGAGCTTTTTTTAATTTTTTTTTTTCTTTATTGTTTACCATCGAAAATACAATGATGGAAATGGTGGTGTTTTTTCTCTGGCAGTTAGATGGCCAGGGGCATGCTGGTTGTTCAATGACAGATGTTGCAAATTCAAGACCTCTATGAGTAGAGGGCTATCAGCTGTTCATTACCACAGTGAGCATAGTTACGGTGGGGCCGTGATTAAAGGAAATGTGTCATCAGAAAGTGACCTGTTTTTTTTTTGGTTTTTAAAAAAAATATTAATCTTTATTATTATTTCAAATTCCATACATCTTCAACAATCACAAGTTGCATTACATTATAAAACAACGTATCACTTAATATATTATAAAACAGCATGCATACAAACCTATATATATAGCTTGCTTATTACCCAACCTCCTTCCCCAGCTGCTCTTTCCCCCTATAAAAAAATAAAAACAAAATAAAATCTCTCCCCCGCCTCCATCCTTCTTTCCCCCTCACCTCCACCGAAACGTGACCTGTTGTTTAAATCACATATTTATGTTTAAGATATTTTAAAATAATTTTTTATGATGTTATTTTTTATTTTCCATTTAAATATCAATATTTAAACTAAAAACTATAAAGACCTGCACTAAGCCTAATAATATACGTCAGTTCTTGTTCTGTACAGATCACTTTACTGCAGTTACCTGCTAATCTATACACAGAGGTGATAAAATTCAGGCAGGTTTAGAATGACAGATAAGACAGGATCCACCATTCACAATAGGTGATTGTCACAGTTTATCTATTCTTTCCTTGTACAATGACCTCTGCACAGGTCACAGTACACGCCTAGAAAACTCTCTTATAGAAGTCAATGAGGTCCTCTCCTAATCATTGTGTAAATGGACCATGGGGCTGCTGTATTATTTTACATAAATTGCTAACACCCTAACTCAGTTGCATCCATACATTTTCAACCTTCTCATCATGGGAAATTGACCATGTGACCTCAAGTCTTACCAGCAGCCCAGAGCTTGCTCTAATGTGCAGACATGAGGTCAGTCTCCCAACAGTCTTTCAATGTGAACCACAGAATGACATAATCACCAATGAAATCTCTCCTGGCAGCTATCAGTCCCCTCTCACCACCCTCCATGTTCCTCTGTATATCCCTGTATTCTATTAAAGATATAATGGCTCCCCTTTCTACAGGACCAGGAGTGCAGATATAGAGCAGGTAGGTGTATACAGTGATTAGCTGCAGTTATATAAACCTCCTGACTCACACTAAATGTCTGTACTATCTGTGTGTGCTGACTCTCCAGTGTAGTTCTTTGAGATGTAGCTTCACACTGGTCTCCCTGTCTACTGCATGTGAGAACTGACAAGGGAGCACGGGTCGCACTACATTCTTTCCGGAAAGCAGAAATACTCCTTCTACCATTTTTGAGGAGTATCTTTAGCCAAGGAGTAGTACAAAAGTTGCAGTAATTTAAATAAATAATACATAGTCCTACATAATGTTAAGGGCTTGTTCACACCTGCGCTGGAGGCTCCATTAACAGCCTCTGTCAAAAAGACCGGACAAAAAAGCTTTGCAAGCAGGACTTCTTTGTCAGTAAAAAAGACAAAAACCCGAACAGAACTCCTCTAATGGAGCATAAAAATAGAAACAAATAGGAGTGGTGTGGACATGCCCTAAGGGATTTGTATTTTTGCAGGGGAACCATTAGTAGTCTAAATACCATCTGTCTTCTAGAATTATATTAGATACAGGGCACTCAAGAGACCGTGACCATGTGGTTACAACAATTATATAGTTTTATTGATGATGAATCAAATAAAATAGGAAATAAATACAATGCTATATGGACAAAAAATACAGTATAGTGGGTACTGCAATGATTATGATTGCTATAATCCAGCTATTGAAAAGTCCGCTAGTTATAAATTGTCATAATGAGCTGACCTCAATGCTATGACCAGCAAGTTATGTTGTTCTTCAGTGTCGCTAAAAAGTTCAATCCAATACTTATGTGCAGTCTTTGGAATAAATACCTGAGTATGGTAGGTGTAGACCAGAAATCGGATATCCCACACTTCGTGGGTAGCGGCGTCCCGCTACTGAATTACTTGCAAGTAAAAGTTGATTATAATTGACCAAACCTTAAGATATGACCACTCTCCGAAATGTGCCTCTGTTCGTGCAGCACTTGTAAGATCAGGAGATTGCAGACGGCTCTATAAATCGCTGTTCAAGCCTATGGACCTCCGCTTTTAGATGAAAATTCCGCAGTAATGTAATGACGGAAAATTGCGTCGGTAAAGGTCCACCTCTGCTCTGTAAGTTGGTCGATCTTCGGTACTTAGGTCTTTCGGCATACCACTGAGGAAGGGGCAAATAGTTAGACCCCGAAACGCGTCTGGTGCGACACCCCTTAACTTTGTACCGAAAGACCTAAGTACCGAAGATCGACCAACTTCAGAGCAGAGGTGGACCTTTACCGACGCAATTTTCCGTCATTACATTACTGCATAATTTTCATCTAAAAGCGGAGGTCCATAGGCTTGAACAGCGATTTATAGAGCCGTCTGCAATCTCCTGATCTTACAAGTGCTGCACGAACAGAGGCACATTTCGGAGAGTGGTCATATCTTAAGGTTTGGTCAATTATAATCAACTTTTACTTGCAAGTAATTGAGTAGCGGGACTCCGCTACCCACTTCTGTTTCGGCGGGACGCCGCTGCAACTAAGTGTGGGATATCCGATTTCTGGTCTACACCTACCATACTCAGGTATTTATTCCAAAGACTGCACATAAGTATTGGATTGAACTTTTTAGCGACACTGAAGAACAACATAACTTGCTGGTCATAGCATTGAGGTCAGCTCATTATGACAATTTATACCTAGCAGACTTTTCAATAGCTGGATTATAGCAATCATAATCATTGCAGTACCCACTATACTGTATATGCTATTTTTGTCCATATAGCATTGCATTTATTTCCTATTTTATTTGATTCATCATCAATAAAACTATATAATTGTTGTAACCACATGGTCACGGTCTCTTGAGTGCCCTGTATCTAATATAATTCTATTTTTTCATTTTATTGAGTGAGTGGTCTCAATTTTACCGGAGCACCTATTGGTTTCCATTTTTCCTAGTGCGATATCTTATATATTCAACCATCTGTCTTCTCCCTCCAGCTCCTCTAACATACAGTCCTATCTAAATAACATCTCAGCCGAACACCGCGTGTGCTTTAGTCAGTGTATTTAAATGTAATTTAGCATCTATTTCTGAAATATTTCTGCCAGGATTTGAACTTCCAACCCCTTGTACCTTAGAGGCAAGGACCTTATCCACTCAGCTATAAAGCTGAATGCTAAACTGTTTCAGAAAAACCTCATAGTAGTTTCTGATGTAGTGAGCATTCCTATTCAGCAGACTTATTTTTTATTTCTGTGCAGGTTAACTCTATAGCTCTATAATGTAGTGGTTATAAATATTATTATATATTTAGAATATATAATATATTATAATATATGTAAATATATGATGGCTAAAAATATCAGTAGTAGTTTCCCACATATTATGCATTCATATATATCAGAAGTATGATGATATATATATATTTTTTTTATTAGTAATTACACATTTATTTTGTGCCATACATTTTTTACAATTACAAAAAAATATATAAAATATATAAATGTAATCTCTATTTCTGAAATGTTTCTGCCAGGATTTAAACTCCCAACCTTGTACATTAGAGGTAAGGATATTAACCAGTACACTAAAGTGTTCCCCTAAAGTGAGGAAAATTGGCTTCTACCTCACAGGTTTTTGTTTTTTTTGCCTTCCTCTGGATCAACTTGCAGGATGACAGGCCGAACTGGATGGACAAATGTCTTTTTTTGGCCTTATGTACTATGTTACTATGTTACCATGTTAACCTACACAGAAATAAAAAATAAATCTTTTGCTGAATAGGAATACTCACTACATCAGAACCCACTATGAGGTTTTTCTGACACAGTTTAGCATTCAGCTTTATAGCTGAGTGAATAAGGTCCTTGCCTCTAATGTGCAAGAGGTTGGAAGTTCAAATCCTGGCAGAAATGTTTCAAAAATAGATGCTAAATTACATTTAAATACTCAAGCACACGCGGTGTTCGGCTGAGATGAATAAGGTCCTTGCCTCTAATGTACAACCTTGGGAGTTTGAATCCTCGCGGAAAGTTTTTAGAAATTAGATTTAAATACACTGGGGTGTCCACAAGCACTGACTCCATATATGGATATAGCTATATATGGAGTCAGAACAGGGACTCCTAAGCCGAACTAGAGTCCCGAAACCCTCCCCTCTTCAGAGCAGGGGTTCCCTAGGGTTCTCCCATTGACTTCCATTATGCTCGAGTCCTCAGTAGAACACCCGAGCATCGCAAAGTGTTCTACTCGAGCAAACGAGCACTTTGGTGCTCGCCCAACACAAAAAATGGCCTATTCTGTATTATATAGGCAAAAAAGATAAATCCTTGATTGAATCTTTAAGGGTCATTTATGCACCCGGAGGTTCTGCAGGACAATATTGCTAAGGAGGTTTAATTTGTCAGGATTCAAGGCCGGTCCTCTTCTTATCCCAACTTATGGGTGTTACCCTGGGGAGAGATACTGAAGAGAGTATGGTACGTTCTATCTTTGTCACCACCTGTCCTACATCAGTAAATTACACCAGAGGTTGTTTCAGTGCCTCATGTCTCTTTTATTATGCTTTTTGCTTGGTCAGGAAAGCACAGCGTCTGGCCCATTATGGCAAAATCAGACACTGAGACACTTTTCAGGTTCCTTCCAGTTTATATGGATAGTATGGGTAACCAATTCCTGGGTATTATGGGGGTCATTTATTAAGCTGAAATATGCCTAAATTAGGTTAGAATGGGCCATCTCGGAAGCTGTCTTATATTTAGAACTGGAGCTGGATGCACCGAAGTTATGGAGAGGCCTGGTCCTCTCCATAACTTCTGCGGATCCTCTGCCAGCTTAATAAACGTGCCCGCTGCTCTTAATAAACGTGCCCCTATGTGTATGGCAGCTATTGTTTTGACACTTGCCTACATATGGACTGCTCTATATCGTGCCACTGTTTTGAGTTTTCAGTCCTTTTTAGAATTGTGTGGTACAATCTGAGACTAGCACTAGGTCTATCATTGACTACCTAGATGGCGCTCATTCTGTTCCTATCAGAAGAGTTGGCAGAGGGCTTGGTTCCTGTTATCTCCTTTCTAGGAATAGCAAAGTTCTAACACAAGAGTCATGGTTTTCTAGAACATCTGACAAAATGAGCGTATAGATTCTATCTATTTAGAATTTTTCCCAAATTTCCCGCAAAACTTGGAATCTAACAAATAAAAAAGAGAGAGACCCAGGTATGCAAATTATCTTTCCTTCCAAAAATGAAAAGAACACTAAGCCTAATCTGGTGCCAGCAAATTTAAGATATGCTAATTAGCATATATGTTTCCCAGAAGCATAAGGAAGCATTGGCTGGGCTACAATACTCCTCATGCATACTATGTGGTCTCCCTAATGAGATAATGAGAAGGAGAGCCCCCAAGAGCACCGCCAAAGCTACTTATCTATTCAGGGCAATTTTCTCTTGAGACACTTAGTACTCTTGTCCTTACAGAAGGAGAACTGACTTCCCATGTCTCACTCAGAGAAGAATGAACTCTCTCTTGTATTTGAGAGACAAAATATCCTAGTCCTAGGAGAGCTTAGAGTGTTATATACAAATTTTCAAGGCAATTTGAGCATATTTGATTTGGGTCTGAAGCAAATTGTTTGAAAAATATGTCAAATTGGAGTAAAAAAAAAAGATTTCAAGACATTTTCTCATCCCTAGTAGCAAGGGACTTGGGTGCTGAAGAGCCTGCCAACTGGTGGCTAACAACAGTTGCTTAATGAGTTGCTTTCCAATTTGCAGGGCAGTGTGGAGCAAGTCCTATCTGGGTAAGAGCTGGACCTCCATGTAGGGGTACACGCTGCAGCGATATATTTTTATGTAATTCCTACTATTCTCTGCTGCAAGATGCAACATGCACATCACATAACAGTCTACGCAAGACCTCAGTGTCATTCAGTCTACATTAGTCCACCAGCGCATCTCCTTGTGGCTGCACACAGAACTTCTGCTCTGCAGCACATACACAAGGCAGCTCCTACACACTTATTTCCTCCTTTTCCCACCTAAGATTACTTTTGTTTTGTTTCTCCCTACACAACAATGCCACAGCACAATGCTGAATGCCATCACATTGCCCCCACATCAGCACTGAGCCCTGCATGGGCCAACGCTGATGCTTGATTCTTTCTCCTGCAGGCTTTAGGCCAGGAAACTATGGAAGTCATTTATCAAACTGGTGTAAAGTAGAACTGGCTTGGTTGCCCATAGCAACCAATCAGATTCCACCTTTAATTTAGGACAGCTCATTTGGAAAATGAAAGGAGGAATCTGGTTGCTATGGGCAATTAAGCCAGTTCTACTTTACACCAGTTTGATAAATGACCCCATATGTTTTTTGGTGGACAGGGAGACTGGCAGGGTTTGGCATTACAGCAGATGTTGTAAACACAGGGGGTAAAACAAGCGTACTGTAGGAGAAGGAACAACCACACGGAGCAGCAAATGTGGACACATCCACAAGAGCAACAAAACTAAAGAGGAGAACATAAAAATACTTCAAAGGAAATGTGTGACCAAAAATGTTTTCTGCCATTTAAAACCAGATACCAACACATATGCCTATGATCTGTTTTTATTTTCAGATTTTTTTATTCTGTTTCCTGAACATGATTATGAGGACGGCCATCTTGCCTGACCTCATACCTCCCAACTGTCCCGGATCCAGCGGGACAATCCCGGATTTCAGTGGCTGTCCCGCGGTCCTGCTTTCTGGCGGCTTTCTCTACCTGTAATGATGAAGCAAGAGCCGCCCGTCGGCTCTCTGCTTCATCATTTCTTCCACCCCCCCTGCCGGAGCTCTACACTGCAGGTCTAGGTAGCGGACGGGACTGGTGGCGTGGTGGGGGTGTGGCCAGCCGGGAGCTGCTGTCCTGCAGTTGGTGTTGCTGCTGGGGAACGAGGTAAATATGTGGAGTTTATTTTTTTATTTTTACTGCCTGTGAAGGGGACACTTTACTGGGCATATTACTATCAGGGAGCATTTTACTGGGCATATTACTAGAAAACCAAACAACAAGCACCATGTAACAAAAAATGATGTGTGGAAACATATCTACAGAACCAAATTACAAGCACCATACATGTAATACAAAAACATTTTTATTGTGTCACATTTGAGGACAAACCTCACATAAATAACAAAAGTGATAAAAAGTCAATGCAGAGAGGTACTGAGAGAGTGATACCCCCCAACCACCAGGTCCCCATATATGTCTCACTTATACCATTATTATACCATGTATGTCTCACCCACCATTATCGGTGCCCTGTCCATCAGTACATGGTGCCACAGTACCTTGCCCAATATTCTATCATAGCATTATACATGTCAATATGGTAAAGAATCACTAGGCCAGGCTGTCACCACTCTGAATCCAAAAGAGATCTAAATTGCCTACCTGGTAGGAGCCAAGAGGCATACAAAATATACAATATATGACTGGCACTGAAATAGGTAAGACATACAGACCGAGAGCTGGGGGGGGGGGGGGCATAACAACCCCGACGTACGTTTCACCGTACTTCCTCTGGGTGCATCACGCCCCCTTAACAGGAACATCCACAGTGAACGCCTCTTTAACAGTGACCTCCACAGTGCCCGCCCCTTTAACAGTGACCTCCACAGCGCCCTGCCCCTTTAATGCTAGGGCTACATGACGACATGTGTCGCAACATTTTGTCCCAACAATTTTTATAATGATAGTCTATGGCAGTGATGGTGAACCTTTTTAAGACCGAGTGCCCAAACTGTAACCCAAAACCCACTTATTTATTGTAAAGTGCCAACACGGCAATTTACCCTGAATACAACAGTCCAATATAGTATATCTTCCATGTACTTTATCATTTAGCTATAATAGCCTGCCTACATTCAATGCACTGCCTGTGCTGTTCATAGTGTGCCCTGCACTGATGAATGGCAGGAAAAGTCTAAGGCCCCTTTCACACGAGCGAGTGTTCCGCGCGGATGCGATGCGGGAGGTGAACTCATTGCACCCGCACTGAATACTGACCCATTCATTTCTATGGGGCTGTGCACACGAGCGGTGATTTTCACGCATCACTTTTGCGTTGCGTGAAAATCGCAGCATGCTCCTCTTTGTGAGTTTTTCATGTAACGCAGGCCCCATAGAAATGAATGGGGTTGCGTGAAAATCGCAAGCATCCGAAAGCAAGTGCGGATGCGGTGCGATTTTCACGCACGGTTGCTAGGAGACGATCGGGATGGAGACCCGAACCTTATTATTTTCCCTTATAACATGGTTATAAGGGAAAATAATAGCATTCTGAATACAGAATGCTAAGTAAAACAGGGCTGGAGGGGGTTAAAAAAAATAAAAAATCATTTAACTCACCTTAATCCACTTGCTCGCGATGCCGGGCATCTCCGTCTGACTCTTTTACTGTATAGGACCTTCGGAGAGCATTAACTATAGTTTAAGGACCTGGGATGACGTCACTCTGGTCATCACATGGTACGTCACATGATCTTTTACCATGGTGATTCACCATGGTAAAAGATCATGTGACGTACCATGTGATGACCAGAGTGACGTCATCCCAGGTCCTTAAACTATAGTTAATGCTCTCCACAGGTCCTATACAGTAAAAGAGTCAGACGGAGATGCCCGGCATCGCGAGCAAGTGGATTAAGGTGAGTTAAATGATTTTTTATTTTTTTTAACCCCCTCCAGCCCTGTTTTACTTAGCATTCTGTATTCGGAATGCTATTATTTTCCCTTATAACCATGTTATAAGGGAAAATAATACTATTTACAGAACACCGATCCCAAGCCCGAACTTCTGTGAAGAAGTTCGGGTTTGGGTACCAAACACGCGCAATTTTTCTCACGCGAGTGCAAAACGCATTACAATGTTTTGCACTCGCGCGGAAAAATCGCGGGTGTTCCCGCAACGCACCCGCACATTTTTCCGCAACGCCCGTGTGAAAGAGGCCTAAGGCCCCTTTCACACGAACGAGTTTTCCGCGCAGGTGCAATGCGTGACGTGAACGCATAGCACCCGCACTGAATCCTGACCCATTCATTTCAATGGGTCTGTGTACATGAGCGTTGTTTTTCACGCATCAGTTCTGCTTTGCGTGAAAATCGCAGCATGTTCTATATTCTGTGTTTTTCACGCAGCCCTGGCCCCATAGAAGTGAATAGGGCTGCGTGAAAAACGCATTGCATCCGCAAACAAGTGCGGGTGCGATGCGTTTTTCACTGATGGTTGCTAAGAGATGTTTGTAAACCTTCAGTTTTTTATCACGCGCGTGAAAAACGCATCAAAACGCATTGCACCCACGCGGAAAAAACTGAACGCAATCGCAGACAAAACTGACTGAACTTGCTTGCAAAATAGTGTGAGTTTCACTGAACGCACCCTGAACGCATCCGGCCCAAAAACATGACGCCCGTGTGAAAGAGGCCTTAGGCATATTGGTACACCATAGACTTTTTCCATGGTGTGGGTGCCCACAGAGAGGGCTCTGAGTGCCACCTCTGGCACCCGTGCCATAGGTTCGCCAACACTGGTCTATGGTGTTGCACTGCGACATGTCGCATGCTGCGACTGCGACACGACAGTTGCAAAAAATCCATCCAAGATGGATTTTTCTGCGACTGTTTCATCGTAGTCGCAGCATGTGACATGTCGCAGTGCAACACCATAGACTATCATTATAAAAATAAAATTGTTGTGCAACATTGGTGCGACAGCAATGTCGCGCGACACATGTAGCAGTGTAGTTGTGCACTATGTTGTTGCGCGACTTATTGTCATCGTTGTGGAAACCTGGAGTAAAACTGTGTGTATGTGGAGACTAAGGGCCTGCAAGCTTCTATTGGCTGATAAGGGACATGTGACCGTGTGTATGGCAGTTGGGATATGAGGAGAAAGACTTGCAGGCTTGTATTGGCTAATGCAGGAAATTTTTGGGGAATATCTCAGGAACGGTATGTTCTAGAGAGCTATGACCCCAATAAGATTTCTTTCCAGGTAGCAAGGGATGTGTATACCAAGTTTCATTGAAATCAATGGTTGTGTTTTTGAGTGATCGCGGAACATACATACATATATACATACACAAACATATACAGTAAGGTCCATAAATATTGGGACATCAACACAATTCTAACATTTTTGGCTCTATACACCACCACAATGGATTTGAAATGAAACCAACAAGATGTGCTTTAACTGCAGATGGTCAGCTTTCATTTGAGGGTATTTAGATCCAAATCAGGTGAACGGTGTAGGAATTACAACAGTTTGCATATGTGCCTCCCACTTGTTACAGGACCAAAAGTAATGGGACAATTGGCTTCTCAGCTGTTCCATGGCCAGGTGTGTGTTTTTCCCTCATTATCCCAATTACAATGAACAGATAAAAGGTCCAGAGTTAATTTCAAGTGTGCTATTTGCATTTGGAATCTGTTGCTGTCAACTCTCAAGATGAGATCCAAAAAGCTGTCACTATCAGTGAAGCAAGCCATCATTAGGCTGATAAAACAAAACAAACCCATCAGAGAGATAGCAAAAACATTAGGCATGGCCAAAACAACTGTTTGGAACATTCTTAAAAAGAAGGAACGCACCGATGAGCTCAGCAACACCAAAAGACCCAAAAGACCACAGAAAACAACTGTGGTGGATGACCGAAGAATTCTTTCCCTGGTGAAGAAAACACCCTTCACAACAGTTGGCCAGATCAAGAACACTCTCCAGGAGGTAGGTGTATGTGTGACAAAGTCAACAATCAAGAGAAGACTTCACCAGAGTCAATACAGAGGGTTCCCTACAAGATTTAAACCATTGGTGAACCTCAAAAACAGGAAGGCCAGATTAGAGTTTGCCAAACGACATCTAAAAAAGCCTTCACAGTTCTGGAACAACATCCTATGGACATATGAGACCAAGATCAACTTGTACCAGAGTGATGGGAAGAGAAGAGTATGGAAAAGGAAAGGAACTGCTCATGATCCTAAGCATACCACCTCATCAGTGAAGCATGGTGGTGGTAGTGTCATGGCGAGGGCATGTATGACTGCCAATGGAACTGGTTCTCTTGTATTTATTGATGATGTGACTGCTGACAAAAGCAGCAGGATGAATTCTGAAGTGTTTCGGGCAATATTATCTGCTCATATTCAGCCAAATGCTTCAGAACTCATTGGACGGCGCTTCACAGTGCAGATGGACAATGACCCAAAGCATACTGCAAAAGCAATAAGGGAAAGAAGTGGAATGTTATGCAATGGCCAAGTCAATCACCTGACCTGAATCCGATTGAGCATGCATATTACTTGCTGAAGATAAAACTGAAGGGAAAATGCCCCAAGAACAAGCAGGAACTGTAGACAGTTGCAGTAGAGGCCTGGCAGAGCATCACCAGGGATGAAACCCAGCGTCTGGTGATGTCTATGCGTTCCGGACTTCAGGCTGTAATTGACTGCAAAGGATTTGCAACCAAGTATTAAAAAGTGAAAGTTTGATGTATGATTATAATTCTGTTCCATTACTTTTGGCCCCTTAACAAGTGGGAGGCACATATGCAAAGTGTTGTAATTCCTACACCGTTCACCTGATTTGGATGTAAATACCCTCAAATTAAACCGGACAGTCTGCAGTTTAAAGCACATCTTGTTCATTTCATTTCAAATCCAATGTGGTGGTGTATAGAGCCAAAAATGTTAGAATTGTGTCGATGTCCCAATATTTATGGACCTGACTGTATACGTCCTTCTTTATATACATAGATTAGGGATTTAATATCTCATTACAATAATGATATGTCTATAAGTGAGACACACATGGGGACCTAGTGATTGGGGGGTTTCACTCTCTCAGTACCTCTCTGCATTGACTTTTATTACTTTTGTTATTTATGTGATGTATGTCCTCAAATGTGACACAATAAAGATGTTTTTGTATTCCATGTGTGGTGCTTGTAATTTGGTTCTGGGCATATTACTATGAGGGTGCACTTTACTTGGCATATTACTGTCAGAGGACACATATCTGGGCATACCTACTGTGAGGGAGAACATATCTGGACATAGGTACTGTGAGGGGGCACCTATCTGGCCATAACTACTGTGAGGGGGCACCTATCTGGCCATAGCTACTGAGAGGGGGCACCTATCTGGCCATAACTTCTGTGAGGTGGCACATAACCGAGCATAACTACTGTGAGGGGGCACATATCTGAGCATCGCTACTGTGAGGGGGCACAATGTGGGCATAACTACTGTGAGGGGGCACATATCGGCGCATAACTACTGTGTGGGGGCTCATACAGTTCTGATCAAAAGTTTAAGACCACTTGAAAAATGGCAAAAAATCATATTTAGCATGGCTGGATCTTAACAAGGTTCCAAGTAGAGCTTCAACATGCAACAAGAAGAAATGGGAGTGAGACAAAACATTTTTTGAGCATTCAATTTAATGAAAACAACGAATAAACTGAAACAGGCTGTTTCTCAGCTGATCAAAAGTTTAGGACCACACCTCCAAAAAACAAACAAAAAAAACCCCAAAACAGAAATCCAACTTCCAAACATGAACTCAGTAATCAGTAGCTCCGCCGTTATTGTTTATCACTTCCAAAATTTGTTTCGGCATGCTTGATGCAAGCGTTTTCATGAGGTGAGAGGGAACATTTCTCCAAGTGGTGAAGACGGCCGCACGAAGGCCATCTACTGTCTGGAACTGTTGTCCATTTTTGTAAACTTCCCTTGCCATCCATCCCCAAAGGTTCTCAATTGGATTTAGATCAGGGGAACACGCAGGTTGGGCCAAAAGAGTGATGTTATTCTCCTGGAAGAAGTCCCTTGTCCTGCGGGCATTGTGTACTGTAGCGTTGTCCTGTTGACAAACCCAGTTGTTACCACACAGACGAGGGTCCTCAGTCATGAGGAATGCTCTCTGCAACATCTGGACATAACCAGCGGCCGTTTAACGCCCCTGCACTTCCTGAAGCTCCATTGTTCCACTGAAGGAAAAAGCACCCCAGACCATTATGGTGCCCCCTCCACTGTGGCACGTGGAAAACATCTTAGGTGGGATCTGCTTGTCATGCCAGTAACGTTGGAAACCATCAGGACCATCAAGGTTACATTTTTTCTCATCAGAGAATAAGACTTTCTTCCACCTTTGAATGTCCCATGTTTGGTGCTCTCTTGAAAAGTCCAAACGAGCAGTTCTGTGGCGTTCAAGGAGACGAGGTCTTTGAAGACGTTTTTTGTTTTTGGAGCCCTTCAGTCTCAGATGCCGTCTGAAGGTTATGGGGCTGCAGTCAGCACTAATAAGGGCCTTAATTTGGGTTGAGGATCGTCCAGTGTCTTGACGGACAACCAATTGGATCCTCCGGCTTAGTGCTGATAACATTTTTTTGGGTCTTCCACTTGACTTTTTTGTTCTATAACCCTCAGGATCATTTAAGAATTTAAGAAATTCCAAATGACTGTCTTACTGCGTCCCACCTCAGCAGCGATGGCGAGCTGTGAGAGACCCTGCTTATGCAGTTCAACAACCTGACCACGTTCAAAAAGGGAGAGTTTTTTTGCCTTTGCCAGAAAATGACAATAATGACAATAAATCCACATCTTTGCACAGATTTGGCCTTTTAAAGGCATGTGGTCCTAAACTTTTGATCAGCTGAAAAACAGCCTGTTTCAGTTTATTCGTTGTTTTCATTAAAGTAAATGCTCAAAAAATGTTTTGTCTCACTCCCATTTCTTCTTGTTGCATGTTGAAGCTCTACTTGGAACCTTGTTAAGATCCAGCCATGCTAAATATGATTTTTTGCCATTTTTCAAGTGGTCTTAAACTTTTGATCAGGACTGTATGTGAGCTTTGCTACTGTGAGGGTGCACATATCTGGCCATTACTACTGTGAGGGGGCACATATATGGGCATCGCTACTAGTGATGAGCGGCACGGGCAATATTCAAATTTGCGATATTTAATGAACATTTGGGCGAATATTCGTCATATATTCGCAAATTCGAGTATTCCTGATTATTTTCTTGATTGTGAAAATCGGCAATGTAATGCGCGCGCAATACAGGCGTGGGTCACTGTTGCTACATTTTTCAAGCTGCTAGAAGTTTCCTGAGACTGGAGAAAATGGTTGGCACGGCAGAACATTACAATAGCTTTATATGCAGATAGAGTGCTCCAATATATTTGTGATTGCGCAAATCGGCAATTAATGATGCGCATATTTTTGTGCATTACATGCAACTTCACATTTTAGCAGGTCTGACTACATATTACTGATTGGTGCATTAAGTATTGTTGTGAACTTGTAAGGGTCAGCCCATAGAATGACCAAGTTACATTGAAGTGCTAGTGATAATGTTTTACACAGACTGTGATGTAAGCAGTTGAAGCCATGCTGTGGGAGAATCAGACTGTGTTTGCCCGCCATGACGATGACTTTGGCTGCACAGATACTGTCACGCATAAGATACTGACGGGGGACTCTCCTCCAATTCAGGAGAGATATCGTCAGATTCCGCCCAAGTTGTACCAGGAAGTGAAGACATTGTTGAAACAGATGATAGATTCCGGAGTGGTGCAGGGTAACCAGAGCCCTTGGGCAGCCCCAGTGGTGCTTGTCAAGAAGAAGGATGGCACTATTTGATTTTGTGTGGATTACCGGCGGTCGAATGCGTGCACCGCGTGAGACTCGTACCCTCTGCCTCGCATCGTGGAGTCTCTGACGGCTCTAGGACGGGCAAAATACTTCTCCACCCTGGATCTAGCAAGCGGGTACTGGCAGGTACCGGTGGCAGAGCAGGACAGGGTGGAGACAGCATTCATACTCCCCATGGGACTATTTGAATTCAACAGGATGCCATTCGGGTACCTTCCAGCAGCTGATGGAGAGATGTCTGGGAGACCTGAATTTTGAAGCCACTCTGATATACCTGAACAATATCATTGTGTACTCCGCTACTTTTCAAGAAGACCTGAATTGACTAGGGCAGGTACTCGAGCGACTGCAATCCCATGACCTGAAGGTAAAGCCAGGGAAGTGTCATCTCTTCAAGAGGCAGATCAAGTACTTGGCCATACGGTGTCCCAAGACGGAGTGCTGCCATCCCAAGACAAAGTGGCTGCAATACGAGAATGGCTAGTGCCCAGAACGCTGCCGGAGTTGAAGGCCTTCCTTGGACTGACCAGGTACTACCGGCGGTTCATCAAAGACTACGCAAAGATAGCGGGTCCTCTGAATCAGTTGTTGAGAGGAATTGCTGGGAGACCGAAGGGGAAAAGTGTTCCCTGGGGACAGAAGCAGGAGGCGGCCTTCCAGGCCCTGAAAGAAGCCCTGACATCGGCCCCCATCTTGGCTTATGCTGACTTCGACAAACTGTTCCTCTTATCTACTGATGGAAGTCTCTACGGACTCGGGGCAGTCCTGTAGCAGGTACAAGATAGACATGAAAGAGTTATCGCCTAAGCCAGTAGGTCCTTGCAGGATATGGAGTGATACCCCCACAACTACAGTTCTTTTCGGCTGGAAATCCTTGCCCTGGTTTGGGCCATGACTGAGAAGTTTGCGGGATATCTGACAGGGCCTAAGATCTTTGTACGGACTGACAACAACCCCCTGGCCCATCTGGACACTGCCAAGCTGGGAGCCCTGGAGCAACTGTGGGCAGCTCGCCATGCAAAATATGATTTCTCGATTCGCTACCACTCCGCTACAGAGAACACTAATGCCGACGGTCTGTCGAGGGTCACTTTTGAAACTCCGGTAGGGAATCTCGATGAAAAAAAAGAAGAGGATGAAACTAAGGACTTCCGCAAGTTCGCAACTCCAGCAGTCGCGGCACAGACAAGTGGGAAGGCCCAGTGCTCTACCCAAGACATTAGGGAGAACTAATGAAGAATGTGGCCGAATACAAGATGAAGACGTTGGACTGCGACAGATGAAAGGCTGGGTAACCCAGCCAAGGAAACCCAGCAGTGAAGAAAGGACTGACCTTGATGCCGAGATGAAGTCTATTCTACATCAATGGGACAGACTGGAAGTTCACGGAGCTGTTTTGTACCGCAAGTGGCAGCAACCTGCTGATCTAGTGGCGAGGTGGCAGGTAGTAATTCACAGAAGCGCGACATGTGAGATAGTCAAAGAGGCTCATGAATTTGGAGCTTACTTCGGGCCAGTCAAGACCTATTAGTGGCTGCAGCGTTATGTATATTGTCCGCGACTGTAGGCCATGGTTGAGGATGTTTGCCGACAGTGTCGAGTGTGTGAACTCACTAAAAGCACGGAACAGAGGGCACCCCTACAGGCCATACAGACAAAAGAACCGCTGGAAGTATTAATGATAGACTATCTCCTCGTGGGACAATCAGCCAGAGGCCTACAGTACTGCCTGGTCATGATTGACCACTTCTCCAAGTTTGCAGTGGTCACCCCAACTCGGGACCAGACGCCTGAGTCCACAGCTCGTGCTGTCTGTCAAGACTTCATCCGGGTCTACTGGTGTCCGAAGCGGATTAACTCAGATCAACGAGTGTGTTTTCAGGGGAAAGTGATGGAGGAGCTACACCGACTGTATGCATTGAAAAATCAAGGACAACCCCATATCATCCCCAAGGGAATGGGGCTTGTGAGCGCTTTAACCGGACACTGCTTCAAATGCTGAGGATGCTAGAGGAAGACAAGAACACCCACTGGCCTGACTATCTGCCTGAATTGGTCTGAGCTTACAATAATCGGGTCCACACCACCACCGGTTATACCCCATACATGTTACTGTTCGGAAGAGCTGGTCGGGAATTTGTTGAATTGAATCTAGAACAACCAGAGGACCTAAAAGAAAGATCGACCATCTCATGGGTAAAAGAACACAGTCAGCGGCTCCAGACCATCTGCCGGTTAGCAAGTCAGCGGTTGCAAGAGAAAACACATACTGACCGTCCTCCAATCCAGGAGGTTCCGTTGCAGCCTGTGAACTAGGTACTGTTGCAAGAGAAACTTCCCAGAGGCAAGTTGAGCGAGCTGGTCCGGTCTACGAAGTACGAGTTGAAAATGAGGAGTTTTCCTCAAGGACTCTACATAGGAATATGCTACGGCCATGCCAGTCTGAAGATCCCACACCTGCTCAGAGGACACCTCCTTCTGTCCCGTCCTCAGGACTTATTATCCCCGATGAAAACGATAGTGAAGACTGGTGGACCATTCCTAACACTGAGGAAAGTAATCAGGCCACAGGTGATGAAGCTCCTGCCACAGAACCAGTACCGGCTCGCAGTGAGGAGGAACCCTCGACCATATCCGAATCTCCTATTGTAGTGGATGAATCCAGGTTGGCAGCTCCCAGTGGGGAGAGTCAGGTCTTAACAGATAGTCAAGACCTCTGGAGATCCAGTAGGCTTACTGCAGGGGTTCCACCAAACAGGTATGCTGCCGATCAGTTCATTTGGTCCACCTGTATGTATTGTGGACAGCCCCTAGAATGACCAAGTTACATTGAATTGCTAGTGATAATGTTTTACACAGACTGTGATGACTTCTTTCAGCCACAAGAGGCCACTGTGTCTTTGAGTAAGAAAGAAATGAAATTGTTTGTTCCAGAGGATGTAGGAGGAGTTTCAAGTTCCCGAGTTTGGTCTGGTGTGTGTCTTTCTGGTTGATGGTGAGCTGAGAGTCTGGCTGCAGTTGGACAGAGCCACAGAGACTAAAAAGTGATTCTGAGAAGAGTGATACCGTCCAATTCAGAGACTTGTGACAGGACACAGGGACTGGCTAACTTACTATAGGTTAGCGGGACCATGGCATAGGATGGGGGACTCCTGGCAGAGCTGAACTGATGTGGATTCCTGTACCTGCAATCTAGAGAGAGAGGAAAAGACAACGCGCTAGGACAAGCAAGCAACTGTATCAGGAGCCAGACGACACCTGCCCCCACGTACCAGACCAAGACAAGCAGCTACCTCGTGGGAGAATGTGATATGACTGATACAGTCCTGATCAAAAGTTTAAGACCACTTGAAAAATGGCAAAAAATCATATTTAGCAAGGCTGGATCTAAACAAGGTTCCAAGTAGAGCTTCAACATGCAACAAGAAGTAATGGGAGTGAGACAAAACATTTTTTGAACATTCAATTTAATGAAAACAAAGAATAAACTGAAACAGGCTGTTTTTCAGCTGATCCAAAGTTTAGGACCACACCTCCAAAAGAAAACTAAACACCCCCAAACCAGAAATCCAACTTCCAAACGTGAACCCAGTAATGAGTAGCTCCGCCGTTATTGTTTATCACTTCAAAAATTTGTTTTGGTGCGCTTGATGCAAGCGTTTCCATGAGGTGAGTGGGAACATTTCTCCAAGTGGTGAAGACAGCCGCATGAAGGCCATCTACTGTCTGGAACTGTTGTCCATTTTTGTAAACTTCCCTTGCCATCAATCCCCAAAGATTCTCAATTGGATTTAGATCAGGGGAACACGCAGGATGGGCCAAAAGAGTGATGTTATTCTCCTAGAAGAAGTCCCGTCCTGCGGGCATTGTGTACTGTAGCGTTGTCCTGCTGAAAAACCCAGTCGTTAACACACAGACGAGGGCCCTCAGTCATGCGGAATGCTCTCTGCAACATCTGGACATAGCCAGCGGCCGTTTGACGCCCCTGAACTTCCTGAAGCTCCATTGTTTCACTGAAGGAAAAAGCACCCCCACTGTGGCACGTAGAAAACATCTCAGGTGGGATCTGCTTGTCATGCCAGTAACATTGGAAACCATCAGGACCATCAAGGTTAAATTTTTTCTCATCAGAGAATATAACTTTATTCCACCTTTGAATGTCCCATGTTTGGTGCTCCCTTGCAAAGTCCAAACGAGCAGTTCTGTGGCGTTCAAGGAGACGAGGTCTTTGAAGAAGTTTTTTGTTTTTGAAGCCCTTCAGTCTCAGATGCCGTCTGATGGTTATGGGGCTGCAGTCAGCACCAGTAAAGGCCTTAATTTGGGTCGAGGATCGTCCAGTGTCTTGACGGACAGCCAATTGGATACTCCGGCTCAGTGCTGATGAAATTTTTTTGGGTCTTCCACTTGACTTTTTTGCTCCATAACCCTCAGGATCATTTAAGAAATTCCAAATGACTGTCTTACTGCGTCCCACCTCAGCAGCGATGGCGCGCTGTGAGAGACCCTGCTTATGCAGTTCAACAACCCAACCACTTTCAAAAAGGGAGAGTTTTTTCGCCTTTGCCATCAGAACGTGTGACTACCTGACAGAAAATGACAATGAATCCACATCTTTGCACAGATTTGGCCTTTTAAAGGCATGTGGTCCTAAAATTTGGATCAGCTGAAAAACAGCCTGTTTCAGTTTAATCGTTATTTTAAATTTTTCAATTAATTGAATGCTCGAAAAATGTTTTGTCTCACTCTCATTTCTTCTTGTTGCATGTTGAAGCTCTACTTGAAACCTTGTTAAGATCCAGCCATGCTAAATATAATTTTTTAAACTTTTGATCAGGACTGTATCTGCCCAGCTACCTACAGAACTGTGAGTGTGCACCGGTGCTAACCTGCGATAGGGCATAGAGCAGGAATCTTTAGTCAGAGCGTTGTAGAAACGTGCCCTGAGTAGCAGGGCTCAGACAGGAAAATATCAGAGGAGAGTAGCCTGTATTTTTATGTGGAGCGCATTTAGTATATCACGGATCAGTTACCCATCCTGTAAATTTGTGTAAACTTATTAACATTGTTCCTGTCATTTGTCGATTGCTCCCGTGGTGCATCGGCACAAAACTGTTAAACCGATTTTCCGGCCGTTATATGTTATTTAATAAAGCCAGTATCTGCCTCAGCCTCCTTGTCTGCTGTACTGTATTTGAATGTATCTAATGTAATTAGCTGGCCATAACTACTGTGAGGGTGCACATATCTGGCCATAACTACTGTGATGGGCACATATCTGGCCATAACTACTGTGAGAGGGCACATATCTGGCCATAACTACTGTGAGGGTGCACATATCTGGCCATAACTACTGTGAGGGGGCACATATCTGACCATAACTACTGTGAGGGGGCACAATGTGGACATTACTGTGAGGGGGCACATATCGGAGATTAACTACTGGTCAAAACTATTGTGAAGGGGGCACATATCTGGACATAACTACTGTGAAGGGGGCACAATACTGGCATAACTACTGTGCGGTGGCATAAAGGAGGAATAATTGCTATGTGTGGACTGGGTGGGATTAGGTGTTTACTTATGTTTTGGGCAGAGTTAGAGGCATGGCCTAGTGCTAAAAAAAATTGCCGCCTTCTTTTAAAAAGTTGTGAGGTATGTGACCTGTTCTTAACAGCATTTAAACAGCTTTAAAAAGAAAATCCTTAACGGCAGCCCCATAAGCCATATACACAATGGTCAGGAGAGGACCTCATTGACTTCTATGGTAGAGTCTTCTAGGCCTGCTCTGTGACCTGTGCAGAGATCATTGTACAAGGAAAGACTAGATAAGCTTTGACAATCACCTATTGTGAATGGTGGATCCTGTCTTATCCGTCATTATAATCCTGCCTGTAATGATATCACCTCTGTGTATAGATTAGCAGATAACTGCAGTAAAGTGATCTGTACAGACCAAGAAGTGACTCCTATTTTTATTCTTAGTGGCCAGTGCGAAAACTGCAGGATTTTATGTTTTTTGTTTAAACGAGCAAAAATGTCCTCCTGATCTCTTTATTCTTTAATAAAAAAAAAAAAAAAAGTTGGGGGGCATACTGTAGGTTTGTGGTTTCTAGTCTCCAGTTCTTACAGCCAGTTACTAGTGTTAAGCGAATCGACTATCCAAATTTCACAATAAATTTGATTCGCCATGAAGCCGAATTTCCTCGTGCTTTGTGGTAACGAATTGATTTTATCCGAAGTGAAAAAGACAAAAAAAAATCATACGTACCTCATCCATTTGCTCCCAATGGGCTGTCCGCTGCCATCTTGCTTGAAGATCTTGCACAAAATCCCATGCATGGTGATGTATGACATCACTACGCCGGTCGACGTGATGGTGTCATCACAGGCCGTGCAAGATTTTGCGCCAGATCTTCAATCAAGAGATGGCGGTGGCCGGCCCATCGCGAACAAAGGGAGGAGGTAAGTATTTTTTTTTTTTTTTCAGAACAGCTGATCAGCAGGTATGCGGAGTGTCAGACCCTGGGAGATCAGATATTGATGCCCTCTTTGGAGGACAGTCCATCAGTATTCAAATCCATGAAAACCCCTATAAGGGAGGAATTGCTGAGATTTGTTGGTGTATTTTTACATTTATTCTTCCTTTAATTCTTCCTCTTGAGAATATTTCTTCCGACCCAGAAGGCGGCTATTATATAATTCACGTTTGTTTACTGCATGCTACGTTACAGGAAGCTCAGAACAAAGCATTCTAGAATTCTGTCATCAATCACGTCTTGTTTAGAAGCACGGAAAGACCTCATACCGCGTTAGTTAATGTAACATAGAGCTAAGTACACTCCTTTGTTGGGCTAAGTGATTGCGACGTGGAACAGCTCTGGAAATCCAACAAAAGGAGCAGCAAAATTATTCCTCTGTAATCCTTAAATGAGCTCAAGTGCATTATTGGAAGTTATGTAATTGAAAATACATTTAAACCAAGCACATTACAGGTACTGGAAAAAACGATGTCAAAACAAAGTCACATTCTTCGACTTATGCTGGATAATATCAGGGGAGTCTGTACGAGGGTTGAAATAGCCCTTTCCCCTCTTACAAGAAGCAATATATCCTGTACCGCTAGCACTTTTGCTGTGGGTTATGTTTGACCTTGTTGCGGTGGCCACTTCACCTGACTTATAAACTGTTGGACAGTTATGTGGCTATAACATGTTAAAGGGTGTCTATCAGCAGTATTGACCATGCTAAACTGCTGACAGCAATAGTTAGGGGCTGCAGAGAGCAGTTACAAACACATCCTTTGTGGATCTTTTATTATCAGGAGCAGTGTGAATATGAATATTTATTCTGCTAGGCTCTGCTCCTGCACGTGCCCTGGAGCAGACTTTCACTGTGACGTGCTCTCTGCACTGTGCTCCTTCACAGCCCCTCCTCTCTGCTATAAGTGACAGCTGTACATTGCGAAGAGCACACAGCACTTCACAGTAAGGTTTCACCTCTAGTGCATTTGCAGGAGCAGAACCTGGCAGAATAAAAGAATTGATAGCCCCACTGGAGAGGAGGAGGAAAGAAGGGACAAGGGGACATGACGGAAACTTAAAATATGTTAAAGGTTTAAAGAGGTTATCCAAGCCTATTAAATGCCCCCCATATGCTCGGGCCCCTCACAATGAATATACTTACCTGGCTCCCCGCTACCTGCGCTGCTCCTGGTCCCTATATTGCCGTTGCTGCTTCTCCCTTGCGCAGATGAAAACATCCCGTGTCTGTGGGGAGCAGCCAATGGCAGGTGGGGACGAGGACAAGCCTCCCTAGCGTCACCTGCGATGCTAGGGAGGCTCGTCCCCGTCGCCGCCTGCCATTGGCTGCACCCCCCTGACACCGGATGTTTTCATCCTCGCACAGGGAGAAGCAGCAGTACGGGGACCAGGAGCGGCGCAGGGAGCGGGGAGCCAGGTAAGTATATTCATTGTGAGGGGCATGGGCATATGGGGGGCATTTAATAGTCTTGGATAACCCCTTTAAATAAGGGTTAGGAGGAAAGTGTTTTTAAATAAGAAACTGAATGCAACAACAAGGGGCACAATATGAAATTACTGTAGTTTTGGAAGATAAAGATAAATACAGAAACAGCAGATAATAACTACAAATTTCCTACCTGTCTTGTAGACGAAATAATGAGAAAGGAAAGTTTATTAATGAGGAAGAATCCATGAATGCCTCCAATCATCGCCATTATCTTCCACAAAAATTGCTTCTCCTGTAAATAAAGTTCTCCATCTTTTCCATGATGGTCATGGGAAATATTCTCATGAATACCCAAAACCTGTTGAAGAAGGTTGAAAAAACAAAATGAAAAAACAAAAAAACAAAACCCTACTCGTATGATCATCATAGTCTATGCTGGCTCTCGAACTGTCTGAGAACTTCTGACTGCAGGGCATCCAGATGCTCAGGGTTTAACTTAGTTAGGAGTGGGGGAAACTCCACATTGGCTGGGAGTGACGATCACATGTCACATTGGGAACATAGTTATGAGGCTCATTTCTCCTCCTCTTCCTCTTTGACCACTCCCAGCCAAAGAGACAACAGCTCCTGTTGCGTCCAGTATTAGGCTTAGGCTAGGATAGGCAAATAAAAAGGACTTCCACCCCCATTGCCTTTAAACGGAATGTGTAGTCAGAAAATGTCCTATTGTTTAAATCATGTTTTTATTATTTTAAAGAATATTTTCATGTTTGAAGAATTTTTTTATATAACTTTGATGATTTTATTTTGTATTTTCCATGTAAATATCTATATTTAAACAAAAACAATAAAACCCTGCCATTTTCACACTGGCCAATAAGAATAACAATAGGCTCCACTTCTTGGTCTGTACAGATCACTTTACTGCAGGTATCTGCTTATCTGTCATTCTAATCCTGCCTGTAATGATATCACCTCTGTGTATTGATAAGACCGGATCCACCAATAGGTGATTGTCATAGTTTATCTATTCTTTCCATGTACAATGACATCTGCAGAAGTCACAGAGCGTGACCATTGTGTCTATGGTCCATGGGGCTGCCTTAAAGCAATTTTCTTAATGCTTTCTAAATGCTGTTAATAACAGCTCAGGCAAGATGGTCGCCCCCATAATCATGTTCAGCAGCAGCATCTTCATCTTCCTCACAGAATTCTACTCCATACCCAAACAGGCCAGCAGGTTGGCTAGGTGGTTTGGTAGGAGGCAAACTACAGCACCTTAAGTTACTGACAACATGCCACTCTCTCACTACAGACACTGCCATGGCATCACTTGGCCAGGAGAAGGGGAACCCTCCAATGCTGGACAGCACTGAGGAATTTTTTGATGCAGATTTTGTTCCTGGAACTCCTCCAAAGGTCTGTTCAGAGGTCCCAATCTATGGTAGAGCTAGGGGCAGCAGTTCCATTGAAGGTGGTTCCCGTCATAGTCGATACTGTACACCATCATCATCGAGCATGGATGGCAGGTATCGGAGTAGACATAGCTCATATTAGTGGTTGCGCAGCCACAGCAGATCATCTTACAGACGTCCTTCACATCACAGCTACAGAGACAGCCAGTCCCGTGGTTCACACAGGAGTCATGTAGAATCATATTATAGCAATCAGTTCATCATAGTCAGCACTCCAGGCATACACAGCAGAGACAAAAGTATAGGAGTAAATCTGACAGCTGAGCAGGGGTTCTTCAGTCTTGATGCCCTCTGCTTGTGGCTACAAGTGCTCCCTTGCAGTATTTTATTCCAGTCCCTGATGCCTCTCCAGCACCTCTATGTGGTGAGTTAGCCTGCTAACACCCTTGGGGTGATGCTACTTTGGATAGAGGTGATGAAATGCTGGATATTTTAAAAACTATGGGGGTCATCTATTAAGACCGGCTTTTTGGGTGCCAGCCTAAATAACTGCTTGCATTGGTGGTGTATCCACCAAAGTTATGAAGAGGTGCTGGCCTAAATGTAAGCTTCCTTTCTGGCTTACATTTAGACCATTTTCTATGCCTAAAACAGGCGTAGAAAATGATGAATGAGACGGGCCCGTCCCCTTCCCCGCCCAAGCCACAACCACTTTTTTAGACCTGGCGTGAGTGGGAAAAAGTCGCAGAGCCTTTGTGCCGCAATCTGTGCCAGAAATACGCCTAATATAGGCGGATTTCTAGATAATTAATGAACCACTATGTTGGCAAATTGGAAAAACACCCCTTTTTGCCGAGGTGTGGCTTCCACACAGCCTGTTGGTTTTAATAAACAGTTGGGCTTAATTTTTAGAGAATCTTATTTTTGTTACACCTTTAGGGACACATGTTGCGCAAGATATGAGAGAAAAAAATAATTAAAGGTGAATTCATGGATATGTGGGCTTTGGTTTCTCCAGAACGACTGTCACCAAAGAAAAACGTTTTGACAAATAAGAAGACAAGAAGTCAAAAGTAGCCAAAACATTTGGGAACTGGCTTCAAGCCTTCACTGTTTTAGCTAGTATTATTCGTCAACATCATCCAGAAGAATCCACTGAGCTATTTACTTATTTGAATACTATATATTCTGAGTATAAGTTGCATGGTGGTGCTACCTGGTGGAGGTATGATAGGGAGTACAAGTGACGGTTGGTCTTCCCAGTTGAAAGATGTATGGATCTAACTCATGTTGTCTCAAAAGATGTTGTTACCTTTTCCAGCTGTCACTGCCGCGGTCATATTTCAGTTTGTGAAAGTAAATCCCGGCAACTGCTTGGATATGCTGAGTCTTCTTCTTTTTATACACCTGTTGAGAGTTGTTATTTCTTATAAAATAAGAAATAAAAAGATGAGGACTCAGCATGACTAAGCAGTTCCCGGGATTTACTTTCACTTTTGTCCTCGTGGAGTTCCACTCCTCCCCGCAGCAACGCTGACCTTTAGCAGCTAGCGCTGGCTGGATTTGCCTATATTTCAGTTTGTGGCAGAGGATCGTAGACCGGGAGCTTGTTGGCTCTTTAGCATGGGGCAATGTCGTATCTTTACCTCATACAAGCTCCGGCATAAGTGTTCCCTTTGTGGGGACTCGCACTCAGATGCTTTTAAACTGGGAAAATTCCCTCTTAGACATCAGTTTCTAGGGCAGTGAACATCCTAAAAATGAGACAGTGTCTCGACAAGAACCCTAGGAGGCATAAGGCCTCATGTTGAACAGCTTTCTGTCTTGTTTACCTTTGATTTAAATTAGTAAGAAAGCACCCTGAGGTGGCACAAAAATAGTAGACAAGGAGGGGGCATTGAGCCATTTCACTTATATCACCTGTCTTTTCCTTCTGGTGACTCTGTCAAAGATGGTATACCACAGGAGGAGTCAGCATTATCTTATATGTCTTTTGCTAGAGCATTACAGTTTATTGTGAAAGCCGACCCTAAAGCTTGACTTGCAAAATTGGATACAGAATCAGTGTTCTCACTCCTCTAGGTTCCTGTGGACTGCTTTCACCTCCTTGGTTGCCAACGGTTTTTATTATATAGATATATTGCTCAATATCATGATGTTAGTTCAAGATTTTTTAGGGCTTTCTGTAGTGGGTTGTTAAATTGCAAACTGGAAATTTTTTTTAATTTATTTTATTTTGGATGACTTTTTGTTTATTGGCCCTGATGGTTCTGATATTTGCACTTAAACATTTTCATCTTTACGTTACTTCATTGCTTTATTTGGTGTACCTCTGGCCAAAGGTAAAACAGAAGGTCTGAAATGTAGACTTTCCTTTTTAGGCATCATTATAGATACTGAAAGAATATTGATCAGCATTCTGCAGCGAACCCCTATGGGAGCCAGTGTAGAGGATGGGAGTGGTAGTGGCCCTGATGCAGTGTAGTTGTGTCACAGTGTCCTACAGTACCCCAGGCCATTGCTGCCGTAAAAGTGTAACAGTGAAGAATGAGGCCAGAATTGAATGTAATAAAATCCTGTTACTAAGTGCAATGTAGAACTTGAAAATACAAACAGTAGCAGCAGGCTTTAGTGCAATTCTCTTCTGGCACCAGCTGATGGCAGATGGAATGGCTGCAGTTCTGCATTTAGATACAGCTGACCTATTGGTTGGTGATGATGGTGTCTTTAGCCCATATTCCCTCACCTCACAGCAGTGTCTGGAGAAGCGATTTCGCAGTTCACTCTGCTGTCTCTGAGTCCTCATTTAAATTCTGGGGAGTTGGTGCTCTAGGAGCTGCTTTCTCATTCTCTGACAGGAGAGGGTCCTCACTCTTTCCCTCCACCTAACTCTCACCCAAAAGAATGTCCAATCACACTAGACTTTCCCCTCCTGGAATGAAGTCAGAACAGTCCACTCAGTCCCAGGAGGGATGAACAGGGTGGTTAAGCCATGTTATTACAATTACATTGGACCCGCTCGCACGTGTTGAGACTTAAACGGTATATTTTCAATTGGTCAGAGACCACTAATTGTCTCTAGATTGACACGTGCTCTGGGTTAACAGTATTAAAATTTAACGTTTATTAGGTACCCATAGAATAATATCTAGAACTCACACATTAAAATTGTCAGTGGTGCCTGTCTTATTGCACTGTTCTATGGTATAATTGTACTGTTAGGCCACTAGGGGGCACTAGAACTCTTTTCTCCAGTGCTACCTGGGGTCAGATTTTACTAGTGGTCACAGTTATTTATATTGCGCACTGTTAGTTCCACAGTGCGCTCCTTTAACTAAGAGCGTCCTCCCTGGGCACTAAGTACTGACATACATATCATACGTATTGGCTTGACATGGCACTTCACTGCCTAAAATAACATATACAACACTCTGCCCCCCGACATGTTTCGCCAAGCTCCCTTGGCGTCTTCAGGGGAATGGGCAGTCGTTAAGCCATGTTACACCCAGTCGCTGCCACCAATACCTCCTATTGCTGGACAAAATAAAACATATGAAATGAGGTAAATAGAGAGCATAATAGTAATACCCCCAACTCTGGGGTATTACACTTCCTGCTTATAGCTTATTGCAATAGTTTAGGTTATTTAAAGATCATGCTTCGTTAATTACAATCGCATGTGTAGTGTACGGGGACTGTAATGCCCGTCACTACAAAAGTGTCACTTGGTGTGCTGTCGTCCCTCCTTTATTATGGGGAAGTTGGTATATGTCATTTTTATAAATTGTCATGTAATGCAATGCTATGTATTTCCCTGTTACTGTGACACTTGCATGTACAGGCCTGCTAGGGGTGTCATTCCAGCTTCTAGTCACTAGAGGGAGCTAGAGAGCCCTAGTTTATATAAGGCCCAGTCAGGGAAGCAAAGGGGAGTCTAGTCTAAGTGTCTGTCTAAAGCTGCAGCCTGTAGTCTGAAGCTGGAGCTTAGACTATGTCAGAGACAAGTCCAGGCTTGAAGCCTGCGGACCTGGAGAGGGTATTGCAGTCCCTGTAACCGGGTTCCGAATCCAAGGAGAAGGTTCCCCTCCTGAATATATATATATGCAGAAGCAGGAAGACCACTGTTCAGAAACTTCTAGAGCCTGAGGAAGCTGAGAGGGAGACAGAGGCAAAGCGCAGAGAAGCAAGAGGTACTCAAGATAACAGAGGAGGTACTTTATAAAGCTAAAACCAAGGATATACGCCAGAGTTAAGGTATTGGGCCTTGGAGAAGATTTGCTATGTTCCAGGATCAGTCAGAGATAGAGTGCAAGCTCCTGTACTGCAAGTCCTGTGTGTTTAACACTCTGTAGTCACCTTGCTCAATGTGTATTGCCTGCATCAACCGTATTGAAAAATCAACTGTATGCAAAGGAACTGTGCTTCCGTTAATGTCTCTATGAAAACTACTAAAGTTGGAGTTCTGTTTTAACATCACGGTGTTCCTCATTTATTCCTGCTATCAGCAAACGGCGTGCCACCGTTTAATTGGCACTGGCGTCACGAACATTTTCTACCATCACCTGCCCTTGCAGAGAGTCAGCCGCCTCAGGTTAGTGTCATTGCACTACTACACCCAGGAACTCTATTACACACAACTTGAGTACGCTGCACATGTTTTTTCATGTCGGCTAGCAATGTGCATGTCAGGTGTGAAAAAGCCACACCATTTTATTCGAAAATTTGGAAGGACGACTTGCTTATGTGGCATTCGTTCCTTGGTTCTTATGATGAGATATCTTGTTTTCCTGAGGGTGAATTAAGTAAAGAGGATTTGCAGCTTTTCACAGATGCTGCTGGTACACAGGGATATAGTGCGGTTTTCAGAAATCACTGTTCAGCTGCCGCATGGCGAAATGATTAGATCAGCAAAAGTCTAAGAACCTCATGCTGTTGGAGCTTTTTCCTACAGTCATAGTGGTGGAATTATACGGTCATTACATGAGAAAAAGGAAAAATATGTTTTGGTCAGACAATGAGGATGCTGTATTAATTAACAACTTGACATCTCATTTAGGCAGCATTCACATCTGTGCTGCAAAATCCGGCAGTTTGTTCCGGCGAAGGCTATACTGGACATCACTGTGCATTGCCAGATCCCCATTCTCTATAATGGGATCTGGCCGCATATATGCTGGCTTTCAGACGGACAAAAAATTCTTCTGTAGTATTTATTGTCTGGCCGCTTTCCAGCATACACTGACGAGCAAAAGGGTAACAATGCATTAAACTTTTGACTTTCAGGCTCCACATCTCACCATCCACTACAGCTCCAAATGTGAGACTACCATTATTTTATAGACAATCATCTTGGCTATCTCATACATAAATTAGACTTGCAGCTATTTAGCATATGAGAAGTTATGCAGATTGTTGTCATGTAACTGCTTTGTTACTGATTTTCTCTTGGTGCTGGAACAATCTTTTTCTTCTTGTATACTACAAATTACAACCTGTTCTCACATTCCCTAATAGCTCAGTGTGTTATTAGGTTGATTTCCAAGTAAAAGATCACTGGTTTGAATTGAGGAGCAGCCATGAAGAAGAGGAAAAGAGAAACAGCATCATCCAGCCCATCGATAGTGGTATCTCGGCCCAAAAAATTGCCAAACTACATCATGCGAGTAGAGTTGAGCGGACACCTGGATGTTCGGGTTCGGCAGGTTCGGCCGAACTTGAAAAAAAAGTTCGGGTTCGGGACCCGAACTTGACCCCAAACCCGAACCCCATTGAAGTCAATGGGGACCCGAACTTTTGGGCACTAAAATGGCTCTAAAATAGTCCTAGAAAGGGCTAGAGGGCTGCTTAAGAGCATGACAACTGTTCTGCAAACAAATGTGGATAGGTAAAATGACTTAAAATAACATAAAATACAGAAAAATTAACAATCTGGATCTAGGAGTAGGAGGTTGAGGAGGCGGTGGATGGGTGGATGTGGCGGTGTAGGTTGACGTGGCGGTGTAGGTGGAAGCGGCGGTGAAGGAGAAATAGGTAGCCAACACTGATTTGTGTTATTTTTTATTTTTAAATATTGGGACATATAACAAAATAAAACAAAGAATAAGTGCACTTGAGTACAAGAATGGATGGTTGAGGCTGGTATAAATGTCTATTCTGCACAAGGTACGGACAAGTCCTGTGGGATCCATGCCTGGTTCATTTTAATAAACGTAAGCTTGTCCACATTGGCTGCGGCCTGTGATGCTCTCTGCCGTACTAAACACACGTTTACACTATACACTGGCTGCAGGGCAGGTCAGCACCTCCAAGGCTGACAAAGCTTTTCCACATTTTGGCCATGCTAACCCTGCCTTCTCAGGTGCTAGTGGTGCCCCAGCTGCGTTGGCGACCTCTTCCTCCTCCTCTGCCTTCGCCTTGTGCTTCCACTGTGCCCCCGCTGTCAGGTGGGAATGCCATCAGCAGCGTTCGCTTGTAGTCGCGCATCTTCCGATCAGTAACAGATGTTTTCACTAAATTTAGTTCCCTGTCAGCAATGCAGAGCAGGGGTTCATTCACGGCAAAAGGGGGTTCATGTCACCCAGCAATACACTGCGTGCAGAATTATTAGGCAAATGAGTATTTTGACCACATCATCCTCTTTATGCATGTTGTCTTACTCCAAGCTGTATAGGCTCGAAAGCCTACTACCAATTAAGCATATTAGGTGATGTGCATCTCTGTAATGAGAAGGGGTGTGGTCTAATGACATCAACACCCTATATTAGGTGTGCATAATTATTAGGCAACTTCCTTTCCTTTGGCAAAATGGGTCAAAAGAAGGACTTGACAGGCTCAGAAAAGTCAAAAATAGTGAGATATCTTGCAGAGGGATGCAGCACTCTTAAAATTACAAAGCTTCTGAAGCGTGATCATCGAACAATCAAGCGTTTCATTCAAAATAGTCAACAGGGTCGCAAGAAGCGTGTGGAAAAACCAAGGCGCAAAATAACTGCCCATGAACTGAGAAAAGTCAAGCGTGCAGCTGCCAAGATGCCACTTGCCACCAGTTTGGCCATATTTCAGAGCTGCAACATCACTGGAGTGCCCAAAAGCACAGGGTGTGCAATACTCAGAGACATGGCCAAGGTAAGAAAGGCTGAAAGACGACCACCACTGAACAAGACACAAAAGCTCAAACATCAAAACTGGGCAAAGAAATATCTCAAGACTGATTTTTCTAAGGTTTTATGGACTGATGAAATGAGAGTGAGTCTTGATGGGCCAGATGGATGGGCCAGATGGTAAAGGGCAGAGAGCTCCAGTCCGACTCAGACGCCAGCAAGGTGGAGGTGGAGTACTGGTTTGGGCTGGTATCATCAAAGATAAGCTTGTGGGGCCTTTTCGGGTTGAGGATGGAGTCAAGCTCAACTCCCAGTCCTACTGCGAGTTTCTGGAAGACACCTTCTTCAAGCAGTGGTACAGGAAGAAGTCTGCATCCTTCAAGAAAAACATGATTTTCATGCAGGACAATGCTCCATCACACGCGTCCAAGTACTCCACAGCGTGGCTGGCAAGAAAGGGTATAAAAGAAGAAAATCTAATGACATGGCCTCCTTGTTCACCTGATCTGAACCCCATTGAGAACCTGTGGTCCATCATCAAATGTGAGATTTACAAGGAGGGAAAACAGTACACCTCTCTGAACAGTGTCTGGGAGGCTGTGGTTGCTGCTGCACGCAATGTTGATGGTGAACTGATCAAAACACTGACAGAATCCATGGATGGCAGGCTTTTGAGTGTCCTTGCAAAGAAAGGTGGCTATATTGGTCACTGATTTGTTTTTGTTTTGTTTTTGAATGTCAGAAATGTATATTTGTGAATGTTGAGATGTTATATTGGTTTCACTGGTAAAAATAAATAATTGAAATGGGTATATATTTGTTTTTTGTTAAGTTGCCTAATAATTATGCACAGTAATAGTCACCTGCACACACAGATATCCCCCTAAAATAGCTAAAACTAAAAACAAACTAAAAACTACTTCCAAAAATATTCAGCTTTGATATTAATAAGTTTTTTGGGTTCATTGAGAACATGGTTGTTGTTCAATAATAAAATTAATCCTCAAAAATACAACTTGCCTAATAATTCTGCACTCCCTGTAGAACAGAGGATTTTAAGAGATTTAGGCCCCTGTCAGCAATGCAGAGCAGGGGTTCATTCACGGCAAAAGGGGGATCATGTCACCCAGCAATAGAACAGAGGATTTTGAGAGATTTAGGCCCCTGTCAGCAATGCAGAGCAGGGGTTCATTCACGGCAAAAGGGGGTTCATGTCACCCAGCAATAGAACAGAAGATTTTGAGAGATGTAGTTCCCTGTCACCCAGGCACAGCAGGGGTTCAATCACGGCAAAAGGGGGTGCATGTCACCCAGCAATAGAACAGACGATTTTGAGAGATTTAGGCCCTTGTCACCCAGGCACAGCAGGGGTTCATTCATGGCAAAAGGAGGTTCTTGTCACCCAGCAATACAACAGAGGATTTTGAGAGATTTAGGCCCCTGTCACCCAGGCACAGCAGGGGTTTGTATACGCCAAAAATGGTAAAATGTCACCCGACAGTTGAAAATAAGATTTTTTTCAATTTAGGGCACTAAAATTGGCACTTTTTTAAATTAAAATGGCTCTAAAATAGTCCTTGAAAAAGCTAGAGGGATGTAAAAGGCAGTAAAATGTGCTTAAGAGCATGGCAACTGCTCTTCAAACAAATGTGGATAGGAAAATAACTTAAAATGAAATAAAATAACTAAAAATTACAAATCATTAACCTGCAACTCAGAGAAGGAGGTGGATATGGAGTCGGAGATTGAGGAGGCGGTGAATGTGGTGTTGTAGGTGGAGGCAGCAATGGAGGAGGACGAGGTAGCCAACAATGTTTTTTTTTATTTTTTATTGGGGTAGGTAGCCCCCAAAATATTGGGACAAATAAAAAAAAAAGAAAACAAAGAATCATTGCACTTGACTTGAGTACAAGAATGTATGTTTGATGGTGGCATAAATGTCTATTCTGCACAAGGTACAGACAAGTCTTGTGGGATCCAAGCCTGGTTCATTTTAATGAACGTGAGCTTGTCCACGTTGGCTGTTGGCTTCACAATTTGGAGACCCAGAAGTTTAATGGGGCAGAACCATCAGTCGTCTGCACAGGTACTGTTCCACCATGTTGTTCAAATGCTGCCTCCTGGTAACACGCTCCATATCAACAGTTGGGGCCGGTTGTTGCGGCGAGGTGACAAAGCTTTTCCACTTGTCGGCCATGCTAACCCTGCCTTCTGAGGTGCTGGCGCTGACACAGCTGCATTGGCGACCTCTTCCTCCTCCCCTGCCTTCGCCTTGTGCTTCCACTTGTCCCCTGGCGTCAGTCGGGAATTCTCTCAGGAGCGCGTCTACCAGCGTGCGCCTGTAGTCGCGCATCTTCCGATCACGCTCCAGAGAGGGAATTAAGGACGGCACATTGTTTTTGTAATGGGGATCCAGCAGGGTGGCCACCCAGTAGTCAGCACACGTTAAAATGTGGGCAACTCTGCAGTGGTTGCGCAGGCACTGCAGCATGTAGTCTCTTATGTGTGCCAGGCTGCCCAGAGGTAAGGACAAGCTGTCCTCTGTGTGAGGCGTATCGTCTGCGTCCTCCGTATCCCCCCAGCCACGCACCAGTGATGGGCCCGAGCTGCGTTAGATGCCACCCCGCTGTGAACATGCTTCATCCCCATCCTCCTCCTCCTCATCCTCCTCCTCCTCCTCGTCCTCCAGTAGTGGGCCCTGGCTGGCCAAATTTGTACCTGGCCTCTGCTGTTGCAAAAATCCTCTTTCTGAGCCACTTCTAAAAGACTGGCCTGAAAGTGTCAGAGATGACCCCTCTTCCTCCTCCTCGTCCTGGGCCACATCCTCTTCCATCATCGCCCTAAGTGTTTTCTCAAGGAGACATAGAAGTGGTATTGTAACGCTGATAACGGTGTCATCGCCACTGGCCATGTTGGTGGAGTACTTGAAACAGCGCAACAGGGCACACAGGTCTCGCATGGAGGCCCAGTCATTGGTGGTGAAGTGGTGCTGTTCCGCAGTGCGACTCACCCGTGCTTGCTGCAGCTGAAACTCCACTATGGCCTGCTGCTGCTCGCACAGTCTCTCCAGCATGTGCAAGGTGGAGTTCCACCTGGTAGGCACGTCGCATATGAGGCGGTGAGCGGGAAGGCCGAAGTTATGCTGAAGAGCAGACAGCCGAGCGGCGGCAGGATGAGAACGCCGGAAGCGCACACAGACGGCCCGCACTTTATGCAGCAGCTCTGACATGTCGGGGTAGTTGTGAATGAATTTCTGCACCACCAAATTCAGCACATGCGCCAGGCAAGGGATGTGCGTCAAACTAGCTAGTCCCAGAGCTGCAACGAGATTTCGCCCATTATCGCACACCACCAGGCCGGGCTTGAGGCTCACTGGCAGCAACCACTCGTCAGTCTGTTGTTCTATACCCCGCCACAACTCCTGCGCGGTGTGGGGCCTGTCCCCCAAACACATTAGTTTCAGAACGGCCTGCTGATATTTACCCCTGGCTGTGCTGAAGTTGGTGGTGAAGGTCTGTCGCTGACCGGATGAGGAGGTGGTAGAAGAGGAGGAGGAAGCCGAGTAGGAAGAGTAGGCGGAGGAGGAGAAGGACGTGAGCCAAACAGCTCTCCACCTGGGGCCCAGCCGCCACTACATTTACCCAGTGTGCAGTTAGGGAGATATAGCGTCCCTGGCCATGCTTACTGGTCCACGTATCTGTGGTTAGGTGGACCTTACCACAGATGGCGTTGCGCAGTGCACACTTGATTTCATCCGATACTTGGTTGTGCAGGGAGGGCACGGCTCTCCTGGAGAAGTAGTGGCGGCTGGGAACGACGTACTGTGGGACAGCAAGCGACATGAGCTGTTTGAAGCTGTCCGTCTCCACCAGCCTAATTGACAGCATTTCAAAGGCCAGTAGTTTAGAAATGCTGGCATTCAGGGCCAGGGATCGAGGGTGGCTAGGTGGGAATTTACGGTTTCTCTCAAAGGTTTGTGAGATGGAGAGCTGAACGCTTCCGTGTGACATGGTGGAGATGCTTGGTGACGGAGGTGGTGTTGTTGGTGGCACATCCTCTGTTTGCTGGGCGGCAGGTGCCAACGTTCCTCCAGAGGCGGAGGAAGAGGCTGAGGCAGCAGCAGAAGAGGGAGCAGGAGGGGCCTTATTAGATGTTTGCCTCATAGTTACCGTTCACAAAGCAAAGTAAAAAGTGGTTAAGTCTGTTAAAAATAATTAACCGCCAATAAAAACCCTGATGTAGGGTATTGCACTCAATTTTTTTTTTTAAAACTCTATATGACAGCGGTATTTGTGGCCTAAATGTGACAGTCACCTATGCAAGTGTAATCACAGATGTGCAGTATATTAAAAAAAGTTATTTTTTTCTCACCACAGTATCCTAAAAGCCTTATTTGTGGCCTAAATGTGACAGTCACATATGCAAGTGTAATCCCAGATGTGCAGTATATCAGAGGCTATTTTCACCCCAGTAACCAAAAAGCCGTATTTCTGGCCTAAATGTGACAGTCACTTATGCACGTCTAATCCCAGATGTGCACTATATTTAACAGATGTATTTTTTTAACCCCAGTAAGCAAAAAGCTGTATTTCTGGACTTGCAGATAGCCTGTGCTGGTGCACTATCGTTGCATAAAATGGCTGCTGATCATGTATTGATATTGACTAACTGAAGAAAAAAAAGTTCATTTTCAGCAGTAGTTGGCTCAGGGCAGGCTTAAAAAAATTGTGCACTGCACCCACAAAACACTTTTACTGTGGATCGCTGAGTACATAAACCAGTTCTTGATAAGATTTCTCCCTGATCTCTCCCTCACAGCAGCTGCAGCCTCTCCCTACACTAATCCGAGCAGAGTGACAGGCGGCGCTACGTGACTCCAGCTTAAATAGAGGCTGGGTCACATCCTGCAGTTGGCCACATGCTCTGATAGGAGTGCTTTAGCGCTGCCCTAGCCATTTTACTGGCTAGGGCAGCGCTAAAGCCTGCCCATCAGTGCCAGTGACGTCACGGGGCTTCCTGGCGGCCCCATGGAAAGCCTGGTTTGTCACAGGAACTTTTGAAAAAGCCTTTGCCTTGCGCGATTTAGCACAGGGCAAAGGAGAGCATCGGAGCATGAACTGCCCTGATGCTCAAGTCAGGGGGGCTGCCTGGGTGAAAATAGAGGCATGTCAGGGTTCAGCTCTAAACCCGGACAACCCCTTTAAGAAGCCTCAACTTCAATATCGTCATAAGAAGTGTTGGCTTGAGTTTGCATGTATGAACAGTGGACAGTAAGAAGACTGGAAACAGGTGATTTGGAGTAATGAGACAAAAATCAATAGACTGGGCTCTGATGGGTGCAAATGGGTCTGGAACAAACAATGGAAAAGGGGAATAACGGATGGACGACAGAGTGTTCCAGCAGGACAACGACCCAAACCATACATATAGATTGGCGAAGAAATGGTTCAATGACAATGAACTAACAAAAAAATTAAAATTAAAATTTGGAATTTTAGGAGCAAAACAGTAACAATACAGTTACATGAGAAGAATCTGCAGAACTAATCATAGCAAGTCCAATTTATGAATAAGATAGCCAAGTTGATTGTCTATAAAATTATGGTAGTCTCACGTTCAAAACTGCAATGGATGGTGAGATATGGAGCCTGAAAGTCAAAAGTTCAAAACATTGTTACCCTTTTTCTCGTCAATGTATATGCCGGATGCAGTTACCGGAACAAAGTGCAGATGTGAACCTGGCCTTACTATCGGTATTATCCTTGCTTAGACATTTGGTGCTAAAATGCTTGTCCTAAAATCTTGTTTTTAAGGCTCGTCATATTTCAGGTAACTGCAATTTAATGTCTCCAGTGGTATCCTTTTAGGGAACATCTCCTGTCCAAGTGGCTGCAGGGCTTCCACTGCCTGCCATGTGTGTGGGACCTGCTGGTGAACATCTAATGCCTTTGCTCCGTAATGTGGTGACTTCAGCAATGCAGACCAGCCATGGTAAAGCCTGGTTACTGTGGTTGTCTGATACAGATGAAAATATGGTTCTTCCTGCTGAATACTGTAGACAACTTACTTTCTTGAACCAGTCTTGTTTACGTGAAAGGGGATTTTCTTCAGCGATAGTGCAAAAATACCTGGCTGGGGTGTCTTTTGCATTAAAGTTAACTGTTTTACATGGTATTACCAAAGAATGTGTGTATACATTGCTTTTAAATTGCTGGAAAAAGGGGTTAAGTCAGTCAACTCTTGTAGTCCTGTATCCTTCTCATTATTGTGTCGCCTTTTCAAAGCACTACCGGCAGTATGTTCCAACTACAAAGCAAAATTTTTGATTGTTGCTTTCGTTCTGGCATTTTTCTGTGCTTTACGTATAGGTGAATTGGTTTCACCGTCTTGTTCATCGCCGGATGCTGTACAGTTGTTCGGAGATTCAGTTAAAGTACAGATTCAGTGTTCAAAAACAGATGTTAATAGCAAGGGCGAGTGGTTAGTGGTCTTTAGGATTGGCAGCATTTTTTTTTTGTCTGGTATGAATGATGAAATCATATGCATTGGCTAGATCATCTTGCCTCTGTTTCTTGTTCATAAAGATGGATTGACCTTGGCTAGATATCAGTTTGTGTCGTGTTTAAACAATGCATTGAGTTTACGGGTCTGTGTCTGTCAGAATTTGGCACTCACTCATTCTGTATAGGTGCAGCCATGGTTGCAGACACTACCAGTCTTTCAGATGATCAAGAATTGGTGGATGGAGGTCTATTTTTTGACAGTACATATACCCTAATTTACTAACTTGTTAATAGGCTTATCTTTTACAGGTTATAGAAGACTGGCTGTATGGCTCATAGGCCATTTTAATTGGGCGGTACAAAAAGATCTTACCGCCTGGGTGGTCTGGAAACCGTTTTCATAAATGTTGATGTATCCTGGAAAGGGTTGTGTGGTTTAAGGCTAGTGTAGTGCCCTGGAGCAGGGATACTTTGAAGTCTGAACATTTGTGGACATTTGCCTATTTCCCCTATACAAAGTTATAAACTTCTTACTTTTTTAACTTTAAAGGGTTAACTTGTATTGACTTATACTGTTTAATACCGTGTTACTGCATTTTGTATATATGTTGTTATATACAGTATATCCTTTTCATTTGCACTGTATTTGCGAGGCTCTGTGGAAACGGTTAATGAATACTGGGAGACTTTTGGGACTTTAAATGAGAAGCTGGTAATTTTCCACAGCTACTATAGGGTTTAAAAAATAGCATGTTTTGGAGGGGATAAGCGAGATATTGTTTACCACCAAAACCAGACAGATTGACCTTTTGAATGTCTGGTTTAGCTCTATTGTTATGTCTGAAAACCTGTTTGTGTCTGGAAAAACTGGTGTGTCTTTGCCATTGAATATCATTAAAGCTCTAATGTTAGTCTATGACAGACGGTAGTTGTAACAATTTATCTGTTTGTGCTTAGTTTCTCCATTCCAACCCTCCCACTAGAAGGTTCTAGTTCAGCCAGAAACTGTATATAAGTAAAGCAGTCAGAGCCACTAGTGTTCTGCCATTAGGGAACAGTTCTTAGAAGAGTAGACTCTGACACACTATTGAGTGATCATAAGAAGATGCTGAGACAGGGATACTCTGCCGCAGATCCTGGACCACCAGCCTTTGGCCATGGTACCAGCCTTCTGAGAGAAAGAGAGAGAGGGACAGCTAGCTCAGGCCTTTCCTCAGCATCAAACCCTTCTTCTGCCAGGGAGAAGATGGAGAAGCCAGCACTATGCCTCGCCTGTATTGTTTTGCACCTGAATTCCGACAGTAAAGAAGCACACTGGTTTACTCCAGACCCTGACTCTCTGGACTTATTTCCCATTGGGGTGCACCATACCTTACCATCCCTTCTGGAGAGAAGCAATACGTGGTGACGCCTCAACGGTGTCTGGGGGACCCAGCATAACATTGGGGCCACGCCAAACCCGACCATTGCACTAGTTTTACGTTTTCAGCACAGCATAATAATTATAATGGGGTTCAGTGAAAGAACTTAGAAGCCATAAATGGCTGGAAGTTCTCCCAGAAGTGGTTGCAGTCAGCAGACTATCACAAGCGTCTACGGTACTAGTGATACACGCTGATTGCAATGACCTATGTACTAATTTTTAAGTTGATTTTCATTATTCGATTGGACTTTCATCGTTTTTCTACCCTCTTTACCAAACTATTTGTCATATGGTCTGAAGTAGTTCCTTGTGTTTTGTGGAGTAGGGCACATAATGATGAGGCCATTGAGCGGGCCTGCCACCTCTTTAATATATGGGTTTCTAGGCATGTCCAGTCTCCCAGAGGGGTGGTCATACTTCATAAGCAGCTTGAAAAGGATAATAGGCGCCTTATGGTACAAGATGGAGTTCACTTTAATGAAATAGGATTGGCCGTATTCTTGTCAGGTTTACACAAACCCAACAAGAAGGTACTTTTCATATTGCTGGGCGTGGATGCCAAATCTCAGGGTAGATATACACCTGGCTCTGGATGGTGGCGTGGTTGGATCTTGCCCATGTGGTATACAAGAGAAGAGGAAGTCATCTGACATAACTAGGACATGCCCATGGTGGTGGGGCATGCAAAGTGATCTCCAGTGATGTTGCTGTTATGACATTTAATAGGACAAGGTCTCCATATTTCAATAAAGCCGTGGCACTCCAAATGTTCCTCTCTGTGCCTTATTTGGGGGTTGCATTAATTTCAAGGGGAGTTCCCATAGCGTGGAACAGGTTTGCTAGTCCCCGCAGTCTCTTTCACCCTGAAGGAGAGAGATCATCTAAAAGAATCTTCTGATTTGTCATTGATATAGTAGTGTAGCAGTTTTACATGATGTTGATCTAATGGTTCCTGATCAATAATATCAGTTTACAATATTTTATATAAAATTTCAGTGTACATTTACATAACAGATATGTTTTTAAGTTATACTTTACAACTCTTATGAAACCTCCGGGAGGCTCCCAGAGAAAGGAGAGACCTACTGAACAGTTGGCAAATGCAAGGGGCACAGCATGGAGGGCTGCTTTCTACTGGGGCCATACAAAAGTGGACATGGGCTGAAAAAATAGATATGTCCACACACCCTCCAAAAAAAAAAGAAATTGCTGCTAGTCAACTTAAAAAAGTTACCAAATACTGTATGTTTTAAATGATTTAATTAATGGGAGCCTACAGGCTTCTGAGATATGAATTTGGAAGTGATGCTATTTTATAGATGTAAGTGGCATTGAATGGGTTTTGGTACCTCATCATATTTTGAAGGGGTTGTCTGGTTTCGGGGGAATCTCCCGTTTCTGATCCGTTTTTCCCAACCATTCTCTGTTGACCCGACTGCTGCAGTGACATCATGTCGAGAACACCTGACTGCTGCAGCCAATCACTGGCCTCAGAGATGCACTAATTGAGGCCAGTGATTGGCTGCATGTGTTGTTGATGGTGGGACATCTCCGCTGTAGTCAGTTCAAGAGAGCCCAGCCTGGACACTCAGAGCAGCAGCACCAGTGTTGTTTGACCTCTTTCTGAAACTTAACAACCCCTCTAAATTCAAAGGTGTACATAAGCTCATAAGATCTGCCTTACTCACATACCAATTATACTTTAGATACCTTTGTCTAACCATTTACTGTAATTGTGACAACCTACAACATCCTTAAGAAAATGACACTGAAGTTGTCAGAGCCCCCACCGTGATCAGCCTCAATTTCTTCTTCTATACTGAAAATCTCACCCCGTGTCTTCTCTATTGTAACCGTTTTCTTTCTGGTAACCCTTGTTTTCCCACTAAACCAGCAGTAATATGATCATAAAATACAAAAAAAAGTTAGCACCTCCTAACAAAGTGAAATAAATGAGCAGCTCCAAATCTGCTGTGACTGCAATGCAAAAGCAAACACAAAGATGAAGGAGCATCCTTTTATAGATGAGCAGCTATTAAGAGCCCATTAGCGGCTATTATAAAATATGGAAATAAACTTTTTACCTGAGGAATCAGATGCAGCAAGGCATCTCCCAAGAGGGTCCCCACAGCCAGTCCCACGAACAGCTGTAAGATAAGTTTATAGCTCTCTTCACAAGAACTGAATATAATGAGAGTAGCTCCAAACATGGATCCAATTGTCAGAAGTAAAACCGCAATCGTGCTGTATCCATACCCTGTGGAACATTACAGCATTATTAACATGTATCACACAAAAACAGCAAAATAGTGCGATTTAAATGAGACTCACTTTCGAGAGTTGTGGGAGGTGGGAGCTGTGTACTCATGAAGTCTTCTACTGGACATGTGCAGGAGAGAAGCTGATGAATTATTGCCGGACTGATCTGTTTAAATTGTTCCAGGGAGACTGGAGATCGGCTATTTTGTAGAACAATTTTCACAAGTTCGTATGAAGAAAAGCAATGGTGACTCTAAAATAAAGATAATAACAGCTTGAAAAGTCAAACACATTAGGCTACTAATAGCTCTATAGCTACTAGAGAGGGGTTGTTGATCCAGGGAGTTATTCTGATCGCCTGATTGGAGTCGGGAAGGAATTTTTTCCCCCCTTAAGTGGGGAAAATTGGCTTCTACCTCACAGGGATTTTTTTTTTGTCTTCCTCTGGATCAACGTGCAGGATAACAGGCCGAACTGGATGGACAAATGTCTTTTTTTGGCCTTATATAGTATGTTACTATGCACTCACTGACCAAAAAATAATTTAATACCGCACCAAGGAGGAAATGTTGGAATGAAACTTTTTATGTGTGGATGTAATGATGGGATATGGAAGTGATTACAATATTAGAGGGAAAGGAGAAGTTTATTGAGGGAAATTTACAATTTAAAGGAGGCTCTAGGACCCTGTTGGGCCGCCTCTAGCCCGGATACAAGAAGAGGTAAGGCCTCTAGCCTGCATACAAGATGAGATATGTATTGTGAGACATGGAAGCATACATGTTCTGTATGGTATCCTGCTGTACATTTGCCCACAGATGTTACAGTGGAGCCTGTAGATCCTGCACACTCGTAGGTTACTGAAGCTGGCATCCCAGCTGGTCCCATAAATTCTCTATTGGCGATAAATCTGGTGACCAGGCAGCCAAGGAAGTGTAATCTGGTAGAGACATTCCTGAAACCCTTGCAGTGTGGGTGAGTGTTATCCTGTTGAAAAATGCCAGCTGGAAGCCCTACCATGAGAGGCAACACATATGGCTGCAGGATGTCCTACACATATCGCTGAGCTGTTAGTGTCTATCATATCACTACTAGGGGTGACCGACTGCCGTATGTGATGGCTCCACAGATCATCACACCAGCAGTGGGGGCAGTGTATCACTCCACAGCAAAGGCAGGATTGAAAAATTCACCATGAGGCCTCCATACTCAAACACAACCATTGTGGGAAATCAAACAGAAGATAATATTGTTCCAGTCCACTGAAAACAAAGGAGACAGTGACACCACTGCAAACAAAGGTGACAGCGGCTTGCTGGCAATGGCAGGACACATCATGGGCACTGTGACACCAAATTTCCTTCTCTTAAGAATCTGGAAATGGTCTGACCAGAGAAAGGGTGTATAATGAAGGTGTCACCTATGTCTGGATGGTGAACACCGAAACTGTGGGAGCTGCTTGTGCTTGTTGGTGGTTCAAAAGATCCCCTCTACTGGTGGTCTGACTGGGCCATCCTGGGTCTGTCCATCATGTTTGCGTACTCTCACTCTCACTCACTCCTACTCGCACTGCTCCCAACACCTCGTAACAGCTAGGTTAGAAGGGCCTAAATGGTAAGCAGTTCATCGAAATGGCCATCCTGATTCTTTCAGTCCAGTGAGGTTCCCCCCTCAAAGTCAGCTGGGCAAAATGTCTTCAAGCAGTTAACGATCTCTCACCAAGAGGCACACTACCCAAAAGTAGCCTCTGAGAGCCTTTTTAGAGGGCAGTGGGGAAGCATTTTTACACCGTTATGTGGCAAGGCCCAGTGTCTACTCTTACCACATCTAATAATTTACATAACTGCCTCATAACTACGTGCTGAGTTTTACAGCACATTTCTACAGTATATGGGTGCATTATTTTTTTTTTGTCTGATGGGTAATTTCAGATGTTTTTCCATGAAAAATTCTAGCCTATTTTACTCCAAATAGTAATGATTACATATCTATTTAAAGGCCATAGACACCTTTTACATGAAAATAATATATATTTTTTTAATGATAGTAGTTACCCTGAGTAAAACAAAATGCCCTAAGTTTCAATCTGCAATCTTTATTCCTTAAAGGGGTTATCCAACCCCTATAAAGCCCCCAAAATGCAGAGCTCTGACACAGGTTATACTTACCTTGCTCCCCGGCACCCGTGTCGATTCTGTTGCCCACACAGCTGCCGCTGCATCTGCAATGAGCAGGGTTTGGGGTACTGCTGACGCCACTTATGCAGTAGGCCAGGATACGGGTGGATAATAGTTTGTATTTGTTTGTGACGCCAATTGCAGCGTGCACAGGGTACTATCCCAGGGCCCTTCCAAGGTGTTAAAATTCACGTCCCAGACTAGGAATGCCAGAGTGGTGTAGTGGCATATAATGTCTCTATAGGGTGGTGATAATTGTGTCAACGGTGTCTCCTACCTGGGTACGGCTGGGCTCCTGGCTCACTTGCAATAAATTTGAGTGTAGTGATAGTAGGAGTAATAGAGGTATTTTGCAGCAGAAATGATGTCCAGACCTTTAGGTGAAGTTCAAACGTTTCTTTTCTGAAGGTAACTTGTATCCAGGCAGTATATAGCTTTGGTCTCTGGTCCCGGCAGGTTTTAGCAATCATTGGCAGGAATAAAGACTTCTGCACTTTAAATCTGGAGCTTGCAGGATAATTTGTCTGCTTGGTAGCTTTGTACTTGTGGCAGGAACTAATCTTCTGCACTTTTCTGTACCTTCTGCTTTGTGGGGACAGACTAGCTGAGGAGGAATGGCTTCTCCTAGGTTTCTGGACTTATGGACTTAACTCACAGATAGTTTCTCAGTGGATGCTTTGTTCCTGGAACTCTGGAGATTGTCTGCTTTCTTCTCATCCAGCTGGGGCTGCAGGTTTCAGACTGGGAATTTGATCAGGTCTCAGCCGAGACAAGATCCTTGCTGTCGTCCCTATGCAGGGGATCTCCTGAACGCTATCACACAGCCTTCCCCAACAGGGGTGGCTGGCACACTGACCCTAACTTCCTTCTCCACCCATGCTGCAGAATGTAAGAACAGTCCACACCTCCACAGAGGAGGAGCTAAGCTAGAATAATCCATTCCAGCCTAGATATACTAAACTTGGACCTGGCCAATGCATTGCTGCTACCTGCTGGTAAACCTGGAAAATTACAAGAATAATTGAATTTAACATGGTTTTACATGCACATCAGATGACAATGGAAAAGCTCTTAGAAGAATAGTAGCGGGTTAGAGGCGTGTAGTACCACTTGTCCTACCTGGGTACCTAAGATACATGACACCAGGAGTAGGCCATTAGCATTAATCGTCCGCAGAGGCAGTCCGTATAAAGAGAACAGAGCTGTGAAGCAAGGCACACAGAAGTAAGGTGCAACTGATCTGGCTAAGTGCAAAGGTTAAGTGCAATATCACAAAAAGTGCATAAAGGTCACATTGCGGCACCTAGAAAAGAATACACACAATGGGCATATGATACTTGAATGTTGCTTAACCTGTAAACATTAGTGCAAAAGCATAGTGCAATAATATTAGTGCAATCAATACTCAATAATACGCTCAAATATGACTTGAGTCCTTTTACTTGAAGTGCTTTACTATTGGAATCCTCTGGAAACAGATAAAAGTCACTTGTAATCCACGGGAAACAATAGAGTCAATTGTAATCCAATAGGAGGTATATTTGTAATCCAAGGAATGTTATAAAATGTTATATAAAAGCACATATCAAATAGCAGCATGATGAGAACCATAGTTCCATGAGGCTCTCAAGTAACCTGAGAAAGGGGGTAAAACAATGTAAACTTGGATGTAAACGTTATTGAAGATGGGGGGAGTCCTCACAAACCATGTCCATCCTTGTGAAGAACAAACAAGGGCAACACACAGAACAAATGGCCAACAGATCTCCATCCATCAAGTGTAGTTCATGTTGTGGCTCCCAGTAGTCCTTTATTTAAGAGTAAGAAGGGGCATTTGGAGAAGAACTTCGAGATCCTCCTCACTGCTGGAGCTACTAAATCTCATCAGGGGGCGCTCTTGCCTTTGGTAGCTCATCTTAGCAGCTGTAGTGGTGCACCACTGCCCTCTTGTGGTATCCTTGGGATTTGGCTGAGCAGTCAGCCTGGAGAATGCAGCTGCAACATGCTGCAAGCTGGAATCCCTTGCCGGTGCAAAGGTGGACAAAACCTCTGGCTTGAGAGGCTCTGGGAGGCAAACTGGGGGTGCCTGTGGTAGCTTCCAGGGGAGGATGTATGGCTGCACCCTGGGATTGAAGGTCAAGACAGAATTGTTGATCTGGCCCACCTGTAGTGTTGGGGGTGCTGCCAGGTCAGGGATCAGGGGCTCTGGCTCAGGCTGTGCTTGCTCCCTGAATTGCAACTTGCCATCTGGAGTCTCCTGTAGATAACGGACCCTCCCTGCAGAGCCTGGGTCCTCCTGCCAGGTCTCTGGGGTAAATTCAGGGGATAATGGTTTGGCCAACAAAGTCACTCCTGCAGCAAAGGGGCCTTTAAGGGACCGCATTGGGGTATACTCCATCTGGTCGCCCACATACAGGTTGTGGCGGGCCTGAGGCATTAAGGTCCGCTTAACGGAGCGGTGGCCCACAAATAATTCTTCCCCACTATGATTATCTTGCAGGAATCCGACCCCTCTCACTACAGAAAACCATAGGACAGTCCCGGTGCGCTGGACGAGTTTGGGATCGCCGGGCCAAGGGTCATCCAGGACTTGCTTGACCCACTCTTCCACTGCGGTCTTGTACTCCCGTTGGCTTTGGGCATGACCGGTTATTTCGAGAGGGACCTCGGGGTTAAGGTGGCTTGGCTTGAGGCTGTCTTTTCTGGGCGGCGGAGTGGAAATCCCTGCCGCCTACGCCGCACCAGCGGGCGTGCGGAACGGGGCCTCTCTGCGCCTAGTAGTAGTGACGGGGACCACCGGGCGCGGTGCTGGGGCAGCGATGGGCTGGACCGGGGCCTCAGGGAGTGGGACTGCTTCTATCTGTTGTTGCGGCCAGGTGGCCGGTTCCGGTGCCTCCTGCTGGTGCGCGGGGACCTCTGTGGTAAGTAGCGTAGTTGCGGCTGTCTCCGAAGCTGAAGTCGACTGTGCAGGGGTCGTGGGTTGCTTCTGGGCCGGGACGTCGGTCGCTGGCGATGGGGCACTTGGCAGTGCAGACACTTCCAGTGTTTGGATGACTTGGCAGTCTTTCGCGGGAGCGGGTTTGAGTGCGGCAGCCATCTTGGTGGACATCTGGGCTGCTGGTTCGGCAGCCGCGGAGGGATCCACTGCCTCCGGGATCACGGCAAAGACTGAGGGGACACTTTTGCTCACCAGCTGGGAGACTTTGATCTCTGGCGGGTGATCCTCATATACGGGCTCGCCTCCCATGACCATCTGGTCCCATCTTGGCTTTTGGGGCTGCGCCATCTTCTTTGCTTACTTCTCCACTCCCTTGGCTCACATTGCAAAGTTCTTGGTGGGCAGCCTTTAGTTTTCCTGCTTCTAGGGGGCGTAGTCATCATTTTCACGCTCCTGAGAGGGCATTCTTGAGTTTTCCCGCTTCCAAAGGGCTTGAAGAAGCGGTGCCATTACAGATTTATGGCAGATTTACCCTTGAGGTGCTGGTGCGCACCGTCTAGCGCTTTCTGAGACCGCAATAAAGGCAATAAAAGTCAATTTTCGGGGTTCCAACACAGTTCTTAGGCCTTGTAGTAGTGTTAGACACTCAATTCGATCCTGTTGTAGCAGTAATAGGCACACAATCCGATCCTGTTCTAGTGGCGCCAAATTAATGCAATGAGCAGGATTTGGGGTAACGCTGACGTCACTTATGCAGTGGGCCAGGATACAGGTGGATAATAGTTTGTATCTGTTCGTGACGCCAGTTGCAGCGTGTGCAGGGTACTATCCCAGGGCACTTCCAAGATGTTATAAGGCACGTCCCAGACTAGGAATGCCAGAATGGTGTAATGGCATATAATGGTGTCTCCTACCTGGGTAAGGCTGGACTCCTGGCTCACCTGCAATAAATTTGAGTGTAGTGATAGTAGGAGTAATAGAGGAATTTTGCAGCAGAAATGATGTCAAGACCTTTAAGTGAAGTTCAAACTTTTCTTCACTGAATGTAACTTGTATCCAAGCAGTATACAGCTTTGGTCTCTGGTCCTGGCAGTTTTTAGCAATCATTGGCAGGAATAAATGCTTCTGCACTTTAAATCTGGAGCTTGCAGGATAATTTGTCTGCTTGGTAGCTTTGTACTTGTGGCAGGAACTAATCTTCTGCACTTTTCTGTACCTTCTGCTTTGTGGGGACAGACTAGCTGAGGAGGAATGGCTTCTCCTAGGTCTCTGGACTTAACTCACAGATAGTTTCTTAGGGGATGCTTTGTTCCTGGAGCTCTGGAGATTGTCTGCTTTCTTCTCATCCAGCTGAGGCTGAAGGTTTCAGACTGGGAATTTGATTAGGTCTCAGCCGAGACAAGATCCTTGCTGTCTTCCCTATGCAGGGGATCTCCTGAATGCTATCACACAGCCTTCCCCAACAGGGGTGGCTGGCACACTGACCCTAACTTTCTTCTCCATCCATGCTGCAGGATGTGGGAACAGTCCACAGAGGGGAGCTAAACTGGAATAATCCATTCCAGCCTAAATATACTAAACCAGGACTAGTACCTGGCCAATGCATTGCTGCCACCTGCTGGTAAACCTGGAAAATTACAATTAAATTTAACATGGTTTTACATGCACATTTGTGCAGACATAATGTAAATTTCATCAGATGACAATGTAAAAGCTCTTAGAAGATAGTAGCGGGGTAGAGGCGTGTAGTAACACAACTCAGGGGTGTTATACTGTACATCTCCCCGTCACGTGGATCAAAACATCTGGCGATGGGGGGGGGGGGGGCGCATTATTTTTAGCCAATAGCAGGCCATGACCGGAACGAGTCTCCCTAGCGTCACCCGCAATACCAAGGAGGCCACAATCCCCAAACCGCAATCCGATGGAAAATTTGTGGAGTGACATAAAAAATTCAGTTTTTGATGCCAAACCCAAGGATGCAGAAGAACTGTGGAATGTAGACCAGTCAGCTCGGGCTGGAATCTCTGTTCGCAGGTGTCAGATGTAAGTTGACCCCAGGGCACACAGATGCAGTTATCAGAAATGAAGGTTATACAACTAAATATTAGTCCAGTGATTAACAGAAAAGCTAATTTCAGTTTATAATGTAAACAGTGGCGTAACTAGAAATGACTGTGCCCAACAGCAAAATCGCTGTCTCTGACGAGGCCCGGCAGCCGCTCCGTTCGTTTCCTACAGTGTCACTGTATATAATGTCTTTGTATAATACTGATGATGGGGACCTGAGAATAAAATCTCTTAGTACTCATCGTGGGTGGGCCCCTTCTGAGTTTGGGCCTCAAAGCAGCCACTTCCCCTGCTTCCCTTATTGCTACGTCCCTGAGTATAAATATTCCAGTGTGTAACTGGAAATGCAAATACTGCTATTTTTTTTGAACAGCCTATAATTCCTTTTTCTTCATTTTCGGTTTAAAAATTTATATTTTGTTCATGTTTTCATTTGGAATTGTATGCGCTCCCAGTGCCTTTGGGTATATGAAAATAAATGCTATTATGAGGAATTAACTTTTTCTTAGTTGTTTTAAACACACTGCTATTATTTTGCACCTAATGTGTACATTCACGAGTGTGCATGGGTTCTCAATGGGGAGAGGTTAGTAAGTCACCTCTGATGGTGGATTATCTTCATTGAGAACAAAGGATCCTATAAACTGTGAAGTCAATGCACCAAACACTTGCAAAGGTACCTCCGACACGCGTCTTAAAAATCATTAAAACCAACTATTTTATTCCATCTTGATTCAGGGCCGGACTGGCCTACCGGGATACTGGGAAAATTCCTGTTAGGCCGGTAGCCCTGACTGCCGCACGGCCGGCCGTGCCGACAGCTTGATTACACCAGAAACAGTATCTCAAAAACTGGGTCCATAAGTGGCAATTGGCAGTTTGTGGTAGGTCCGGCTACAGGGTTTGCACTGAATTCGATGAGCTTTAAAGGTGTTGTTCAGCTTTAACAACAATTTTAGCTAGTGCCAGGACAGCAGTGTACCTAGAGTAAAAAAAACTACTCACCTGCCATGTTGTGTTCCTTGCACCAAAGGTTTGACTCCTTCCAGTCCCTGGCATGGAGTCATTTGCACTACTGCAGCCAATCACTGGCCTGCGGACTGATGTGTTCCCAAGCACATGACTGGTTTGTCACATCAGTGAGGGGACTGGAAGGAGGTAGACAGGATGCATTGTGCCGGAACAGAGTGGCAGGAAGTAAGTGAGTACCTTGGTTACTTCAGGAGCCCTCACAGAAGACATAGGGTCCCACAGCAAAATGGCCCTCAAATACATACATATTAGTGGTTTAAAGGCTCAAAGAGCTGCCATTGAAATGACTTTTTCCCAATTCTCCTTCACAGACATTTAGTAACTTTTCATATCTCATGTATTATACAGTGCAGGCTTTTCTTACCACGCTCCATCCCGCTGAATGACCCTGGTTCTCAGGAACATCATTATGCATTCCTTTTGGCTCTTCATTCGTCTTCATTGCGGGGACAGGTACCGGTTCATGGCTTGTTCCTGGGATTACAAGACTCCGCAACTTCCTCCTGTGGTTATGGTCGGTCTTGATACAGGTGATTGCTGCTTTCAGTCTTCCTATAAGTTCATCTATTTCTAATAAATGAACAAAAATAAGTGATTACTATTATTATTTATAGTAAATCTATAGTTAGTAGCAGGTGACTTGGTGTGAGTTTATTTTTTACCTCATTATTATAGATCATCTAACATAGTAACATAGTACATAAGGCCGAAAAAAGACATTTGTCCATCCAGTTCGGCCTGTTATCCTGCAAGTTGATCCAGAGGAAGGCAAAAAAACCCTGTGAGGTAGAAGCTAATTTTCCTCACTTTAGGGGAATAAAAAATTCCTTCCCGACTCCAACAAGGCAATCAGAATAACTCCCTGGATCAACGATCCCTCTCTAGTAGCTATAGCCTGTAATATTATTACGGTCCAGAAATACATCCAGGCCCCTCTTGAATTCCTTTATTGTACTCTCCATCACCACCTCCTCAGGCAGAGAGTTCCATAGTCTCACTGCTCTTACCGTAAAGAATCCTCTTCTATGTTTGTGTACAAACCTTCTTTCCTCCAGACGCAGAGGATGTCCCCTCGTCACAGTCACAGTCCTGGGGATAAATAGATGATGGGATAGATCTCTGTACTGACCCCTGATATATTTATACATATTAATTAGATCTCCCCTCAGTCGTCTTTTTTCTAACGTGAATAACCCTAATTTTGATAATCTTTCAGGGTACTGTAGTTGCCCCATTCTAGTTATTACTTTAGTTGCCCTCCTCTGAACCCTCTCTAGCTCTGCTATGTCTGCCTTGTTCACAGGAGCCCAGAACTGTACACAGTACTCCATGTGTGGTCTGACTAGCGATTTGTAAAGTGGTAGGACTATGTTCTCATCACGGGCATCTATGCCCCTTCTGATGCAACCCATTATCTTATTGGCCTTGGCAGCAGCTGCCTGACACTGGTTTTTGCAGCTTAGTTTGCTGTTTATTAAAATTCCTAGATCCTTTTCCATGTCAGTGTTACCGAGTGTTTTACCATTTAGTATGTACGGGTGACTTGCATTATTCCTTCCCATGTGCATAATGAGTGTTAAACCTCATCCCATGAGTGTTAAACCTCATCTGCCACTTATCTGCCCAAGCCTGCAATCTATCCAGATCCCTCTGTAGCAGTATACTGTCCTCTGTAGTATATATACAGTATACAGTCCTCTGTAGTATATATATACAGTATACTGCCCTCTGTAGTATATATACAGTATACTGTCCGCTTCAGTGTTAATTACTTTACACAGTTTAGTGTCATCTGCGAAAATTGATATTTTACTATGCAAGCCTTCTACAAGATCATTAATAAATATATTGAAGAGAATAGGGCCCAATACTGACCCCTGAGGTACCCCACTAGTGACAGCGACCCAATCTGAGTATGTACCGTTAATAACCACCCTCTGTTTTCTATCACTCAGCCAGTTACTTACCCACATACAGACATTTTCTCCCAGTCCGAGCATTCTCATTTTATATACTAACCTTTTATGTGGTACAGTGTCAAATGCTTTGGAGAAGTCCAGATATACGACATCCATTGATTCGCCGCTGTCAAGTCTAGAACTTACCTCCTCATAGAAACTGATTAAATTAGTTTGACATGACCGATCCCTCACGAAGCCATGCTGATATGGCGTTATATGCTTATTTCCGTTAAGATGCTCACTGGCCTACCTATGACACTGGCTGACCTGTTTCATGTGCACTTGGCAGCTGAAGACATCTGTGTTGGTCCCATGTTCCTATGTGCCCGCATTGCTGAGAAAAATGATGTTTTAATATATGCAAATGAGCCTCTAGGAGCAACGGGGGCGTTACCGTTACACCTAGATGCTCTCCTCTCTCTGTAACTGCCACTCCCTCTCCACTTTGATTGACAGGTCTAGGTGTGATGACATTTACACTGTCAATCAAAGTGGAGAGGGAGCGGCAGTTACAGAGAGAGGAGAGCATCTAGGTGTAACGGCAACGCCCCCGTTGCTCCTAGAGGCTCATTTGCATATATTAAAACTTCATTTTTCTCAGCAATGCGGGCACATATGAACATGGGACCAACACAGATGCCTTCAGATGCCAAGCACTCATGTGACAGGTCAGCCGGTATCATAGGAACAAATCTGCTGACAGATGCCCTATTATGGGGTAAAAAATACATCTAAACTCACCCCAAGTCACTTGCTACTAACTACAGTAGGTTAATCTTGAGATGAGTGACAAAAATCTGCACTGAAAAAAATCTATGTGTATTCGTAGCCTAATGCCAAGTCCTCACAAGAAGGTTTTGCTGTCGATTTTTTCCATTGCAAGCTTATCAAAATCCACAGGGAAATCCACACCAAATCACAAATCACGTAGATTTTGATGCAGATTTTTTATTTATTTATTCATTTATTTGCAGTTTTGCTGCAGCAGATTTTAAATCTAAAATAAAATTTAAAAAAAGCAAAAAAAAATCATCTTTTCTGATCTCATACCACTCCAGTGATGAGGCTTTCCTGATGTTGGTCCCAGTTCTTTCTGCTCCAGCCAGTAAGTAATGCTGTTTATTTTTATTTTTTTTATTTGACATGATTATCCGCCTTTGCATATTTTTCCGTAAATCAGTGCAGAAAACCTGCAGTATTTCTGTCCTGTGTGAACTTACCTTGAAACTGATGACTGGTACCAAACAGTAAGGCACTTTCTCATAATACATACTGCACACGATGCAACAATTCATACAATTTTTGGAAACTTTACCTGCAGCATACAGCTCATTTGTTCTATTTAAGGATTTGAAAATGGAGTCTGTAAAGAAGTCCACGCCGGGTAATGTGTCTCTTCTGACGCAGATGTGCTGTATGGAGGCTGTGAGGACCACTTCAGCAAGTCTGGGGAGGCTCAGTTCATCAATACTGTCCAGCACCCCAAAGTCCTTCTCCAAAGAATTTACATCCGAACACTGAGAAACCAAATGAGGGATCATAAGTATCTTGTGTCGTGGTAAGTATATAGGACAAGGACAATATCTGCGAGATGTCTACATGTGTGACCCTCATAGATCGATCTGCCCCTGACATGAGGTTTATATGACAGATATCTGTAAACTGGACATAGAGGGATGAATCATTGGGCTCCAAGTGCACCCATTAGACAGCCTAAGTGCACCCATTAGACAGCTCTTCCAAACTGGTACTCAGAGCGTACTAACTGAACTGTGTAGAAGTTTAAAGGGAACCTGGCGCATTGCACATGGTGTTTGGTCTGCATTCACAATCTTGTAGAGCAGGAGGAGCTGAGCAGATTGATATAAGGTTGTATGGGAAAAGATTCGGTATAACTTGTATTTCATTCATTTTGTTCCCTGCTCATTCTAGTCTAGTGCCCGGGAACAACGGTACTTTGGACTCTGGACATTTGTGGACATTTGCCCCTATTCCTACAATGCAAAGCCATCAACTCACTACTTTATTGCAAGGGTTAACTTGCACTAGGATTTTTGCTGTTGTGTGCACTTATACTGTTTCATATTGTTGAATTGCATTTTATATGCTTAAATCCTGTTAATTTGCACTTTTGTTGCACTATATCTGCACTGCACTGTGGAGAGGGTCAATGCACAGCCAGCTAATACAGAGAGGCTTTGGGACTTCCTACCTATGCACTGAGAAGTTAGAAATCTTCCACAGTTACTATAAGGGACCATACAAACTAAGTTCTGGAGGGAAAAAATTAAAAACTGACACTCTGACCTTTTGATTGTCTGGTTTAGCTCTGTTGTTTATGTCTGGAAAAATTGCTTACTCATTCCCATAGACTTGTACTGAAACTCTATACTAGTCTATGACAAACTATAATTGCAACATTGTTTCTGCTGGGGCTGAGTTTCTCCACTCCACCCCTCCCACTAGAAGGTTCTAGTTCACTCCAAAACTTTATATAAGGAGAGCAATTAGAGCCCCTAGTTGTCTGCAGATGGGGACCAGTGCTCAGTAGGAGAGACTCTGACAGACTGTATGAGTGACCAGAAGAAGACGCTTAGATGATGATGCTAAGCCACAGACCCTGGGTCACCAGCCCTGAAAACAAGGAGCCAGCCGGATGACTGAGCCACAGACCCTCAGCCACCAGTCTTCTGAAAGAGGGAGGGATAGCCAGGCCTTTCCTCAGCATGAAAGTTTTTTCTGCCAGGGAGGAGACTGGAGAAGCCAGCCCTATGTCTTGCCTGTATTGCTTTGCACCTGAATTTCTCCAGTAAAGAAGCACCCTGGTTTACTGCAAACCCTGACTCTATGGACATATTTTCCGTTGGCGTGTGGCACACCTTACCATCCCCTCTGGAGAGCAGCAACATGTGACACCTAGATGGTGTCTGGGGGACCCAGCATGATGTTGGGACCACCCCAAACACGGCCACTGCAGTAGTCCAGTGGCCAGTCCTACTCAGCTATCCCTTTCCGCTATCCCTGTATGCACAGTGATACAGAAAAGACTGTCAATCACTGATTAGGACCGGCAACTGGACTCCTAAGACATAAATGAGCAGGGATTTAGAGTAAAATACAAGTTACACCGAATATTCTCCACAAAGTTACAAAAACAAATTTAAAAAGCTGCTTATCTTATGACACACATCTTAGGATAAGGGAGACACATCTGTATGTTGTGACATAACTGGGTGTGTTAGGTGAGAGCTGGAGCAAGCCCTAGTCCATAAAGTTTGGAAGACAACAAAAATCATGTAAACCTGGCTTGCGCTAACTTTTTGACGTACTGCACCTTGGCTCTTACCCCTTGTCCATGGGATATTTGGAAATAACGCCTTGTTTCCTGTAGAATATCTTCTAATTCATTGGTGGACAAATAGTGGCAGTCTTCATCTTTCCTTAAGTTGAGTATACTGTTGCGATAGAATAGGTAGTCCATGTTCAACACATCAGATGGTGAGGAGCAGAAGTCCTTTTTATTTAATATATAGAAGAGAAGAATGACTGATATCTTCTGCATTGTATCATCATCCAGTTTACTCCCAAATCCTTTACCAGCCATTGATAGAAGAGTGTCAGCTTGAAGACACTAAAGCCAAGGTAACATGCAAGAAATATAGAATAGGGTAAGTTGCGGAGGATGAGATGAACTTGTTGAATGATAATTATGGGGAAGATTCTGGAACCAAGGCCCCGTGCACACGACCATATTTTGGGACGGCATCCAATCCGCATTTTTTGTGGATCGGATGCAGCCCCATTCATTATAGTGAGCCTGCGAAAAATGTGGCTGGCACACCTCGTGCTGTCCACATTTATATGTCCATTCTGCCATCCCACAAACAAGATAGAACATGTTCTACGGTTTTCTTATCCAGTTTGCAGACAAGAATAAGCATTTTTAACATAGAGCGGGAAATGCGGAATGCACGCAGCCATTTTACATGTTATGCGGACCACAAAATAGATACGGTCACGTGCCTGAGGTGAAAGAGAGGGCATTTCAGTTATGAATGCTACAGAGTTACAGATAAAGGCCTCATGCATACGACAGTATGTATTTTGTGGAGCGCAAACCGGAGATCCACAAAATACAGATACCGTCCGTTTGCATGCTGCATTTTCCTCATCAACCTGCCTATTCTTGTGTGTTTTAAGGGTATTTTACAAGAAATAATTGGCATTTGACATACTTAAGTACTGATTGGGTCTTTCCAATTAGTATACTTCCTTCTGTATTCCTTGTTATGCAGGTAGAGTTGTGATGAGAGACCCCCATTGTGTTGCAGACCAGGTGATTTTTATCACTTAGCCTGTGTAAGCCTATTTATTCTCAAATCTTCAAATTTAAGTTAAAACATCTTGTCTGCAAAACGAACAAGAATAGGATATGTTCTATAATTTGCGGCACTGCCAGCACATGGATGAAATCTGTGTGCTGTCTGTATTTTATGCGGCCACATAAAAATGAATGGGTCAGCATGCAATCCAGTAAAAAAGTGCGGATTTCACGGAGCCAAAATACAGTTGTGTCCATCAGGCCAAAGAGATCACTAATTTGAGATCAAAGATGAATGAGTAATGTAAAGTTAAAAAAGCTCTTATTAGGGAGTATTGCCTGGCCTATACATTTCCCTACGCCAACTCACTGTCTGACACCTTGCAGCCCTGCAGCTATGCTGCAATTCAGCGCTGTAATTACACAGCACCATCCCTTGTGTATTGGACAGAGCTGATTACTGCAGTGCTGCTCTCATTCACTTAAATGTAACCAGCTCTTTCTACTATACAGTGGATGAATCCAACTTCCAGTGCTGGAGCTACAAGAGAGCAGCTTATCAGGGGGTGCAGGGTGTCGAATGCCCGATGATTAGATATTGATTAAAGGGAACCTGTCTGCACCAAAATGGATCATAAACCGCCAGCAGTACCTTGAAGCTGTTAACATCCGGCTTCTAATGATGTTCTCGTGTAAGGTGTCTGAGGTGCATGATCGCTGTAAAACAACTTTTATTCCCCCGCAGGTCTTATGCAAATGAGGTAAGCACCCCCCTAGCCGTCCCCTCTTTTGTTAGATTGACAGCCCGCAGCGCGGCTGGGATGGCACAAGTCTCGCGCATTCGCAGTGCGCCGCAGAAACCCGGCTAGCAGCTCTAGCCGGAGACAGGATCGCGCCTTACCAAGGAGTGCACCACGCATGAGCGAGACTTATGCGATCCCGGCCACACTGCAGGCTGTCAATCTAACAGAAGAGGGGACGGTTAGGGGGCATGCTTACCTTGACTCGAAGCAAGGAAGCTCACGCGAGATTTTATCTGTAGGGGCGTTTCTTAGGTGGAGCTGTTGAGCTTGACTCTGAGAAAATATGACTCTTCTCTGGTCAAGCATGTAAGATATGACTCTTTTCTGTTAATTAGCATAAAAGGCAGGAAAGCGTTATAGGGCGATAAAATAGGACAGGTTAGTCCTGAGAAAATTATGGATCGATCGCTGGAAACTATCAGCGTAAAAACAAGAATTAAGGTACATTTGGTTTTATATGTCAGAACATGGTGACAGGTTCCCTTTAACTATCCTGAAGATAGGCCATCAATAGTAAAATCCTGGAAAACCCCTTTAATTGCATATCTTATTTTTAAAGTGCTATCTACTGTACTTGGACTAGATTGTTATTGTTGACATACCCCTTTACGTATAAAGAATCAGTTAATACGGCACTAATTTAAGTAGATAAGCCATCTAATTTACCATAATTATTTATAGAAATGTATGAACTGGTGCATCTTAATAATATATCTGGCGTCAGTGCAATGTGGTTCACGCCTTTAGGTGTAGACCAGGGGGTTGCCTGGGGTAGGTTGCAACATTTTTGTGACTTTTGCAAACGTCTCACACAGTAAATGAGCCATAATCCAGGTCTAATCTCACAGTTAGCTCTTAGGCTAGGTCTGCACGACGAGATTTGTGGCGCAACATTTTGTCGCACCAATGTCGCGCGACAATTTTTATAATGATAGTCTATGGTGTCGCACTGCAACATGCGAGATGGCTTTTTCTGCGACTGTTGCGACGCAGTCGCAGCATGTCGCATGTTGCAGTGCGACACTATAGACTATCATTATAAAAATTGTTGCGCGACATTGGTGTGACAAAATGTCGGGCAAAAATGTTGCGGTGTAGTTGTGCCCTAGTCGCGCGACACATGTCGTCGTGTAGACCTAGCCTTAAACATAGACCGCTGTGAAAAGTGGCGAGGATCATAAAATTTCACAAAAATGTGGCAGTTGCTATGAAAATTTCATAGTTGCCATGACTTACAACTTTTTTACGCCACAAAACTGACATATCTGATTTTATAAATTACCCCCATAATGTCTAATTCAAATAGAGCAAGCTTCTAAACGTAAGAAAACATATATGGCATAAAATAATTTGCACTTTTTTTTACTTAGTAGATGCAAGCCAATGTTGTCTACGTCTAAACAAGTTTATGGGAGGAGCTTGTAGGGTTTGTTTAGAAAGGACTTGGACCAATCAGATCTGCTCTGAAGTAAATTTGGGAACTGATGCTGAGTGAGGATTTATTTGGCTTTCACAAAACAGTGATTTTTTTTCTTCATTTTTTCTTTCTCCACTTTGAGAGAGAGAGAGAACTTTTTTTTATTTTTATCTCCATTGATGTGGCCACCATAGGACATTGATTACCATAATGTTTTAGGGGGAGAGATGGAAAAAAATTACAAATCATGACTTTTGGGGTTTCGTTTTCACAGCCTTCACCGTGTGGTATACTGTAAATGACATTGACTTTGTGGGTCAGTATAATGGAGGTATAGTTTTTTTTTTTACTACTTCCTATTTATAAAAAAAATACCTGTCATTTTTCTTGGTACCTTTTTGAGTTACAATTACATTGTTTTTCCTTTTTTTGGGAACTGGGTTATACAAAAACATCAATTCGTGCTTTTTAGTTTTTTTGTGCAGCATTAAAAAAATAATACATTTGTTTTATAGTATAAGCTGCTATGGTTGCTCCGCATTTTTTATTTTTATTTTATATTGTTGATGTAATAAAGCATTTTGTAATGTACGGTAACAAATATTTTCCTTTTTTTAAAATATTTTAACATTTATTTAACATTTAGTTTTAAAAGGGGACTTGACCATACAATCACTTGATCACTTGACGGCTGATATAATACACTAGGAGGCACTCTATTAGACCTCACTTCTGGCCTTCATTTGGCTCTTTGCTGCAATGAAAAGTAATCCAGTATCGGTACAACACAAAGTGCACCCAGCTGGCCCAGAGTGCACCACACTCTAAATCACAATCTTTACAGGAATAAATGCCGGTATAAATGATGGGGTTCCAGACCTCATTAACACAACTACTCAGAATTCTGTAGTCATCTTTCCATTTATTGATCTCTTGTTGCTACAATGTTGACAAAACAGAGTTAGTATACACGCTGAAGTTTCTCATTCCCATAGTCCCTTGCCACATGAGGTTTCCGGAGGGTCACACCCCACTGGTCGCTATTGACTGTGGCATCTAAGGAGGAGAATCTGAGCTAACTCTTGAGCCCAGACCGTGCCCATGCCATAAATTTATGACAATTCACTTTAAGAACCAGCTGCCGGTACCATATGTATATAATGCGTAATTTTGATGCATTTTTAGAGTAAAACTATTCTAACTTATAGATAGCGTAAAGTTAGACAGTTTTATTGGCACACAGACAGATTTTTTTGCAACACAGACAGACTTTTTGGCGCATGGACAGAATTCTAGTGCAAATCTGGCACAGGATTTGTGATACTCCAAATTTACAAAGATCCATGCTCCAAAGTAGTAAATTTGTCGAATATTACATCCTCCACTTAGTGAGAAATCCAGCGCCAGCGCCATTCAACAGATTCGCCGCGCCTGCGCACTTCATTCCCCATTATGGGCAGAGGCACAAGAGCGTTTAATGCGCATGTGCCGGCCCGTACATCCCGATCTAGCCAGCCTTGTACCTCTGACCATAATGGGGAATGAAATGCGCATGCCCGGCGAATCTGTTGAACGGCACTGGCGCTGGATTTCTCACTAAGTGGATGACGTAATCAGAAGAAACTAGGGTGGGCCAGAGGGGTGAAAGGGGAGGGGTTTCGTATGAAAAGCGCCGAGGGGCCTGGGCAACGGCTGCATGAACGCCGCCCCTGGGCACCTTCAGAAGCTAATTAACATATTAAAGGGCTTCTGTCACCCCCCAAAAGTCATTTTTCATTTTTGGGCTAATTAAAATCCTTATAGTGCGATTATTCAATATATAGTGATCTTACCTTTTTCTGTGGCTTAGTTTCTTTAAAAACTGCACTTTTATAATATGTTAATTACCTTGCTACCAGCAAGTAGGGCTTCTACTTGCTGGTAGCCGCCGCATCCTCCTTTCAAAAAAACGCCCCCTCCTCCTGTTGATTGACAGGGCCAGCGAGCGCTCTCCTCCTCCGGCTGGCGCTGTCTGCAATTCAAATCCCGTGCCTGCGCCTTACGTGTCTTCATTCGGCGCAGGCGCTCTGAAAGAAGGACGCTCGCTTCCTCAGCATTCCCTCAGTGCGCCTGCGCTAATGACGTCACCTCTAAACCCGAAAGAGAAGACGTCATCGGCGCAGGCGCACTGAGGAAGTGCTGAGGAAGCGAGCGTCCTTCTCTCAGAGCGCCTGCGTCGAATGAAGACACGTAAGGCGCAGGCACGGGATTTGAATTGCAGACAGGGCCAGCCGGAGGAGGAGAGCGCTCGCTGGCCCTGTCAATCAACAGGAGGAGGGGGCGTTTTTTTGAAAGGAGGATGCGGCGGCTACCAGCAAGTAACCGCCCTACTTGCTGGTAGCGAGGTAATTAACATATTATAAAAGTGCGGTTTTTAAAGAAACTAAACAACAGAAAAAGGTAAGATCAC